>NW_026644612.1:0-661432 GCF_030020395.1 Manis pentadactyla | reverse complement strand
CTCAACAAGCAGTAAGGAACCTATGCCACACATATTACAGAAAACGTACACACAGAAACGGACAACACACAGCACAGAGGAAACAAGCCAGGCCCAAAGACCACACAGACAGCACAACGCAAAACACACAAGGAACACACAGAATCACAGGAAAGCACCACAAACCACTCACTACCGTACGCCAACAACACGTACAGCAACACAACACTACACACACAACCAACCCAAAACACACAAAAGAGATCAGCTGTATAGCCTTCCTACTGCAATGTTTACTAAGGTTGCTGTATCACCCAGGAGCAAGTTGCATGCAAGGGGAAACCGGCGTAGTGTTCTCTCAGGGAGGGTCTCCTCAGTGCGCGGGTGGATTGTTTCCCCCAGCAGGGTTCGGCCTAAGGCTCCTCGGCAGCAGCTTCTGACACTTTACTACAAAGTATATTTACTTCAGGGCATATAGCTTTTCACTCACCAGGACACTCCGGTTCTGCGCGTCCTCTCCTAGCACCCCCCAGAAAACAAGGACCCCCGTGTGATCCCAAATCTGTGGAGAAGACAGCCAGGCACGCACGGCTTGCTTCAGTGTGCTAGAATGCACAAGTCGTAGGACTGCCCTCAAGCATTTAGCTTTGGAATCATAGCAAAGGATTCTTACTCCCTGCAGATCACAAAGACAGGGCTGGGCTGCACACGCTTAGGTCAGGCTGACGGAGTTCTGGCCCAGAGAAGAGCTTTGTTCTGACGAAAAGGACGATCAGCTGAAGGAGTCCCAACAGCATCTTCCCTAAACCTCGTTGCAAGTTCCTATTCACTGCACACGTACCTCTTGGACTTCTTAAGGTGCATTCAGAGAGGAAACCCTGCACACCTACGTTTGGCCATTCCACTCCGTACGAGTTAGCGCAAAGTATCTGAACGTGTTAGATCGGCAAGTTAGAGCTCAGTCACCGCCGCCACCACCCCCCCCAACCCCCAGAACGATTTCCATTGCCGGTTTGAATTAAGCTACAGTAGAGTTTTTTCTTGACAGGGAGAGCGGGCTCCCGGTGCCGCCTGCTTTTTCGACTGTTGAACAGGACGCCCATCCGTCCTGCTTCCAATGCTGTGCAGAGAGCTACTTGCTCTGCCTCTTCCCCTGAGGCTGGGCAGAAGACCTCTTCACAGTACCCTTGTGTCCGCGAGTACAAGTACGTGAAAGAAGCTGGCCTTGACACAGAAGTGTTTCGCTGTCAGTCTGGACGTGTCTGAGCAGCTAATCACTTGGACTGAGACAGCCTCAGAGCCTTCTCTGCAGGACAACAGCTCTGACGCCTTAGGGCCCATCCGTCATCCAGGCTTTGGAGAAGCTTGCACACACCTCTTGCTGACACGATGCTGAGGGACCAAAGCCAATGTGCACTTAGTTTATCGAAGCTCAGACTGTGGCAAGGGAGGACCGGCTGACATACCCCGGCAGGCCAACCTGGGCCTCTCTGAGGCAGCCAGGCAGTAGCAGAGAAAAAGGCGACTTTTTAAACTTCCAAGCTAAAGTCAGTGCATGCAGGCGTTTTTTCTGACAGCCGGGCTTCCTCAGCAAGACCTCGCGTTACGGGCCACACAAGCGAGAGTCCGCCGCTCAGCAAAAGAGAGCTCCACACACAGCAGACTTCACTCAGGCACATGGAGCGTGGGCACACGGGACAGACACGGAAAGCACATTGCAAGCTCAGTTTCAGCTTCCACGGCAACGACTACGACGATTCCTTCAGTGGGGGCGTCCTGCACTGCTTTCTTTCACCCGCGTAAGCTGAATCCAAAGCTGACTTGCCTCCAACTGCTGTTTTTCCAAAGCATCTTGTTCGGCAACTTCCGTGTGGCTTGTGCTAAGGCCTAGTCGAATCCCACTTACTTACGTCTTTGACATAGAGTGTGTTCAGAGAAGACCGCCTTCTACTGCAATGCTCACTGTTTCCCCGTTGTCTCATAGGCGCAGATTGCATGCAAGGCGGAAGCAGCCAGGCGTTCTCTCAGGGAGAGTCCCTCCTCAATGCACGGTGGATTGTTTCCCCAGCAGAGTCTGGCAAATGGCCGTCCTGCAGCAGTTTCCGACACATTACTGCAAAGGCATCTTCGGGGCATTGCTGTGAACGCGACGAGTTGGCTCTTTCCGTTCTCTTTGAGTGCCCTCAGGAAACAAGGCCCTCCTGGGGGGGAATTACAAACCTGTGGAGCAAATGGGACCAGTCACTTAGAGGCTCTCTTCAGGGCGCTTGAATGCAGAAGTCTCTCGACACACGAACAGCACATCACACTAAACATCAACACCCCCCCACACACACACCCACACACCGGGAACAGTACTGCACACAACACACATGAACCACGGATCTCAGAGTAAACACAACACGCACAGTGTGGCTCACTGACCAAGCATGACCACACAGAGCACACACCTCACAGATTACCCTCATCACTCAAACAGCCAACCGCACACACAACCTGTCAAACACAACCAACACAACCACACACAAATCGCAATCACACACGCGAAACGCACACCACACACGCAACACATAAAAACCCACACGCAACACACACACTAACCACAACAAAAAGAACGCCGAATTTAAGCAACACTCATTTCACACACTACACACGTCACTCCAAACACACATAAAACATACACCACACAGAGCCTCACAGAACACACAACACAAAGGACACAACGTGTTCAAGGCATATCAGACACAACACACAATGTCACACAGAACACCTTGAAATACCACACATGACACAACACACACACACAATGCACAAAACAGATAAGAATACACGCAGCACACATGCAACCGAGAACACGGTACGTCGTACATCACGCAACACACGTGCGGTCAGGTCACATCACATTAACACGAAACAGAGAACCATTCACAGACCAAGTAACTTTCTCAACCACGAACACAACACGCTCCACAGAAGAAGACGCCGAACATAACCACACACGAAGACAGACTCCAGGCACACAACACACATCCACCCACAACCACACCATTCACACAGCACTCCATAAAATACACACAGAACGCACACTACAAACAACAAGGTGCCCAAACTGCGCACATCACATACACAGCAGTCACAACACAGAAAGAACACAACACACAGGAAACACACACACAACCACATAAACACCGCCACGCACAATAAGCCAGCAGATCACAGACTTCACAGCGAAAAACACACCGCAACAGAGCACGTAAACATGTAACACAACACAGAGTACACACACAATCACACCACAAACACCACAAAACACGCCCTTCCACAAAAGACAACGCACTTCACACGTAACACCAAACCCGACAAACACAGAACACATCACAGGAGAGATGCGCAACAGAAACACAGTACACACAACGCACACATTGAAACCAACATATCAACACACCACCACAACACACAGCATAATACACAAATCACAGAGCACCACACAACTCACACAAGCGTCACACACAAATTAAACGTCACAACTCATAGCACGCACAACATCCTGCATTAACGTCACAGCACACAGACCGGTGCAAACCGTACATACCACACGTAAAGCCACACACTGCACACACTCAGGGAAGAGCCACAACAAACACAAGCAAACACCCACAAACACAAAGATATGGAGAACAAACCCCCAAACGCAACACGCAAAACAGCACAACATCTGAAACAACATACCCCTCAGACATCACAGGACATAAGGGCACCCAATTCTCACAAACCACGTTTAACCACGTACACACCACGCACACAATGGGGCACACACACAACACAAGCAAAACCACACACACATAACACCTCTCACCTCACACACATAACAATCAATCTCACACACAGAATCTCTCAAACACGTATCACAATCACACACGCAGAACACACACAACACATACAAAACCACACGGAAAACACACAAACAACAATAAACGCACATAGCACACATTTCACACACTACGCACCCCCACTCACCACCGCACACAGACTCCCCACACACATATGTACGCACGGGCTCCGCTCTGCAATGCACACACGCCAAACGTAACAGCACGGCAGTCACAGGGCACGCAGCCGACACAACAGAGCACATGTTCCTCACCAAACACACAAATCACATTTACGAGAGCACGGGTAGCACACGCAATGAGGCACACTGAGAAAGCACAACCACACACGGACAACACATCTTCACATCACAAACAGAGCAACTGCACACACTCAACCACACCAGCACAATGACACACAAGTCACAATCACACACGCGGAACACACGATCCACACACAACACTCAAAAGTCCATACCATAGGCAAAATGCACGTAGACAACAAAGACAAATAGAACACATTTCACACACTACACGCTACGCACACCAACCACGCACAGACACACCACGCATACATCCTCACAAGGAGCACGCCGCAGAACACACGCACAACACAGAATCACGCAACACAATGGCCACAATACGAACACCACACCCTTCAAGGCACATGACCGTGCACAGTACGCACGAGAATCCTTCGCAGACCACGTAGTGCACACACCAAGAGACCTGCCGAGCAGGCCCCAACCGCACACAGTCAGTATCTCTCACATCATGTGCATAACCCAAACGTCCAGACACACACACACACACACACACAACCTCTCCGACACAACACACAAATCACAACGACGCACACACGACAGACACAACACATACAAGTCCACCCACTGCTGACGAGAACACATGCAGCGCACATAAAAAGCACAACACACAGCACACACAACCACAAGCATACAATACAGAGCACACGCAGACAGACCCGCACGCAGACAGCACCGGCCAAAACCCACAGACACACACACACACACACACACACAGCAAACACATGGACACAACACGTCCGACACAAGGCTAAATCAACGTCACACACAGTGCTCAAATTACACAGACCACCCAACATCTGCCCAGTATGCAACACACAGAAAGCATGTAGATGGCACTCACACAACCCAGAACACAGTGCATAACACAGCAGACCAAGGAAAAGACCAGACACATTTCACGCTGAACATTAGACCGTAAGCCACACACCAAACACAGAACACATACAACCGCCAACAGATAACTCATCAAAAAGACGCCAAATGTGCAGTGCACAGAGAACCACTCAACCCTCACAGCCCCACTCACAAATAGCAGCATCACACATCACACACCACGCAGTGGAAAAGACGCAGAACAGTGTACTCAACAAGCAGTAAGGAACCTATGCCACACATATTACAGAAAACGTACACACAGAAACGGACAACACACAGCACAGAGGAAACAAGCCAGGCCCAAAGACCACACAGACAGCACAACGCAAAACACACAAGGACACAGCGCAGCACAACAGAGAATACACACAGAATCACAGGAAAGCACCACAAACCACTCACTACCGTACGCCAACAACACGTACAGCACACAACACTACACACACAACCAACCCAAAACACACAAAAGAGATCAGCTGTATAGCCTTCCTACTGCAATGTTTACTAAGGTTGCTGTATCACCCAGGAGCAAGTTGCATGCAAGGGGAAACCGGCGTAGTGTTCTCTCAGGGAGGGTCTCCTCAGTGCGCGGTGGATTGTTTCCCCCAGCAGGGTTCGGCCTAAGGCTCCTCGGCAGCAGCTTCTGACACTTTACTACAAAGTATATTTACTTCAGGGCATATAGCTTTCACTCACCAGGACACTCCGGTTCTGCGCGTCCTCTCCTAGCACCCCCAGAAAACAAGGACCCCCGTGTGATCCCAAATCTGTGGAGAAGACAGCCAGGCACGCACGGCTTGCTTCAGTGTGCTAGAATGCACAAGTCGTAGGACTGCCCTCAAGCATTTAGCTTTGGAATCATAGCAAAGGATTCTTACTCCCTGCAGATCACAAAGACAGGGCTGGGCTGCACACGCTTAGGTCAGGCTGACGGAGTTCTGGCCCAGAGAAGAGCTTTGTTCTGACGAAAGGACGATCAGCTGAAGGAGTCCCAACAGCATCTTCCCTAAACCTCGTTGCAAGTTCCTATTCACTGCACACGTACCTCTTGGACTTCTTAAGGTGCATTCAGAGAGGAAACCCTGCACACCTACGTTTGGCCATTCCACTCCGTACGAGTTAGCGCAAAGTATCTGAACGTGTTAGATCGGCAAGTTAGAGCTCAGTCACCGCCGCCACCACCCCCCCCAACCCCCAGAACGATTTCCATTGCCGGTTTGAATTAAGCTACAGTAGAGTTTTTCTTGACAGGGAGAGCGGGCTCCCGGTGCCGCCTGCTTTTCGACTGTTGAACAGGACGCCCATCCGTCCTGCTTCCAATGCTGTGCAGAGAGCTACTTGCTCTGCCTCTTCCCCTGAGGCTGGGCAGAAGACCTCTTCACAGTACCCTTGTGTCCGCGAGTACAAGTACGTGAAAGAAGCTGGCCTTGACACAGAAGTGTTTCGCTGTCAGTCTGGACGTGTCTGAGCAGCTAATCACTTGGACTGAGACAGCCTCAGAGCCTTCTCTGCAGGACAACAGCTCTGACGCCTTAGGGCCCATCCGTCATCCAGGCTTTGGAGAAGCTTGCACACACCTCTTGCTGACACGATGCTGAGGGACCAAAGCCAATGTGCACTTAGTTTTCGAAGCTCAGACTGTGGCAAGGGAGACCGGCTGACATACCCCGGCAGGCCAACCTGGGCCTCTCTGAGGCAGCCAGGCAGTAGCAGAGAAAAAGCGACTTTTTAAACTTCCAAGCTAAAGTCAGTGCATGCAGGCGTTTTTCTGACAGCCGGGCTTCCTCAGCAAGACCTCGCGTTACGGGCCACACAAGCGAGAGTCCGCCGCTCAGCAAAAGAGAGCTCCACACACAGCAGACTTCACTCAGGCACATGGAGCGTGGGCACACGGGACAGACACGGAAAGCACATTGCAAGCTCAGTTTCAGCTTCCACGGCAACGACTACGACGATTCCTTCAGTGGGGGCGTCCTGCACTGCTTTCTTTCACCCGCGTAAGCTGAATCCAAAGCTGACTTGCCTCCAACTGCTGTTTTTCCAAAGCATCTTGTTCGGCAACTTCCGTGTGGCTTGTGCTAAGGCCTAGTCGAATCCCACTTACTTACGTCTTTGACATAGAGTGTGTTCAGAGAAGACCGCCTTCTACTGCAATGCTCACTGTTTCCCCGTTGTCTCATAGGCGCAGATTGCATGCAAGGCGGAAGCAGCCAGGCGTTCTCTCAGGGAGAGTCTCCTCAATGCACGGTGGATTGTTTCCCCAGCAGAGTCTGGCAAATGGCCGTCCTGCAGCAGTTTCCGACACATTACTGCAAAGGCATCTTCGGGGCATTGCTGTGAACGCGACGAGTTGGCTCTTTCCGTTCTCTTTGAGTGCCCTCAGGAAACAAGGCCCTCCTGGGGGGAATTACAAACCTGTGGAGCAAATGGACCAGTCACTTAGAGGCTCTCTTCAGGGCGCTTGAATGCAGAAGTCTCTCGACACACGAACAGCACATCACACTAAACATCAACACCCCCCCACACACACACCCACACACCGGGAACAGTACTGCACACAACACACATGAACCACGGATCTCAGAGTAAACACAACACGCACAGTGTGGCTCACTGACCAAGCATGACCACACAGAGCACACACCTCACAGATTACCCTCATCACTCAAACAGCCAACCGCACACACAACCTGTCAAACACAACCACACACAAATCGCAATCACACACGCGAAACGCACACCACACACGCAACACATAAAAACCCACACGCAACACACACACTAACCACAACAAAAAGAACGCCGAATTTAAGCAACACTCATTTCACACACTACACACGTCACTCCAAACACACATAAAACATACACCACACAGAGCCTCACAGAACACACAACACAAAGGACACAACGTGTTCAAGGCATATCAGACACAACACACAATGTCACACAGAACACCTTGAAATACACAGATGACACAACACACACACACAATGCACAAAACAGATAAGAATACACGCAGCACACATGCAACCGAGAACACGGTACGTCGTACATCACGCAACACACGTGCGGTCAGGTCACATCACATTAACACGAAACAGAGAACCATTCACAGACCAAGTAACTTTCTCAACCACGAACACAACACGCTCCACAGAAGAAGACGCCGAACATAACCACACACGAAGACAGACTCCAGGCACACAACACACATCCACCCACAACCACACCATTCACACAGCACTCCATAAAATACACACAGAACGCACACTACAAACAACAAGGTGCCCAAACTGCGCACATCACATACACAGCAGTCACAACACAGAAAGAACACAACACACAGGAAACACACACACAACCACATAAACACCGCCACGCACAATAAGCCAGCAGATCACAGACTTCACAGCGAAAAACACACCGCAACAGAGCACGTAAACATGTAACACAACACAGAGTACACACACAATCACACCACAAACACCACAAAACACGCCCTTCCACAAAAGACAACGCACTTCACACGTAACACCAAACCCGACAAACACAGAACACATCACAGGAGAGATGCGCAACAGAAACACAGTACACACAACGCACACATTGAAACCAACATATCAACACACCACCACAACACACAGCATAATACACAAATCACAGAGCACCACACAACTCACACAAGCGTCACACACAAATTAAACGTCACAACTCATAGCACGCACAACATCCTGCATTAACGTCACAGCACACAGACCGGTGCAAACCGTACATACCACACGTAAAGCCACACACTGCACACACTCAGGGAAGAGCCACAACAAACACAAGCAAACACCCACAAACACAAAGATATGGAGAACAAACCCCCAAACGCAACACGCAAAACAGCACAACATCTGAAACAACATACCCCTCAGACATCACAGGACATAAGGGCACCCAATTCTCACAAACCACGTTTAACCACGTACACACCACGCACACAATGGGGCACACACACAACACAAGCAAAACCACACACACATAACACCTCTCACCTCACACACATAACAATCAATCTCACACACAGAATCTCTCAAACACGTATCACAATCACACACGCAGAACACACACAACACATACAAAACCACACGGAAAACACACAAACAACAATAAACGCACATAGCACACATTTCACACACTACGCACCCCCACTCACCACCGCACACAGACTCCCCACACACATATGTACGCACGGGCTCCGCTCTGCAATGCACACACGCCAAACGTAACAGCACGGCAGTCACAGGGCACGCAGCCGACACAACAGAGCACATGTTCCTCACCAAACACACAAATCACATTTACGAGAGCACGGGTAGCACACGCAATGAGGCACACTGAGAAAGCACAACCACACACGGACAACACATCTTCACATCACAAACAGAGCAACTGCACACACTCAACCACACCAGCACAATGACACACAAGTCACAATCACACACGCGGAACACACGATCCACACACAACACTCAAAAGTCCATACCATAGGCAAAATGCACGTAGACAACAAAGACAAATAGAACACATTTCACACACTACACGCTACGCACACCAACCACGCACAGACACACCACGCATACATCCTCACAAGGAGCACGCCGCAGAACACACGCACAACACAGAATCACGCAACACAATGGCCACAATACGAACACCACACCCTTCAAGGCACATGACCGTGCACAGTACGCACGAGAATCCTTCGCAGACCACGTAGTGCACACACCAAGAGACCTGCCGAGCAGGCCCCAACCGCACACAGTCAGTATCTCTCACATCATGTGCATAACCCAAACGTCCAGACACACACACACACACACACACAACCTCTCCGACACAACACACAAATCACAACGACGCACACACGACAGACACAACACATACAAGTCCACCCACTGCTGACGAGAACACATGCAGCGCACATAAAAAGCACAACACACAGCACACACAACCACAAGCATACAATACAGAGCACACGCAGACAGACCCGCACGCAGACAGCACCGGCCAAAACCCACAGACACACACACACACACACACACACAGCAAACACATGGACACAACACGTCCGACACAAGGCTAAATCAACGTCACACACAGTGCTCAAATTACACAGACCACCCAACATCTGCCCAGTATGCAACACACAGAAAGCATGTAGATGGCACTCACACAACCCAGAACACAGTGCATAACACAGCAGACCAAGGAAAAGACCAGACACATTTCACGCTGAACATTAGACCGTAAGCCACACACCAAACACAGAACACATACAACCGCCAACAGATAACTCATCAAAAAGACGCCAAATGTGCAGTGCACAGAGAACCACTCAACCCTCACAGCCCCACTCACAAATAGCAGCATCACACATCACACACCACGCAGTGGAAAAGACGCAGAACAGTGTACTCAACAAGCAGTAAGGAACCTATGCCACACATATTACAGAAAACGTACACACAGAAACGGACAACACACAGCACAGAGGAAACAAGCCAGGCCCAAAGACCACACAGACAGCACAACGCAAAACACACAAGGACACAGCGCAGCACAACAGAGAATACACACAGAATCACAGGAAAGCACCACAAACCACTCACTACCGTACGCCAACAACACGTACAGCACACAACACTACACACACAACCAACCCAAAACACACAAAAGAGATCAGCTGTATAGCCTTCCTACTGCAATGTTTACTAAGGTTGCTGTATCACCCAGGAGCAAGTTGCATGCAAGGGGAAACCGGCGTAGTGTTCTCTCAGGGAGGGTCTCCTCAGTGCGCGGTGGATTGTTTCCCCCAGCAGGGTTCGGCCTAAGGCTCCTCGGCAGCAGCTTCTGACACTTTACTACAAAGTATATTTACTTCAGGGCATATAGCTTTCACTCACCAGGACACTCCGGTTCTGCGCGTCCTCTCCTAGCACCCCCAGAAAACAAGGACCCCCGTGTGATCCCAAATCTGTGGAGAAGACAGCCAGGCACGCACGGCTTGCTTCAGTGTGCTAGAATGCACAAGTCGTAGGACTGCCCTCAAGCATTTAGCTTTGGAATCATAGCAAAGGATTCTTACTCCCTGCAGATCACAAAGACAGGGCTGGGCTGCACACGCTTAGGTCAGGCTGACGGAGTTCTGGCCCAGAGAAGAGCTTTGTTCTGACGAAAGGACGATCAGCTGAAGGAGTCCCAACAGCATCTTCCCTAAACCTCGTTGCAAGTTCCTATTCACTGCACACGTACCTCTTGGACTTCTTAAGGTGCATTCAGAGAGGAAACCCTGCACACCTACGTTTGGCCATTCCACTCCGTACGAGTTAGCGCAAAGTATCTGAACGTGTTAGATCGGCAAGTTAGAGCTCAGTCACCGCCGCCACCACCCCCCCCAACCCCCAGAACGATTTCCATTGCCGGTTTGAATTAAGCTACAGTAGAGTTTTTCTTGACAGGGAGAGCGGGCTCCCGGTGCCGCCTGCTTTTCGACTGTTGAACAGGACGCCCATCCGTCCTGCTTCCAATGCTGTGCAGAGAGCTACTTGCTCTGCCTCTTCCCCTGAGGCTGGGCAGAAGACCTCTTCACAGTACCCTTGTGTCCGCGAGTACAAGTACGTGAAAGAAGCTGGCCTTGACACAGAAGTGTTTCGCTGTCAGTCTGGACGTGTCTGAGCAGCTAATCACTTGGACTGAGACAGCCTCAGAGCCTTCTCTGCAGGACAACAGCTCTGACGCCTTAGGGCCCATCCGTCATCCAGGCTTTGGAGAAGCTTGCACACACCTCTTGCTGACACGATGCTGAGGGACCAAAGCCAATGTGCACTTAGTTTTCGAAGCTCAGACTGTGGCAAGGGAGACCGGCTGACATACCCCGGCAGGCCAACCTGGGCCTCTCTGAGGCAGCCAGGCAGTAGCAGAGAAAAAGCGACTTTTTAAACTTCCAAGCTAAAGTCAGTGCATGCAGGCGTTTTTCTGACAGCCGGGCTTCCTCAGCAAGACCTCGCGTTACGGGCCACACAAGCGAGAGTCCGCCGCTCAGCAAAAGAGAGCTCCACACACAGCAGACTTCACTCAGGCACATGGAGCGTGGGCACACGGGACAGACACGGAAAGCACATTGCAAGCTCAGTTTCAGCTTCCACGGCAACGACTACGACGATTCCTTCAGTGGGGGCGTCCTGCACTGCTTTCTTTCACCCGCGTAAGCTGAATCCAAAGCTGACTTGCCTCCAACTGCTGTTTTTCCAAAGCATCTTGTTCGGCAACTTCCGTGTGGCTTGTGCTAAGGCCTAGTCGAATCCCACTTACTTACGTCTTTGACATAGAGTGTGTTCAGAGAAGACCGCCTTCTACTGCAATGCTCACTGTTTCCCCGTTGTCTCATAGGCGCAGATTGCATGCAAGGCGGAAGCAGCCAGGCGTTCTCTCAGGGAGAGTCTCCTCAATGCACGGTGGATTGTTTCCCCAGCAGAGTCTGGCAAATGGCCGTCCTGCAGCAGTTTCCGACACATTACTGCAAAGGCATCTTCGGGGCATTGCTGTGAACGCGACGAGTTGGCTCTTTCCGTTCTCTTTGAGTGCCCTCAGGAAACAAGGCCCTCCTGGGGGGAATTACAAACCTGTGGAGCAAATGGACCAGTCACTTAGAGGCTCTCTTCAGGGCGCTTGAATGCAGAAGTCTCTCGACACACGAACAGCACATCACACTAAACATCAACACCCCCCCACACACACACCCACACACCGGGAACAGTACTGCACACAACACACATGAACCACGGATCTCAGAGTAAACACAACACGCACAGTGTGGCTCACTGACCAAGCATGACCACACAGAGCACACACCTCACAGATTACCCTCATCACTCAAACAGCCAACCGCACACACAACCTGTCAAACACAACCACACACAAATCGCAATCACACACGCGAAACGCACACCACACACGCAACACATAAAAACCCACACGCAACACACACACTAACCACAACAAAAAGAACGCCGAATTTAAGCAACACTCATTTCACACACTACACACGTCACTCCAAACACACATAAAACATACACCACACAGAGCCTCACAGAACACACAACACAAAGGACACAACGTGTTCAAGGCATATCAGACACAACACACAATGTCACACAGAACACCTTGAAATACACACATGACACAACACACACACACAATGCACAAAACAGATAAGAATACACGCAGCACACATGCAACCGAGAACACGGTACGTCGTACATCACGCAACACACGTGCGGTCAGGTCACATCACATTAACACGAAACAGAGAACCATTCACAGACCAAGTAACTTTCTCAACCACGAACACAACACGCTCCACAGAAGAAGACGCCGAACATAACCACACACGAAGACAGACTCCAGGCACACAACACACATCCACCCACAACCACACCATTCACACAGCACTCCATAAAATACACACAGAACGCACACTACAAACAACAAGGTGCCCAAACTGCGCACATCACATACACAGCAGTCACAACACAGAAAGAACACAACACACAGGAAACACACACACAACCACATAAACACCGCCACGCACAATAAGCCAGCAGATCACAGACTTCACAGCGAAAAACACACCGCAACAGAGCACGTAAACATGTAACACAACACAGAGTACACACACAATCACACCACAAACACCACAAAACACGCCCTTCCACAAAAGACAACGCACTTCACACGTAACACCAAACCCGACAAACACAGAACACATCACAGGAGAGATGCGCAACAGAAACACAGTACACACAACGCACACATTGAAACCAACATATCAACACACCACCACAACACACAGCATAATACACAAATCACAGAGCACCACACAACTCACACAAGCGTCACACACAAATTAAACGTCACAACTCATAGCACGCACAACATCCTGCATTAACGTCACAGCACACAGACCGGTGCAAACCGTACATACCACACGTAAAGCCACACACTGCACACACTCAGGGAAGAGCCACAACAAACACAAGCAAACACCCACAAACACAAAGATATGGAGAACAAACCCCCAAACGCAACACGCAAAACAGCACAACATCTGAAACAACATACCCCTCAGACATCACAGGACATAAGGGCACCCAATTCTCACAAACCACGTTTAACCACGTACACACCACGCACACAATGGGGCACACACACAACACAAGCAAAACCACACACACATAACACCTCTCACCTCACACACATAACAATCAATCTCACACACAGAATCTCTCAAACACGTATCACAATCACACACGCAGAACACACACAACACATACAAAACCACACGGAAAACACACAAACAACAATAAACGCACATAGCACACATTTCACACACTACGCACCCCCACTCACCACCGCACACAGACTCCCCACACACATATGTACGCACGGGCTCCGCTCTGCAATGCACACACGCCAAACGTAACAGCACGGCAGTCACAGGGCACGCAGCCGACACAACAGAGCACATGTTCCTCACCAAACACACAAATCACATTTACGAGAGCACGGGTAGCACACGCAATGAGGCACACTGAGAAAGCACAACCACACACGGACAACACATCTTCACATCACAAACAGAGCAACTGCACACACTCAACCACACCAGCACAATGACACACAAGTCACAATCACACACGCGGAACACACGATCCACACACAACACTCAAAAGTCCATACCATAGGCAAAATGCACGTAGACAACAAAGACAAATAGAACACATTTCACACACTACACGCTACGCACACCAACCACGCACAGACACACCACGCATACATCCTCACAAGGAGCACGCCGCAGAACACACGCACAACACAGAATCACGCAACACAATGGCCACAATACGAACACCACACCCTTCAAGGCACATGACCGTGCACAGTACGCACGAGAATCCTTCGCAGACCACGTAGTGCACACACCAAGAGACCTGCCGAGCAGGCCCCAACCGCACACAGTCAGTATCTCTCACATCATGTGCATAACCCAAACGTCCAGACACACACACACACACACACACAACCTCTCCGACACAACACACAAATCACAACGACGCACACACGACAGACACAACACATACAAGTCCACCCACTGCTGACGAGAACACATGCAGCGCACATAAAAAGCACAACACACAGCACACACAACCACAAGCATACAATACAGAGCACACGCAGACAGACCCGCACGCAGACAGCACCGGCCAAAACCCACAGACACACACACACACACACACACACAGCAAACACATGGACACAACACGTCCGACACAAGGCTAAATCAACGTCACACACAGTGCTCAAATTACACAGACCACCCAACATCTGCCCAGTATGCAACACACAGAAAGCATGTAGATGGCACTCACACAACCCAGAACACAGTGCATAACACAGCAGACCAAGGAAAAGACCAGACACATTTCACGCTGAACATTAGACCGTAAGCCACACACCAAACACAGAACACATACAACCGCCAACAGATAACTCATCAAAAAGACGCCAAATGTGCAGTGCACAGAGAACCACTCAACCCTCACAGCCCCACTCACAAATAGCAGCATCACACATCACACACCACGCAGTGGAAAAGACGCAGAACAGTGTACTCAACAAGCAGTAAGGAACCTATGCCACACATATTACAGAAAACGTACACACAGAAACGGACAACACACAGCACAGAGGAAACAAGCCAGGCCCAAAGACCACACAGACAGCACAACGCAAAACACACAAGGACACAGCGCAGCACAACAGAGAATACACACAGAATCACAGGAAAGCACCACAAACCACTCACTACCGTACGCCAACAACACGTACAGCACACAACACTACACACACAACCAACCCAAAACACACAAAAGAGATCAGCTGTATAGCCTTCCTACTGCAATGTTTACTAAGGTTGCTGTATCACCCAGGAGCAAGTTGCATGCAAGGGGAAACCGGCGTAGTGTTCTCTCAGGGAGGGTCTCCTCAGTGCGCGGTGGATTGTTTCCCCCAGCAGGGTTCGGCCTAAGGCTCCTCGGCAGCAGCTTCTGACACTTTACTACAAAGTATATTTACTTCAGGGCATATAGCTTTCACTCACCAGGACACTCCGGTTCTGCGCGTCCTCTCCTAGCACCCCCAGAAAACAAGGACCCCCGTGTGATCCCAAATCTGTGGAGAAGACAGCCAGGCACGCACGGCTTGCTTCAGTGTGCTAGAATGCACAAGTCGTAGGACTGCCCTCAAGCATTTAGCTTTGGAATCATAGCAAAGGATTCTTACTCCCTGCAGATCACAAAGACAGGGCTGGGCTGCACACGCTTAGGTCAGGCTGACGGAGTTCTGGCCCAGAGAAGAGCTTTGTTCTGACGAAAGGACGATCAGCTGAAGGAGTCCCAACAGCATCTTCCCTAAACCTCGTTGCAAGTTCCTATTCACTGCACACGTACCTCTTGGACTTCTTAAGGTGCATTCAGAGAGGAAACCCTGCACACCTACGTTTGGCCATTCCACTCCGTACGAGTTAGCGCAAAGTATCTGAACGTGTTAGATCGGCAAGTTAGAGCTCAGTCACCGCCGCCACCACCACCCCCAACCCCCAGAACGATTTCCATTGCCGGTTTGAATTAAGCTACAGTAGAGTTTTTCTTGACAGGGAGAGCGGGCTCCCGGTGCCGCCTGCTTTTCGACTGTTGAACAGGACGCCCATCCGTCCTGCTTCCAATGCTGTGCAGAGAGCTACTTGCTCTGCCTCTTCCCCTGAGGCTGGGCAGAAGACCTCTTCACAGTACCCTTGTGTCCGCGAGTACAAGTACGTGAAAGAAGCTGGCCTTGACACAGAAGTGTTTCGCTGTCAGTCTGGACGTGTCTGAGCAGCTAATCACTTGGACTGAGACAGCCTCAGAGCCTTCTCTGCAGGACAACAGCTCTGACGCCTTAGGGCCCATCCGTCATCCAGGCTTTGGAGAAGCTTGCACACACCTCTTGCTGACACGATGCTGAGGGACCAAAGCCAATGTGCACTTAGTTTTCGAAGCTCAGACTGTGGCAAGGGAGACCGGCTGACATACCCCGGCAGGCCAACCTGGGCCTCTCTGAGGCAGCCAGGCAGTAGCAGAGAAAAAGCGACTTTTTAAACTTCCAAGCTAAAGTCAGTGCATGCAGGCGTTTTTCTGACAGCCGGGCTTCCTCAGCAAGACCTCGCGTTACGGGCCACACAAGCGAGAGTCCGCCGCTCAGCAAAAGAGAGCTCCACACACAGCAGACTTCACTCAGGCACATGGAGCGTGGGCACACGGGACAGACACGGAAAGCACATTGCAAGCTCAGTTTCAGCTTCCACGGCAACGACTACGACGATTCCTTCAGTGGGGGCGTCCTGCACTGCTTTCTTTCACCCGCGTAAGCTGAATCCAAAGCTGACTTGCCTCCAACTGCTGTTTTTCCAAAGCATCTTGTTCGGCAACTTCCGTGTGGCTTGTGCTAAGGCCTAGTCGAATCCCACTTACTTACGTCTTTGACATAGAGTGTGTTCAGAGAAGACCGCCTTCTACTGCAATGCTCACTGTTTCCCCGTTGTCTCATAGGCGCAGATTGCATGCAAGGCGGAAGCAGCCAGGCGTTCTCTCAGGGAGAGTCTCCTCAATGCACGGTGGATTGTTTCCCCAGCAGAGTCTGGCAAATGGCCGTCCTGCAGCAGTTTCCGACACATTACTGCAAAGGCATCTTCGGGGCATTGCTGTGAACGCGACGAGTTGGCTCTTTCCGTTCTCTTTGAGTGCCCTCAGGAAACAAGGCCCTCCTGGGGGGAATTACAAACCTGTGGAGCAAATGGACCAGTCACTTAGAGGCTCTCTTCAGGGCGCTTGAATGCAGAAGTCTCTCGACACACGAACAGCACATCACACTAAACATCAACACCCCCCCCCACACACACCCACACACCGGGAACAGTACTGCACACAACACACATGAACCACGGATCTCAGAGTAAACACAACACGCACAGTGTGGCTCACTGACCAAGCATGACCACACAGAGCACACACCTCACAGATTACCCTCATCACTCAAACAGCCAACCGCACACACAACCTGTCAAACACAACCACACACAAATCGCAATCACACACGCGAAACGCACACCACACACGCAACACATAAAAACCCACACGCAACACACACACTAACCACAACAAAAAGAACGCCGAATTTAAGCAACACTCATTTCACACACTACACACGTCACTCCAAACACACATAAAACATACACCACACAGAGCCTCACAGAACACACAACACAAAGGACACAACGTGTTCAAGGCATATCAGACACAACACACAATGTCACACAGAACACCTTGAAATACACACATGACACAACACACACACACAATGCACAAAACAGATAAGAATACACGCAGCACACATGCAACCGAGAACACGGTACGTCGTACATCACGCAACACACGTGCGGTCAGGTCACATCACATTAACACGAAACAGAGAACCATTCACAGACCAAGTAACTTTCTCAACCACGAACACAACACGCTCCACAGAAGAAGACGCCGAACATAACCACACACGAAGACAGACTCCAGGCACACAACACACATCCACCCACAACCACACCATTCACACAGCACTCCATAAAATACACACAGAACGCACACTACAAACAACAAGGTGCCCAAACTGCGCACATCACATACACAGCAGTCACAACACAGAAAGAACACAACACACAGGAAACACACACACAACCACATAAACACCGCCACGCACAATAAGCCAGCAGATCACAGACTTCACAGCGAAAAACACACCGCAACAGAGCACGTAAACATGTAACACAACACAGAGTACACACACAATCACACCACAAACACCACAAAACACGCCCTTCCACAAAAGACAACGCACTTCACACGTAACACCAAACCCGACAAACACAGAACACATCACAGGAGAGATGCGCAACAGAAACACAGTACACACAACGCACACATTGAAACCAACATATCAACACACCACCACAACACACAGCATAATACACAAATCACAGAGCACCACACAACTCACACAAGCGTCACACACAAATTAAACGTCACAACTCATAGCACGCACAACATCCTGCATTAACGTCACAGCACACAGACCGGTGCAAACCGTACATACCACACGTAAAGCCACACACTGCACACACTCAGGGAAGAGCCACAACAAACACAAGCAAACACCCACAAACACAAAGATATGGAGAACAAACCCCCAAACGCAACACGCAAAACAGCACAACATCTGAAACAACATACCCCTCAGACATCACAGGACATAAGGGCACCCAATTCTCACAAACCACGTTTAACCACGTACACACCACGCACACAATGGGGCACACACACAACACAAGCAAAACCACACACACATAACACCTCTCACCTCACACACATAACAATCAATCTCACACACAGAATCTCTCAAACACGTATCACAATCACACACGCAGAACACACACAACACATACAAAACCACACGGAAAACACACAAACAACAATAAACGCACATAGCACACATTTCACACACTACGCACCCCCACTCACCACCGCACACAGACTCCCCACACACATATGTACGCACGGGCTCCGCTCTGCAATGCACACACGCCAAACGTAACAGCACGGCAGTCACAGGGCACGCAGCCGACACAACAGAGCACATGTTCCTCACCAAACACACAAATCACATTTACGAGAGCACGGGTAGCACACGCAATGAGGCACACTGAGAAAGCACAACCACACACGGACAACACATCTTCACATCACAAACAGAGCAACTGCACACACTCAACCACACCAGCACAATGACACACAAGTCACAATCACACACGCGGAACACACGATCCACACACAACACTCAAAAGTCCATACCATAGGCAAAATGCACGTAGACAACAAAGACAAATAGAACACATTTCACACACTACACGCTACGCACACCAACCACGCACAGACACACCACGCATACATCCTCACAAGGAGCACGCCGCAGAACACACGCACAACACAGAATCACGCAACACAATGGCCACAATACGAACACCACACCCTTCAAGGCACATGACCGTGCACAGTACGCACGAGAATCCTTCGCAGACCACGTAGTGCACACACCAAGAGACCTGCCGAGCAGGCCCCAACCGCACACAGTCAGTATCTCTCACATCATGTGCATAACCCAAACGTCCAGACACACACACACACACACACACACACACTCACACACACACACAACCTCTCCGACACAACACACAAATCACAACGACGCACACACGACAGACACAACACATACAAGTCCACCCACTGCTGACGAGAACACATGCAGCGCACATAAAAAGCACAACACACAGCACACACAACCACAAGCATACAATACAGAGCACACGCAGACAGACCCGCACGCAGACAGCACCGGCCAAAACCCACAGACACACACACACACACACACACACAGCAAACACATGGACACAACACGTCCGACACAAGGCTAAATCAACGTCACACACAGTGCTCAAATTACACAGACCACCCAACATCTGCCCAGTATGCAACACACAGAAAGCATGTAGATGGCACTCACACAACCCAGAACACAGTGCATAACACAGCAGACCAAGGAAAAGACCAGACACATTTCACGCTGAACATTAGACCGTAAGCCACACACCAAACACAGAACACATACAACCGCCAACAGATAACTCATCAAAAAGACGCCAAATGTGCAGTGCACAGAGAACCACTCAACCCTCACAGCCCCACTCACAAATAGCAGCATCACACATCACACACCACGCAGTGGAAAAGACGCAGAACAGTGTACTCAACAAGCAGTAAGGAACCTATGCCACACATATTACAGAAAACGTACACACAGAAACGGACAACACACAGCACAGAGGAAACAAGCCAGGCCCAAAGACCACACAGACAGCACAACGCAAAACACACAAGGACACAGCGCAGCACAACAGAGAATACACACAGAATCACAGGAAAGCACCACAAACCACTCACTACCGTACGCCAACAACACGTACAGCACACAACACTACACACACAACCAACCCAAAACACACAAAAGAGATCAGCTGTATAGCCTTCCTACTGCAATGTTTACTAAGGTTGCTGTATCACCCAGGAGCAAGTTGCATGCAAGGGGAAACCGGCGTAGTGTTCTCTCAGGGAGGGTCTCCTCAGTGCGCGGTGGATTGTTTCCCCCAGCAGGGTTCGGCCTAAGGCTCCTCGGCAGCAGCTTCTGACACTTTACTACAAAGTATATTTACTTCAGGGCATATAGCTTTCACTCACCAGGACACTCCGGTTCTGCGCGTCCTCTCCTAGCACCCCCAGAAAACAAGGACCCCCGTGTGATCAAAAATCTGTGGAGAAGACAGCCAGGCACGCACGGCTTGCTTCAGTGTGCTAGAATGCACAAGTCGTAGGACTGCCCTCAAGCATTTAGCTTTGGAATCATAGCAAAGGATTCTTACTCCCTGCAGATCACAAAGACAGGGCTGGGCTGCACACGCTTAGGTCAGGCTGACGGAGTTCTGGCCCAGAGAAGAGCTTTGTTCTGACGAAAGGACGATCAGCTGAAGGAGTCCCAACAGCATCTTCCCTAAACCTCGTTGCAAGTTCCTATTCACTGCACACGTACCTCTTGGACTTCTTAAGGTGCATTCAGAGAGGAAACCCTGCACACCTACGTTTGGCCATTCCACTCCGTACGAGTTAGCGCAAAGTATCTGAACGTGTTAGATCGGCAAGTTAGAGCTCAGTCACCGCCGCCACCACCACCCCCAACCCCCAGAACGATTTCCATTGCCGGTTTGAATTAAGCTACAGTAGAGTTTTTCTTGACAGGGAGAGCGGGCTCCCGGTGCCGCCTGCTTTTCGACTGTTGAACAGGACGCCCATCCGTCCTGCTTCCAATGCTGTGCAGAGAGCTACTTGCTCTGCCTCTTCCCCTGAGGCTGGGCAGAAGACCTCTTCACAGTACCCTTGTGTCCGCGAGTACAAGTACGTGAAAGAAGCTGGCCTTGACACAGAAGTGTTTCGCTGTCAGTCTGGACGTGTCTGAGCAGCTAATCACTTGGACTGAGACAGCCTCAGAGCCTTCTCTGCAGGACAACAGCTCTGACGCCTTAGGGCCCATCCGTCATCCAGGCTTTGGAGAAGCTTGCACACACCTCTTGCTGACACGATGCTGAGGGACCAAAGCCAATGTGCACTTAGTTTTCGAAGCTCAGACTGTGGCAAGGGAGACCGGCTGACATACCCCGGCAGGCCAACCTGGGCCTCTCTGAGGCAGCCAGGCAGTAGCAGAGAAAAAGCGACTTTTTAAACTTCCAAGCTAAAGTCAGTGCATGCAGGCGTTTTTCTGACAGCCGGGCTTCCTCAGCAAGACCTCGCGTTACGGGCCACACAAGCGAGAGTCCGCCGCTCAGCAAAAGAGAGCTCCACACACAGCAGACTTCACTCAGGCACATGGAGCGTGGGCACACCGGACAGACACGGAAAGCACATTGCAAGCTCAGTTTCAGCTTCCACGGCAACGACTACGACGATTCCTTCAGTGGGGGCGTCCTGCACTGCTTTCTTTCACCCGCGTAAGCTGAATCCAAAGCTGACTTGCCTCCAACTGCTGTTTTTCCAAAGCATCTTGTTCGGCAACTTCCGTGTGGCTTGTGCTAAGGCCTAGTCGAATCCCACTTACTTACGTCTTTGACATAGAGTGTGTTCAGAGAAGACCGCCTTCTACTGCAATGCTCACTGTTTCCCCGTTGTCTCATAGGCGCAGATTGCATGCAAGGCGGAAGCAGCCAGGCGTTCTCTCAGGGAGAGTCTCCTCAATGCACGGTGGATTGTTTCCCCAGCAGAGTCTGGCAAATGGCCGTCCTGCAGCAGTTTCCGACACATTACTGCAAAGGCATCTTCGGGGCATTGCTGTGAACGCGACGAGTTGGCTCTTTCCGTTCTCTTTGAGTGCCCTCAGGAAACAAGGCCCTCCTGGGGGGAATTACAAACCTGTGGAGCAAATGGACCAGTCACTTAGAGGCTCTCTTCAGGGCGCTTGAATGCAGAAGTCTCTCGACACACGAACAGCACATCACACTAAACATCAACACCCCCCCACACACACACCCACACACCGGGAACAGTACTGCACACAACACACATGAACCACGGATCTCAGAGTAAACACAACACGCACAGTGTGGCTCACTGACCAAGCATGACCACACAGAGCACACACCTCACAGATTACCCTCATCACTCAAACAGCCAACCGCACACACAACCTGTCAAACACAACCACACACAAATCGCAATCACACACGCGAAACGCACACCACACACGCAACACATAAAAACCCACACGCAACACACACACTAACCACAACAAAAAGAACGCCGAATTTAAGCAACACTCATTTCACACACTACACACGTCACTCCAAACACACATAAAACATACACCACACAGAGCCTCACAGAACACACAACACAAAGGACACAACGTGTTCAAGGCATATCAGACACAACACACAATGTCACACAGAACACCTTGAAATACACAGATGACACAACACACACACACAATGCACAAAACAGATAAGAATACACGCAGCACACATGCAACCGAGAACACGGTACGTCGTACATCACGCAACACACGTGCGGTCAGGTCACATCACATTAACACGAAACAGAGAACCATTCACAGACCAAGTAACTTTCTCAACCACGAACACAACACGCTCCACAGAAGAAGACGCCGAACATAACCACACACGAAGACAGACTCCAGGCACACAACACACATCCACCCACAACCACACCATTCACACAGCACTCCATAAAATACACACAGAACGCACACTACAAACAACAAGGTGCCCAAACTGCGCACATCACATACACAGCAGTCACAACACAGAAAGAACACAACACACAGGAAACACACACACAACCACATAAACACCGCCACGCACAATAAGCCAGCAGATCACAGACTTCACAGCGAAAAACACACCGCAACAGAGCACGTAAACATGTAACACAACACAGAGTACACACACAATCACACCACAAACACCACAAAACACGCCCTTCCACAAAAGACAACGCACTTCACACGTAACACCAAACCCGACAAACACAGAACACATCACAGGAGAGATGCGCAACAGAAACACAGTACACACAACGCACACATTGAAACCAACATATCAACACACCACCACAACACACAGCATAATACACAAATCACAGAGCACCACACAACTCACACAAGCGTCACACACAAATTAAACGTCACAACTCATAGCACGCACAACATCCTGCATTAACGTCACAGCACACAGACCGGTGCAAACCGTACATACCACACGTAAAGCCACACACTGCACACACTCAGGGAAGAGCCACAACAAACACAAGCAAACACCCACAAACACAAAGATATGGAGAACAAACCCCCAAACGCAACACGCAAAACAGCACAACATCTGAAACAACATACCCCTCAGACATCACAGGACATAAGGGCACCCAATTCTCACAAACCACGTTTAACCACGTACACACCACGCACACAATGGGGCACACACACAACACAAGCAAAACCACACACACATAACACCTCTCACCTCACACACATAACAATCAATCTCACACACAGAATCTCTCAAACACGTATCACAATCACACACGCAGAACACACACAACACATACAAAACCACACGGAAAACACACAAACAACAATAAACGCACATAGCACACATTTCACACACTACGCACCCCCACTCACCACCGCACACAGACTCCCCACACACATATGTACGCACGGGCTCCGCTCTGCAATGCACACACGCCAAACGTAACAGCACGGCAGTCACAGGGCACGCAGCCGACACAACAGAGCACATGTTCCTCACCAAACACACAAATCACATTTACGAGAGCACGGGTAGCACACGCAATGAGGCACACTGAGAAAGCACAACCACACACGGACAACACATCTTCACATCACAAACAGAGCAACTGCACACACTCAACCACACCAGCACAACGACACACAAGTCACAATCACACACGCGGAACACACGATCCACACACAACACTCAAAAGTCCATACCATAGGCAAAATGCACGTAGACAACAAAGACAAATAGAACACATTTCACACACTACACACTACGCACACCAACCACGCACAGACACACCACGCATACATCCTCACAAGGAGCACGCCGCAGAACACACGCACAACACAGAATCACGCAACACAATGGCCACAATACGAACACCACACCCTTCAAGGCACATGACCGTGCACAGTACGCACGAGAATCCTTCGCAGACCACGTAGTGCACACACCAAGAGACATGCCGAGCAGGCCCCAACCGCACACAGTCAGTATCTCTCACATCATGTGCATAACCCAAACGTCCAGACACACACACACACACACACACACACTCACACACACACACAACCTCTCCGACACAACACACAAATCACAACGACGCACACACGACAGACACAACACATACAAGTCCACCCACTGCTGACGAGAACACATGCAGCGCACATAAAAAGCACAACACACAGCACACACAACCACAAGCATACAATACAGAGCACACGCAGACAGACCCGCACGCAGACAGCACCGGCCAAAACCCACAGACACACACACACACACACAGCAAACACATGGACACAACACGTCCGACACAAGGCTAAATCAACGTCACACACAGTGCTCAAATTACACAGACCACCCAACATCTGCCCAGTATGCAACACACAGAAAGCATGTAGATGGCACTCACACAACCCAGAACACAGTGCATAACACAGCAGACCAAGGAAAAGACCAGACACATTTCACGCTGAACATTAGACCGTAAGCCACACACCAAACACAGAACACATACAACCGCCAACAGATAACTCATCAAAAAGACGCCAAATGTGCAGTGCACAGAGAACCACTCAACCCTCACAGCCCCACTCACAAATAGCAGCATCACACATCACACACCACGCAGTGGAAAAGACGCAGAACAGTGTACTCAACAAGCAGTAAGGAACCTATGCCACACATATTACAGAAAACGTACACACAGAAACGGACAACACACAGCACAGAGGAAACAAGCCAGGCCCAAAGACCACACAGACAGCACAACGCAAAACACACAAGGACACAGCGCAGCACAACAGAGAATACACACAGAATCACAGGAAAGCACCACAAACCACTCACTACCGTACGCCAACAACACGTACAGCACACAACACTACACACACAACCAACCCAAAACACACAAAAGAGATCAGCTGTATAGCCTTCCTACTGCAATGTTTACTAAGGTTGCTGTATCACCCAGGAGCAAGTTGCATGCAAGGGGAAACCGGCGTAGTGTTCTCTCAGGGAGGGTCTCCTCAGTGCGCGGTGGATTGTTTCCCCCAGCAGGGTTCGGCCTAAGGCTCCTCGGCAGCAGCTTCTGACACTTTACTACAAAGTATATTTACTTCAGGGCATATAGCTTTCACTCACCAGGACACTCCGGTTCTGCGCGTCCTCTCCTAACACCCCCAGAAAACAAGGACCCCCGTGTGATCCCAAATCTGTGGAGAAGACAGCCAGGCACGCACGGCTTGCTTCAGTGTGCTAGAATGCACAAGTCGTAGGACTGCCCTCAAGCATTTAGCTTTGGAATCATAGCAAAGGATTCTTACTCCCTGCAGATCACAAAGACAGGGCTGGGCTGCACACGCTTAGGTCAGGCTGACGGAGTTCTGGCCCAGAGAAGAGCTTTGTTCTGACGAAAGGACGATCAGCTGAAGGAGTCCCAACAGCATCTTCCCTAAACCTCGTTGCAAGTTCCTATTCACTGCACACGTACCTCTTGGACTTCTTAAGGTGCATTCAGAGAGGAAACCCTGCACACCTACGTTTGGCCATTCCACTCCGTACGAGTTAGCGCAAAGTATCTGAACGTGTTAGATCGGCAAGTTAGAGCTCAGTCACCGCCGCCACCACCACCCCCAACCCCCAGAACGATTTCCATTGCCGGTTTGAATTAAGCTACAGTAGAGTTTTTCTTGACAGGGAGAGCGGGCTCCCGGTGCCGCCTGCTTTTCGACTGTTGAACAGGACGCCCATCCGTCCTGCTTCCAATGCTGTGCAGAGAGCTACTTGCTCTGCCTCTTCCCCTGAGGCTGGGCAGAAGACCTCTTCACAGTACCCTTGTGTCCGCGAGTACAAGTACGTGAAAGAAGCTGGCCTTGACACAGAAGTGTTTCGCTGTCAGTCTGGACGTGTCTGAGCAGCTAATCACTTGGACTGAGACAGCCTCAGAGCCTTCTCTGCAGGACAACAGCTCTGACGCCTTAGGGCCCATCCGTCATCCAGGCTTTGGAGAAGCTTGCACACACCTCTTGCTGACACGATGCTGAGGGACCAAAGCCAATGTGCACTTAGTTTTCGAAGCTCAGACTGTGGCAAGGGAGACCGGCTGACATACCCCGGCAGGCCAACCTGGGCCTCTCTGAGGCAGCCAGGCAGTAGCAGAGAAAAAGCGACTTTTTAAACTTCCAAGCTAAAGTCAGTGTATGCAGGCGTTTTTCTGACAGCCGGGCTTCCTCAGCAAGACCTCGCGTTACGGGCCACACAAGCGAGAGTCCGCCGCTCAGCAAAAGAGAGCTCCACACACAGCAGACTTCACTCAGGCACATGGAGCGTGGGCACACCGGACAGACACGGAAAGCACATTGCAAGCTCAGTTTCAGCTTCCACGGCAACGACTACGACGATTCCTTCAGTGGGGGCGTCCTGCACTGCTTTCTTTCACCCGCGTAAGCTGAATCCAAAGCTGACTTGCCTCCAACTGCTGTTTTTCCAAAGCATCTTGTTCGGCAACTTCCGTGTGGCTTGTGCTAAGGCCTAGTCGAATCCCACTTACTTACGTCTTTGACATAGAGTGTGTTCAGAGAAGACCGCCTTCTACTGCAATGCTCACTGTTTCCCCGTTGTCTCATAGGCGCAGATTGCATGCAAGGCGGAAGCAGCCAGGCGTTCTCTCAGGGAGAGTCTCCTCAATGCACGGTGGATTGTTTCCCCAGCAGAGTCTGGCAAATGGCCGTCCTGCAGCAGTTTCCGACACATTACTGCAAAGGCATCTTCGGGGCATTGCTGTGAACGCGACGAGTTGGCTCTTTCCGTTCTCTTTGAGTGCCCTCAGGAAACAAGGCCCTCCTGGGGGGAATTACAAACCTGTGGAGCAAATGGACCAGTCACTTAGAGGCTCTCTTCAGGGCGCTTGAATGCAGAAGTCTCTCGACACACGAACAGCACATCACACTAAACATCAACACCCCCCCACACACACACCCACACACCGGGAACAGTACTGCACACAACACACATGAACCACGGATCTCAGAGTAAACACAACACGCACAGTGTGGCTCACTGACCAAGCATGACCACACAGAGCACACACCTCACAGATTACCCTCATCACTCAAACAGCCAACCGCACACACAACCTGTCAAACACAACCACACACAAATCGCAATCACACACGCGAAACGCACACCACACACGCAACACATAAAAACCCACACGCAACACACACACTAACCACAACAAAAAGAACGCCGAATTTAAGCAACACTCATTTCACACACTACACACGTCACTCCAAACACACATAAAACATACACCACACAGAGCCTCACAGAACACACAACACAAAGGACACAACGTGTTCAAGGCATATCAGACACAACACACAATGTCACACAGAACACCTTGAAATACACAGATGACACAACACACACACACACAATGCACAAAACAGATAAGAATACACGCAGCACACATGCAACCGAGAACACGGTACGTCGTACATCACGCAACACACGTGCGGTCAGGTCACATCACATTAACACGAAACAGAGAACCATTCACAGACCAAGTAACTTTCTCAACCACGAACACAACACGCTCCACAGAAGAAGACGCCGAACATAACCACACACGAAGACAGACTCCAGGCACACAACACACATCCACCCACAACCACACCATTCACACAGCACTCCATAAAATACACACAGAACGCACACTACAAACAACAAGGTGCCCAAACTGCGCACATCACATACACAGCAGTCACAACACAGAAAGAACACAACACACAGGAAACACACACACAACCACATAAACACCGCCACGCACAATAAGCCAGCAGATCACAGACTTCACAGCGAAAAACACACCGCAACAGAGCACGTAAACATGTAACACAACACAGAGTACACACACAATCACACCACAAACACCACAAAACACGCCCTTCCACAAAAGACAACGCACTTCACACGTAACACCAAACCCGACAAACACAGAACACATCACAGGAGAGATGCGCAACAGAAACACAGTACACACAACGCACACATTGAAACCAACATATCAACACACCACCACAACACACAGCATAATACACAAATCACAGAGCACCACACAACTCACACAAGCGTCACACACAAATTAAACGTCACAACTCATAGCACGCACAACATCCTGCATTAACGTCACAGCACACAGACCGGTGCAAACCGTACATACCACACGTAAAGCCACACACTGCACACACTCAGGGAAGAGCCACAACAAACACAAGCAAACACCCACAAACACAAAGATATGGAGAACAAACCCCCAAACGCAACACGCAAAACAGCACAACATCTGAAACAACATACCCCTCAGACATCACAGGACATAAGGGCACCCAATTCTCACAAACCACGTTTAACCACGTACACACCACGCACACAATGGGGCACACACACAACACAAGCAAAACCACACACACATAACACCTCTCACCTCACACACATAACAATCAATCTCACACACAGAATCTCTCAAACATGTATCACAATCACACACGCAGAACACACACAACACATACAAAACCACACGGAAAACACACAAACAACAATAAACGCACATAGCACACATTTCACACACTACGCACCCCCACTCACCACCGCACACAGACTCCCCACACACATATGTACGCACGGGCTCCGCTCTGCAATGCACACACGCCAAACGTAACAGCACGGCAGTCACAGGGCACGCAGCCGACACAACAGAGCACATGTTCCTCACCAAACACACAAATCACATTTACGAGAGCACGGGTAGCACACGCAATGAGGCACACTGAGAAAGCACAACCACACACGGACAACACATCTTCACATCACAAACAGAGCAACTGCACACACTCAACCACACCAGCACGACACACAAGTCATAATCACACACGCGGAACACACGATCCACACACAACACTCAAAAGTCCATACCATAGGCAAAATGCACGTAGACAACAAAGACAAATAGAACACATTTCACACACTACACGCTACGCACACCAACCACGCACAGACACACCACGCATACATCCTCACAAGGAGCACGCCGCAGAACACACGCACAACACAGAATCACGCAACACAATGGCCACAATACGAACACCACACCCTTCAAGGCACATGACCGTGCACAGTACGCACGAGAATCCTTCGCAGACCACGTAGTGCACACACCAAGAGACATGCCGAGCAGGCCCCAACCACACACAGTCAGTATCTCTCACATCATGTGCATAACCCAAACGTCCAGACACACACACACACACACACACTCACACACACACACAACCTCTCCGACACAACACACAAATCACAACGACGCACACACGACAGACACAACACATACAAGTCCACCCACTGCTGACGAGAACACATGCAGCGCACATAAAAAGCGCAACACACAGCACACACAACCACAAGCATACAATACAGAGCACACGCAGACAGACCCGCACGCAGACAGCACCGGCCAAAACCCACAGACACACACACACACACACACACACAGCAAACACATGGACACAACACGTCCGACACAAGGCTAAATCAACGTCACACACAGTGCTCAAATTACACAGACCACCCAACATCTGCCCAGTATGCAACACACAGAAAGCATGTAGATGGCACTCACACAACCCAGAACACAGTGCATAACACAGCAGACCAAGGAAAAGACCAGACACATTTCACGCTGAACATTAGACCGTAAGCCACACACCAAACACAGAACACATACAACCGCCAACAGATAACTCATCAAAAAGACGCCAAATGTGCAGTGCACAGAGAACCACTCAACCCTCACAGCCCCACTCACAAATAGCAGCATCACACATCACACACCACGCAGTGGAAAAGACGCAGAACAGTGTACTCAACAAGCAGTAAGGAACCTATGCCACACATATTACAGAAAACGTACACACAGAAACGGACAACACACAGCACAGAGGAAACAAGCCAGGCCCAAAGACCACACAGACAGCACAACGCAAAACACACAAGGACACAGCGCAGCACAACAGAGAATACACACAGAATCACAGGAAAGCACCACAAACCACTCACTACCGTACGCCAACAACACGTACAGCACACAACACTACACACACAACCAACCCAAAACACACAAAAGAGATCAGCTGTATAGCCTTCCTACTGCAATGTTTACTAAGGTTGCTGTATCACCCAGGAGCAAGTTGCATGCAAGGGGAAACCGGCGTAGTGTTCTCTCAGGGAGGGTCTCCTCAGTGCGCGGTGGATTGTTTCCCCCAGCAGGGTTCGGCCTAAGGCTCCTCGGCAGCAGCTTCTGACACTTTACTACAAAGTATATTTACTTCAGGGCATATAGCTTTCACTCACCAGGACACTCCGGTTCTGCGCGTCCTCTCCTAGCACCCCCAGAAAACAAGGACCCGCCGTGTGATCCCAAATCTGTGGAGAAGACAGCCAGGCACGCACGGCTTGCTTCAGTGTGCTAGAATGCACAAGTCGTAGGACTGCCCTCAAGCATTTAGCTTTGGAATCATAGCAAAGGATTCTTACTCCCTGCAGATCACAAAGACAGGGCTGGGCTGCACACGCTTAGGTCAGGCTGACGGAGTTCTGGCCCAGAGAAGAGCTTTGTTCTGACGAAAGGACGATCAGCTGAAGGAGTCCCAACAGCATCTTCCCTAAACCTCGTTGCAAGTTCCTATTCACTGCACACGTACCTCTTGGACTTCTTAAGGTGCATTCAGAGAGGAAACCCTGCACACCTACGTTTGGCCATTCCACTCCGTACGAGTTAGCGCAAAGTATCTGAACGTGTTAGATCGGCAAGTTAGAGCTCAGTCACCGCCGCCACCACCCCCCCAACCCCCAGAACGATTTCCATTGCCGGTTTGAATTAAGCTACAGTAGAGTTTTTCTTGACAGGGAGAGCGGGCTCCCGGTGCCGCCTGCTTTTCGACTGTTGAACAGGACGCCCATCCGTCCTGCTTCCAATGCTGTGCAGAGAGCTACTTGCTCTGCCTCTTCCCCTGAGGCTGGGCAGAAGACCTCTTCACAGTACCCTTGTGTCCGCGAGTACAAGTACGTGAAAGAAGCTGGCCTTGACACAGAAGTGTTTCGCTGTCAGTCTGGACGTGTCTGAGCAGCTAATCACTTGGACTGAGACAGCCTCAGAGCCTTCTCTGCAGGACAACAGCTCTGACGCCTTAGGGCCCATCCGTCATCCAGGCTTTGGAGAAGCTTGCACACACCTCTTGCTGACACGATGCTGAGGGACCAAAGCCAATGTGCACTTAGTTTTCGAAGCTCAGACTGTGGCAAGGGAGACCGGCTGACATACCCCGGCAGGCCAACCTGGGCCTCTCTGAGGCAGCCAGGCAGTAGCAGAGAAAAAGCGACTTTTTAAACTTCCAAGCTAAAGTCAGTGTATGCAGGCGTTTTTCTGACAGCCGGGCTTCCTCAGCAAGACCTCGCGTTACGGGCCACACAAGCGAGAGTCCGCCGCTCAGCAAAAGAGAGCTCCACACACAGCAGACTTCACTCAGGCACATGGAGCGTGGGCACACCGGACAGACACGGAAAGCACATTGCAAGCTCAGTTTCAGCTTCCACGGCAACGACTACGACGATTCCTTCAGTGGGGGCGTCCTGCACTGCTTTCTTTCACCCGCGTAAGCTGAATCCAAAGCTGACTTGCCTCCAACTGCTGTTTTTCCAAAGCATCTTGTTCGGCAACTTCCGTGTGGCTTGTGCTAAGGCCTAGTCGAATCCCACTTACTTACGTCTTTGACATAGAGTGTGTTCAGAGAAGACCGCCTTCTACTGCAATGCTCACTGTTTCCCCGTTGTCTCATAGGCGCAGATTGCATGCAAGGCGGAAGCAGCCAGGCGTTCTCTCAGGGAGAGTCTCCTCAATGCACGGTGGATTGTTTCCCCAGCAGAGTCTGGCAAATGGCCGTCCTGCAGCAGTTTCCGACACATTACTGCAAAGGCATCTTCGGGGCATTGCTGTGAACGCGACGAGTTGGCTCTTTCCGTTCTCTTTGAGTGCCCTCAGGAAACAAGGCCCTCCTGGGGGGAATTACAAACCTGTGGAGCAAATGGACCAGTCACTTAGAGGCTCTCTTCAGGGCGCTTGAATGCAGAAGTCTCTCGACACACGAACAGCACATCACACTAAACATCAACACCCCCCCACACACACACCCACACACCGGGAACAGTACTGCACACAACACACATGAACCACGGATCTCAGAGTAAACACAACACGCACAGTGTGGCTCACTGACCAAGCATGACCACACAGAGCACACACCTCACAGATTACCCTCATCACTCAAACAGCCAACCGCACACACAACCTGTCAAACACAACCACACACAAATCGCAATCACACACGCGAAACGCACACCACACACGCAACACATAAAAACCCACACGCAACACACACACTAACCACAACAAAAAGAACGCCGAATTTAAGCAACACTCATTTCACACACTACACACGTCACTCCAAACACACATAAAACATACACCACACAGAGCCTCACAGAACACACAACACAAAGGACACAACGTGTTCAAGGCATATCAGACACAACACACAATGTCACACAGAACACCTTGAAATACACAGATGACACAACACACACACACAATGCACAAAACAGATAAGAATACACGCAGCACACATGCAACCGAGAACACGGTACGTCGTACATCACGCAACACACGTGCGGTCAGGTCACATCACATTAACACGAAACAGAGAACCATTCACAGACCAAGTAACTTTCTCAACCACGAACACAACACGCTCCACAGAAGAAGACGCCGAACATAACCACACACGAAGACAGACTCCAGGCACACAACACACATCCACCCACAACCACACCATTCACACAGCACTCCATAAAATACACACAGAACGCACACTACAAACAACAAGGTGCCCAAACTGCGCACATCACATACACAGCAGTCACAACACAGAAAGAACACAACACACAGGAAACACACACACAACCACATAAACACCGCCACGCACAGTAAGCCAGCAGATCACAGACTTCACAGCGAAAAACACACCGCAACAGAGCACGTAAACATGTAACACAACACAGAGTACACACACAATCACACCACAAACACCACAAAACACGCCCTTCCACAAAAGACAACGCACTTCACACGTAACACCAAACCCGACAAACACAGAACACATCACAGGAGAGATGCGCAACAGAAACACAGTACACACAACGCACACATTGAAACCAACATATCAACACACCACCACAACACACAGCATAATACACAAATCACAGAGCACCACACAACTCACACAAGCGTCACACACAAATTAAACGTCACAACTCATAGCACGCACAACATCCTGCATTAACGTCACAGCACACAGACCGGTGCAAACCGTACATACCACACGTAAAGCCACACACTGCACACACTCAGGGAAGAGCCACAACAAACACAAGCAAACACCCACAAACACAAAGATATGGAGAACAAACCCCCAAACGCAACACGCAAAACAGCACAACATCTGAAACAACATACCCCTCAGACATCACAGGACATAAGGGCACCCAATTCTCACAAACCACGTTTAACCACGTACACACCACGCACACAATGGGGCACACACACAACACAAGCAAAACCACACACACATAACACCTCTCACCTCACACACATAACAATCAATCTCACACACAGAATCTCTCAAACACGTATCACAATCACACACGCAGAACACACACAACACATACAAAACCACACGGAAAACACACAAACAACAATAAACGCACATAGCACACATTTCACACACTACGCACCCCCACTCACCACCGCACACAGACTCCCCACACACATATGTACGCACGGGCTCCGCTCTGCAATGCACACACGCCAAACGTAACAGCACGGCAGTCACAGGGCACGCAGCCGACACAACAGAGCACATGTTCCTCACCAAACACACAAATCACATTTACGAGAGCACGGGTAGCACACGCAATGAGGCACACTGAGAAAGCACAACCACACACGGACAACACATCTTCACATCACAAACAGAGCAACTGCACACACTCAACCACACCAGCACAACGACACACAAGTCACAATCACACACGCGGAACACACGATCCACACACAACACTCAAAAGTCCATACCATAGGCAAAATGCACGTAGACAACAAAGACAAATAGAACACATTTCACACACTACACGCTACGCACACCAACCACGCACAGACACACCACGCATACATCCTCACAAGGAGCACGCCGCAGAACACACGCACAACACAGAATCACGCAACACAATGGCCACAATACGAACACCACACCCTTCAAGGCACATGACCGTGCACAGTACGCACGAGAATCCTTCGCAGACCACGTAGTGCACACACCAAGAGACATGCCGAGCAGGCCCCAACCGCACACAGTCAGTATCTCTCACATCATGTGCATAACCCAAACGTCCAGACACACACACACACACACACACACACACTCACACACACACACAACCTCTCCGACACAACACACAAATCACAACGACGCACACACGACAGACACAACACATACAAGTCCACCCACTGCTGACGAGAACACATGCAGCGCACATAAAAAGCACAACACACAGCACACACAACCACAAGCATACAATACAGAGCACACGCAGACAGACCCGCACGCAGACAGCACCGGCCAAAACCCACAGACACACACACACACACACACACACAGCAAACACATGGACACAACACGTCCGACACAAGGCTAAATCAACGTCACACACAGTGCTCAAATTACACAGACCACCCAACATCTGCCCAGTATGCAACACACAGAAAGCATGTAGATGGCACTCACACAACCCAGAACACAGTGCATAACACAGCAGACCAAGGAAAAGACCAGACACATTTCACGCTGAACATTAGACCGTAAGCCACACACCAAACACAGAACACATACAACCGCCAACAGATAACTCATCAAAAAGACGCCAAATGTGCAGTGCACAGAGAACCACTCAACCCTCACAGCCCCACTCACAAATAGCAGCATCACACATCACACACCACGCAGTGGAAAAGACGCAGAACAGTGTACTCAACAAGCAGTAAGGAACCTATGCCACACATATTACAGAAAACGTACACACAGAAACGGACAACACACAGCACAGAGGAAACAAGCCAGGCCCAAAGACCACACAGACAGCACAACGCAAAACACACAAGGACACAGCGCAGCACAACAGAGAATACACACAGAATCACAGGAAAGCACCACAAACCACTCACTACCGTACGCCAACAACACGTACAGCACACAACACTACACACACAACCAACCCAAAACACACAAAAGAGATCAGCTGTATAGCCTTCCTACTGCAATGTTTACTAAGGTTGCTGTATCACCCAGGAGCAAGTTGCATGCAAGGGGAAACCGGCGTAGTGTTCTCTCAGGGAGGGTCTCCTCAGTGCGCGGTGGATTGTTTCCCCCAGCAGGGTTCGGCCTAAGGCTCCTCGGCAGCAGCTTCTGACACTTTACTACAAAGTATATTTACTTCAGGGCATATAGCTTTCACTCACCAGGACACTCCGGTTCTGCGCGTCCTCTCCTAGCACCCCCAGAAAACAAGGACCCCCGTGTGATCCCAAAACTGTGGAGAAGACAGCCAGGCACGCACGGCTTGCTTCAGTGTGCTAGAATGCACAAGGCGTAGGACTGCCCTCAAGCATTTAGCTTGGGAATCATAGCAAAGGATTCTTACTCCCTGCAGATCACAAAGACAGGGCTGGGCTGCACACGCTTAGGTCAGGCTGACGGAGTTCTGGCCCAGAGAAGAGCTTTGTTCTGACGAAAGGACGATCAGCTGAAGGAGTCCCAACAGCATCTTCCCTAAACCTCGTTGCAAGTTCCTATTCACTGCACACGTACCTCTTGGACTTCTTAAGGTGCATTCAGAGAGGAAACCCTGCACACCTACGTTTGGCCATTCCACTCCGTACGAGTTAGCGCAAAGTATCTGAACGTGTTAGATCGGCAAGTTAGAGCTCAGTCACCGCCGCCACCACCCCCCCAACCCCCAGAACGATTTCCATTGCCGGTTTGAATTAAGCTACAGTAGAGTTTTTCTTGACAGGGAGAGCGGGCTCCCGGTGCCGCCTGCTTTTCGACTGTTGAACAGGACGCCCATCCGTCCTGCTTCCAATGCTGTGCAGAGAGCTACTTGCTCTGCCTCTTCCCCTGAGGCTGGGCAGAAGACCTCTTCACAGTACCCTTGTGTCCGCGAGTACAAGTACGTGAAAGAAGCTGGCCTTGACACAGAAGTGTTTCGCTGTCAGTCTGGACGTGTCTGAGCAGCTAATCACTTGGACTGAGACAGCCTCAGAGCCTTCTCTGCAGGACAACAGCTCTGACGCCTTAGGGCCCATCCGTCATCCAGGCTTTGGAGAAGCTTGCACACACCTCTTGCTGACACGATGCTGAGGGACCAAAGCCAATGTGCACTTAGTTTTCGAAGCTCAGACTGTGGCAAGGGAGACCGGCTGACATACCCCGGCAGGCCAACCTGGGCCTCTCTGAGGCAGCCAGGCAGTAGCAGAGAAAAAGCGACTTTTTAAACTTCCAAGCTAAAGTCAGTGTATGCAGGCGTTTTTCTGACAGCCGGGCTTCCTCAGCAAGACCTCGCGTTACGGGCCACACAAGCGAGAGTCCGCCGCTCAGCAAAAGAGAGCTCCACACACAGCAGACTTCACTCAGGCACATGGAGCGTGGGCACACCGGACAGACACGGAAAGCACATTGCAAGCTCAGTTTCAGCTTCCACGGCAACGACTACGACGATTCCTTCAGTGGGGGCGTCCTGCACTGCTTTCTTTCACCCGCGTAAGCTGAATCCAAAGCTGACTTGCCTCCAACTGCTGTTTTTCCAAAGCATCTTGTTCGGCAACTTCCGTGTGGCTTGTGCTAAGGCCTAGTCGAATCCCACTTACTTACGTCTTTGACATAGAGTGTGTTCAGAGAAGACCGCCTTCTACTGCAATGCTCACTGTTTCCCCGTTGTCTCATAGGCGCAGATTGCATGCAAGGCGGAAGCAGCCAGGCGTTCTCTCAGGGAGAGTCTCCTCAATGCACGGTGGATTGTTTCCCCAGCAGAGTCTGGCAAATGGCCGTCCTGCAGCAGTTTCCGACACATTACTGCAAAGGCATCTTCGGGGCATTGCTGTGAACGCGACGAGTTGGCTCTTTCCGTTCTCTTTGAGTGCCCTCAGGAAACAAGGCCCTCCTGGGGGGAATTACAAACCTGTGGAGCAAATGGACCAGTCACTTAGAGGCTCTCTTCAGGGCGCTTGAATGCAGAAGTCTCTCGACACACGAACAGCACATCACACTAAACATCAACACCCCCCCACACACACACCCACACACCGGGAACAGTACTGCACACAACACACATGAACCACGGATCTCAGAGTAAACACAACACGCACAGTGTGGCTCACTGACCAAGCATGACCACACAGAGCACACACCTCACAGATTACCCTCATCACTCAAACAGCCAACCGCACACACAACCTGTCAAACACAACCACACACAAATCGCAATCACACACGCGAAACGCACACCACACACGCAACACATAAAAACCCACACGCAACACACACACTAACCACAACAAAAAGAACGCCGAATTTAAGCAACACTCATTTCACACACTACACACGTCACTCCAAACACACATAAAACATACACCACACAGAGCCTCACAGAACACACAACACAAAGGACACAACGTGTTCAAGGCATATCAGACACAACACACAATGTCACACAGAACACCTTGAAATACACACATGACACAACACACACACACAATGCACAAAACAGATAAGAATACACGCAGCACACATGCAACCGAGAACACGGTACGTCGTACATCACGCAACACACGTGCGGTCAGGTCACATCACATTAACACGAAACAGAGAACCATTCACAGACCAAGTAACTTTCTCAACCACGAACACAACACGCTCCACAGAAGAAGACGCCGAACATAACCACACACGAAGACAGACTCCAGGCACACAACACACATCCACCCACAACCACACCATTCACACAGCACTCCATAAAATACACACAGAACGCACACTACAAACAACAAGGTGCCCAAACTGCGCACATCACATACACAGCAGTCACAACACAGAAAGAACACAACACACAGGAAACACACACACAACCACATAAACACCGCCACGCACAGTAAGCCAGCAGATCACAGACTTCACAGCGAAAAACACACCGCAACAGAGCACGTAAACATGTAACACAACACAGAGTACACACACAATCACACCACAAACACCACAAAACACGCCCTTCCACAAAAGACAACGCACTTCACACGTAACACCAAACCCGACAAACACAGAACACATCACAGGAGAGATGCGCAACAGAAACACAGTACACACAACGCACACATTGAAACCAACATATCAACACACCACCACAACACACAGCATAATACACAAATCACAGAGCACCACACAACTCACACAAGCGTCACACACAAATTAAACGTCACAACTCATAGCACGCACAACATCCTGCATTAACGTCACAGCACACAGACCGGTGCAAACCGTACATACCACACGTAAAGCCACACACTGCACACACTCAGGGAAGAGCCACAACAAACACAAGCAAACACCCACAAACACAAAGATATGGAGAACAAACCCCCAAACGCAACACGCAAAACAGCACAACATCTGAAACAACATACCCCTCAGACATCACAGGACATAAGGGCACCCAATTCTCACAAACCACGTTTAACCACGTACACACCACGCACACAATGGGGCACACACACAACACAAGCAAAACCACACACACATAACACCTCTCACCTCACACACATAACAATCAATCTCACACACAGAATCTCTCAAACACGTATCACAATCACACACGCAGAACACACACAACACATACAAAACCACACGGAAAACACACAAACAACAATAAACGCACATAGCACACATTTCACACACTACGCACCCCCACTCACCACCGCACACAGACTCCCCACACACATATGTACGCACGGGCTCCGCTCTGCAATGCACACACGCCAAACGTAACAGCACGGCAGTCACAGGGCACGCAGCCGACACAACAGAGCACATGTTCCTCACCAAACACACAAATCACATTTACGAGAGCACGGGTAGCACACGCAATGAGGCACACTGAGAAAGCACAACCACACACGGACAACACATCTTCACATCACAAACAGAGCAACTGCACACACTCAACCACACCAGCACAACGACACACAAGTCACAATCACACACGCGGAACACACGATCCACACACAACACTCAAAAGTCCATACCATAGGCAAAATGCACGTAGACAACAAAGACAAATAGAACACATTTCACACACTACACGCTACGCACACCAACCACGCACAGACACACCACGCATACATCCTCACAAGGAGCACGCCGCAGAACACACGCACAACACAGAATCACGCAACACAATGGCCACAATACGAACACCACACCCTTCAAGGCACATGACCGTGCACAGTACGCACGAGAATCCTTCGCAGACCACGTAGTGCACACACCAAGAGACATGCCGAGCAGGCCCCAACCGCACACAGTCAGTATCTCTCACATCATGTGCATAACCCAAACGTCCAGACACACACACACACACACACACACACACTCACACACACACACAACCTCTCCGACACAACACACAAATCACAACGACGCACACACGACAGACACAACACATACAAGTCCACCCACTGCTGACGAGAACACATGCAGCGCACATAAAAAGCACAACACACAGCACACACAACCACAAGCATACAATACAGAGCACACGCAGACAGACCCGCACGCAGACAGCACCGGCCAAAACCCACAGACACACACACACACACACACACACAGCAAACACATGGACACAACACGTCCGACACAAGGCTAAATCAACGTCACACACAGTGCTCAAATTACACAGACCACCCAACATCTGCCCAGTATGCAACACACAGAAAGCATGTAGATGGCACTCACACAACCCAGAACACAGTGCATAACACAGCAGACCAAGGAAAAGACCAGACACATTTCACGCTGAACATTAGACCGTAAGCCACACACCAAACACAGAACACATACAACCGCCAACAGATAACTCATCAAAAAGACGCCAAATGTGCAGTGCACAGAGAACCACTCAACCCTCACAGCCCCACTCACAAATAGCAGCATCACACATCACACACCACGCAGTGGAAAAGACGCAGAACAGTGTACTCAACAAGCAGTAAGGAACCTATGCCACACATATTACAGAAAACGTACACACAGAAACGGACAACACACAGCACAGAGGAAACAAGCCAGGCCCAAAGACCACACAGACAGCACAACGCAAAACACACAAGGACACAGCGCAGCACAACAGAGAATACACACAGAATCACAGGAAAGCACCACAAACCACTCACTACCGTACGCCAACAACACGTACAGCACACAACACTACACACACAACCAACCCAAAACACACAAAAGAGATCAGCTGTATAGCCTTCCTACTGCAATGTTTACTAAGGTTGCTGTATCACCCAGGAGCAAGTTGCATGCAAGGGGAAACCGGCGTAGTGTTCTCTCAGGGAGGGTCTCCTCAGTGCGCGGTGGATTGTTTCCCCCAGCAGGGTTCGGCCTAAGGCTCCTCGGCAGCAGCTTCTGACACTTTACTACAAAGTATATTTACTTCAGGGCATATAGCTTTCACTCACCAGGACACTCCGGTTCTGCGCGTCCTCTCCTAGCACCCCCAGAAAACAAGGACCCCCGTGTGATCCCAAAACTGTGGAGAAGACAGCCAGGCACGCACGGCTTGCTTCAGTGTGCTAGAATGCACAAGGCGTAGGACTGCCCTCAAGCATTTAGCTTGGGAATCATAGCAAAGGATTCTTACTCCCTGCAGATCACAAAGACAGGGCTGGGCTGCACACGCTTAGGTCAGGCTGACGGAGTTCTGGCCCAGAGAAGAGCTTTGTTCTGACGAAAGGACGATCAGCTGAAGGAGTCCCAACAGCATCTTCCCTAAACCTCGTTGCAAGTTCCTATTCACTGCACACGTACCTCTTGGACTTCTTAAGGTGCATTCAGAGAGGAAACCCTGCACACCTACGTTTGGCCATTCCACTCCGTACGAGTTAGCGCAAAGTATCTGAACGTGTTAGATCGGCAAGTTAGAGCTCAGTCACCGCCGCCACCACCCCCCCAACCCCCAGAACGATTTCCATTGCCGGTTTGAATTAAGCTACAGTAGAGTTTTTCTTGACAGGGAGAGCGGGCTCCCGGTGCCGCCTGCTTTTCGACTGTTGAACAGGACGCCCATCCGTCCTGCTTCCAATGCTGTGCAGAGAGCTACTTGCTCTGCCTCTTCCCCTGAGGCTGGGCAGAAGACCTCTTCACAGTACCCTTGTGTCCGCGAGTACAAGTACGTGAAAGAAGCTGGCCTTGACACAGAAGTGTTTCGCTGTCAGTCTGGACGTGTCTGAGCAGCTAATCACTTGGACTGAGACAGCCTCAGAGCCTTCTCTGCAGGACAACAGCTCTGACGCCTTAGGGCCCATCCGTCATCCAGGCTTTGGAGAAGCTTGCACACACCTCTTGCTGACACGATGCTGAGGGACCAAAGCCAATGTGCACTTAGTTTTCGAAGCTCAGACTGTGGCAAGGGAGACCGGCTGACATACCCCGGCAGGCCAACCTGGGCCTCTCTGAGGCAGCCAGGCAGTAGCAGAGAAAAAGCGACTTTTTAAACTTCCAAGCTAAAGTCAGTGTATGCAGGCGTTTTTCTGACAGCCGGGCTTCCTCAGCAAGACCTCGCGTTACGGGCCACACAAGCGAGAGTCCGCCGCTCAGCAAAAGAGAGCTCCACACACAGCAGACTTCACTCAGGCACATGGAGCGTGGGCACACCGGACAGACACGGAAAGCACATTGCAAGCTCAGTTTCAGCTTCCACGGCAACGACTACGACGATTCCTTCAGTGGGGGCGTCCTGCACTGCTTTCTTTCACCCGCGTAAGCTGAATCCAAAGCTGACTTGCCTCCAACTGCTGTTTTTCCAAAGCATCTTGTTCGGCAACTTCCGTGTGGCTTGTGCTAAGGCCTAGTCGAATCCCACTTACTTACGTCTTTGACATAGAGTGTGTTCAGAGAAGACCGCCTTCTACTGCAATGCTCACTGTTTCCCCGTTGTCTCATAGGCGCAGATTGCATGCAAGGCGGAAGCAGCCAGGCGTTCTCTCAGGGAGAGTCTCCTCAATGCACGGTGGATTGTTTCCCCAGCAGAGTCTGGCAAATGGCCGTCCTGCAGCAGTTTCCGACACATTACTGCAAAGGCATCTTCGGGGCATTGCTGTGAACGCGACGAGTTGGCTCTTTCCGTTCTCTTTGAGTGCCCTCAGGAAACAAGGCCCTCCTGGGGGGAATTACAAACCTGTGGAGCAAATGGACCAGTCACTTAGAGGCTCTCTTCAGGGCGCTTGAATGCAGAAGTCTCTCGACACACGAACAGCACATCACACTAAACATCAACACCCCCCCACACACACACCCACACACCGGGAACAGTACTGCACACAACACACATGAACCACGGATCTCAGAGTAAACACAACACGCACAGTGTGGCTCACTGACCAAGCATGACCACACAGAGCACACACCTCACAGATTACCCTCATCACTCAAACAGCCAACCGCACACACAACCTGTCAAACACAACCACACACAAATCGCAATCACACACGCGAAACGCACACCACACACGCAACACATAAAAACCCACACGCAACACACACACTAACCACAACAAAAAGAACGCCGAATTTAAGCAACACTCATTTCACACACTACACACGTCACTCCAAACACACATAAAACATACACCACACAGAGCCTCACAGAACACACAACACAAAGGACACAACGTGTTCAAGGCATATCAGACACAACACACAATGTCACACAGAACACCTTGAAATACACACATGACACAACACACACACACAATGCACAAAACAGATAAGAATACACGCAGCACACATGCAACCGAGAACACGGTACGTCGTACATCACGCAACACACGTGCGGTCAGGTCACATCACATTAACACGAAACAGAGAACCATTCACAGACCAAGTAACTTTCTCAACCACGAACACAACACGCTCCACAGAAGAAGACGCCGAACATAACCACACACGAAGACAGACTCCAGGCACACAACACACATCCACCCACAACCACACCATTCACACAGCACTCCATAAAATACACACAGAACGCACACTACAAACAACAAGGTGCCCAAACTGCGCACATCACATACACAGCAGTCACAACACAGAAAGAACACAACACACAGGAAACACACACACAACCACATAAACACCGCCACGCACAGTAAGCCAGCAGATCACAGACTTCACAGCGAAAAACACACCGCAACAGAGCACGTAAACATGTAACACAACACAGAGTACACACACAATCACACCACAAACACCACAAAACACGCCCTTCCACAAAAGACAACGCACTTCACACGTAACACCAAACCCGACAAACACAGAACACATCACAGGAGAGATGCGCAACAGAAACACAGTACACACAACGCACACATTGAAACCAACATATCAACACACCACCACAACACACAGCATAATACACAAATCACAGAGCACCACACAACTCACACAAGCGTCACACACAAATTAAACGTCACAACTCATAGCACGCACAACATCCTGCATTAACGTCACAGCACACAGACCGGTGCAAACCGTACATACCACACGTAAAGCCACACACTGCACACACTCAGGGAAGAGCCACAACAAACACAAGCAAACACCCACAAACACAAAGATATGGAGAACAAACCCCCAAACGCAACACGCAAAACAGCACAACATCTGAAACAACATACCCCTCAGACATCACAGGACATAAGGGCACCCAATTCTCACAAACCACGTTTAACCACGTACACACCACGCACACAATGGGGCACACACACAACACAAGCAAAACCACACACACATAACACCTCTCACCTCACACACATAACAATCAATCTCACACACAGAATCTCTCAAACACGTATCACAATCACACACGCAGAACACACACAACACATACAAAACCACACGGAAAACACACAAACAACAATAAACGCACATAGCACACATTTCACACACTACGCACCCCCACTCACCACCGCACACAGACTCCCCACACACATATGTACGCACGGGCTCCGCTCTGCAATGCACACACGCCAAACGTAACAGCACGGCAGTCACAGGGCACGCAGCCGACACAACAGAGCACATGTTCCTCACCAAACACACAAATCACATTTACGAGAGCACGGGTAGCACACGCAATGAGGCACACTGAGAAAGCACAACCACACACGGACAACACATCTTCACATCACAAACAGAGCAACTGCACACACTCAACCACACCAGCACAACGACACACAAGTCACAATCACACACGCGGAACACACGATCCACACACAACACTCAAAAGTCCATACCATAGGCAAAATGCACGTAGACAACAAAGACAAATAGAACACATTTCACACACTACACGCTACGCACACCAACCACGCACAGACACACCACGCATACATCCTCACAAGGAGCACGCCGCAGAACACACGCACAACACAGAATCACGCAACACAATGGCCACAATACGAACACCACACCCTTCAAGGCACATGACCGTGCACAGTACGCACGAGAATCCTTCGCAGACCACGTAGTGCACACACCAAGAGACATGCCGAGCAGGCCCCAACCGCACACAGTCAGTATCTCTCACATCATGTGCATAACCCAAACGTCCAGACACACACACACACACACACACACACTCACACACACACACAACCTCTCCGACACAACACACAAATCACAACGACGCACACACGACAGACACAACACATACAAGTCCACCCACTGCTGACGAGAACACATGCAGCGCACATAAAAAGCACAACACACAGCACACACAACCACAAGCATACAATACAGAGCACACGCAGACAGACCCGCACGCAGACAGCACCGGCCAAAACCCACAGACACACACACACACACACAGCAAACACATGGACACAACACGTCCGACACAAGGCTAAATCAACGTCACACACAGTGCTCAAATTACACAGACCACCCAACATCTGCCCAGTATGCAACACACAGAAAGCATGTAGATGGCACTCACACAACCCAGAACACAGTGCATAACACAGCAGACCAAGGAAAAGACCAGACACATTTCACGCTGAACATTAGACCGTAAGCCACACACCAAACACAGAACACATACAACCGCCAACAGATAACTCATCAAAAAGACGCCAAATGTGCAGTGCACAGAGAACCACTCAACCCTCACAGCCCCACTCACAAATAGCAGCATCACACATCACACACCACGCAGTGGAAAAGACGCAGAACAGTGTACTCAACAAGCAGTAAGGAACCTATGCCACACATATTACAGAAAACGTACACACAGAAACGGACAACACACAGCACAGAGGAAACAAGCCAGGCCCAAAGACCACACAGACAGCACAACGCAAAACACACAAGGACACAGCGCAGCACAACAGAGAATACACACAGAATCACAGGAAAGCACCACAAACCACTCACTACCGTACGCCAACAACACGTACAGCACACAACACTACACACACAACCAACCCAAAACACACAAAAGAGATCAGCTGTATAGCCTTCCTACTGCAATGTTTACTAAGGTTGCTGTATCACCCAGGAGCAAGTTGCATGCAAGGGGAAACCGGCGTAGTGTTCTCTCAGGGAGGGTCTCCTCAGTGCGCGGTGGATTGTTTCCCCCAGCAGGGTTCGGCCTAAGGCTCCTCGGCAGCAGCTTCTGACACTTTACTACAAAGTATATTTACTTCAGGGCATATAGCTTTCACTCACCAGGACACTCCGGTTCTGCGCGTCCTCTCCTAGCACCCCCAGAAAACAAGGACCCCCGTGTGATCCCAAATCTGTGGAGAAGACAGCCAGGCACGCACGGCTTGCTTCAGTGTGCTAGAATGCACAAGTCGTAGGACTGCCCTCAAGCATTTAGCTTTGGAATCATAGCAAAGGATTCTTACTCCCTGCAGATCACAAAGACAGGGCTGGGCTGCACACGCTTAGGTCAGGCTGACGGAGTTCTGGCCCAGAGAAGAGCTTTGTTCTGACGAAAGGACGATCAGCTGAAGGAGTCCCAACAGCATCTTCCCTAAACCTCGTTGCAAGTTCCTATTCACTGCACACGTACCTCTTGGACTTCTTAAGGTGCATTCAGAGAGGAAACCCTGCACACCTACGTTTGGCCATTCCACTCCGTACGAGTTAGCGCAAAGTATCTGAACGTGTTAGATCGGCAAGTTAGAGCTCAGTCACCGCCGCCACCCCCCCCCAACCCCCAGAACGATTTCCATTGCCGGTTTGAATTAAGCTACAGTAGAGTTTTTCTTGACAGGGAGAGTGGGCTCCCGGTGCCGCCTGCTTTTCGACTGTTGAACAGGACGCCCATCCGTCCTGCTTCCAATGCTGTGCAGAGAGCTACTTGCTCTGCCTCTTCCCCTGAGGCTGGGCAGAAGACCTCTTCACAGTACCCTTGTGTCCGCGAGTACAAGTACGTGAAAGAAGCTGGCCTTGACACAGAAGTGTTTCGCTGTCAGTCTGGACGTGTCTGAGCAGCTAATCACTTGGACTGAGACAGCCTCAGAGCCTTCTCTGCAGGACAACAGCTCTGACGCCTTAGGGCCCATCCGTCATCCAGGCTTTGGAGAAGCTTGCACACACCTCTTGCTGACACGATGCTGAGGGACCAAAGCCAATGTGCACTTAGTTTTCGAAGCTCAGACTGTGGCAAGGGAGACCGGCTGACATACCCCGGCAGGCCAACCTGGGCCTCTCTGAGGCAGCCAGGCAGTAGCAGAGAAAAAGCGACTTTTTAAACTTCCAAGCTAAAGTCAGTGTATGCAGGCGTTTTTCTGACAGCCGGGCTTCCTCAGCAAGACCTCGCGTTACGGGCCACACAAGCGAGAGTCCGCCGCTCAGCAAAAGAGAGCTCCACACACAGCAGACTTCACTCAGGCACATGGAGCGTGGGCACACCGGACAGACACGGAAAGCACATTGCAAGCTCAGTTTCAGCTTCCACGGCAACGACTACGACGATTCCTTCAGTGGGGGCGTCCTGCACTGCTTTCTTTCACCCGCGTAAGCTGAATCCAAAGCTGACTTGCCTCCAACTGCTGTTTTTCCAAAGCATCTTGTTCGGCAACTTCCGTGTGGCTTGTGCTAAGGCCTAGTCGAATCCCACTTACTTACGTCTTTGACATAGAGTGTGTTCAGAGAAGACCGCCTTCTACTGCAATGCTCACTGTTTCCCCGTTGTCTCATAGGCGCAGATTGCATGCAAGGCGGAAGCAGCCAGGCGTTCTCTCAGGGAGAGTCTCCTCAATGCACGGTGGATTGTTTCCCCAGCAGAGTCTGGCAAATGGCCGTCCTGCAGCAGTTTCCGACACATTACTGCAAAGGCATCTTCGGGGCATTGCTGTGAACGCGACGAGTTGGCTCTTTCCGTTCTCTTTGAGTGCCCTCAGGAAACAAGGCCCTCCTGGGGGGAATTACAAACCTGTGGAGCAAATGGACCAGTCACTTAGAGGCTCTCTTCAGGGCGCTTGAATGCAGAAGTCTCTCGACACACGAACAGCACATCACACTAAACATCAACACCCCCCCACACACACACCCACACACCGGGAACAGTACTGCACACAACACACATGAACCACGGATCTCAGAGTAAACACAACACGCACAGTGTGGCTCACTGACCAAGCATGACCACACAGAGCACACACCTCACAGATTACCCTCATCACTCAAACAGCCAACCGCACACACAACCTGTCAAACACAACCACACACAAATCGCAATCACACACGCGAAACGCACACCACACACGCAACACATAAAAACCCACACGCAACACACACACTAACCACAACAAAAAGAACGCCGAATTTAAGCAACACTCATTTCACACACTACACACGTCACTCCAAACACACATAAAACATACACCACACAGAGCCTCACAGAACACACAACACAAAGGACACAACGTGTTCAAGGCATATCAGACACAACACACAATGTCACACAGAACACCTTGAAATACACACATGACACAACACACACACACAATGCACAAAACAGATAAGAATACACGCAGCACACATGCAACCGAGAACACGGTACGTCGTACATCACGCAACACACGTGCGGTCAGGTCACATCACATTAACACGAAACAGAGAACCATTCACAGACCAAGTAACTTTCTCAACCACGAACACAACACGCTCCACAGAAGAAGACGCCGAACATAACCACACACGAAGACAGACTCCAGGCACACAACACACATCCACCCACAACCACACCATTCACACAGCACTCCATAAAATACACACAGAACGCACACTACAAACAACAAGGTGCCCAAACTGCGCACATCACATACACAGCAGTCACAACACAGAAAGAACACAACACACAGGAAACACACACACAACCACATAAACACCGCCACGCACAATAAGCCAGCAGATCACAGACTTCACAGCGAAAAACACACCGCAACAGAGCACGCAAACACGTAACACAACACAGAGTACACACACAATCACACCACAAACACCACAAAACACGCCCTTCCACAAAAGACAACGCACTTCACACGTAACACCAAACCCGACAAACACAGAACACATCACAGGAGAGATGCGCAACAGAAACACAGTACACACAACGCACACATTGAAACCAACATATCAACACACCACCACAACACACAGCATAATACACAAATCACAGAGCACCACACAACTCACACAAGCGTCACACACAAATTAAACGTCACAACTCATAGCACGCACAACATCCTGCATTAACGTCACAGCACACAGACCGGTGCAAACCGTACATACCACACGTAAAGCCACACACTGCACACACTCAGGGAAGAGCCACAACAAACACAAGCAAACACCCACAAACACAAAGATATGGAGAACAAACCCCCAAACGCAACACGCAAAACAGCACAACATCTGAAACAACATACCCCTCAGACATCACAGGACATAAGGGCACCCAATTCTCACAAACCACGTTTAACCACGTACACACCACGCACACAATGGGGCACACACACAACACAAGCAAAACCACACACACATAACACCTCTCACCTCACACACATAACAATCAATCTCACACACAGAATCTCTCAAACACGTATCACAATCACACACGCAGAACACACACAACACATACAAAACCACACGGAAAACACACAAACAACAATAAACGCACATAGCACACATTTCACACACTACGCACCCCCACTCACCACCGCACACAGACTCCCCACACACATATGTACGCACGGGCTCCGCTCTGCAATGCACACACGCCAAACGTAACAGCACGGCAGTCACAGGGCACGCAGCCGACACAACAGAGCACATGTTCCTCACCAAACACACAAATCACATATACGAGAGCACGGGTAGCACACGCAATGAGGCACACTGAGAAAGCACAACCACACACGGACAACACATCTTCACATCACAAACAGAGCAACTGCACACACTCAACCACACCAGCACAACGACACACAAGTCACAATCACACACGCGGAACACACGATCCACACACAACACTCAAAAGTCCATACCATAGGCAAAATGCACGTAGACAACAAAGACAAATAGAACACATTTCACACACTACACGCTACGCACACCAACCACGCACAGACACACCACGCATACATCCTCACAAGGAGCACGCCGCAGAACACACGCACAACACAGAATCACGCAACACAATGGCCACAATACGAACACCACACCCTTCAAGGCACATGACCGTGCACAGTACGCACGAGAATCCTTCGCAGACCACGTAGTGCACACACCAAGAGACATGCCGAGCAGGCCCCAACCGCACACAGTCAGTATCTCTCACATCATGTGCATAACCCAAACGTCCAGACACACACACACACACACACACACTCACACACACACACAACCTCTCCGACACAACACACAAATCACAACGACGCACACACGACAGACACAACACATACAAGTCCACCCACTGCTGACGAGAACACATGCAGCGCACATAAAAAGCACAACACACAGCACACACAACCACAAGCATACAATACAGAGCACACGCAGACAGACCCGCACGCAGACAGCACCGGCCAAAACCCACAGACACACACACACACACACACACACAGCAAACACATGGACACAACACGTCCGACACAAGGCTAAATCAACGTCACACACAGTGCTCAAATTACACAGACCACCCAACATCTGCCCAGTATGCAACACACAGAAAGCATGTAGATGGCACTCACACAACCCAGAACACAGTGCATAACACAGCAGACCAAGGAAAAGACCAGACACATTTCACGCTGAACATTAGACCGTAAGACACACCAAACACAGAAAACATACAACCGCCAACAGATAACTCATCAAAAAGACGCCAAATGTGCAGTGCACAGAGAACCACTCAACCCTCACAGCCCCACTCACAAATAGCAGCATCACACATCACACACCACGCAGTGGAAAAGACGCAGAACAGTGTACTCAACAAGCAGTAAGGAACCTATGCCACACATATTACAGAAAACGTACACACAGAAACGGACAACACACAGCACAGAGGAAACAAGCCAGGCCCAAAGACCACACAGACAGCACAACGCAAAACACACAAGGACACAGCGCAGCACAACAGAGAATACACACAGAATCACAGGAAAGCACCACAAACCACTCACTACCGTACGCCAACAACACGTACAGCACACAACACTACACACACAACCAACCCAAAACACACAAAAGAGATCAGCTGTATAGCCTTCCTACTGCAATGTTTACTAAGGTTGCTGTATCACCCAGGAGCAAGTTGCATGCAAGGGGAAACCGGCGTAGTGTTCTCTCAGGGAGGGTCTCCTCAGTGCGCGGTGGATTGTTTCCCCCAGCAGGGTTCGGCCTAAGGCTCCTCGGCAGCAGCTTCTGACACTTTACTACAAAGTATATTTACTTCAGGGCATATAGCTTTCACTCACCAGGACACTCCGGTTCTGCGCGTCCTCTCCTAGCACCCCCAGAAAACAAGGACCCCCGTGTGATCCCAAAACTGTGGAGAAGACAGCCAGGCACGCACGGCTTGCTTCAGTGTGCTAGAATGCACAAGGCGTAGGACTGCCCTCAAGCATTTAGCTTGGGAATCATAGCAAAGGATTCTTACTCCCTGCAGATCACAAAGACAGGGCTGGGCTGCACACGCTTAGGTCAGGCTGACGGAGTTCTGGCCCAGAGAAGAGCTTTGTTCTGACGAAAGGACGATCAGCTGAAGGAGTCCCAACAGCATCTTCCCTAAACCTCGTTGCAAGTTCCTATTCACTGCACACGTACCTCTTGGACTTCTTAAGGTTCATTCAGAGAGGAAACCCTGCACACCTACGTTTGGCCATTCCACTCCGTACGAGTTAGCGCAAAGTATCTGAACGTGTTAGATCGGCAAGTTAGAGCTCAGTCACCGCCGCCACCCCCCCCCCAACCCCCAGAACGATTTCCATTGCCGGTTTGAATTAAGCTACAGTAGAGTTTTTCTTGACAGGGAGAGCGGGCTCCCGGTGCCGCCTGCTTTTCGACTGTTGAACAGGACGCCCATCCGTCCTGCTTCCAATGCTGTGCAGAGAGCTACTTGCTCTGCCTCTTCCCCTGAGGCTGGGCAGAAGACCTCTTCACAGTACCCTTGTGTCCGCGAGTACAAGTACGTGAAAGAAGCTGGCCTTGACACAGAAGTGTTTCGCTGTCAGTCTGGACGTGTCTGAGCAGCTAATCACTTGGACTGAGACAGCCTCAGAGCCTTCTCTGCAGGACAACAGCTCTGACGCCTTAGGGCCCATCCGTCATCCAGGCTTTGGAGAAGCTTGCACACACCTCTTGCTGACACGATGCTGAGGGACCAAAGCCAATGTGCACTTAGTTTTCGAAGCTCAGACTGTGGCAAGGGAGACCGGCTGACATACCCCGGCAGGCCAACCTGGGCCTCTCTGAGGCAGCCAGGCAGTAGCAGAGAAAAAGCGACTTTTTAAACTTCCAAGCTAAAGTCAGTGTATGCAGGCGTTTTTCTGACAGCCGGGCTTCCTCAGCAAGACCTCGCGTTACGGGCCACACAAGCGAGAGTCCGCCGCTCAGCAAAAGAGAGCTCCACACACAGCAGACTTCACTCAGGCACATGGAGCGTGGGCACACCGGACAGACACGGAAAGCACATTGCAAGCTCAGTTTCAGCTTCCACGGCAACGACTACGACGATTCCTTCAGTGGGGGCGTCCTGCACTGCTTTCTTTCACCCGCGTAAGCTGAATCCAAAGCTGACTTGCCTCCAACTGCTGTTTTTCCAAAGCATCTTGTTCGGCAACTTCCGTGTGGCTTGTGCTAAGGCCTAGTCGAATCCCACTTACTTACGTCTTTGACATAGAGTGTGTTCAGAGAAGACCGCCTTCTACTGCAATGCTCACTGTTTCCCCGTTGTCTCATAGGCGCAGATTGCATGCAAGGCGGAAGCAGCCAGGCGTTCTCTCAGGGAGAGTCTCCTCAATGCACGGTGGATTGTTTCCCCAGCAGAGTCTGGCAAATGGCCGTCCTGCAGCAGTTTCCGACACATTACTGCAAAGGCATCTTCGGGGCATTGCTGTGAACGCGACGAGTTGGCTCTTTCCGTTCTCTTTGAGTGCCCTCAGGAAACAAGGCCCTCCTGGGGGGAATTACAAACCTGTGGAGCAAATGGACCAGTCACTTAGAGGCTCTCTTCAGGGCGCTTGAATGCAGAAGTCTCTCGACACACGAACAGCACATCACACTAAACATCAACACCCCCCCACACACACACCCACACACCGGGAACAGTACTGCACACAACACACATGAACCACGGATCTCAGAGTAAACACAACACGCACAGTGTGGCTCACTGACCAAGCATGACCACACAGAGCACACACCTCACAGATTACCCTCATCACTCAAACAGCCAACCGCACACACAACCTGTCAAACACAACCACACACAAATCGCAATCACACACGCGAAACGCACACCACACACGCAACACATAAAAACCCACACGCAACACACACACTAACCACAACAAAAAGAACGCCGAATTTAAGCAACACTCATTTCACACACTACACACGTCACTCCAAACACACATAAAACATACACCACACAGAGCCTCACAGAACACACAACACAAAGGACACAACGTTTTCAAGGCATATCAGACACAACACACAATGTCACACAGAACACCTTGAAATACACAGATGACACAACACACACACACAATGCACAAAACAGATAAGAATACACGCAGCACACATGCAACCGAGAACACGGTACGTCGTACATCACGCAACACACGTGCGGTCAGGTCACATCACATTAACACGAAACAGAGAACCATTCACAGACCAAGTAACTTTCTCAACCACGAACACAACACGCTCCACAGAAGAAGACGCCGAACATAACCACACACGAAGACAGACTCCAGGCACACAACACACATCCACCCACAACCACACCATTCACACAGCACTCCATAAAATACACACAGAACGCACACTACAAACAACAAGGTGCCCAAACTGCGCACATCACATACACAGCAGTCACAACACAGAAAGAACACAACACACAGGAAACACACACACAACCACATAAACACCGCCACGCACAATAAGCCAGCAGATCACAGACTTCACAGCGAAAAACACACCGCAACAGAGCACGTAAACATGTAACACAACACAGAGTACACACACAATCACACCACAAACACCACAAAACACGCCCTTCCACAAAAGACAACGCACTTCACACGTAACACCAAACCCGACAAACACAGAACACATCACAGGAGAGATGCGCAACAGAAACACAGTACACACAACGCACACATTGAAACCAACATATCAACACACCACCACAACACACAGCATAATACACAAATCACAGAGCACCACACAACTCACACAAGCGTCACACACAAATTAAACGTCACAACTCATAGCACGCACAACATCCTGCATTAACGTCACAGCACACAGACCGGTGCAAACCGTACATACCACACGTAAAGCCACACACTGCACACACTCAGGGAAGAGCCACAACAAACACAAGCAAACACCCACAAACACAAAGATATGGAGAACAAACCCCCAAACGCAACACGCAAAACAGCACAACATCTGAAACAACATACCCCTCAGACATCACAGGACATAAGGGCACCCAATTCTCACAAACCACGTTTAACCACGTACACACCACGCACACAATGGGGCACACACACAACACAAGCAAAACCACACACACATAACACCTCTCACCTCACACACATAACAATCAATCTCACACACAGAATCTCTCAAACACGTATCACAATCACACACGCAGAACACACACAACACATACAAAACCACACGGAAAACACACAAACAACAATAAACGCACATAGCACACATTTCACACACTACGCACCCCCACTCACCACCGCACACAGACTCCCCACACACATATGTACGCACGGGCTCCGCTCTGCAATGCACACACGCCAAACGTAACAGCACGGCAGTCACAGGGCACGCAGCCGACACAACAGAGCACATGTTCCTCACCAAACACACAAATCACATATACGAGAGCACGGGTAGCACACGCAATGAGGCACACTGAGAAAGCACAACCACACACGGACAACACATCTTCACATCACAAACAGAGCAACTGCACACACTCAACCACACCAGCACAACGACACACAAGTCACAATCACACACGCGGAACACACGATCCACACACAACACTCAAAAGTCCATACCATAGGCAAAATGCACGTAGACAACAAAGACAAATAGAACACATTTCACACACTACACGCTACGCACACCAACCACGCACAGACACACCACGCATACATCCTCACAAGGAGCACGCCGCAGAACACACGCACAACACAGAATCACGCAACACAATGGCCACAATACGAACACCACACCCTTCAAGGCACATGACCGTGCACAGTACGCACGAGAATCCTTCGCAGACCACGTAGTGCACACACCAAGAGACATGCCGAGCAGGCCCCAACCGCACACAGTCAGTATCTCTCACATCATGTGCATAACCCAAACGTCCAGACACACACACACACACACACACTCACACACACACACAACCTCTCCGACACAACACACAAATCACAACGACGCACACACGACGGACACAACACATACAAGTCCACCCACTGCTGACGAGAACACATGCAGCGCACATAAAAAGCACAACACACAGCACACACAACCACAAGCATACAATACAGAGCACACGCAGACAGACCCGCACGCAGACAGCACCGGCCAAAACCCACAGACACACACACACACACACACACACAGCAAACACATGGACACAACACGTCCGACACAAGGCTAAATCAACGTCACACACAGTGCTCAAATTACACAGACCACCCAACATCTGCCCAGTATGCAACACACAGAAAGCATGTAGATGGCACTCACACAACCCAGAACACAGTGCATAACACAGCAGACCAAGGAAAAGACCAGACACATTTCACGCTGAACATTAGACCGTAAGCCACACACCAAACACAGAACACATACAACCGCCAACAGATAACTCATCAAAAAGACGCCAAATGTGCAGTGCACAGAGAACCACTCAACCCTCACAGCCCCACTCACAAATAGCAGCATCACACATCACACACCACGCAGTGGAAAAGACGCAGAACAGTGTACTCAACAAGCAGTAAGGAACCTATGCCACACATATTACAGAAAACGTACACACAGAAACGGACAACACACAGCACAGAGGAAACAAGCCAGGCCCAAAGACCACACAGACAGCACAACGCAAAACACACAAGGACACAGCGCAGCACAACAGAGAATACACACAGAATCACAGGAAAGCACCACAAACCACTCACTACCGTACGCCAACAACACGTACAGCACACAACACTACACACACAACCAACCCAAAACACACAAAAGAGATCAGCTGTATAGCCTTCCTACTGCAATGTTTACTAAGGTTGCTGTATCACCCAGGAGCAAGTTGCATGCAAGGGGAAACCGGCGTAGTGTTCTCTCAGGGAGGGTCTCCTCAGTGCGCGGTGGATTGTTTCCCCCAGCAGGGTTCGGCCTAAGGCTCCTCGGCAGCAGCTTCTGACACTTTACTACAAAGTATATTTACTTCAGGGCATATAGCTTTCACTCACCAGGACACTCCGGTTCTGCGCGTCCTCTCCTAGCACCCCCAGAAAACAAGGACCCCCGTGTGATCCCAAAACTGTGGAGAAGACAGCCAGGCACGCACGGCTTGCTTCAGTGTGCTAGAATGCACAAGGCGTAGGACTGCCCTCAAGCATTTAGCTTGGGAATCATAGCAAAGGATTCTTACTCCCTGCAGATCACAAAGACAGGGCTGGGCTGCACACGCTTAGGTCAGGCTGACGGAGTTCTGGCCCAGAGAAGAGCTTTGTTCTGACGAAAGGACGATCAGCTGAAGGAGTCCCAACAGCATCTTCCCTAAACCTCGTTGCAAGTTCCTATTCACTGCACACGTACCTCTTGGACTTCTTAAGGTTCATTCAGAGAGGAAACCCTGCACACCTACGTTTGGCCATTCCACTCCGTACGAGTTAGCGCAAAGTATCTGAACGTGTTAGATCGGCAAGTTAGAGCTCAGTCACCGCCGCCACCCCCCCCCCAACCCCCAGAACGATTTCCATTGCCGGTTTGAATTAAGCTACAGTAGAGTTTTTCTTGACAGGGAGAGCGGGCTCCCGGTGCCGCCTGCTTTTCGACTGTTGAACAGGACGCCCATCCGTCCTGCTTCCAATGCTGTGCAGAGAGCTACTTGCTCTGCCTCTTCCCCTGAGGCTGGGCAGAAGACCTCTTCACAGTACCCTTGTGTCCGCGAGTACAAGTACGTGAAAGAAGCTGGCCTTGACACAGAAGTGTTTCGCTGTCAGTCTGGACGTGTCTGAGCAGCTAATCACTTGGACTGAGACAGCCTCAGAGCCTTCTCTGCAGGACAACAGCTCTGACGCCTTAGGGCCCATCCGTCATCCAGGCTTTGGAGAAGCTTGCACACACCTCTTGCTGACACGATGCTGAGGGACCAAAGCCAATGTGCACTTAGTTTTCGAAGCTCAGACTGTGGCAAGGGAGACCGGCTGACATACCCCGGCAGGCCAACCTGGGCCTCTCTGAGGCAGCCAGGCAGTAGCAGAGAAAAAGCGACTTTTTAAACTTCCAAGCTAAAGTCAGTGTATGCAGGCGTTTTTCTGACAGCCGGGCTTCCTCAGCAAGACCTCGCGTTACGGGCCACACAAGCGAGAGTCCGCCGCTCAGCAAAAGAGAGCTCCACACACAGCAGACTTCACTCAGGCACATGGAGCGTGGGCACACCGGACAGACACGGAAAGCACATTGCAAGCTCAGTTTCAGCTTCCACGGCAACGACTACGACGATTCCTTCAGTGGGGGCGTCCTGCACTGCTTTCTTTCACCCGCGTAAGCTGAATCCAAAGCTGACTTGCCTCCAACTGCTGTTTTTCCAAAGCATCTTGTTCGGCAACTTCCGTGTGGCTTGTGCTAAGGCCTAGTCGAATCCCACTTACTTACGTCTTTGACATAGAGTGTGTTCAGAGAAGACCGCCTTCTACTGCAATGCTCACTGTTTCCCCGTTGTCTCATAGGCGCAGATTGCATGCAAGGCGGAAGCAGCCAGGCGTTCTCTCAGGGAGAGTCTCCTCAATGCACGGTGGATTGTTTCCCCAGCAGAGTCTGGCAAATGGCCGTCCTGCAGCAGTTTCCGACACATTACTGCAAAGGCATCTTCGGGGCATTGCTGTGAACGCGACGAGTTGGCTCTTTCCGTTCTCTTTGAGTGCCCTCAGGAAACAAGGCCCTCCTGGGGGGAATTACAAACCTGTGGAGCAAATGGACCAGTCACTTAGAGGCTCTCTTCAGGGCGCTTGAATGCAGAAGTCTCTCGACACACGAACAGCACATCACACTAAACATCAACACCCCCCCACACACACACCCACACACCGGGAACAGTACTGCACACAACACACATGAACCACGGATCTCAGAGTAAACACAACACGCACAGTGTGGCTCACTGACCAAGCATGACCACACAGAGCACACACCTCACAGATTACCCTCATCACTCAAACAGCCAACCGCACACACAACCTGTCAAACACAACCACACACAAATCGCAATCACACACGCGAAACGCACACCACACACGCAACACATAAAAACCCACACGCAACACACACACTAACCACAACAAAAAGAACGCCGAATTTAAGCAACACTCATTTCACACACTACACACGTCACTCCAAACACACATAAAACATACACCACACAGAGCCTCACAGAACACACAACACAAAGGACACAACGTGTTCAAGGCATATCAGACACAACACACAATGTCACACAGAACACCTTGAAATACACAGATGACACAACACACACACACAATGCACAAAACAGATAAGAATACACGCAGCACACATGCAACCGAGAACACGGTACGTCGTACATCACGCAACACACGTGCGGTCAGGTCACATCACATTAACACGAAACAGAGAACCATTCACAGACCAAGTAACTTTCTCAACCACGAACACAACACGCTCCACAGAAGAAGACGCCGAACATAACCACACACGAAGACAGACTCCAGGCACACAACACACATCCACCCACAACCACACCATTCACACAGCACTCCATAAAATACACACAGAACGCACACTACAAACAACAAGGTGCCCAAACTGCGCACATCACATACACAGCAGTCACAACACAGAAAGAACACAACACACAGGAAACACACACACAACCACATAAACACCGCCACGCACAATAAGCCAGCAGATCACAGACTTCACAGCGAAAAACACACCGCAACAGAGCACGCAAACACGTAACACAACACAGAGTACACACACAATCACACCACAAACACCACAAAACACGCCCTTCCACAAAAGACAACGCACTTCACACGTAACACCAAACCCGACAAACACAGAACACATCACAGGAGAGATGCGCAACAGAAACACAGTACACACAACGCACACATTGAAACCAACATATCAACACACCACCACAACACACAGCATAATACACAAATCACAGAGCACCACACAACTCACACAAGCGTCACACACAAATTAAACGTCACAACTCATAGCACGCACAACATCCTGCATTAACGTCACAGCACACAGACCGGTGCAAACCGTACATACCACACGTAAAGCCACACACTGCACACACTCAGGGAAGAGCCACAACAAACACAAGCAAACACCCACAAACACAAAGATATGGAGAACAAACCCCCAAACGCAACACGCAAAACAGCACAACATCTGAAACAACATACCCCTCAGACATCACAGGACATAAGGGCACCCAATTCTCACAAACCACGTTTAACCACGTACACACCACGCACACAATGGGGCACACACACAACACAAGCAAAACCACACACACATAACACCTCTCACCTCACACACATAACAATCAATCTCACACACAGAATCTCTCAAACACGTATCACAATCACACACGCAGAACACACACAACACATACAAAACCACACGGAAAACACACAAACAACAATAAACGCACATAGCACACATTTCACACACTACGCACCCCCACTCACCACCGCACACAGACTCCCCACACACATATGTACGCACGGGCTCCGCTCTGCAATGCACACACGCCAAACGTAACAGCACGGCAGTCACAGGGCACGCAGCCGACACAACAGAGCACATGTTCCTCACCAAACACACAAATCACATATACGAGAGCACGGGTAGCACACGCAATGAGGCACACTGAGAAAGCACAACCACACACGGACAACACATCTTCACATCACAAACAGAGCAACTGCACACACTCAACCACACCAGCACAACGACACACAAGTCACAATCACACACGCGGAACACACGATCCACACACAACACTCAAAAGTCCATACCATAGGCAAAATGCACGTAGACAACAAAGACAAATAGAACACATTTCACACACTACACGCTACGCACACCAACCACGCACAGACACACCACGCATACATCCTCACAAGGAGCACGCCGCAGAACACACGCACAACACAGAATCACGCAACACAATGGCCACAATACGAACACCACACCCTTCAAGGCACATGACCGTGCACAGTACGCACGAGAATCCTTCGCAGACCACGTAGTGCACACACCAAGAGACATGCCGAGCAGGCCCCAACCGCACACAGTCAGTATCTCTCACATCATGTGCATAACCCAAACGTCCAGACACACACACACACACACACACACTCACACACACACACAACCTCTCCGACACAACACACAAATCACAACGACGCACACACGACAGACACAACACATACAAGTCCACCCACTGCTGACGAGAACACATGCAGCGCACATATAAAGCACAACACACAGCACACACAACCACAAGCATACAATACAGAGCACACGCAGACAGACCCGCACGCAGACAGCACCGGCCAAAACCCACAGACACACACACACACACACACACACAGCAAACACATGGACACAACACGTCCGACACAAGGCTAAATCAACGTCACACACAGTGCTCAAATTACACAGACCACCCAACATCTGCCCAGTATGCAACACACAGAAAGCATGTAGATGGCACTCACACAACCCAGAACACAGTGCATAACACAGCAGACCAAGGAAAAGACCAGACACATTTCACGCTGAACATTAGACCGTAAGCCACACACCAAACACAGAACACATACAACCGCCAACAGATAACTCATCAAAAAGACGCCAAATGTGCAGTGCACAGAGAACCACTCAACCCTCACAGCCCCACTCACAAATAGCAGCATCACACATCACACACCACGCAGTGGAAAAGACGCAGAACAGTGTACTCAACAAGCAGTAAGGAACCTATGCCACACATATTACAGAAAACGTACACACAGAAACGGACAACACACAGCACAGAGGAAACAAGCCAGGCCCAAAGACCACACAGACAGCACAACGCAAAACACACAAGGACACAGCGCAGCACAACAGAGAATACACACAGAATCACAGGAAAGCACCACAAACCACTCACTACCGTACGCCAACAACACGTACAGCACACAACACTACACACACAACCAACCCAAAACACACAAAAGAGATCAGCTGTATAGCCTTCCTACTGCAATGTTTACTAAGGTTGCTGTATCACCCAGGAGCAAGTTGCATGCAAGGGGAAACCGGCGTAGTGTTCTCTCAGGGAGGGTCTCCTCAGTGCGCGGTGGATTGTTTCCCCCAGCAGGGTTCGGCCTAAGGCTCCTCGGCAGCAGCTTCTGACACTTTACTACAAAGTATATTTACTTCAGGGCATATAGCTTTCACTCACCAGGACACTCCGGTTCTGCGCGTCCTCTCCTAGCACCCCCAGAAAACAAGGACCCCCGTGTGATCCCAAATCTGTGGAGAAGACAGCCAGGCACGCACGGCTTGCTTCAGTGTGCTAGAATGCACAAGTCGTAGGACTGCCCTCAAGCATTTAGCTTTGGAATCATAGCAAAGGATTCTTACTCCCTGCAGATCACAAAGACAGGGCTGGGCTGCACACGCTTAGGTCAGGCTGACGGAGTTCTGGCCCAGAGAAGAGCTTTGTTCTGATGAAAGGACGATCAGCTGAAGGAGTCCCAACAGCATCTTCCCTAAACCTCGTTGCAAGTTCCTATTCACTGCACACGTACCTCTTGGACTTCTTAAGGTGCATTCAGAGAGGAAACCCTGCACACCTACGTTTGGCCATTCCACTCCGTACGAGTTAGCGCAAAGTATCTGAACGTGTTAGATCGGCAAGTTAGAGCTCAGTCACCGCCGCCACCCCCCCCCCCAACCCCCAGAACGATTTCCATTGCCGGTTTGAATTAAGCTACAGTAGAGTTTTTCTTGACAGGGAGAGTGGGCTCCCGGTGCCGCCTGCTTTTCGACTGTTGAACAGGACGCCCATCCGTCCTGCTTCCAATGCTGTGCAGAGAGCTACTTGCTCTGCCTCTTCCCCTGAGGCTGGGCAGAAGACCTCTTCACAGTACCCTTGTGTCCGCGAGTACAAGTACGTGAAAGAAGCTGGCCTTGACACAGAAGTGTTTCGCTGTCAGTCTGGACCTGTCTGAGCAGCTAATCACTTGGACTGAGACAGCCTCAGAGCCTTCTCTGCAGGACAACAGCTCTGACGCCTTAGGGCCCATCCGTCATCCAGGCTTTGGAGAAGCTTGCACACACCTCTTGCTGACACGATGCTGAGGGACCAAAGCCAATGTGCACTTAGTTTTCGAAGCTCAGACTGTGGCAAGGGAGACCGGCTGACATACCCCGGCAGGCCAACCTGGGCCTCTCTGAGGCAGCCAGGCAGTAGCAGAGAAAAAGCGACTTTTTAAACTTCCAAGCTAAAGTCAGTGTATGCAGGCGTTTTTCTGACAGCCGGGCTTCCTCAGCAAGACCTCGCGTTACGGGCCACACAAGCGAGAGTCCGCCGCTCAGCAAAAGAGAGCTCCACACACAGCAGACTTCACTCAGGCACATGGAGCGTGGGCACACCGGACAGACACGGAAAGCACATTGCAAGCTCAGTTTCAGCTTCCACGGCAACGACTACGACGATTCCTTCAGTGGGGGCGTCCTGCACTGCTTTCTTTCACCCGCGTAAGCTGAATCCAAAGCTGACTTGCCTCCAACTGCTGTTTTTCCAAAGCATCTTGTTCGGCAACTTCCGTGTGGCTTGTGCTAAGGCCTAGTCGAATCCCACTTACTTACGTCTTTGACATAGAGTGTGTTCAGAGAAGACCGCCTTCTACTGCAATGCTCACTGTTTCCCCGTTGTCTCATAGGCGCAGATTGCATGCAAGGCGGAAGCAGCCAGGCGTTCTCTCAGGGAGAGTCTCCTCAATGCACGGTGGATTGTTTCCCCAGCAGAGTCTGGCAAATGGCCGTCCTGCAGCAGTTTCCGACACATTACTGCAAAGGCATCTTCGGGGCATTGCTGTGAACGCGACGAGTTGGCTCTTTCCGTTCTCTTTGAGTGCCCTCAGGAAACAAGGCCCTCCTGGGGGGAATTACAAACCTGTGGAGCAAATGGACCAGTCACTTAGAGGCTCTCTTCAGGGCGCTTGAATGCAGAAGTCTCTCGACACACGAACAGCACATCACACTAAACATCAACACCCCCCCACACACACACCCACACACCGGGAACAGTACTGCACACAACACACATGAACCACGGATCTCAGAGTAAACACAACACGCACAGTGTGGCTCACTGACCAAGCATGACCACACAGAGCACACACCTCACAGATTACCCTCATCACTCAAACAGCCAACCGCACACACAACCTGTCAAACACAACCACACACAAATCGCAATCACACACGCGAAACGCACACCACACACGCAACACATAAAAACCCACACGCAACACACACACTAACCACAACAAAAAGAACGCCGAATTTAAGCAACACTCATTTCACACACTACACACGTCACTCCAAACACACATAAAACATACACCACACAGAGCCTCACAGAACACACAACACAAAGGACACAACGTGTTCAAGGCATATCAGACACAACACACAATGTCACACAGAACACCTTGAAATACACAGATGACACAACACACACACACAATGCACAAAACAGATAAGAATACACGCAGCACACATGCAACCGAGAACACTGTACGTCGTACATCACGCAACACACGTGCGGTCAGGTCACATCACATTAACACGAAACAGAGAACCATTCACAGACCAAGTAACTTTCTCAACCACGAACACAACACGCTCCACAGAAGAAGACGCCGAACATAACCACACACGAAGACAGACTCCAGGCACACAACACACATCCACCCACAACCACACCATTCACACAGCACTCCATAAAATACACACAGAACGCACACTACAAACAACAAGGTGCCCAAACTGCGCACATCACATACACAGCAGTCACAACACAGAAAGAACACAACACACAGGAAACACACACACAACCACATAAACACCGCCACGCACAATAAGCCAGCAGATCACAGACTTCACAGCGAAAAACACACCGCAACAGAGCACGCAAACACGTAACACAACACAGAGTACACACACAATCACACCACAAACACCACAAAACACGCCCTTCCACAAAAGACAACGCACTTCACACGTAACACCAAACCCGACAAACACAGAACACATCACAGGAGAGATGCGCAACAGAAACACAGTACACACAACGCACACATTGAAACCAACATATCAACACACCACCACAACACACAGCATAATACACAAATCACAGAGCACCACACAACTCACACAAGCGTCACACACAAATTAAACGTCACAACTCATAGCACGCACAACATCCTGCATTAACGTCACAGCACACAGACCGGTGCAAACCGTACATACCACACGTAAAGCCACACACTGCACACACTCAGGGAAGAGCCACAACAAACACAAGCAAACACCCACAAACACAAAGATATGGAGAACAAACCCCCAAACGCAACACGCAAAACAGCACAACATCTGAAACAACATACCCCTCAGACATCACAGGACATAAGGGCACCCAATTCTCACAAACCACGTTTAACCACGTACACACCACGCACACAATGGGGCACACACACAACACAAGCAAAACCACACACACATAACACCTCTCACCTCACACACATAACAATCAATCTCACACACAGAATCTCTCAAACACGTATCACAATCACACACGCAGAACACACACAACACATACAAAACCACACGGAAAACACACAAACAACAATAAACGCACATAGCACACATTTCACACACTACGCACCCCCACTCACCACCGCACACAGACTCCCCACACACATATGTACGCACGGGCTCCGCTCTGCAATGCACACACGCCAAACGTAACAGCACGGCAGTCACAGGGCACGCAGCCGACACAACAGAGCACATGTTCCTCACCAAACACACAAATCACATTTACGAGAGCACGGGTAGCACACGCAATGAGGCACACTGAGAAAGCACAACCACACACGGACAACACATCTTCACATCACAAACAGAGCAACTGCACACACTCAACCACACCAGCACAACGACACACAAGTCACAATCACACACGCGGAACACACGATCCACACACAACACTCAAAAGTCCATACCATAGGCAAAATGCACGTAGACAACAAAGACAAATAGAACACATTTCACACACTACACGCTACGCACACCAACCACGCACAGACACACCACGCATACATCCTCACAAAGAGCACGCCGCAGAACACACGCACAACACAGAATCACGCAACACAATGGCCACAATACGAACACCACACCCTTCAAGGCACATGACCGTGCACAGTACGCACGAGAATCCTTCGCAGACCACGTAGTGCACACACCAAGAGACATGCCGAGCAGGCCCCAACCGCACACAGTCAGTATCTCTCACATCATGTGCATAACCCAAACGTCCAGACACACACACACACACACACACACTCACACACACACACAACCTCTCCGACACAACACACAAATCACAACGACGCACACACGACAGACACAACACATACAAGTCCACCCACTGCTGACGAGAACACATGCAGCGCACATAAAAAGCACAACACACAGCACACACAACCACAAGCATACAATACAGAGCACACGCAGACAGACCCGCACGCAGACAGCACCGGCCAAAACCCACAGACACACACACACACACACACACACAGTAAACACATGGACACAACACGTCCGACACAAGGCTAAATCAACGTCACACACAGTGCTCAAATTACACAGACCACCCAACATCTGCCCAGTATGCAACACACAGAAAGCATGTAGATGGCACTCACACAACCCAGAACACAGTGCATAACACAGCAGACCAAGGAAAAGACCAGACACATTTCACGCTGAACATTAGACCGTAAGCCACACACCAAACACAGAACACATACAACCGCCAACAGATAACTCATCAAAAAGACGCCAAATGTGCAGTGCACAGAGAACCACTCAACCCTCACAGCCCCACTCACAAATAGCAGCATCACACATCACACACCACGCAGTGGAAAAGACGCAGAACAGTGTACTCAACAAGCAGTAAGGAACCTATGCCACACATATTACAGAAAACGTACACACAGAAACGGACAACACACAGCACAGAGGAAACAAGCCAGGCCCAAAGACCACACAGACAGCACAACGCAAAACACACAAGGACACAGCGCAGCACAACAGAGAATACACACAGAATCACAGGAAAGCACCACAAACCACTCACTACCGTACGCCAACAACACGTACAGCACACAACACTACACACACAACCAACCCAAAACACACAAAAGAGATCAGCTGTATAGCCTTCCTACTGCAATGTTTACTAAGGTTGCTGTATCACCCAGGAGCAAGTTGCATGCAAGGGGAAACCGGCGTAGTGTTCTCTCAGGGAAGGTCTCCTCAGTGCGCGGTGGATTGTTTCCCCCAGCAGGGTTCGGCCTAAGGCTCCTCGGCAGCAGCTTCTGACACTTTACTACAAAGTATATTTACTTCAGGGCATATAGCTTTCACTCACCAGGACACTCCGGTTCTGCGCGTCCTCTCCTAGCACCCCCAGAAAACAAGGACCCCCGTGTGATCCCAAATCTGTGGAGAAGACAGCCAGGCACGCACGGCTTGCTTCAGTGTGCTAGAATGCACAAGTCGTAGGACTGCCCTCAAGCATTTAGCTTTGGAATCATAGCAAAGGATTCTTACTCCCTGCAGATCACAAAGACAGGGCTGGGCTGCACACGCTTAGGTCAGGCTGACGGAGTTCTGGCCCAGAGAAGAGCTTTGTTCTGACGAAAGGACGATCAGCTGAAGGAGTCCCAACAGCATCTTCCCTAAACCTCGTTGCAAGTTCCTATTCACTGCACACGTACCTCTTGGACTTCTTAAGGTGCATTCAGAGAGGAAACCCTGCACACCTACGTTTGGCCATTCCACTCCGTACGAGTTAGCGCAAAGTATCTGAACGTGTTAGATCGGCAAGTTAGAGCTCAGTCACCGCCGCCACCCCCCCCCCAACCCCCAGAACGATTTCCATTGCCGGTTTGAATTAAGCTACAGTAGAGTTTTTCTTGACAGGGAGAGTGGGCTCCCGGTGCCGCCTGCTTTTCGACTGTTGAACAGGACGCCCATCCGTCCTGCTTCCAATGCTGTGCAGAGAGCTACTTGCTCTGCCTCTTCCCCTGAGGCTGGGCAGAAGACCTCTTCACAGTACCCTTGTGTCCGCGAGTACAAGTACGTGAAAGAAGCTGGCCTTGACACAGAAGTGTTTCGCTGTCAGTCTGGACGTGTCTGAGCAGCTAATCACTTGGACTGAGACAGCCTCAGAGCCTTCTCTGCAGGACAACAGCTCTGACGCCTTAGGGCCCATCCGTCATCCAGGCTTTGGAGAAGCTTGCACACACCTCTTGCTGACACGATGCTGAGGGACCAAAGCCAATGTGCACTTAGTTTTCGAAGCTCAGACTGTGGCAAGGGAGACCGGCTGACATACCCCGGCAGGCCGACCTGGGCCTCTCTGAGGCAGCCAGGCAGTAGCAGAGAAAAAGCGACTTTTTAAACTTCCAAGCTAAAGTCAGTGTATGCAGGCGTTTTTCTGACAGCCGGGCTTCCTCAGCAAGACCTCGCGTTACGGGCCACACAAGCGAGAGTCCGCCGCTCAGCAAAAGAGAGCTCCACACACAGCAGACTTCACTCAGGCACATGGAGCGTGGGCACACCGGACAGACACGGAAAGCACATTGCAAGCTCAGTTTCAGCTTCCACGGCAACGACTACGACGATTCCTTCAGTGGGGGCGTCCTGCACTGCTTTCTTTCACCCGCGTAAGCTGAATCCAAAGCTGACTTGCCTCCAACTGCTGTTTTTCCAAAGCATCTTGTTCGGCAACTTCCGTGTGGCTTGTGCTAAGGCCTAGTCGAATCCCACTTACTTACGTCTTTGACATAGAGTGTGTTCAGAGAAGACCGCCTTCTACTGCAATGCTCACTGTTTCCCCGTTGTCTCATAGGCGCAGATTGCATGCAAGGCGGAAGCAGCCAGGCGTTCTCTCAGGGAGAGTCTCCTCAATGCACGGTGGATTGTTTCCCCAGCAGAGTCTGGCAAATGGCCGTCCTGCAGCAGTTTCCGACACATTACTGCAAAGGCATCTTCGGGGCATTGCTGTGAACGCGACGAGTTGGCTCTTTCCGTTCTCTTTGAGTGCCCTCAGGAAACAAGGCCCTCCTGGGGGGAATTACAAACCTGTGGAGCAAATGGACCAGTCACTTAGAGGCTCTCTTCAGGGCGCTTGAATGCAGAAGTCTCTCGACACACGAACAGCACATCACACTAAACATCAACACCCCCCCACACACACACCCACACACCGGGAACAGTACTGCACACAACACACATGAACCACGGATCTCAGAGTAAACACAACACGCACAGTGTGGCTCACTGACCAAGCATGACCACACAGAGCACACACCTCACAGATTACCCTCATCACTCAAACAGCCAACCGCACACACAACCTGTCAAACACAACCACACACAAATCGCAATCACACACGCGAAACGCACACCACACACGCAACACATAAAAACCCACACGCAACACACACACTAACCACAACAAAAAGAACGCCGAATTTAAGCAACACTCATTTCACACACTACACACGTCACTCCAAACACACATAAAACATACACCACACAGAGCCTCACAGAACACACAACACAAAGGACACAACGTGTTCAAGGCATATCAGACACAACACACAATGTCACACAGAACACCTTGAAATACACAGATGACACAACACACACACACAATGCACAAAACAGATAAGAATACACGCAGCACACATGCAACCGAGAACACGGTACGTCGTACATCACGCAACACACGTGCGGTCAGGTCACATCACATTAACACGAAACAGAGAACCATTCACAGACCAAGTAACTTTCTCAACCACGAACACAACACGCTCCACAGAAGAAGACGCCGAACATAACCACACACGAAGACAGACTCCAGGCACACAACACACATCCACCCACAACCACACCATTCACACAGCACTCCATAAAATACACACAGAACGCACACTACAAACAACAAGGTGCCCAAACTGCGCACATCACATACACAGCAGTCACAACACAGAAAGAACACAACACACAGGAAACACACACACAACCACATAAACACCGCCACGCACAATAAGCCAGCAGATCACAGACTTCACAGCGAAAAACACACCGCAACAGAGCACGTAAACATGTAACACAACACAGAGTACACACACAATCACACCACAAACACCACAAAACACGCCCTTCCACAAAAGACAACGCACTTCACACGTAACACCAAACCCGACAAACACAGAACACATCACAGGAGAGATGCGCAACAGAAACACAGTACACACAACGCACACATTGAAACCAACATATCAACACACCACCACAACACACAGCATAATACACAAATCACAGAGCACCACACAACTCACACAAGCGTCACACACAAATTAAACGTCACAACTCATAGCACGCACAACATCCTGCATTAACGTCACAGCACACAGACCGGTGCAAACCGTACATACCACACGTAAAGCCACACACTGCACACACTCAGGGAAGAGCCACAACAAACACAAGCAAACACCCACAAACACAAAGATATGGAGAACAAACCCCCAAACGCAACACGCAAAACAGCACAACATCTGAAACAACATACCCCTCAGACATCACAGGACATAAGGGCACCCAATTCTCACAAACCACGTTTAACCACGTACACACCACGCACACAATGGGGCACACACACAACACAAGCAAAACCACACACACATAACACCTCTCACCTCACACACATAACAATCAATCTCACACACAGAATCTCTCAAACACGTATCACAATCACACACGCAGAACACACACAACACATACAAAACCACACGGAAAACACACAAACAACAATAAACGCACATAGCACACATTTCACACACTACGCACCCCCACTCACCACCGCACACAGACTCCCCACACACATATGTACGCACGGGCTCCGCTCTGCAATGCACACACGCCAAACGTAACAGCACGGCAGTCACAGGGCACGCAGCCGACACAACAGAGCACATGTTCCTCACCAAACACACAAATCACATTTACGAGAGCACGGGTAGCACACGCAATGAGGCACACTGAGAAAGCACAACCACACACGGACAACACATCTTCACATCACAAACAGAGCAACTGCACACACTCAACCACACCAGCACAACGACACACAAGTCACAATCACACACGCGGAACACACGATCCACACACAACACTCAAAAGTCCATACCATAGGCAAAATGCACGTAGACAACAAAGACAAATAGAACACATTTCACACACTACACGCTACGCACACCAACCACGCACAGACACACCACGCATACATCCTCACAAGGAGCACGCCGCAGAACACACGCACAACACAGAATCACGCAACACAATGGCCACAATACGAACACCACACCCTTCAAGGCACATGACCGTGCACAGTACGCACGAGAATCCTTCGCAGACCACGTAGTGCACACACCAAGAGACATGCCGAGCAGGCCCCAACCGCACACAGTCAGTATCTCTCACATCATGTGCATAACCCAAACGTCCAGACACACACACACACACACACACACACACTCACACACACACACAACCTCTCCGACACAACACACAAATCACAACGACGCACACACGACAGACACAACACATACAAGTCCACCCACTGCTGACGAGAACACATGCAGCGCACATAAAAAGCACAACACACAGCACACACAACCACAAGCATACAATACAGAGCACACGCAGACAGACCCGCACGCAGACAGCACCGGCCAAAACCCACAGACACACACACACACACACACACAGCAAACACATGGACACAACACGTCCGACACAAGGCTAAATCAACGTCACACACAGTGCTCAAATTACACAGACCACCCAACATCTGCCCAGTATGCAACACACAGAAAGCATGTAGATGGCACTCACACAACCCAGAACACAGTGCATAACACAGCAGACCAAGGAAAAGACCAGACACATTTCACGCTGAACATTAGACCGTAAGCCACACACCAAACACAGAACACATACAACCGCCAACAGATAACTCATCAAAAAGACGCCAAATGTGCAGTGCACAGAGAACCACTCAACCCTCACAGCCCCACTCACAAATAGCAGCATCACACATCACACACCACGCAGTGGAAAAGACGCAGAACAGTGTACTCAACAAGCAGTAAGGAACCTATGCCACACATATTACAGAAAACGTACACACAGAAACGGACAACACACAGCACAGAGGAAACAAGCCAGGCCCAAAGACCACACAGACAGCACAACGCAAAACACACAAGGACACAGCGCAGCACAACAGAGAATACACACAGAATCACAGGAAAGCACCACAAACCACTCACTACCGTACGCCAACAACACGTACAGCACACAACACTACACACACAACCAACCCAAAACACACAAAAGAGATCAGCTGTATAGCCTTCCTACTGCAATGTTTACTAAGGTTGCTGTATCACCCAGGAGCAAGTTGCATGCAAGGGGAAACCGGCATAGTGTTCTCTCAGGGAGGGTCTCCTCAGTGCGCGGTGGATTGTTTCCCCCAGCAGGGTTCGGCCTAAGGCTCCTCGGCAGCAGCTTCTGACACTTTACTACAAAGTATATTTACTTCAGGGCATATAGCTTTCACTCACCAGGACACTCCGGTTCTGCGCGTCCTCTCCTAGCACCCCCAGAAAACAAGGACCCCCGTGTGATCCCAAATCTGTGGAGAAGACAGCCAGGCACGCACGGCTTGCTTCAGTGTGCTAGAATGCACAAGTCGTAGGACTGCCCTCAAGCATTTAGCTTTGGAATCATAGCAAAGGATTCTTACTCCCTGCAGATCACAAAGACAGGGCTGGGCTGCACACGCTTAGGTCAGGCTGACGGAGTTCTGGCCCAGAGAAGAGCTTTGTTCTGACGAAAGGACGATCAGCTGAAGGAGTCCCAACAGCATCTTCCCTAAACCTCGTTGCAAGTTCCTATTCACTGCACACGTACCTCTTGGACTTCTTAAGGTGCATTCAGAGAGGAAACCCTGCACACCTACGTTTGGCCATTCCACTCCGTACGAGTTAGCGCAAAGTATCTGAACGTGTTAGATCGGCAAGTTAGAGCTCAGTCACCGCCGCCACCACCACCCCCAACCCCCAGAACGATTTCCATTGCCGGTTTGAATTAAGCTACAGTAGAGTTTTTCTTGACAGGGAGAGTGGGCTCCCGGTGCCGCCTGCTTTTCGACTGTTGAACAGGACGCCCATCCGTCCTGCTTCCAATGCTGTGCAGAGAGCTACTTGCTCTGCCTCTTCCCCTGAGGCTGGGCAGAAGACCTCTTCACAGTACCCTTGTGTCCGCGAGTACAAGTACGTGAAAGAAGCTGGCCTTGACACAGAAGTGTTTCGCTGTCAGTCTGGACGTGTCTGAGCAGCTAATCACTTGGACTGAGACAGCCTCAGAGCCTTCTCTGCAGGACAACAGCTCTGACGCCTTAGGGCCCATCCGTCATCCAGGCTTTGGAGAAGCTTGCACACACCTCTTGCTGACACGATGCTGAGGGACCAAAGCCAATGTGCACTTAGTTTTCGAAGCTCAGACTGTGGCAAGGGAGACCGGCTGACATACCCCGGCAGGCCAACCTGGGCCTCTCTGAGGCAGCCAGGCAGTAGCAGAGAAAAAGCGACTTTTTAAACTTCCAAGCTAAAGTCAGTGTATGCAGGCGTTTTTCTGACAGCCGGGCTTCCTCAGCAAGACCTCGCGTTACGGGCCACACAAGCGAGAGTCCGCCGCTCAGCAAAAGAGAGCTCCACACACAGCAGACTTCACTCAGGCACATGGAGCGTGGGCACACCGGACAGACACGGAAAGCACATTGCAAGCTCAGTTTCAGCTTCCACGGCAACGACTACGACGATTCCTTCAGTGGGGGCGTCCTGCACTGCTTTCTTTCACCCGCGTAAGCTGAATCCAAAGCTGACTTGCCTCCAACTGCTGGTTTTCCAAAGCATCTTGTTCGGCAACTTCCGTGTGGCTTGTGCTAAGGCCTAGTCGAATCCCACTTACTTACGTCTTTGACATAGAGTGTGTTCAGAGAAGACCGCCTTCTACTGCAATGCTCACTGTTTCCCCGTTGTCTCATAGGCGCAGATTGCATGCAAGGCGGAAGCAGCCAGGCGTTCTCTCAGGGAGAGTCTCCTCAATGCACGGTGGATTGTTTCCCCAGCAGAGTCTGGCAAATGGCCGTCCTGCAGCAGTTTCCGACACATTACTGCAAAGGCATCTTCGGGGCATTGCTGTGAACGCGACGAGTTGGCTCTTTCCGTTCTCTTTGAGTGCCCTCAGGAAACAAGGCCCTCCTGGGGGGAATTACAAACCTGTGGAGCAAATGGACCAGTCACTTAGAGGCTCTCTTCAGGGCGCTTGAATGCAGAAGTCTCTCGACACACGAACAGCACATCACACTAAACATCAACACCCCCCCACACACACACCCACACACCGGGAACAGTACTGCACACAACACACATGAACCACGGATCTCAGAGTAAACACAACACGCACAGTGTGGCTCACTGACCAAGCATGACCACACAGAGCACACACCTCACAGATTACCCTCATCACTCAAACAGCCAACCGCACACACAACCTGTCAAACACAACCACACACAAATCGCAATCACACACGCGAAACGCACACCACACACGCAACACATAAAAACCCACACGCAACACACACACTAACCACAACAAAAAGAACGCCGAATTTAAGCAACACTCATTTCACACACTACACACGTCACTCCAAACACACATAAAACATACACCACACAGAGCCTCACAGAACACACAACACAAAGGACACAACGTGTTCAAGGCATATCAGACACAACACACAATGTCACACAGAACACCTTGAAATACACAGATGACACAACACACACACACAATGCACAAAACAGATAAGAATACACGCAGCACACATGCAACCGAGAACACGGTACGTCGTACATCACGCAACACACGTGCGGTCAGGTCACATCACATTAACACGAAACAGAGAACCATTCACAGACCAAGTAACTTTCTCAACCACGAACACAACACGCTCCACAGAAGAAGACGCCGAACATAACCACACACGAAGACAGACTCCAGGCACACAACACACATCCACCCACAACCACACCATTCACACAGCACTCCATAAAATACACACAGAACGCACACTACAAACAACAAGGTGCCCAAACTGCGCACATCACATACACAGCAGTCACAACACAGAAAGAACACAACACACAGGAAACACACACACAACCACATAAACACCGCCACGCACAATAAGCCAGCAGATCACAGACTTCACAGCGAAAAACACACCGCAACAGAGCACGTAAACATGTAACACAACACAGAGTACACACACAATCACACCACAAACACCACAAAACACGCCCTTCCACAAAAGACAACGCACTTCACACGTAACACCAAACCCGACAAACACAGAACACATCACAGGAGAGATGCGCAACAGAAACACAGTACACACAACGCACACATTGAAACCAACATATCAACACACCACCACAACACACAGCATAATACACAAATCACAGAGCACCACACAACTCACACAAGCGTCACACACAAATTAAACGTCACAACTCATAGCACGCACAACATCCTGCATTAACGTCACAGCACACAGACCGGTGCAAACCGTACATACCACACGTAAAGCCACACACTGCACACACTCAGGGAAGAGCCACAACAAACACAAGCAAACACCCACAAACACAAAGATATGGAGAACAAACCCCCAAACGCAACACGCAAAACAGCACAACATCTGAAACAACATACCCCTCAGACATCACAGGACATAAGGGCACCCAATTCTCACAAACCACGTTTAACCACGTACACACCACGCACACAATGGGGCACACACACAACACAAGCAAAACCACACACACATAACACCTCTCACCTCACACACATAACAATCAATCTCACACACAGAATCTCTCAAACACGTATCACAATCACACACGCAGAACACACACAACACATACAAAACCACACGGAAAACACACAAACAACAATAAACGCACATAGCACACATTTCACACACTACGCACCCCCACTCACCACCGCACACAGACTCCCCACACACATATGTACGCACGGGCTCCGCTCTGCAATGCACACACGCCAAACGTAACAGCACGGCAGTCACAGGGCACGCAGCCGACACAACAGAGCACATGTTCCTCACCAAACACACAAATCACATTTACGAGAGCACGGGTAGCACACGCAATGAGGCACACTGAGAAAGCACAACCACACACGGACAACACATCTTCACATCACAAACAGAGCAACTGCACACACTCAACCACACCAGCACAACGACACACAAGTCACAATCACACACGCGGAACACACGATCCACACACAACACTCAAAAGTCCATACCATAGGCAAAATGCACGTAGACAACAAAGACAAATAGAACACATTTCACACACTACACGCTACGCACACCAACCACGCACAGACACACCACGCATACATCCTCACAAGGAGCACGCCGCAGAACACACGCACAACACAGAATCACGCAACACAATGGCCACAATACGAACACCACACCCTTCAAGGCACATGACCGTGCACAGTACGCACGAGAATCCTTCGCAGACCACGTAGTGCACACACCAAGAGACATGCCGAGCAGGCCCCAACCGCACACAGTCAGTATCTCTCACATCATGTGCATAACCCAAACGTCCAGACACACACACACACACACACACACACACTCACACACACACACAACCTCTCCGACACAACACACAAATCACAACGACGCACACACGACAGACACAACACATACAAGTCCACCCACTGCTGACGAGAACACATGCAGCGCACATAAAAAGCACAACACACAGCACACACAACCACAAGCATACAATACAGAGCACACGCAGACAGACCCGCACGCAGACAGCACCGGCCAAAACCCACAGACACACACACACACACACACACAGCAAACACATGGACACAACACGTCCGACACAAGGCTAAATCAACGTCACACACAGTGCTCAAATTACACAGACCACCCAACATCTGCCCAGTATGCAACACACAGAAAGCATGTAGATGGCACTCACACAACCCAGAACACAGTGCATAACACAGCAGACCAAGGAAAAGACCAGACACATTTCACGCTGAACATTAGACCGTAAGCCACACACCAAACACAGAACACATACAACCGCCAACAGATAACTCATCAAAAAGACGCCAAATGTGCAGTGCACAGAGAACCACTCAACCCTCACAGCCCCACTCACAAATAGCAGCATCACACATCACACACCACGCAGTGGAAAAGACGCAGAACAGTGTACTCAACAAGCAGTAAGGAACCTATGCCACACATATTACAGAAAACGTACACACAGAAACGGACAACACACAGCACAGAGGAAACAAGCCAGGCCCAAAGACCACACAGACAGCACAACGCAAAACACACAAGGACACAGCGCAGCACAACAGAGAATACACACAGAATCACAGGAAAGCACCACAAACCACTCACTACCGTACGCCAACAACACGTACAGCACACAACACTACACACACAACCAACCCAAAACACACAAAAGAGATCAGCTGTATAGCCTTCCTACTGCAATGTTTACTAAGGTTGCTGTATCACCCAGGAGCAAGTTGCATGCAAGGGGAAACCGGCGTAGTGTTCTCTCAGGGAGGGTCTCCTCAGTGCGCGGTGGATTGTTTCCCCCAGCAGGGTTCGGCCTAAGGCTCCTCGGCAGCAGCTTCTGACACTTTACTACAAAGTATATTTACTTCAGGGCATATAGCTTTCACTCACCAGGACACTCCGGTTCTGCGCGTCCTCTCCTAGCACCCCCAGAAAACAAGGACCCCCGTGTGATCCCAAATCTGTGGAGAAGACAGCCAGGCACGCACGGCTTGCTTCAGTGTGCTAGAATGCACAAGTCGTAGGACTGCCCTCAAGCATTTAGCTTTGGAATCATAGCAAAGGATTCTTACTCCCTGCAGATCACAAAGACAGGGCTGGGCTGCACACGCTTAGGTCAGGCTGACGGAGTTCTGGCCCAGAGAAGAGCTTTGTTCTGACGAAAGGACGATCAGCTGAAGGAGTCCCAACAGCATCTTCCCTAAACCTCGTTGCAAGTTCCTATTCACTGCACACGTACCTCTTGGACTTCTTAAGGTGCATTCAGAGAGGAAACCCTGCACACCTACGTTTGGCCATTCCACTCCGTACGAGTTAGCGCAAAGTATCTGAACGTGTTAGATCGGCAAGTTAGAGCTCAGTCACCGCCGCCACCACCCCCCCCAACCCCCAGAACGATTTCCATTGCCGGTTTGAATTAAGCTACAGTAGAGTTTTTCTTGACAGGGAGAGCGGGCTCCCGGTGCCGCCTGCTTTTCGACTGTTGAACAGGACGCCCATCCGTCCTGCTTCCAATGCTGTGCAGAGAGCTACTTGCTCTGCCTCTTCCCCTGAGGCTGGGCAGAAGACCTCTTCACAGTACCCTTGTGTCCGCGAGTACAAGTACGTGAAAGAAGCTGGCCTTGACACAGAAGTGTTTCGCTGTCAGTCTGGACGTGTCTGAGCAGCTAATCACTTGGACTGAGACAGCCTCAGAGCCTTCTCTGCAGGACAACAGCTCTGACGCCTTAGGGCCCATCCGTCATCCAGGCTTTGGAGAAGCTTGCACACACCTCTTGCTGACACGATGCTGAGGGACCAAAGCCAATGTGCACTTAGTTTTCGAAGCTCAGACTGTGGCAAGGGAGACCGGCTGACATACCCCGGCAGGCCGACCTGGGCCTCTCTGAGGCAGCCAGGCAGTAGCAGAGAAAAAGCGACTTTTTAAACTTCCAAGCTAAAGTCAGTGTATGCAGGCGTTTTTCTGACAGCCGGGCTTCCTCAGCAAGACCTCGCGTTACGGGCCACACAAGCGAGAGTCCGCCGCTCAGCAAAAGAGAGCTCCACACACAGCAGACTTCACTCAGGCACATGGAGCGTGGGCACACCGGACAGACACGGAAAGCACATTGCAAGCTCAGTTTCAGCTTCCACGGCAACGACTACGACGATTCCTTCAGTGGGGGCGTCCTGCACTGCTTTCTTTCACCCGCGTAAGCTGAATCCAAAGCTGACTTGCCTCCAACTGCTGTTTTTCCAAAGCATCTTGTTCGGCAACTTCCGTGTGGCTTGTGCTAAGGCCTAGTCGAATCCCACTTACTTACGTCTTTGACATAGAGTGTGTTCAGAGAAGACCGCCTTCTACTGCAATGCTCACTGTTTCCCCGTTGTCTCATAGGCGCAGATTGCATGCAAGGCGGAAGCAGCCAGGCGTTCTCTCAGGGAGAGTCTCCTCAATGCACGGTGGATTGTTTCCCCAGCAGAGTCTGGCAAATGGCCGTCCTGCAGCAGTTTCCGACACATTACTGCAAAGGCATCTTCGGGGCATTGCTGTGAACGCGACGAGTTGGCTCTTTCCGTTCTCTTTGAGTGCCCTCAGGAAACAAGGCCCTCCTGGGGGGAATTACAAACCTGTGGAGCAAATGGACCAGTCACTTAGAGGCTCTCTTCAGGGCGCTTGAATGCAGAAGTCTCTCGACACACGAACAGCACATCACACTAAACATCAACACCCCCCCACACCCACACCCACACACCGGGAACAGTACTGCACACAACACACATGAACCACGGATCTCAGAGTAAACACAACACGCACAGTGTGGCTCACTGACCAAGCATGACCACACAGAGCACACACCTCACAGATTACCCTCATCACTCAAACAGCCAACCGCACACACAACCTGTCAAACACAACCACACACAAATCGCAATCACACACGCGAAACGCACACCACACACGCAACACATAAAAACCCACACGCAACACACACACTAACCACAACAAAAAGAACGCCGAATTTAAGCAACACTCATTTCACACACTACACACGTCACTCCAAACACACATAAAACATACACCACACAGAGCCTCACAGAACACACAACACAAAGGACACAACGTGTTCAAGGCATATCAGACACAACACACAATGTCACACAGAACACCTTGAAATACACAGATGACACAACACACACACACAATGCACAAAACAGATAAGAATACACGCAGCACACATGCAACCGAGAACACGGTACGTCGTACATCACGCAACACACGTGCGGTCAGGTCACATCACATTAACACGAAACAGAGAACCATTCACAGACCAAGTAACTTTCTCAACCACGAACACAACACGCTCCACAGAAGAAGACGCCGAACATAACCACACACGAAGACAGACTCCAGGCACACAACACACATCCACCCACAACCACACCATTCACACAGCACTCCATAAAATACACACAGAACGCACACTACAAACAACAAGGTGCCCAAACTGCGCACATCACATACACAGCAGTCACAACACAGAAAGAACACAACACACAGGAAACACACACACAACCACATAAACACCGCCACGCACAATAAGCCAGCAGATCACAGACTTCACAGCGAAAAACACACCGCAACAGAGCACGTAAACATGTAACACAACACAGAGTACACACACAATCACACCACAAACACCACAAAACACGCCCTTCCACAAAAGACAACGCACTTCACACGTAACACCAAACCCGACAAACACAGAACACATCACAGGAGAGATGCGCAACAGAAACACAGTACACACAACGCACACATTGAAACCAACATATCAACACACCACCACAACACACAGCATAATACACAAATCACAGAGCACCACACAACTCACACAAGCGTCACACACAAATTAAACGTCACAACTCATAGCACGCACAACATCCTGCATTAACGTCACAGCACACAGACCGGTGCAAACCGTACATACCACACGTAAAGCCACACACTGCACACACTCAGGGAAGAGCCACAACAAACACAAGCAAACACCCACAAACACAAAGATATGGAGAACAAACCCCCAAACGCAACACGCAAAACAGCACAACATCTGAAACAACATACCCCTCAGACATCACAGGACATAAGGGCACCCAATTCTCACAAACCACGTTTAACCACGTACACACCACGCACACAATGGGGCACACACACAACACAAGCAAAACCACACACACATAACACCTCTCACCTCACACACATAACAATCAATCTCACACACAGAATCTCTCAAACACGTATCACAATCACACACGCAGAACACACACAACACATACAAAACCACACGGAAAACACACAAACAACAATAAACGCACATAGCACACATTTCACACACTACGCACCCCCACTCACCACCGCACACAGACTCCCCACACACATATGTACGCACGGGCTCCGCTCTGCAATGCACACACGCCAAACGTAACAGCACGGCAGTCACAGGGCACGCAGCCGACACAACAGAGCACATGTTCCTCACCAAACACACAAATCACATTTACGAGAGCACGGGTAGCACACGCAATGAGGCACACTGAGAAAGCACAACCACACACGGACAACACATCTTCACATCACAAACAGAGCAACTGCACACACTCAACCACACCAGCACAACGACACACAAGTCACAATCACACACGCGGAACACACGATCCACACACAACACTCAAAAGTCCATACCATAGGCAAAATGCACGTAGACAACAAAGACAAATAGAACACATTTCACACACTACACGCTACGCACACCAACCACGCACAGACACACCACGCATACATCCTCACAAGGAGCACGCCGCAGAACACACGCACAACACAGAATCACGCAACACAATGGCCACAATACGAACACCACACCCTTCAAGGCACATGACCGTGCACAGTACGCACGAGAATCCTTCGCAGACGACGTAGTGCACACACTAAGAGACATGCCGAGCAGGCCCCAACCGCACACAGTCAGTATCTCTCACATCATGTGCATAACCCAAACGTCCAGACACACACACACACACACACACACACACTCACACACACACACAACCTCTCCGACACAACACACAAATCACAACGACGCACACACGACAGACACAACACATACAAGTCCACCCACTGCTGACGAGAACACATGCAGCGCACATAAAAAGCACAACACACAGCACACACAACCACAAGCATACAATACAGAGCACACGCAGACAGACCCGCACGCAGACAGCACCGGCCAAAACCCACAGACACACACACACACACACACACACAGCAAACACATGGACACAACACGTCCGACACAAGGCTAAATCAACGTCACACACAGTGCTCAAATTACACAGACCACCCAACATCTGCCCAGTATGCAACACACAGAAAGCATGTAGATGGCACTCACACAACCCAGAACACAGTGCATAACACAGCAGACCAAGGAAAAGACCAGACACATTTCACGCTGAACATTAGACCGTAAGCCACACACCAAACACAGAACACATACAACCGCCAAGAGATAACTCATCAAAAAGACGCCAAATGTGCAGTGCACAGAGAACCACTCAACCCTCACAGCCCCACTCACAAATAGCAGCATCACACATCACACACCACGCAGTGGAAAAGACGCAGAACAGTGTACTCAACAAGCAGTAAGGAACCTATGCCACACATATTACAGAAAACGTACACACAGAAACGGACAACACACAGCACAGAGGAAACAAGCCAGGCCCAAAGACCACACAGACAGCACAACGCAAAACACACAAGGACACAGCGCAGCACAACAGAGAATACACACAGAATCACAGGAAAGCACCACAAACCACTCACTACCGTACGCCAACAACACGTACAGCACACAACACTACACACACAACCAACCCAAAACACACAAAAGAGATCAGCTGTATAGCCTTCCTACTGCAATGTTTACTAAGGTTGCTGTATCACCCAGGAGCAAGTTGCATGCAAGGGGAAACCGGCGTAGTGTTCTCTCAGGGAGGGTCTCCTCAGTGCGCGGTGGATTGTTTCCCCCAGCAGGGTTCGGCCTAAGGCTCCTCGGCAGCAGCTTCTGACACTTTACTACAAAGTATATTTACTTCAGGGCATATAGCTTTCACTCACCAGGACACTCCGGTTCTGCGCGTCCTCTCCTAGCACCCCCAGAAAACAAGGACCCCCGTGTGATCCCAAATCTGTGGAGAAGACAGCCAGGCACGCACGGCTTGCTTCAGTGTGCTAGAATGCACAAGTCGTAGGACTGCCCTCAAGCATTTAGCTTTGGAATCATAGCAAAGGATTCTTACTCCCTGCAGATCACAAAGACAGGGCTGGGCTGCACACGCTTAGGTCAGGCTGACGGAGTTCTGGCCCAGAGAAGAGCTTTGTTCTGACGAAAGGACGATCAGCTGAAGGAGTCCCAACAGCATCTTCCCTAAACCTCGTTGCAAGTTCCTATTCACTGCACACGTACCTCTTGGACTTCTTAAGGTGCATTCAGAGAGGAAACCCTGCACACCTACGTTTGGCCATTCCACTCCGTACGAGTTAGCGCAAAGTATCTGAACGTGTTAGATCGGCAAGTTAGAGCTCAGTCACCGCCGCCACCACCACCCCCAACCCCCAGAACGATTTCCATTGCCGGTTTGAATTAAGCTACAGTAGAGTTTTTCTTGACAGGGAGAGCGGGCTCCCGGTGCCGCCTGCTTTTCGACTGTTGAACAGGACGCCCATCCGTCCTGCTTCCAATGCTGTGCAGAGAGCTACTTGCTCTGCCTCTTCCCCTGAGGCTGGGCAGAAGACCTCTTCACAGTACCCTTGTGTCCGCGAGTACAAGTACGTGAAAGAAGCTGGCCTTGACACAGAAGTGTTTCGCTGTCAGTCTGGACGTGTCTGAGCAGCTAATCACTTGGACTGAGACAGCCTCAGAGCCTTCTCTGCAGGACAACAGCTCTGACGCCTTAGGGCCCATCCGTCATCCAGGCTTTGGAGAAGCTTGCACACACCTCTTGCTGACACGATGCTGAGGGACCAAAGCCAATGTGCACTTAGTTTTCGAAGCTCAGACTGTGGCAAGGGAGACCGGCTGACATACCCCGGCAGGCCAACCTGGGCCTCTCTGAGGCAGCCAGGCAGTAGCAGAGAAAAAGCGACTTTTTAAACTTCCAAGCTAAAGTCAGTGTATGCAGGCGTTTTTCTGACAGCCGGGCTTCCTCAGCAAGACCTCGCGTTACGGGCCACACAAGCGAGAGTCCGCCGCTCAGCAAAAGAGAGCTCCACACACAGCAGACTTCACTCAGGCACATGGAGCGTGGGCACACCGGACAGACACGGAAAGCACATTGCAAGCTCAGTTTCAGCTTCCACGGCAACGACTACGACGATTCCTTCAGTGGGGGCGTCCTGCACTGCTTTCTTTCACCCGCGTAAGCTGAATCCAAAGCTGACTTGCCTCCAACTGCTGTTTTTCCAAAGCATCTTGTTCGGCAACTTCCGTGTGGCTTGTGCTAAGGCCTAGTCGAATCCCACTTACTTACGTCTTTGACATAGAGTGTGTTCAGAGAAGACCGCCTTCTACTGCAATGCTCACTGTTTCCCCGTTGTCTCATAGGCGCAGATTGCATGCAAGGCGGAAGCAGCCAGGCGTTCTCTCAGGGAGAGTCTCCTCAATGCACGGTGGATTGTTTCCCCAGCAGAGTCTGGCAAATGGCCGTCCTGCAGCAGTTTCCGACACATTACTGCAAAGGCATCTTCGGGGCATTGCTGTGAACGCGACGAGTTGGCTCTTTCCGTTCTCTTTGAGTGCCCTCAGGAAACAAGGCCCTCCTGGGGGGAATTACAAACCTGTGGAGCAAATGGACCAGTCACTTAGAGGCTCTCTTCAGGGCGCTTGAATGCAGAAGTCTCTCGACACACGAACAGCACATCACACTAAACATCAACACCCCCCCACACACACACCCACACACCGGGAACAGTACTGCACACAACACACATGAACCACGGATCTCAGAGTAAACACAACACGCACAGTGTGGCTCACTGACCAAGCATGACCACACAGAGCACACACCTCACAGATTACCCTCATCACTCAAACAGCCAACCGCACACACAACCTGTCAAACACAACCACACACAAATCGCAATCACACACGCGAAACGCACACCACACACGCAACACATAAAAACCCACACGCAACACACACACTAACCACAACAAAAAGAACGCCGAATTTAAGCAACACTCATTTCACACACTACACACGTCACTCCAAACACACATAAAACATACACCACACAGAGCCTCACAGAACACACAACACAAAGGACACAACGTGTTCAAGGCATATCAGACACAACACACAATGTCACACAGAACACCTTGAAATACACAGATGACACAACACACACACACAATGCACAAAACAGATAAGAATACACGCAGCACACATGCAACCGAGAACACGGTACGTCGTACATCACGCAACACACGTGCGGTCAGGTCACATCACATTAACACGAAACAGAGAACCATTCACAGACCAAGTAACTTTCTCAACCACGAACACAACACGCTCCACAGAAGAAGACGCCGAACATAACCACACACGAAGACAGACTCCAGGCACACAACACACATCCACCCACAACCACACCATTCACACAGCACTCCATAAAATACACACAGAACGCACACTACAAACAACAAGGTGCCCAAACTGCGCACATCACATACACAGCAGTCACAACACAGAAAGAACACAACACACAGGAAACACACACACAACCACATAAACACCGCCACGCACAATAAGCCAGCAGATCACAGACTTCACAGCGAAAAACACACCGCAACAGAGCACGTAAACATGTAACACAACACAGAGTACACACACAATCACACCACAAACACCACAAAACACGCCCTTCCACAAAAGACAACGCACTTCACACGTAACACCAAACCCGACAAACACAGAACACATCACAGGAGAGATGCGCAACAGAAACACAGTACACACAACGCACACATTGAAACCAACATATCAACACACCACCACAACACACAGCATAATACACAAATCACAGAGCACCACACAACTCACACAAGCGTCACACACAAATTAAACGTCACAACTCATAGCACGCACAACATCCTGCATTAACGTCACAGCACACAGACCGGTGCAAACCGTACATACCACACGTAAAGCCACACACTGCACACACTCAGGGAAGAGCCACAACAAACACAAGCAAACACCCACAAACACAAAGATATGGAGAACAAACCCCCAAACGCAACACGCAAAACAGCACAACATCTGAAACAACATACCCCTCAGACATCACAGGACATAAGGGCACCCAATTCTCACAAACCACGTTTAACCACGTACACACCACGCACACAATGGGGCACACACACAACACAAGCAAAACCACACACACATAACACCTCTCACCTCACACACATAACAATCAATCTCACACACAGAATCTCTCAAACACGTATCACAATCACACACGCAGAACACACACAACACATACAAAACCACACGGAAAACACACAAACAACAATAAACGCACATAGCACACATTTCACACACTACGCACCCCCACTCACCACCGCACACAGACTCCCCACACACATATGTACGCACGGGCTCCGCTCTGCAATGCACACACGCCAAACGTAACAGCACGGCAGTCACAGGGCACGCAGCCGACACAACAGAGCACATGTTCCTCACCAAACACACAAATCACATTTACGAGAGCACGGGTAGCACACGCAATGAGGCACACTGAGAAAGCACAACCACACACGGACAACACATCTTCACATCACAAACAGAGCAACTGCACACACTCAACCACACCAGCACAACGACACACAAGTCACAATCACACACGCGGAACACACGATCCACACACAACACTCAAAAGTCCATACCATAGGCAAAATGCACGTAGACAACAAAGACAAATAGAACACATTTCACACACTACACGCTACACACACCAACCACGCACAGACACACCACGCATACATCCTCACAAGGAGCACGTCGCAGAACACACGCACAACACAGAATCACGCAACACAATGGCCACAATACGAACACCACACCCTTCAAGGCACATGACCGTGCACAGTACGCACGAGAATCCTTCGCAGACCACGTAGTGCACACACCAAGAGACATGCCGAGCAGGCCCCAACCGCACACAGTCAGTATCTCTCACATCATGTGCATAACTCAAACGTCCAGACACACACACACACACACACACACTCACACACACACACAACCTCTCCGACACAACACACAAATCACAACGACGCACACACGACAGACACAACACATACAAGTCCACCCACTGCTGACGAGAACACATGCAGCGCACATAAAAAGCACAACACACAGCACACACAACCACAAGCATACAATACAGAGCACACGCAGACAGACCCGCATGCAGACAGCACCGGCCAAAACCCACAGACACACACACACACACACACACACACACAGCAAACACATGGACACTACACGTCCGACACAAGGCTAAATCAACGTCACACACAGTGCTCAAATTACACAGACCACCCAACATCTGCCCAGTATGCAACACACAGAAAGCATGTAGATGGCACTCACACAACCCAGAACACAGTGCATAACACAGCAGACCAAGGAAAAGACCAGACACATTTCACGCTGAACATTAGACCGTAAGCCACACACCAAACACAGAACACATACAACCGCCAAGAGATAACTCATCAAAAAGACGCCAAATGTGCAGTGCACAGAGAACCACTCAACCCTCACAGCCCCACTCACAAATAGCAGCATCACACATCACACACCACGCAGTGGAAAAGACGCAGAACAGTGTACTCAACAAGCAGTAAGGAACCTATGCCACACATATTACAGAAAACGTACACACAGAAACGGACAACACACAGCACAGAGGAAACAAGCCAGGCCCAAAGACCACACAGACAGCACAACGCAAAACACACAAGGACACAGCGCAGCACAACAGAGAATACACACAGAATCACAGGAAAGCACCACAAACCACTCACTACCGTACGCCAACAACACGTACAGCACACAACACTACACACACAACCAACCCAAAACACACAAAAGAGATCAGCTGTATAGGCTTCCTACTGCAATGTTTACTAAGGTTGCTGTATCACCCAGGAGCAAGTTGCATGCAAGGGGAAACCGGCGTAGTGTTCTCTCAGGGAGGGTCTCCTCAGTGCGCGGTGGATTGTTTCCCCCAGCAGGGTTCGGCCTAAGGCTCCTCGGCAGCAGCTTCTGACACTTTACTACAAAGTATATTTACTTCAGGGCATATAGCTTTCACTCACCAGGACACTCCGGTTCTGCGCGTCCTCTCCTAGCACCCCCAGAAAACAAGGACCCCCGTGTGATCCCAAATCTGTGGAGAAGACAGCCAGGCACGCACGGCTTGCTTCAGTGTGCTAGAATGCACAAGTCGTAGGACTGCCCTCAAGCATTTAGCTTTGGAATCATAGCAAAGGATTCTTACTCCCTGCAGATCACAAAGACAGGGCTGGGCTGCACACGCTTAGGTCAGGCTGACGGAGTTCTGGCCCAGAGAAGAGCTTTGTTCTGACGAAAGGACGATCAGCTGAAGGAGTCCCAACAGCATCTTCCCTAAACCTCGTTGCAAGTTCCTATTCACTGCACACGTACCTCTTGGACTTCTTAAGGTGCATTCAGAGAGGAAACCCTGCACACCTACGTTTGGCCATTCCACTCCGTACGAGTTAGCGCAAAGTATCTGAACGTGTTAGATCGGCAAGTTAGAGCTCAGTCACCGCCGCCACCACCCCCCCCAACCCCCAGAACGATTTCCATTGCCGGTTTGAATTAAGCTACAGTAGAGTTTTTCTTGACAGGGAGAGCGGGCTCCCGGTGCCGCCTGCTTTTCGACTGTTGAACAGGACGCCCATCCGTCCTGCTTCCAATGCTGTGCAGAGAGCTACTTGCTCTGCCTCTTCCCCTGAGGCTGGGCAGAAGACCTCTTCACAGTACCCTTGTGTCCGCGAGTACAAGTACGTGAAAGAAGCTGGCCTTGACACAGAAGTGTTTCGCTGTCAGTCTGGACGTGTCTGAGCAGCTAATCACTTGGACTGAGACAGCCTCAGAGCCTTCTCTGCAGGACAACAGCTCTGACGCCTTAGGGCCCATCCGTCATCCAGGCTTTGGAGAAGCTTGCACACACCTCTTGCTGACACGATGCTGAGGGACCAAAGCCAATGTGCACTTAGTTTTCGAAGCTCAGACTGTGGCAAGGGAGACCGGCTGACATACCCCGGCAGGCCAACCTGGGCCTCTCTGAGGCAGCCAGGCAGTAGCAGAGAAAAAGCGACTTTTTAAACTTCCAAGCTAAAGTCAGTGTATGCAGGCGTTTTTCTGACAGCCGGGCTTCCTCAGCAAGACCTCGCGTTACGGGCCACACAAGCGAGAGTCCGCCGCTCAGCAAAAGAGAGCTCCACACACAGCAGACTTCACTCAGGCACATGGAGCGTGGGCACACGGGGCAGACACGGAAAGCACATTGCAAGCTCAGTTTCAGCTTCCACGGCAACGACTACGACGATTCCTTCAGTGGGGGCGTCCTGCACTGCTTTCTTTCACCCGCGTAAGCTGAATCCAAAGCTGACTTGCCTCCAACTGCTGTTTTTCCAAAGCATCTTGTTCGGCAACTTCCGTGTGGCTTGTGCTAAATCCTAGTCGAATCCCACTTACTTACGTCTTTGACATAGAGTGTGTTCAGAGAAGACCGCCTTCTACTGCAATGCTCACTGTTTCCCCGTTGTCTCATAGGCGCAGATTGCATGCAAGGCGGAAGCAGCCAGGCGTTCTCTCAGGGAGAGTCTCCTCAATGCACGGTGGATTGTTTCCCCAGCAGAGTCTGGCAAATGGCCGTCCTGCAGCAGTTTCCGACACATTACTGCAAAGGCATCTTCGGGGCATTGCTGTGAACGCGACGAGTTGGCTCTTTCCGTTCTCTTTGAGTGCCCTCAGGAAACAAGGCCCTCCTGGGGGGAATTACAAACCTGTGGAGCAAATGGACCAGTCACTTAGAGGCTCTCTTCAGGGCGCTTGAATGCAGAAGTCTCTCGACACACGAACAGCACATCACACTAAACATCAACACCCCCCCACACACACACCCACACACCGGGAACAGTACTGCACACAACACACATGAACCACGGATCTCAGAGTAAACACAACACGCACAGTGTGGCTCACTGACCAAGCATGACCACACAGAGCACACACCTCACAGATTACCCTCATCACTCAAACAGCCAACCGCACACACAACCTGTCAAACACAACCACACACAAATCGCAATCACACACGCGAAACGCACACCACACACGCAACACATAAAAACCCACACGCAACACACACACTAACCACAACAAAAAGAACGCCGAATTTAAGCAACACTCATTTCACACACTACACACGTCACTCCAAACACACATAAAACATACACCACACAGAGCCTCACAGAACACACAACACAAAGGACACAACGTGTTCAAGGCATATCAGACACAACACACAATGTCACACAGAACACCTTGAAATACACAGATGACACAACACACACACACAATGCACAAAACAGATAAGAATACACGCAGCACACATGCAACCGAGAACACGGTACGTCGTACATCACGCAACACACGTGCGGTCAGGTCACATCACATTAACACGAAACAGAGAACCATTCACAGACCAAGTAACTTTCTCAACCACGAACACAATACGCTCCACAGAAGAAGACGCCGAACATAACCACACACGAAGACAGACTCCAGGCACACAACACACATCCACCCACAACCACACCATTCACACAGCACTCCATAAAATACACACAGAACGCACACTACAAACAACAAGGTGCCCAAACTGCGCACATCACATACACAGCAGTCACAACACAGAAAGAACACAACACACAGGAAACACACACACAACCACATAAACACCGCCACGCACAATAAGCCAGCAGATCACAGACTTCACAGCGAAAAACACACCGCAACAGAGCACGTAAACATGTAACACAACACAGAGTACACACACAATCACACCACAAACACCACAAAACACGCCCTTCCACAAAAGACAACGCACTTCACACGTAACACCAAACCCGACAAACACAGAACACATCACAGGAGAGATGCGCAACAGAAACACAGTACACACAACGCACACATTGAAACCAACATATCAACACACCACCACAACACACAGCATAATACACAAATCACAGAGCACCACACAACTCACACAAGCGTCACACACAAATTAAACGTCACAACTCATAGCACGCACAACATCCTGCATTAACGTCACAGCACACAGACCGGTGCAAACCGTACATACCACACGTAAAGCCACACACTGCACACACTCAGGGAAGAGCCACAACAAACACAAGCAAACACCCACAAACACAAAGATATGGAGAACAAACCCCCAAACGCAACACGCAAAACAGCACAACATCTGAAACAACATACCCCTCAGACATCACAGGACATAAGGGCACCCAATTCTCACAAACCACGTTTAACCACGTACACACCACGCACACAATGGGGCACACACACAACACAAGCAAAACCACACACACATAACACCTCTCACCTCACACACATAACAATCAATCTCACACACAGAATCTCTCAAACACGTATCACAATCACACACGCAGAACACACACAACACATACAAAACCACACGGAAAACACACAAACAACAATAAACGCACATAGCACACATTTCACACACTACGCACCCCCACTCACCACCGCACACAGACTCCCCACACACATATGTACGCACGGGCTCCGCTCTGCAATGCACACACGCCAAACGTAACAGCACGGCAGTCACAGGGCACGCAGCCGACACAACAGAGCACATGTTCCTCACCAAACACACAAATCACATTTACGAGAGCACGGGTAGCACACGCAATGAGGCACACTGAGAAAGCACAACCACACACGGACAACACATCTTCACATCACAAACAGAGCAACTGCACACACTCAACCACACCAGCACAACGACACACAAGTCACAATCACACACGCGGAACACACGATCCACACACAACACTCAAAAGTCCATACCATAGGCAAAATGCACGTAGACAACAAAGACAAATAGAACACATTTCACACACTACACGCTACGCACACCAACCACGCACAGACACACCACGCATACATCCTCACAAGGAGCACGCCGCAGAACACACGCACAACACAGAATCACGCAACACAATGGCCACAATACGAACACCACACCCTTCAAGGCACATGACCGTGCACAGTACGCACGAGAATCCTTCGCAGACCACGTAGTGCACACACCAAGAGACATGCCGAGCAGGCCCCAACCGCACACAGTCAGTATCTCTCACATCATGTGCATAACCCAAACGTCCAGACACACACACACACACACACACACACTCACACACACACACAACCTCTCCGACACAACACACAAATCACAACGACGCACACACGACAGACACAACACATACAAGTCCACCCACTGCTGACGAGAACACATGCAGCGCACATAAAAAGCACAACACACAGCACACACAACCACAAGCATACAATACAGAGCACACGCAGACAGACCCGCACGCAGACAGCACCGGCCAAAACCCACAGACACACACACACACACACACACACAGCAAACACATGGACACAACACGTCCGACACAAGGCTAAATCAACGTCACACACAGTGCTCAAATTACACAGACCACCCAACATCTGCCCAGTATGCAACACACAGAAAGCATGTAGATGGCACTCACACAACCCAGAACACAGTGCATAACACAGCAGACCAAGGAAAAGACCAGACACATTTCACGCTGAACATTAGACCGTAAGCCACACACCAAACACAGAACACATACAACCGCCAAGAGATAACTCATCAAAAAGACGCCAAATGTGCAGTGCACAGAGAACCACTCAACCCTCACAGCCCCACTCACAAATAGCAGCATCACACATCACACACCACGCAGTGGAAAAGACGCAGAACAGTGTACTCAACAAGCAGTAAGGAACCTATGCCACACATATTACAGAAAACGTACACACAGAAACGGACAACACACAGCACAGAGGAAACAAGCCAGGCCCAAAGACCACACAGACAGCACAACGCAAAACACACAAGGACACAGCGCAGCACAACAGAGAATACACACAGAATCACAGGAAAGCACCACAAACCACTCACTACCGTACGCCAACAACACGTACAGCACACAACACTACACACACAACCAACCCAAAACACACAAAAGAGATCAGCTGTATAGCCTTCCTACTGCAATGTTTACTAAGGTTGCTGTATCACCCAGGAGCAAGTTGCATGCAAGGGGAAACCGGCGTAGTGTTCTCTCAGGGAGGGTCTCCTCAGTGCGCGGTGGATTGTTTCCCCCAGCAGGGTTCGGCCTAAGGCTCCTCGGCAGCAGCTTCTGACACTTTACTACAAAGTATATTTACTTCAGGGCATATAGCTTTCACTCACCAGGACACTCCGGTTCTGCGCGTCCTCTCCTAGCACCCCCAGAAAACAAGGACCCCCGTGTGATCCCAAATCTGTGGAGAAGACAGCCAGGCACGCACGGCTTGCTTCAGTGTGCTAGAATGCACAAGTCGTAGGACTGCCCTCAAGCATTTAGCTTTGGAATCATAGCAAAGGATTCTTACTCCCTGCAGATCACAAAGACAGGGCTGGGCTGCACACGCTTAGGTCAGGCTGACGGAGTTCTGGCCCAGAGAAGAGCTTTGTTCTGACGAAAGGACGATCAGCTGAAGGAGTCCCAACAGCATCTTCCCTAAACCTCGTTGCAAGTTCCTATTCACTGCACACGTACCTCTTGGACTTCTTAAGGTGCATTCAGAGAGGAAACCCTGCACACCTACGTTTGGCCATTCCACTCCGTACGAGTTAGCGCAAAGTATCTGAACGTGTTAGATCGGCAAGTTAGAGCTCAGTCACCGCCGCCACCACCACCCCCAACCCCCAGAACGATTTCCATTGCCGGTTTGAATTAAGCTACAGTAGAGTTTTTCTTGACAGGGAGAGTGGGCTCCCGGTGCCGCCTGCTTTTCGACTGTTGAACAGGACGCCCATCCGTCCTGCTTCCAATGCTGTGCAGAGAGCTACTTGCTCTGCCTCTTCCCCTGAGGCTGGGCAGAAGACCTCTTCACAGTACCCTTGTGTCCGCGAGTACAAGTACGTGAAAGAAGCTGGCCTTGACACAGAAGTGTTTCGCTGTCAGTCTGGACGTGTCTGAGCAGCTAATCACTTGGACTGAGACAGCCTCAGAGCCTTCTCTGCAGGACAACAGCTCTGACGCCTTAGGGCCCATCCGTCATCCAGGCTTTGGAGAAGCTTGCACACACCTCTTGCTGACACGATGCTGAGGGACCAAAGCCAATGTGCACTTAGTTTTCGAAGCTCAGACTGTGGCAAGGGAGACCGGCTGACATACCCCGGCAGGCCGACCTGGGCCTCTCTGAGGCAGCCAGGCAGTAGCAGAGAAAAAGCGACTTTTTAAACTTCCAAGCTAAAGTCAGTGTATGCAGGCGTTTTTCTGACAGCCAGGCTTCCTCAGCAAGACCTCGCGTTACGGGCCACACAAGCGAGAGTCCGCCGCTCAGCAAAAGAGAGCTCCACACACAGCAGACTTCACTCAGGCACATGGAGCGTGGGCACACCGGACAGACACGGAAAGCACATTGCAAGCTCAGTTTCAGCTTCCACGGCAACGACTACGACGATTCCTTCAGTGGGGGCGTCCTGCACTGCTTTCTTTCACCCGCGTAAGCTGAATCCAAAGCTGACTTGCCTCCAACTGCTGTTTTTCCAAAGCATCTTGTTCGGCAACTTCCGTGTGGCTTGTGCTAAGGCCTAGTCGAATCCCACTTACTTACGTCTTTGACATAGAGTGTGTTCAGAGAAGACCGCCTTCTACTGCAATGCTCACTGTTTCCCCGTTGTCTCATAGGCGCAGATTGCATGCAAGGCGGAAGCAGCCAGGCGTTCTCTCAGGGAGAGTCTCCTCAATGCACGGTGGATTGTTTCCCCAGCAGAGTCTGGCAAATGGCCGTCCTGCAGCAGTTTCCGACACATTACTGCAAAGGCATCTTCGGGGCATTGCTGTGAACGCGACGAGTTGGCTCTTTCCGTTCTCTTTGAGTGCCCTCAGGAAACAAGGCCCTCCTGGGGGGAATTACAAACCTGTGGAGCAAATGGACCAGTCACTTAGAGGCTCTCTTCAGGGCGCTTGAATGCAGAAGTCTCTCGACACACGAACAGCACATCACACTAAACATCAACACCCCCCCACACACACACCCACACACCGGGAACAGTACTGCACACAACACACATGAACCACGGATCTCAGAGTAAACACAACACGCACAGTGTGGCTCACTGACCAAGCATGACCACACAGAGCACACACCTCACAGATTACCCTCATCACTCAAACAGCCAACCGCACACACAACCTGTCAAACACAACCACACACAAATCGCAATCACACACGCGAAACGCACACCACACACGCAACACATAAAAACCCACACGCAACACACACACTAACCACAACAAAAAGAACGCCGAATTTAAGCAACACTCATTTCACACACTACACACGTCACTCCAAACACACATAAAACATACACCACACAGAGCCTCACAGAACACACAACACAAAGGACACAACGTGTTCAAGGCATATCAGACACAACACACAATGTCACACAGAACACCTTGAAATACACAGATGACACAACACACACACACAATGCACAAAACAGATAAGAATACACGCAGCACACATGCAACCGAGAACACGGTACGTCGTACATCACGCAACACACGTGCGGTCAGGTCACATCACATTAACACGAAACAGAGAACCATTCACAGACCAAGTAACTTTCTCAACCACGAACACAACACGCTCCACAGAAGAAGACGCCGAACATAACCACACACGAAGACAGACTCCAGGCACACAACACACATCCACCCACAACCACACCATTCACACAGCACTCCATAAAATACACACAGAACGCACACTACAAACAACAAGGTGCCCAAACTGCGCACATCACATACACAGCAGTCACAACACAGAAAGAACACAACACACAGGAAACACACACACAACCACATAAACACCGCCACGCACAATAAGCCAGCAGATCACAGACTTCACAGCGAAAAACACACCGCAACAGAGCACGTAAACATGTAACACAACACAGAGTACACACACAATCACACCACAAACACCACAAAACACGCCCTTCCACAAAAGACAACGCACTTCACACGTAACACCAAACCCGACAAACACAGAACACATCACAGGAGAGATGCGCAACAGAAACACAGTACACACAACGCACACATTGAAACCAACATATCAACACACCACCACAACACACAGCATAATACACAAATCACAGAGCACCACACAACTCACACAAGCGTCACACACAAATTAAACGTCACAACTCATAGCACGCACAACATCCTGCATTAACGTCACAGCACACAGACCGGTGCAAACCGTACATACCACACGTAAAGCCACACACTGCACACACTCAGGGAAGAGCCACAACAAACACAAGCAAACACCCACAAACACAAAGATATGGAGAACAAACCCCCAAACGCAACACGCAAAACAGCACAACATCTGAAACAACATACCCCTCAGACATCACAGGACATAAGGGCACCCAATTCTCACAAACCACGTTTAACCACGTACACACCACGCACACAATGGGGCACACACACAACACAAGCAAAACCACACACACATAACACCTCTCACCTCACACACATAACAATCAATCTCACACACAGAATCTCTCAAACACGTATCACAATCACACACGCAGAACACACACAACACATACAAAACCACACGGAAAACACACAAACAACAATAAACGCACATAGCACACATTTCACACACTACGCACCCCCACTCACCACCGCACACAGACTCCCCACACACATATGTACGCACGGGCTCCGCTCTGCAATGCACACACGCCAAACGTAACAGCACGGCAGTCACAGGGCACGCAGCCGACACAACAGAGCACATGTTCCTCACCAAACACACAAATCACATTTACGAGAGCACGGGTAGCACACGCAATGAGGCACACTGAGAAAGCACAACCACACACGGACAACACATCTTCACATCACAAACAGAGCAACTGCACACACTCAACCACACCAGCACAACGACACACAAGTCACAATCACACACGCGGAACACACGATCCACACACAACACTCAAAAGTCCATACCATAGGCAAAATGCACGTAGACAACAAAGACAAATAGAACACATTTCACACACTACACGCTACGCACACCAACCACGCACAGACACACCACGCATACATCCTCACAAGGAGCACGCCGCAGAACACACGCACAACACAGAATCACGCAACACAATGGCCACAATACGAACACCACACCCTTCAAGGCACATGACCGTGCACAGTACGCACGAGAATCCTTCGCAGACCACGTAGTGCACACACCAAGAGACATGCCGAGCAGGCCCCAACCGCACACAGTCAGTATCTCTCACATCATGTGCATAACCCAAACGTCCAGACACACACACACACACACACACACACACTCACACACACACACAACCTCTCCGACACAACACACAAATCACAACGACGCACACACGACAGACACAACACATACAAGTCCACCCACTGCTGACGAGAACACATGCAGCGCACATAAAAAGCACAACACACAGCACACACAACCACAAGCATACAATACAGAGCACACGCAGACAGACCCGCACGCAGACAGCACCGGCCAAAACCCACAGACACACACACACACACACACACAGCAAACACATGGACACAACACGTCCGACACAAGGCTAAATCAACGTCACACACAGTGCTCAAATTACACAGACCACCCAACATCTGCCCAGTATGCAACACACAGAAAGCATGTAGATGGCACTCACACAACCCAGAACACAGTGCATAACACAGCAGACCAAGGAAAAGACCAGACACATTTCACGCTGAACATTAGACCGTAAGCCACACACCAAACACAGAACACATACAACCGCCAACAGATAACTCATCAAAAAGACGCCAAATGTGCAGTGCACAGAGAACCACTCAACCCTCACAGCCCCACTCACAAATAGCAGCATCACACATCACACACCACGCAGTGGAAAAGACGCAGAACAGTGTACTCAACAAGCAGTAAGGAACCTATGCCACACATATTACAGAAAACGTACACACAGAAACGGACAACACACAGCACAGAGGAAACAAGCCAGGCCCAAAGACCACACAGACAGCACAACGCAAAACACACAAGGACACAGCGCAGCACAACAGAGAATACACACAGAATCACAGGAAAGCACCACAAACCACTCACTACCGTACGCCAACAACACGTACAGCACACAACACTACACACACAACCAACCCAAAACACACAAAAGAGATCAGCTGTATAGCCTTCCTACTGCAATGTTTACTAAGGTTGCTGTATCACCCAGGAGCAAGTTGCATGCAAGGGGAAACCGGCATAGTGTTCTCTCAGGGAGGGTCTCCTCAGTGCGCGGTGGATTGTTTCCCCCAGCAGGGTTCGGCCTAAGGCTCCTCGGCAGCAGCTTCTGACACTTTACTACAAAGTATATTTACTTCAGGGCATATAGCTTTCACTCACCAGGACACTCCGGTTCTGCGCGTCCTCTCCTAGCACCCCCAGAAAACAAGGACCCCCGTGTGATCCCAAATCTGTGGAGAAGACAGCCAGGCACGCACGGCTTGCTTCAGTGTGCTAGAATGCACAAGTCGTAGGACTGCCCTCAAGCATTTAGCTTTGGAATCATAGCAAAGGATTCTTACTCCCTGCAGATCACAAAGACAGGGCTGGGCTGCACACGCTTAGGTCAGGCTGACGGAGTTCTGGCCCAGAGAAGAGCTTTGTTCTGACGAAAGGACGATCAGCTGAAGGAGTCCCAACAGCATCTTCCCTAAACCTCGTTGCAAGTTCCTATTCACTGCACACGTACCTCTTGGACTTCTTAAGGTGCATTCAGAGAGGAAACCCTGCACACCTACGTTTGGCCATTCCACTCCGTACGAGTTAGCGCAAAGTATCTGAACGTGTTAGATCGGCAAGTTAGAGCTCAGTCACCGCCGCCACCACCCCCCCCAACCCCCAGAACGATTTCCATTGCCGGTTTGAATTAAGCTACAGTAGAGTTTTTCTTGACAGGGAGAGTGGGCTCCCGGTGCCGCCTGCTTTTCGACTGTTGAACAGGACGCCCATCCGTCCTGCTTCCAATGCTGTGCAGAGAGCTACTTGCTCTGCCTCTTCCCCTGAGGCTGGGCAGAAGACCTCTTCACAGTACCCTTGTGTCCGCGAGTACAAGTACGTGAAAGAAGCTGGCCTTGACACAGAAGTGTTTCGCTGTCAGTCTGGACGTGTCTGAGCAGCTAATCACTTGGACTGAGACAGCCTCAGAGCCTTCTCTGCAGGACAACAGCTCTGACGCCTTAGGGCCCATCCGTCATCCAGGCTTTGGAGAAGCTTGCACACACCTCTTGCTGACACGATGCTGAGGGACCAAAGCCAATGTGCACTTAGTTTTCGAAGCTCAGACTGTGGCAAGGGAGACCGGCTGACATACCCCGGCAGGCCAACCTGGGCCTCTCTGAGGCAGCCAGGCAGTAGCAGAGAAAAAGCGACTTTTTAAACTTCCAAGCTAAAGTCAGTGTATGCAGGCGTTTTTCTGACAGCCGGGCTTCCTCAGCAAGACCTCGCGTTACGGGCCACACAAGCGAGAGTCCGCCGCTCAGCAAAAGAGAGCTCCACACACAGCAGACTTCACTCAGGCACATGGAGCGTGGGCACACCGGACAGACACGGAAAGCACATTGCAAGCTCAGTTTCAGCTTCCACGGCAACGACTACGACGATTCCTTCAGTGGGGGCGTCCTGCACTGCTTTCTTTCACCCGCGTAAGCTGAATCCAAAGCTGACTTGCCTCCAACTGCTGGTTTTCCAAAGCATCTTGTTCGGCAACTTCCGTGTGGCTTGTGCTAAGGCCTAGTCGAATCCCACTTACTTACGTCTTTGACATAGAGTGTGTTCAGAGAAGACCGCCTTCTACTGCAATGCTCACTGTTTCCCCGTTGTCTCATAGGCGCAGATTGCATGCAAGGCGGAAGCAGCCAGGCGTTCTCTCAGGGAGAGTCTCCTCAATGCACGGTGGATTGTTTCCCCAGCAGAGTCTGGCAAATGGCCGTCCTGCAGCAGTTTCCGACACATTACTGCAAAGGCATCTTCGGGGCATTGCTGTGAACGCGACGAGTTGGCTCTTTCCGTTCTCTTTGAGTGCCCTCAGGAAACAAGGCCCTCCTGGGGGGAATTACAAACCTGTGGAGCAAATGGACCAGTCACTTAGAGGCTCTCTTCAGGGCGCTTGAATGCAGAAGTCTCTCGACACACGAACAGCACATCACACTAAACATCAACACCCCCCCACACACACACCCACACACCGGGAACAGTACTGCACACAACACACATGAACCACGGATCTCAGAGTAAACACAACACACACAGTGTGGCTCACTGACCAAGCATGACCACACAGAGCACACACCTCACAGATTACCCTCATCACTCAAACAGCCAACCGCACACACAACCTGTCAAACACAACCACACACAAATCGCAATCACACACGCGAAACGCACACCACACACGCAACACATAAAAACCCACACGCAACACACACACTAACCACAACAAAAAGAACGCCGAATTTAAGCAACACTCATTTCACACACTACACACGTCACTCCAAACACACATAAAACATACACCACACAGAGCCTCACAGAACACACAACACAAAGGACACAACGTGTTCAAGGCATATCAGACACAACACACAATGTCACACAGAACACCTTGAAATACACAGATGACACAACACACACACACAATGCACAAAACAGATAAGAATACACGCAGCACACATGCAACCGAGAACACGGTACGTCGTACATCACGCAACACACGTGCGGTCAGGTCACATCACATTAACACGAAACAGAGAACCATTCACAGACCAAGTAACTTTCTCAACCACGAACACAACACGCTCCACAGAAGAAGACGCCGAACATAACCACACACGAAGACAGACTCCAGGCACACAACACACATCCACCCACAACCACACCATTCACACAGCACTCCATAAAATACACACAGAACGCACACTACAAACAACAAGGTGCCCAAACTGCGCACATCACATACACAGCAGTCACAACACAGAAAGAACACAACACACAGGAAACACACACACAACCACATAAACACCGCCTCGCACAATAAGCCAGCAGATCACAGACTTCACAGCGAAAAACACACCGCAACAGAGCACGTAAACATGTAACACAACACAGAGTACACACACAATCACACCACAAACACCACAAAACACGCCCTTCCACAAAAGACAACGCACTTCACACGTAACACCAAACTCGACAAACACAGAACACATCACAGGAGAGATGCGCAACAGAAACACAGTACACACAACGCACACATTGAAACCAACATATCAACACACCACCACAACACACAGCATAATACACAAATCACAGAGCACCACACAACTCACACAAGCGTCACACACAAATTAAACGTCACAACTCATAGCACGCACAACATCCTGCATTAACGTCACAGCACACAGACCGGTGCAAACCGTACATACCACACATAAAGCCACACACTGCACACACTCAGGGAAGAGCCACAACAAACACAAGCAAACACCCACAAACACAAAGATATGGAGAACAAACCCCCAAACGCAACACGCAAAACAGCACAACATCTGAAACAACATACCCCTCAGACATCACAGGACATAAGGGCACCCAATTCTCACAAACCACGTTTAACCACGTACACACCACGCACACAATGGGGCACACACACAACACAAGCAAAACCACACACACATAACACCTCTCACCTCACACACATAACAATCAATCTCACACACAGAATCTCTCAAACACGTATCACAATCACACACGCAGAACACACACAACACATACAAAACCACACGGAAAACACACAAACAACAATAACGCACATAGCACACATTTCACACACTACGCACCCCCACTCACCACCGCACACAGACTCCCCACACACATATGTACGCACGGGCTCCGCTCTGCAATGCACACACGCCAAACGTAACAGCACGGCAGTCACAGGGCACGCAGCCGACACAACAGAGCACATGTTCCTCACCAAACACACAAATCACATTTACGAGAGCACGGGTAGCACACGCAATGAGGCACACTGAGAAAGCACAACCACACACGGACAACACATCTTCACATCACAAACAGAGCAACTGCACACACTCAACCACACCAGCACAACGACACACAAGTCACAGTCACACACGCGGAACACACGATCCACACACAACACTCAAAAGTCCATACCATAGGCAAAATGCACGTAGACAACAAAGACAAATAGAACACATTTCACACACTACACGCTACGCACACCAACCACGCACAGACACACCACGCATACATCCTCACAAGGAGCACGCCGCAGAACACACGCACAACACAGAATCACGCAACACAATGGCCACAATACGAACACCACACCCTTCAAGGCACATGACCGTGCACAGTACGCACGAGAATCCTTCGCAGACCACGTAGTGCACACACCAAGAGACATGCCGAGCAGGCCCCAACCGCACACAGTCAGTATCTCTCACATCATGTGCATAACCCAAACGTCCAGACACACACACACACACACACACACACACTCACACACACACACAACCTCTCCGACACAACACACAAATCACAACGACGCACACACGACAGACACAACACATACAAGTCCACCCACTGCTGACGAGAACACATGCAGCGCACATAAAAAGCACAACACACAGCACACACAACCACAAGCATACAATACAGAGCACACGCAGACAGACCCGCACGCAGACAGCACCGGCCAAAACCCACAGACACACACACACACACACACACACAGCAAACACATGGACACAACACGTCCGACACAAGGCTAAATCAACGTCACACACAGTGCTCAAATTACACAGACCACCCAACATCTGCCCAGTATGCAACACACAGAAAGCATGTAGATGGCACTCACACAACCCAGAACACAGTGCATAACACAGCAGACCAAGGAAAAGACCAGACACATTTCACGCTGAACATTAGACCGTAAGCCACACACCAAACACAGAACACATACAACCGCCAACAGATAACTCATCAAAAAGACGCCAAATGTGCAGTGCACAGAGAACCACTCAACCCTCACAGCCCCACTCACAAATAGCAGCATCACACATCACACACCACGCAGTGGAAAAGACGCAGAACAGTGTACTCAACAAGCAGTAAGGAACCTATGCCACACATATTACAGAAAACGTACACACAGAAACGGACAACACACAGCACAGAGGAAACAAGCCAGGCCCAAAGACCACACAGACAGCACAACGCAAAACACACAAGGACACAGCGCAGCACAACAGAGAATACACACAGAATCACAGGAAAGCACCACAAACCACTCACTACCGTACGCCAACAACACGTACAGCACACAACACTACACACACAACCAACCCAAAACACACAAAAGAGATCAGCTGTATAGCCTTCCTACTGCAATGTTTACTAAGGTTGCTGTATCACCCAGGAGCAAGTTGCATGCAAGGGGAAACCGGCGTAGTGTTCTCTCAGGGAGGGTCTCCTCAGTGCGCGGTGGATTGTTTCCCCCAGCAGGGTTCGGCCTAAGGCTCCTCGGCAGCAGCTTCTGACACTTTACTACAAAGTATATTTACTTCAGGGCATATAGCTTTCACTCACCAGGACACTCCGGTTCTGCGCGTCCTCTCCTAGCACCCCCAGAAAACAAGGACCCCCGTGTGATCCCAAATCTGTGGAGAAGACAGCCAGGCACGCACGGCTTGCTTCAGTGTGCTAGAATGCACAAGTCGTAGGACTGCCCTCAAGCATTTAGCTTTGGAATCATAGCAAAGGATTCTTACTCCCTGCAGATCACAAAGACAGGGCTGGGCTGCACACGCTTAGGTCAGGCTGACGGAGTTCTGGCCCAGAGAAGAGCTTTGTTCTGACGAAAGGACGATCAGCTGAAGGAGTCCCAACAGCATCTTCCCTAAACCTCGTTGCAAGTTCCTATTCACTGCACACGTACCTCTTGGACTTCTTAAGGTGCATTCAGAGAGGAAACCCTGCACACCTACGTTTGGCCATTCCACTCCGTACGAGTTAGCGCAAAGTATCTGAACGTGTTAGATCGGCAAGTTAGAGCTCAGTCACCGCCGCCACCACCACCCCCAACCCCCAGAACGATTTCCATTGCCGGTTTGAATTAAGCTACAGTAGAGTTTTTCTTGACAGGGAGAGTGGGCTCCCGGTGCCGCCTGCTTTTCGACTGTTGAACAGGACGCCCATCCGTCCTGCTTCCAATGCTGTGCAGAGAGCTACTTGCTCTGCCTCTTCCCCTGAGGCTGGGCAGAAGACCTCTTCACAGTACACTTGTGTCCGCGAGTACAAGTACGTGAAAGAAGCTGGCCTTGACACAGAAGTGTTTCGCTGTCAGTCTGGACGTGTCTGAGCAGCTAATCACTTGGACTGAGACAGCCTCAGAGCCTTCTCTGCAGGACAACAGCTCTGACGCCTTAGGGCCCATCCGTCATCCAGGCTTTGGAGAAGCTTGCACACACCTCTTGCTGACACGATGCTGAGGGACCAAAGCCAATGTGCACTTAGTTTTCGAAGCTCAGACTGTGGCAAGGGAGACCGGCTGACATACCCCGGCAGGCCAACCTGGGCCTCTCTGAGGCAGCCAGGCAGTAGCAGAGAAAAAGCGACTTTTTAAACTTCCAAGCTAAAGTCAGTGTATGCAGGCGTTTTTCTGACAGCCGGGCTTCCTCAGCAAGACCTCGCGTTACGGGCCACACAAGCGAGAGTCCGCCGCTCAGCAAAAGAGAGCTCCACACACAGCAGACTTCACTCAGGCACATGGAGCGTGGGCACACCGGACAGACACGGAAAGCACATTGCAAGCTCAGTTTCAGCTTCCACGGCAACGACTACGACAATTCCTTCAGTGGGGGCGTCCTGCACTGCTTTCTTTCACCCGCGTAAGCTGAATCCAAAGCTGACTTGCCTCCAACTGCTGGTTTTCCAAAGCATCTTGTTCGGCAACTTCCGTGTGGCTTGTGCTAAGGCCTAGTCGAATCCCACTTACTTACGTCTTTGACATAGAGTGTGTTCAGAGAAGACCGCCTTCTACTGCAATGCTCACTGTTTCCCCGTTGTCTCATAGGCGCAGATTGCATGCAAGGCGGAAGCAGCCAGGCGTTCTCTCAGGGAGAGTCTCCTCAATGCACGGTGGATTGTTTCCCCAGCAGAGTCTGGCAAATGGCCGTCCTGCAGCAGTTTCCGACACATTACTGCAAAGGCATCTTCGGGGCATTGCTGTGAACGCGACGAGTTGGCTCTTTCCGTTCTCTTTGAGTGCCCTCAGGAAACAAGGCCCTCCTGGGGGGAATTACAAACCTGTGGAGCAAATGGACCAGTCACTTAGAGGCTCTCTTCAGGGCGCTTGAATGCAGAAGTCTCTCGACACACGAACAGCACATCACACTAAACATCAACACCCCCCCACACACACACCCACACACCGGGAACAGTACTGCACACAACACACATGAACCACGGATCTCAGAGTAAACACAACACGCACAGTGTGGCTCACTGACCAAGCATGACCACACAGAGCACACACCTCACAGATTACCCTCATCACTCAAACAGCCAACCGCACACACAACCTGTCATACACAACCACACACAAATCGCAATCACACACGCGAAACGCACACCACACACGCAACACATAAAAACCCACACGCAACACACACACTAACCACAACAAAAAGAACGCCGAATTTAAGCAACACTCATTTCACACACTACACACGTCACTCCAAACACACATAAAACATACACCACACAGAGCCTCACAGAACACACAACACAAAGGACACAACGTGTTCAAGGCATATCAGACACAACACACAATGTCACACAGAACACCTTGAAATACACAGATGACACAACACACACACACAATGCACAAAACAGATAAGAATACACGCAGCACACATGCAACCGAGAACACGGTACGTCGTACATCACGCAACACACGTGCGGTCAGGTCACATCACATTAACACGAAACAGAGAACCATTCACAGACCAAGTAACTTTCTCAACCACGAACACAACACGCTCCACAGAAGAAGACGCCGAACATAACCACACACGAAGACAGACTCCAGGCACACAACACACATCCACCCACAACCACACCATTCACACAGCACTCCATAAAATACACACAGAACGCACACTACAAACAACAAGGTGCCCAAACTGCGCACATCACATACACAGCAGTCACAACACAGAAAGAACACAACACACAGGAAACACACACACAACCACATAAACACCGCCACGCACAATAAGCCAGCAGATCACAGACTTCACAGCGAAAAACACACCGCAACAGAGCACGTAAACATGTAACATAACACAGAGTACACACACAATCACACCACAAACACCACAAAACACGCCCTTCCACAAAAGACAACGCACTTCACACGTAACACCAAACCCGACAAACACAGAACACATCACAGGAGAGATGCGCAACAGAAACACAGTACACACAACGCACACATTGAAACCAACATATCAACACACCACCACAACACACAGCATAATACACAAATCACAGAGCACCACACAACTCACACAAGCGTCACACACAAATTAAACGTCACAACTCATAGCACGCACAACATCCTGCATTAACGTCACAGCACACAGACCGGTGCAAACCGTACATACCACACGTAAAGCCACACACTGCACACACTCAGGGAAGAGCCACAACAAACACAAGCAAACACCCACAAACACAAAGATATGGAGAACAAACCCCCAAACGCAACACGCAAAACAGCACAACATCTGAAACAACATACCCCTCAGACATCACAGGACATAAGGGCACCCAATTCTCACAAACCACGTTTAACCACGTACACACCACGCACACAATGGGGCACACACACAACACAAGCAAAACCACACACACATAACACCTCTCACCTCACACACATAACAATCAATCTCACACACAGAATCTCTCAAACACGTATCACAATCACACACGCAGAACACACACAACACATACAAAACCACACGGAAAACACACAAACAACAATAAACGCACATAGCACACATTTCACACACTACGCACCCCCACTCACCACCGCACACAGACTCCCCACACACATATGTACGCACGGGCTCCGCTCTGCAATGCACACACGCCAAACGTAACAGCACGGCAGTCACAGGGCACGCAGCCGACACAACAGAGCACATGTTCCTCACCAAACACACAAATCACATTTACGAGAGCACGGGTAGCACACGCAATGAGGCACACTGAGAAAGCACAACCACACACGGACAACACATCTTCACATCACAAACAGAGCAACTGCACACACTCAACCACACCAGCACAACGACACACAAGTCACAATCACACACGCGGAACACACGATCCACACACAACACTCAAAAGTCCATACCATAGGCAAAATGCACGTAGACAACAAAGACAAATAGAACACATTTCACACACTACACGCTACGCACACCAACCACGCACAGACACACCACGCATACATCCTCACAAGGAGCACGCCGCAGAACACACGCACAACACAGAATCACGCAACACAATGGCCACAATACGAACACCACACCCTTCAAGGCACATGACCGTGCACAGTACGCACGAGAATCCTTCGCAGACCACGTAGTGCACACACCAAGAGACATGCCGAGCAGGCCCCAACCGCACACAGTCAGTATCTCTCACATCATGTGCATAACCCAAACGTCCAGACACACACACACACACACACACACACACTCACACACACACACAACCTCTCCGACACAACACACAAATCACAACGACGCACACACGACAGACACAACACATACAAGTCCACCCACTGCTGACGAGAACACATGCAGCGCACATAAAAAGCACAACACACAGCACACACAACCACAAGCATACAATACAGAGCACACGCAGACAGACCCGCACGCAGACAGCACCGGCCAAAACCCACAGACACACATACACACACACACACACACAGCAAACACATGGACACAACACGTCCGACACAAGGCTAAATCAACGTCACACACAGTGCTCAAATTACACAGACCACCCAACATCTGCCCAGTATGCAACACACAGAAAGCATGTAGATGGCACTCACACAACCCAGAACACAGTGCATAACACAGCAGACCAAGGAAAAGACCAGACACATTTCACGCTGAACATTAGACCGTAAGCCACACACCAAACACAGAACACATACAACCGCCAACAGATAACTCATCAAAAAGACGCCAAATGTGCAGTGCACAGAGAACCACTCAACCCTCACAGCCCCACTCACAAATAGCAGCATCACACATCACACACCACGCAGTGGAAAAGACGCAGAACAGTGTACTCAACAAGCAGTAAGGAACCTATGCCACACATATTACAGAAAACGTACACACAGAAACGGACAACACACAGCACAGAGGAAACAAGCCAGGCCCAAAGACCACACAGACAGCACAACGCAAAACACACAAGGACACAGCGCAGCACAACAGAGAATACACACAGAATCACAGGAAAGCACCACAAACCACTCACTACCGTACGCCAACAACACGTACAGCACACAACACTACACACACAACCAACCCAAAACACACAAAAGAGATCAGCTGTATAGCCTTCCTACTGCAATGTTTACTAAGGTTGCTGTATCACCCAGGAGCAAGTTGCATGCAAGGGGAAACCGGCGTAGTGTTCTCTCAGGGAGGGTCTCCTCAGTGCGCGGTGGATTGTTTCCCCCAGCAGGGTTCGGCCTAAGGCTCCTCGGCAGCAGCTTCTGACACTTTACTACAAAGTATATTTACTTCAGGGCATATAGCTTTCACTCACCAGGACACTCCGGTTCTGCGCGTCCTCTCCTAGCACCCCCAGAAAACAAGGACCCCCGTGTGATCCCAAATCTGTGGAGAAGACAGCCAGGCACGCACGGCTTGCTTCAGTGTGCTAGAATGCACAAGTCGTAGGACTGCCCTCAAGCATTTAGCTTTGGAATCATAGCAAAGGATTCTTACTCCCTGCAGATCACAAAGACAGGGCTGGGCTGCACACGCTTAGGTCAGGCTGACGGAGTTCTGGCCCAGAGAAGAGCTTTGTTCTGACGAAAGGACGATCAGCTGAAGGAGTCCCAACAGCATCTTCCCTAAACCTCGTTGCAAGTTCCTATTCACTGCACACGTACCTCTTGGACTTCTTAAGGTGCATTCAGAGAGGAAACCCTGCACACCTACGTTTGGCCATTCCACTCCGTACGAGTTAGCGCAAAGTATCTGAACGTGTTAGATCGGCAAGTTAGAGCTCAGTCACCGCCGCCACCACCCCCCCCAACCCCCAGAACGATTTCCATTGCCGGTTTGAATTAAGCTACAGTAGAGTTTTTCTTGACAGGGAGAGTGGGCTCCCGGTGCCGCCTGCTTTTCGACTGTTGAACAGGACGCCCATCCGTCCTGCTTCCAATGCTGTGCAGAGAGCTACTTGCTCTGCCTCTTCCCCTGAGGCTGGGCAGAAGACCTCTTCACAGTACCCTTGTGTCCGCGAGTACAAGTACGTGAAAGAAGCTGGCCTTGACACAGAAGTGTTTCGCTGTCAGTCTGGACGTGTCTGAGCAGCTAATCACTTGGACTGAGACAGCCTCAGAGCCTTCTCTGCAGGACAACAGCTCTGACGCCTTAGGGCCCATCCGTCATCCAGGCTTTGGAGAAGCTTGCACACACCTCTTGCTGACACGATGCTGAGGGACCAAAGCCAATGTGCACTTAGTTTTCGAAGCTCAGACTGTGGCAAGGGAGACCGGCTGACATACCCCGGCAGGCCAACCTGGGCCTCTCTGAGGCAGCCAGGCAGTAGCAGAGAAAAAGCGACTTTTTAAACTTCCAAGCTAAAGTCAGTGTATGCAGGCGTTTTTCTGACAGCCGGGCTTCCTCAGCAAGACCTCGCGTTACGGGCCACACAAGCGAGAGTCCGCCGCTCAGCAAAAGAGAGCTCCACACACAGCAGACTTCACTCAGGCACATGGAGCGTGGGCACACCGGACAGACACGGAAAGCACATTGCAAGCTCAGTTTCAGCTTCCACGGCAACGACTACGACGATTCCTTCAGTGGGGGCGTCCTGCACTGCTTTCTTTCACCCGCGTAAGCTGAATCCAAAGCTGACTTGCCTCCAACTGCTGGTTTTCCAAAGCATCTTGTTCGGCAACTTCCGTGTGGCTTGTGCTAAGGCCTAGTCGAATCCCACTTACTTACGTCTTTGACATAGAGTGTGTTCAGAGAAGACCGCCTTCTACTGCAATGCTCACTGTTTCCCCGTTGTCTCATAGGCGCAGATTGCATGCAAGGCGGAAGCAGCCAGGCGTTCTCTCAGGGAGAGTCTCCTCAATGCACGGTGGATTGTTTCCCCAGCAGAGTCTGGCAAATGGCCGTCCTGCAGCAGTTTCCGACACATTACTGCAAAGGCATCTTCGGGGCATTGCTGTGAACGCGACGAGTTGGCTCTTTCCGTTCTCTTTGAGTGCCCTCAGGAAACAAGGCCCTCCTGGGGGGAATTACAAACCTGTGGAGCAAATGGACCAGTCACTTAGAGGCTCTCTTCAGGGCGCTTGAATGCAGAAGTCTCTCGACACACGAACAGCACATCACACTAAACATCAACACCCCCCCACACACACACCCACACACCGGGAACAGTACTGCACACAACACACATGAACCACGGATCTCAGAGTAAACACAACACGCACAGTGTGGCTCACTGACCAAGCATGACCACACAGAGCACACACCTCACAGATTACCCTCATCACTCAAACAGCCAACCGCACACACAACCTGTCAAACACAACCACACACAAATCGCAATCACACACGCGAAACGCACACCACACACGCAACACATAAAAACCCACACGCAACACACACACTAACCACAACAAAAAGAACGCCGAATTTAAGCAACACTCATTTCACACACTACACACGTCACTCCAAACACACATAAAACATACACCACACAGAGCCTCACAGAACACACAACACAAAGGACACAACGTGTTCAAGGCATATCAGACACAACACACAATGTCACACAGAACACCTTGAAATACACAGATGACACAACACACACACACAATGCACAAAACAGATAAGAATACACGCAGCACACATGCAACCGAGAACACGGTACGTCGTACATCACGCAACACACGTGCGGTCAGGTCACATCACATTAACACGAAACAGAGAACCATTCACAGACCAAGTAACTTTCTCAACCACGAACACAACACGCTCCACAGAAGAAGACGCCGAACATAACCACACACGAAGACAGACTCCAGGCACACAACACACATCCACCCACAACCACACCATTCACACAGCACTCCATAAAATACACACAGAACGCACACTACAAACAACAAGGTGCCCAAACTGCGCACATCACATACACAGCAGTCACAACACAGAAAGAACACAACACACAGGAAACACACACACAACCACATAAACACCGCCACGCACAATAAGCCAGCAGATCACAGACTTCACAGCGAAAAACACACCGCAACAGAGCACGTAAACATGTAACACAACACAGAGTACACACACAATCACACCACAAACACCACAAAACACGCCCTTCCACAAAAGACAACGCACTTCACACGTAACACCAAACCCGACAAACACAGAACACATCACAGGAGAGATGCGCAACAGAAACACAGTACACACAACGCACACATTGAAACCAACACATCAACACACCACCACAACACACAGCATAATACACAAATCACAGAGCACCACACAACTCACACAAGCGTCACACACAAATTAAACGTCACAACTCATAGCACGCACAACATCCTGCATTAACGTCACAGCACACAGACCGGTGCAAACCGTACATACCACACGTAAAGCCACACACTGCACACACTCAGGGAAGAGCCACAACAAACACAAGCAAACACCCACAAACACAAAGATATGGAGAACAAACCCCCAAACGCAACACGCAAAACAGCACAACATCTGAAACAACATACCCCTCAGACATCACAGGACATAAGGGCACCCAATTCTCACAAACCACGTTTAACCACGTACACACCACGCACACAATGGGGCACACACACAACACAAGCAAAACCACACACACATAACACCTCTCACCTCACACACATAACAATCAATCTCACACACAGAATCTCTCAAACACGTATCACAATCACACACGCAGAACACACACAACACATACAAAACCACACGGAAAACACACAAACAACAATAAACGCACATAGCACACATTTCACACACTACGCACCCCCACTCACCACCGCACACAGACTCCCCACACACATATGTACGCACGGGCTCCGCTCTGCAATGCACACACGCCAAACGTAACAGCACGGCAGTCACAGGGCACGCAGCCGACACAACAGAGCACATGTTCCTCACCAAACACACAAATCACATTTACGAGAGCACGGGTAGCACACGCAATGAGGCACACTGAGAAAGCACAACCACACACGGACAACACATCTTCACATCACAAACAGAGCAACTGCACACACTCAACCACACCAGCACAACGACACACAAGTCACAATCACACACGCGGAACACACGATCCACACACAACACTCAAAAGTCCATACCATAGGCAAAATGCACGTAGACAACAAAGACAAATAGAACACATTTCACACACTACACGCTACGCACACCAACCACGCACAGACACACCACGCATACATCCTCACAAGGAGCACGCCGCAGAACACACGCACAACACAGAATCACGCAACACAATGGCCACAATACGAACACCACACCCTTCAAGGCACATGACCGTGCACAGTACGCACGAGAATCCTTCGCAGACCACGTAGTGCACACACCAAGAGACATGCCGAGCAGGCCCCAACCGCACACAGTCAGTATCTCTCACATCATGTGCATAACCCAAACGTCCGGACACACACACACACACACACACACACACTCACACACACACACAACCTCTCCGACACAACACACAAATCACAACGACGCACACACGACAGACACAACACATACAAGTCCACCCACTGCTGACGAGAACACATGCAGCGCACATAAAAAGCACAACACACAGCACACACAACCACAAGCATACAATACAGAGCACACGCAGACAGACCCGCACGCAGACAGCACCGGCCAAAACCCACAGACACACATACACACACACACACACACAGCAAACACATGGACACAACACGTCCGACACAAGGCTAAATCAACGTCACACACAGTGCTCAAATTACACAGACCACCCAACATCTGCCCAGTATGCAACACACAGAAAGCATGTAGATGGCACTCACACAACCCAGAACACAGTGCATAACACAGCAGACCAAGGAAAAGACCAGACACATTTCACGCTGAACATTAGACCGTAAGCCACACACCAAACACAGAACACATACAACCGCCAACAGATAACTCATCAAAAAGACGCCAAATGTGCAGTGCACAGAGAACCACTAAACCCTCACAGCCCCACTCACAAATAGCAGCATCACACATCACACACCACGCAGTGGAAAAGACGCAGAACAGTGTACTCAACAAGCAGTAAGGAACCTATGCCACACATATTACAGAAAACGTACACACAGAAACGGACAACACACAGCACAGAGGAAACAAGCCAGGCCCAAAGACCACACAGACAGCACAACGCAAAACACACAAGGACACAGCGCAGCACAACAGAGAATACACACAGAATCACAGGAAAGCACCACAAACCACTCACTACCGTACGCCAACAACACGTACAGCACACAACACTACACACACAACCAACCCAAAACACACAAAAGAGATCAGCTGTATAGCCTTCCTACTGCAATGTTTACTAAGGTTGCTGTATCACCCAGGAGCAAGTTGCATGCAAGGGGAAACCGGCGTAGTGTTCTCTCAGGGAGGGTCTCCTCAGTGCGCGGTGGATTGTTTCCCCCAGCAGGGTTCGGCCTAAGGCTCCTCGGCAGCAGCTTCTGACACTTTACTACAAAGTATATTTACTTCAGGGCATATAGCTTTCACTCACCAGGACACTCCGGTTCTGCGCGTCCTCTCCTAGCACCCCCAGAAAACAAGGACCCCCGTGTGATCCCAAATCTGTGGAGAAGACAGCCAGGCACGCACGGCTTGCTTCAGTGTGCTAGAATGCACAAGTCGTAGGACTGCCCTCAAGCATTTAGCTTTGGAATCATAGCAAAGGATTCTTACTCCCTGCAGATCACAAAGACAGGGCTGGGCTGCACACGCTTAGGTCAGGCTGACGGAGTTCTGGCCCAGAGAAGAGCTTTGTTCTGACGAAAGGACGATCAGCTGAAGGAGTCCCAACAGCATCTTCCCTAAACCTCGTTGCAAGTTCCTATTCACTGCACACGTACCTCTTGGACTTCTTAAGGTGCATTCAGAGAGGAAACCCTGCACACCTACGTTTGGCCATTCCACTCCGTACGAGTTAGCGCAAAGTATCTGAACGTGTTAGATCGGCAAGTTAGAGCTCAGTCACCGCCGCCACCACCCCCCCCAACCCCCAGAACGATTTCCATTGCCGGTTTGAATTAAGCTACAGTAGAGTTTTTCTTGACAGGGAGAGCGGGCTCCCGGTGCCGCCTGCTTTTCGACTGTTGAACAGGACGCCCATCCGTCCTGCTTCCAATGCTGTGCAGAGAGCTACTTGCTCTGCCTCTTCCCCTGAGGCTGGGCAGAAGACCTCTTCACAGTACCCTTGTGTCCGCGAGTACAAGTATGTGAAAGAAGCTGGCCTTGACACAGAAGTGTTTCGCTGTCAGTCTGGACGTGTCTGAGCAGCTAATCACTTGGACTGAGACAGCCTCAGAGCCTTCTCTGCAGGACAACAGCTCTGACGCCTTAGGGCCCATCCGTCATCCAGGCTTTGGAGAAGCTTGCACACACCTCTTGCTGACACGATGCTGAGGGACCAAAGCCAATGTGCACTTAGTTTTCGAAGCTCAGACTGTGGCAAGGGAGACCGGCTGACATACCCCGGCAGGCCAACCTGGGCCTCTCTGAGGCAGCCAGGCAGTAGCAGAGAAAAAGCGACTTTTTAAACTTCCAAGCTAAAGTCAGTGTATGCAGGCGTTTTTCTGACAGCCGGGCTTCCTCAGCAAGACCTCGCGTTACGGGCCACACAAGCGAGAGTCCGCCGCTCAGCAAAAGAGAGCTCCACACACAGCAGACTTCACTCAGGCACATGGAGCGTGGGCACACCGGACAGACACGGAAAGCACATTGCAAGCTCAGTTTCAGCTTCCACGGCAACGACTACGACGATTCCTTCAGTGGGGGCGTCCTGCACTGCTTTCTTTCACCCGCGTAAGCTGAATCCAAAGCTGACTTGCCTCCAACTGCTGTTTTTCCAAAGCATCATGTTCGGCAACTTCCGTGTGGCTTGTGCTAAGGCCTAGTCGAATCCCACTTACTTACGTCTTTGACATAGAGTGTGTTCAGAGAAGACCGCCTTCTACTGCAATGCTCACTGTTTCCCCGTTGTCTCATAGGCGCAGATTGCATGCAAGGCGGAAGCAGCCAGGCGTTCTCTCAGGGAGAGTCTCCTCAATGCACGGTGGATTGTTTCCCCAGCAGAGTCTGGCAAATGGCCGTCCTGCAGCAGTTTCCGACACATTACTGCAAAGGCATCTTCGGGGCATTGCTGTGAACGCGACGAGTTGGCTCTTTCCGTTCTCTTTGAGTGCCCTCAGGAAACAAGGCCCTCCTGGGGGGAATTACAAACCTGTGGAGCAAATGGACCAGTCACTTAGAGGCTCTCTTCAGGGCGCTTGAATGCAGAAGTCTCTCGACACACGAACAGCACATCACACTAAACATCAACACCCCCCCACACACACACCCACACACCGGGAACAGTACTGCACACAACACACATGAACCACGGATCTCAGAGTAAACACAACACGCACAGTGTGGCTCACTGACCAAGCATGACCACACAGAGCACACACCTCACAGATTACCCTCATCACTCAAACAGCCAACCGCACACACAACCTGTCAAACACAACCACACACAAATCGCAATCACACACGCGAAACGCACACCACACACGCAACACATAAAAACCCACACGCAACACACACACTAACCACAACAAAAAGAACGCCGAATTTAAGCAACACTCATTTCACACACTACACACGTCACTCCAAACACACATAAAACATACACCACACAGAGCCTCACAGAACACACAACACAAAGGACACAACGTGTTCAAGGCATATCAGACACAACACACAATGTCACACAGAACACCTTGAAATACACAGATGACACAACACACACACACAATGCACAAAACAGATAAGAATACACGCAGCACACATGCAACCGAGAACACGGTACGTCGTACATCACGCAACACACGTGCGGTCAGGTCACATCACATTAACACGAAACAGAGAACCATTCACAGACCAAGTAACTTTCTCAACCACGAACACAACACGCTCCACAGAAGAAGACGCCGAACATAACCACACACGAAGACAGACTCCAGGCACACAACACACATCCACCCACAACCACACCATTCACACAGCACTCCATAAAATACACACAGAACGCACACTACAAACAACAAGGTGCCCAAACTGCGCACATCACATACACAGCAGTCACAACACAGAAAGAACACAACACACAGGAAACACACACACAACCACATAAACACCGCCACGCACAATAAGCCAGCAGATCACAGACTTCACAGCGAAAAACACACCGCAACAGAGCACGTAAACATGTAACACAACACAGAGTACACACACAATCACACCACAAACACCACAAAACACGCCCTTCCACAAAAGACAACGCACTTCACACGTAACACCAAACCCGACAAACACAGAACACATCACAGGAGAGATGCGCAACAGAAACACAGTACACACAACGCACACATTGAAACCAACATATCAACACACCACCACAACACACAGCATAATACACAAATCACAGAGCACCACACAACTCACACAAGCGTCACACACAAATTAAACGTCACAACTCATAGCACGCACAACATCCTGCATTAACGTCACAGCACACAGACCGGTGCAAACCGTACATACCACACGTAAAGCCACACACTGCACACACTCAGGGAAGAGCCACAACAAACACAAGCAAACACCCACAAACACAAAGATATGGAGAACAAACCCCCAAACGCAACACGCAAAACAGCACAACATCTGAAACAACATACCCCTCAGACATCACAGGACATAAGGGCACCCAATTCTCACAAACCACGTTTAACCACGTACACACCACGCACACAATGGGGCACACACACAACACAAGCAAAACCACACACACATAACACCTCTCACCTCACACACATAACAATCAATCTCACACACAGAATCTCTCAAACACGTATCACAATCACACACGCAGAACACACACAACACATACAAAACCACACGGAAAACACACAAACAACAATAAACGCACATAGCACACATTTCACACACTACGCACCCCCACTCACCACCGCACACAGACTCCCCACACACATATGTACGCACGGGCTCCGCTCTGCAATGCACACACGCCAAACGTAACAGCACGGCAGTCACAGGGCACGCAGCCGACACAACAGAGCACATGTTCCTCACCAAACACACAAATCACATTTACGAGAGCACGGGTAGCACACGCAATGAGGCACACTGAGAAAGCACAACCACACACGGACAACACATCTTCACATCACAAACAGAGCAACTGCACACACTCAACCACACCAGCACAACGACACACAAGTCACAATCACACACGCGGAACACACGATCCACACACAACACTCAAAAGTCCATACCATAGGCAAAATGCACGTAGACAACAAAGACAAATAGAACACATTTCACACACTACACGCTACGCACACCAACCACGCACAGACACACCACGCATACATCCTCACAAGGAGCACGCCGCAGAACACACGCACAACACAGAATCACGCAACACAATGGCCACAATACGAACACCACACCCTTCAAGGCACATGACCGTGCACAGTACGCACGAGAATCCTTCGCAGACCACGTAGTGCACACACCAAGAGACATGCCGAGCAGGCCCCAACCGCACACAGTCAGTATCTCTCACATCATGTGCATAACCCAAACGTCCGGACACACACACACACACACACACACACACTCACACACACACACAACCTCTCCGACACAACACACAAATCACAACGACGCACACACGACAGACACAACACATACAAGTCCACCCACTGCTGACGAGAACACATGCAGCGCACATAAAAAGCACAACACACAGCACACACAACCACAAGCATACAATACAGAGCACACGCAGACAGACCCGCACGCAGACAGCACCGGCCAAAACCCACAGACACACATACACACACACACACACACAGCAAACACATGGACACAACACGTCCGACACAAGGCTAAATCAACGTCACACACAGTGCTCAAATTACACAGACCACCCAACATCTGCCCAGTATGCAACACACAGAAAGCATGTAGATGGCACTCACACAACCCAGAACACAGTGCATAACACAGCAGACCAAGGAAAAGACCAGACACATTTCACGCTGAACATTAGACCGTAAGCCACACACCAAACACAGAACACATACAACCGCCAACAGATAACTCATCAAAAAGACGCCAAATGTGCAGTGCACAGAGAACCACTAAACCCTCACAGCCCCACTCACAAATAGCAGCATCACACATCACACACCACGCAGTGGAAAAGACGCAGAACAGTGTACTCAACAAGCAGTAAGGAACCTATGCCACACATATTACAGAAAACGTACACACAGAAACGGACAACACACAGCACAGAGGAAACAAGCCAGGCCCAAAGACCACACAGACAGCACAACGCAAAACACACAAGGACACAGCGCAGCACAACAGAGAATACACACAGAATCACAGGAAAGCACCACAAACCACTCACTACCGTACGCCAACAACACGTACAGCACACAACACTACACACACAACCAACCCAAAACACACAAAAGAGATCAGCTGTATAGCCTTCCTACTGCAATGTTTACTAAGGTTGCTGTATCACCCAGGAGCAAGTTGCATGCAAGGGGAAACCGGCGTAGTGTTCTCTCAGGGAGGGTCTCCTCAGTGCGCGGTGGATTGTTTCCCCCAGCAGGGTTCGGCCTAAGGCTCCTCGGCAGCAGCTTCTGACACTTTACTACAAAGTATATTTACTTCAGGGCATATAGCTTTCACTCACCAGGACACTCCGGTTCTGCGCGTCCTCTCCTAGCACCCCCAGAAAACAAGGACCCCCGTGTGATCCCAAATCTGTGGAGAAGACAGCCAGGCACGCACGGCTTGCTTCAGTGTGCTAGAATGCACAAGTCGTAGGACTGCCCTCAAGCATTTAGCTTTGGAATCATAGCAAAGGATTCTTACTCCCTGCAGATCACAAAGACAGGGCTGGGCTGCACACGCTTAGGTCAGGCTGACGGAGTTCTGGCCCAGAGAAGAGCTTTGTTCTGACGAAAGGACGATCAGCTGAAGGAGTCCCAACAGCATCTTCCCTAAACCTCGTTGCAAGTTCCTATTCACTGCACACGTACCTCTTGGACTTCTTAAGGTGCATTCAGAGAGGAAACCCTGCACACCTACGTTTGGCCATTCCACTCCGTACGAGTTAGCGCAAAGTATCTGAACGTGTTAGATCGGCAAGTTAGAGCTCAGTCACCGCCGCCACCACCACCCCCAACCCCCAGAACGATTTCCATTGCCGGTTTGAATTAAGCTACAGTAGAGTTTTTCTTGACAGGGAGAGTGGGCTCCCGGTGCCGCCTGCTTTTCGACTGTTGAACAGGACGCCCATCCGTCCTGCTTCCAATGCTGTGCAGAGAGCTACTTGCTCTGCCTCTTCCCCTGAGGCTGGGCAGAAGACCTCTTCACAGTACACTTGTGTCCGCGAGTACAAGTACGTGAAAGAAGCTGGCCTTGACACAGAAGTGTTTCGCTGTCAGTCTGGACGTGTCTGAGCAGCTAATCACTTGGACTGAGACAGCCTCAGAGCCTTCTCTGCAGGACAACAGCTCTGACGCCTTAGGGCCCATCCGTCATCCAGGCTTTGGAGAAGCTTGCACACACCTCTTGCTGACACGATGCTGAGGGACCAAAGCCAATGTGCACTTAGTTTTCGAAGCTCAGACTGTGGCAAGGGAGACCGGCTGACATACCCCGGCAGGCCAACCTGGGCCTCTCTGAGGCAGCCAGGCAGTAGCAGAGAAAAAGCGACTTTTTAAACTTCCAAGCTAAAGTCAGTGTATGCAGGCGTTTTTCTGACAGCCGGGCTTCCTCAGCAAGACCTCGCGTTACGGGCCACACAAGCGAGAGTCCGCCGCTCAGCAAAAGAGAGCTCCACACACAGCAGACTTCACTCAGGCACATGGAGCGTGGGCACACCGGACAGACACGGAAAGCACATTGCAAGCTCAGTTTCAGCTTCCACGGCAACGACTACGACAATTCCTTCAGTGGGGGCGTCCTGCACTGCTTTCTTTCACCCGCGTAAGCTGAATCCAAAGCTGACTTGCCTCCAACTGCTGGTTTTCCAAAGCATCTTGTTCGGCAACTTCCGTGTGGCTTGTGCTAAGGCCTAGTCGAATCCCACTTACTTACGTCTTTGACATAGAGTGTGTTCAGAGAAGACCGCCTTCTACTGCAATGCTCACTGTTTCCCCGTTGTCTCATAGGCGCAGATTGCATGCAAGGCGGAAGCAGCCAGGCGTTCTCTCAGGGAGAGTCTCCTCAATGCACGGTGGATTGTTTCCCCAGCAGAGTCTGGCAAATGGCCGTCCTGCAGCAGTTTCCGACACATTACTGCAAAGGCATCTTCGGGGCATTGCTGTGAACGCGACGAGTTGGCTCTTTCCGTTCTCTTTGAGTGCCCTCAGGAAACAAGGCCCTCCTGGGGGGAATTACAAACCTGTGGAGCAAATGGACCAGTCACTTAGAGGCTCTCTTCAGGGCGCTTGAATGCAGAAGTCTCTCGACACACGAACAGCACATCACACTAAACATCAACACCCCCCCACACACACACCCACACACCGGGAACAGTACTGCACACAACACACATGAACCACGGATCTCAGAGTAAACACAACACGCACAGTGTGGCTCACTGACCAAGCATGACCACACAGAGCACACACCTCACAGATTACCCTCATCACTCAAACAGCCAACCGCACACACAACCTGTCATACACAACCACACACAAATCGCAATCACACACGCGAAACGCACACCACACACGCAACACATAAAAACCCACACGCAACACACACACTAACCACAACAAAAAGAACGCCGAATTTAAGCAACACTCATTTCACACACTACACACGTCACTCCAAACACACATAAAACATACACCACACAGAGCCTCACAGAACACACAACACAAAGGACACAACGTGTTCAAGGCATATCAGACACAACACACAATGTCACACAGAACACCTTGAAATACACAGATGACACAACACACACACACAATGCACAAAACAGATAAGAATACACGCAGCACACATGCAACCGAGAACACGGTACGTCGTACATCACGCAACACACGTGCGGTCAGGTCACATCACATTAACACGAAACAGAGAACCATTCACAGACCAAGTAACTTTCTCAACCACGAACACAACACGCTCCACAGAAGAAGACGCCGAACATAACCACACACGAAGACAGACTCCAGGCACACAACACACATCCACCCACAACCACACCATTCACACAGCACTCCATAAAATACACACAGAACGCACACTACAAACAACAAGGTGCCCAAACTGCGCACATCACATACACAGCAGTCACAACACAGAAAGAACACAACACACAGGAAACACACACACAACCACATAAACACCGCCACGCACAATAAGCCAGCAGATCACAGACTTCACAGCGAAAAACACACCGCAACAGAGCACGCAAACACGTAACACAACACAGAGTACACACACAATCACACCACAAACACCACAAAACACGCCCTTCCACAAAAGACAACGCACTTCACACGTAACACCAAACCCGACAAACACAGAACACATCACAGGAGAGATGCGCAACAGAAACACAGTACACACAACGCACACATTGAAACCAACATATCAACACACCACCACAACACACAGCATAATACACAAATCACAGAGCACCACACAACTCACACAAGCGTCACACACAAATTAAACGTCACAACTCATAGCACGCACAACATCCTGCATTAACGTCACAGCACACAGACCGGTGCAAACCGTACATACCACACGTAAAGCCACACACTGCACACACTCAGGGAAGAGCCACAACAAACACAAGCAAACACCCACAAACACAAAGATATGGAGAACAAACCCCCAAACGCAACACGCAAAACAGCACAACATCTGAAACAACATACCCCTCAGACATCACAGGACATAAGGGCACCCAATTCTCACAAACCACGTTTAACCACGTACACACCACGCACACAATGGGGCACACACACAACACAAGCAAAACCACACACACATAACACCTCTCACCTCACACACATAACAATCAATCTCACACACAGAATCTCTCAAACACGTATCACAATCACACACGCAGAACACACACAACACATACAAAACCACACGGAAAACACACAAACAACAATAAACGCACATAGCACACATTTCACACACTACGCACCCCCACTCACCACCGCACACAGACTCCCCACACACATATGTACGCACGGGCTCCGCTCTGCAATGCACACACGCCAAACGTAACAGCACGGCAGTCACAGGGCACGCAGCCGACACAACAGAGCACATGTTCCTCACCAAACACACAAATCACATTTACGAGAGCACGGGTAGCACACGCAATGAGGCACACTGAGAAAGCACAACCACACACGGACAACACATCTTCACATCACAAACAGAGCAACTGCACACACTCAACCACACCAGCACAACGACACACAAGTCACAATCACACACGCGGAACACACGATCCACACACAACACTCAAAAGTCCATACCATAGGCAAAATGCACGTAGACAACAAAGACAAATAGAACACATTTCACACACTACACGCTACGCACACCAACCACGCACAGACACACCACGCATACATCCTCACAAGGAGCACGCCGCAGAACACACGCACAACACAGAATCACGCAACACAATGGCCACAATACGAACACCACACCCTTCAAGGCACATGACCGTGCACAGTACGCACGAGAATCCTTCGCAGACCACGTAGTGCACACACCAAGAGACATGCCGAGCAGGCCCCAACCGCACACAGTCAGTATCTCTCACATCATGTGCATAACCCAAACGTCCAGACACACACACACACACACACACACACTCACACACACACACAACCTCTCCGACACAACACACAAATCACAACGACGCACACACGACAGACACAACACATACAAGTCCACCCACTGCTGACGAGAACACATGCAGCGCACATAAAAAGCACAACACACAGCACACACAACCACAAGCATACAATACAGAGCACACGCAGACAGACCCGCACGCAGACAGCACCGGCCAAAACCCACAGACACACACACACACACACACACACAGCAAACACATGGACACAACACGTCCGACACAAGGCTAAATCAACGTCACACACAGTGCTCAAATTACACAGACCACCCAACATCTGCCCAGTATGCAACACACAGAAAGCATGTAGATGGCACTCACACAACCCAGAACACAGTGCATAACACAGCAGACCAAGGAAAAGACCAGACACATTTCACGCTGAACATTAGACCGTAAGCCACACACCAAACACAGAACACATACAACCGCCAACAGATAACTCATCAAAAAGACGCCAAATGTGCAGTGCACAGAGAACCACTAAACCCTCACAGCCCCACTCACAAATAGCAGCATCACACATCACACACCACGCAGTGGAAAAGACGCAGAACAGTGTACTCAACAAGCAGTAAGGAACCTATGCCACACATATTACAGAAAACGTACACACAGAAACGGACAACACACAGCACAGAGGAAACAAGCCAGGCCCAAAGACCACACAGACAGCACAACGCAAAACACACAAGGACACAGCGCAGCACAACAGAGAATACACACAGAATCACAGGAAAGCACCACAAACCACTCACTACCGTACGCCAACAACACGTACAGCACACAACACTACACACACAACCAACCCAAAACACACAAAAGAGATCAGCTGTATAGCCTTCCTACTGCAATGTTTACTAAGGTTGCTGTATCACCCAGGAGCAAGTTGCATGCAAGGGGAAACCGGCGTAGTGTTCTCTCAGGGAGGGTCTCCTCAGTGCGCGGTGGATTGTTTCCCCCAGCAGGGTTCGGCCTAAGGCTCCTCGGCAGCAGCTTCTGACACTTTACTACAAAGTATATTTACTTCAGGGCATATAGCTTTCACTCACCAGGACACTCCGGTTCTGCGCATCCTCTCCTAGCACCCCCAGAAAACAAGGACCCCCGTGTGATCCCAAATCTGTGGAGAAGACAGCCAGGCACGCACGGCTTGCTTCAGTGTGCTAGAATGCACAAGTCGTAGGACTGCCCTCAAGCATTTAGCTTTGGAATCATAGCAAAGGATTCTTACTCCCTGCAGATCACAAAGACAGGGCTGGGCTGCACACGCTTAGGTCAGGCTGACGGAGTTCTGGCCCAGAGAAGAGCTTTGTTCTGACGAAAGGACGATCAGCTGAAGGAGTCCCAACAGCATCTTCCCTAAACCTCGTTGCAAGTTCCTATTCACTGCACACGTACCTCTTGGACTTCTTAAGGTGCATTCAGAGAGGAAACCCTGCACACCTACGTTTGGCCATTCCACTCCGTACGAGTTAGCGCAAAGTATCTGAACGTGTTAGATCGGCAAGTTAGAGCTCAGTCACCGCCGCCACCACCACCCCCAACCCCCAGAACGATTTCCATTGCCGGTTTGAATTAAGCTACAGTAGAGTTTTTCTTGACAGGGAGAGCGGGCTCCCGGTGCCGCCTGCTTTTCGACTGTTGAACAGGACGCCCATCCGTCCTGCTTCCAATGCTGTGCAGAGAGCTACTTGCTCTGCCTCTTCCCCTGAGGCTGGGCAGAAGACCTCTTCACAGTACCCTTGTGTCCGCGAGTACAAGTACGTGAAAGAAGCTGGCCTTGACACAGAAGTGTTTCGCTGTCAGTCTGGACGTGTCTGAGCAGCTAATCACTTGGACTGAGACAGCCTCAGAGCCTTCTCTGCAGGACAACAGCTCTGACGCCTTAGGGCCCATCCGTCATCCAGGCTTTGGAGAAGCTTGCACACACCTCTTGCTGACACGATGCTGAGGGACCAAAGCCAATGTGCACTTAGTTTTCGAAGCTCAGACTGTGGCAAGGGAGACCGGCTGACATACCCCGGCAGGCCAACCTGGGCCTCTCTGAGGCAGCCAGGCAGTAGCAGAGAAAAAGCGACTTTTTAAACTTCCAAGCTAAAGTCAGTGTATGCAGGCGTTTTTCTGACAGCCGGGCTTCCTCAGCAAGACCTCGCGTTACGGGCCACACAAGCGAGAGTCCGCCGCTCAGCAAAAGAGAGCTCCACACACAGCAGACTTCACTCAGGCACATGGAGCGTGGGCACACCGGACAGACACGGAAAGCACATTGCAAGCTCAGTTTCAGCTTCCACGGCAACGACTACGACGATTCCTTCAGTGGGGGCGTCCTGCACTGCTTTCTTTCACCCGCGTAAGCTGAATCCAAAGCTGACTTGCCTCCAACTGCTGTTTTTCCAAAGCATCTTGTTCGGCAACTTCCGTGTGGCTTGTGCTAAGGCCTAGTCGAATCCCACTTACTTACGTCTTTGACATAGAGTGTGTTCAGAGAAGACCGCCTTCTACTGCAATGCTCACTGTTTCCCCGTTGTCTCATAGGCGCAGATTGCATGCAAGGCGGAAGCAGCCAGGCGTTCTCTCAGGGAGAGTCTCCTCAATGCACGGTGGATTGTTTCCCCAGCAGAGTCTGGCAAATGGCCGTCCTGCAGCAGTTTCCGACACATTACTGCAAAGGCATCTTCGGGGCATTGCTGTGAACGCGACGAGTTGGCTCTTTCCGTTCTCTTTGAGTGCCCTCAGGAAACAAGGCCCTCCTGGGGGGAATTACAAGCCTGTGGAGCAAATGGACCAGTCACTTAGAGGCTCTCTTCAGGGCGCTTGAATGCAGAAGTCTCTCGACACACGAACAGCACATCACACTAAACATCAACACCCCCCCACACACACACCCACACACCGGGAACAGTACTGCACACAACACACATGAACCACGGATCTCAGAGTAAACACAACACGCACAGTGTGGCTCACTGACCAAGCATGACCACACAGAGCACACACCTCACAGATTACCCTCATCACTCAAACAGCCAACCGCACACACAACCTGTCAAACACAACCACACACAAATCGCAATCACACACGCGAAACGCACACCACACACGCAACACATAAAAACCCACACGCAACACACACACTAACCACAACAAAAAGAACGCCGAATTTAAGCAACACTCATTTCACACACTACACACGTCACTCCAAACACACATAAAACATACACCACACAGAGCCTCACAGAACACACAACACAAAGGACACAACGTGTTCAAGGCATATCAGACACAACACACAATGTCACACAGAACACCTTGAAATACACAGATGACACAACACACACACACAATGCACAAAACAGATAAGAATACACGCAGCACACATGCAACCGAGAACACGGTACGTCGTACATCACGCAACACACGTGCGGTCAGGTCACATCACATTAACACGAAACAGAGAACCATTCACAGACCAAGTAACTTTCTCAACCACGAACACAACACGCTCCACAGAAGAAGACGCCGAACATAACCACACACGAAGACAGACTCCAGGCACACAACACACATCCACCCACAACCACACCATTCACACAGCACTCCATAAAATACACACAGAACGCACACTACAAACAACAAGGTGCCCAAACTGCGCACATCACATACACAGCAGTCACAACACAGAAAGAACACAACACACAGGAAACACACACACAACCACATAAACACCGCCACGCACAATAAGCCAGCAGATCACAGACTTCACAGCGAAAAACACACCGCAACAGAGCACGTAAACATGTAACACAACACAGAGTACACACACAATCACACCACAAACACCACAAAACACGCCCTTCCACAAAAGACAACGCACTTCACACGTAACACCAAACCCGACAAACACAGAACACATCACAGGAGAGATGCGCAACAGAAACACAGTACACACAACGCACACATTGAAACCAACATATCAACACACCACCACAACACACAGCATAATACACAAATCACAGAGCACCACACAACTCACACAAGCGTCACACACAAATTAAACGTCACAACTCATAGCACGCACAACATCCTGCATTAACGTCACAGCACACAGACCGGTGCAAACCGTACATACCACACGTAAAGCCACACACTGCACACACTCAGGGAAGAGCCACAACAAACACAAGCAAACACCCACAAACACAAAGATATGGAGAACAAACCCCCAAACGCAACACGCAAAACAGCACAACATCTGAAACAACATACCCCTCAGACATCACAGGACATAAGGGCACCCAATTCTCACAAACCACGTTTAACCACGTACACACCACGCACACAATGGGGCACACACACAACACAAGCAAAACCACACACACATAACACCTCTCACCTCACACACATAACAATCAATCTCACACACAGAATCTCTCAAACACGTATCACAATCACACACGCAGAACACACACAACACATACAAAACCACACGGAAAACACACAAACAACAATAAACGCACATAGCACACATTTCACACACTACGCACCCCCACTCACCACCGCACACAGACTCCCCACACACATATGTACGCACGGGCTCCGCTCTGCAATGCACACACGCCAAACGTAACAGCACGGCAGTCACAGGGCACGCAGCCGACACAACAGAGCACATGTTCCTCACCAAACACACAAATCACATTTACGAGAGCACGGGTAGCACACGCAATGAGGCACACTGAGAAAGCACAACCACACACGGACAACACATCTTCACATCACAAACAGAGCAACTGCACACACTCAACCACACCAGCACAACGACACACAAGTCACAATCACACACGCGGAACACACGATCCACACACAACACTCAAAAGTCCATACCATAGGCAAAATGCACGTAGACAACAAAGACAAATAGAACACATTTCACACACTACATGCTACGCACACCAACCACGCACAGACACACCACGCATACATCCTCACAAAGAGCACGCCGCAGAACACACGCACAACACAGAATCACGCAACACAATGGCCACAATACGAACACCACACCCTTCAAGGCACATGACCGTGCACAGTACGCACGAGAATCCTTCGCAGACCACGTAGTGCACACACCAAGAGACATGCCGAGCAGGCCCCAACCGCACACAGTCAGTATCTCTCACATCATGTGCATAACCCAAACGTCCAGACACACACACACACACACACACACTCACACACACACACAACCTCTCCGACACAACACACAAATCACAACGACGCACACACGACAGACACAACACATACAAGTCCACCCACTGCTGACGAGAACACATGCAGCGCACATATAAAGCACAACACACAGCACACACAACCACAAGCATACAATACAGAGCACACGCAGACAGACCCGCACGCAGACAGCACCGGCCAAAACCCACAGACACACACACACACACACACACACAGCAAACACATGGACACAACACGTCCGACACAAGGCTAAATCAACGTCACACACAGTGCTCAAATTACACAGACCACCCAACATCTGCCCAGTATGCAACACACAGAAAGCATGTAGATGGCACTCACACAACCCAGAACACAGTGCATAACACAGCAGACCAAGGAAAAGACCAGACACATTTCACGCTGAACATTAGACCGTAAGCCACACACCAAACACAGAACACATACAACCGCCAACAGATAACTCATCAAAAAGACGCCAAATGTGCAGTGCACAGAGAACCACTCAACCCTCACAGCCCCACTCACAAATAGCAGCATCACACATCACACACCACGCAGTGGAAAAGACACAGAACAGTGTACTCAACAAGCAGTAAGGAACCTATGCCACACATATTACAGAAAACGTACACACAGAAACGGACAACACACAGCACAGAGGAAACAAGCCAGGCCCAAAGACCACACAGACAGCACAACGCAAAACACACAAGGACACAGCGCAGCACAACAGAGAATACACACAGAATCACAGGAAAGCACCACAAACCACTCACTACCGTACGCCAACAACACGTACAGCACACAACACTACACACACAACCAACCCAAAACACACAAAAGAGATCAGCTGTATAGCCTTCCTACTGCAATGTTTACTAAGGTTGCTGTATCACCCAGGAGCAAGTTGCATGCAAGGGGAAACCGGCGTAGTGTTCTCTCAGGGAGGGTCTCCTCAGTGCGCGGTGGATTGTTTCCCCCAGCAGGGTTCGGCCTAAGGCTCCTCGGCAGCAGCTTCTGACACTTTACTACAAAGTATATTTACTTCAGGGCATATAGCTTTCACTCACCAGGACACTCCGGTTCTGCGCGTCCTCTCCTAGCACCCCCAGAAAACAAGGACCCCCGTGTGATCCCAAATCTGTGGAGAAGACAGCCAGGCACGCACGGCTTGCTTCAGTGTGCTAGAATGCACAAGTCGTAGGACTGCCCTCAAGCATTTAGCTTTGGAATCATAGCAAAGGATTCTTACTCCCTGCAGATCACAAAGACAGGGCTGGGCTGCACACGCTTAGGTCAGGCTGACGGAGTTCTGGCCCAGAGAAGAGCTTTGTTCTGACGAAAGGACGATCAGCTGAAGGAGTCCCAACAGCATCTTCCCTAAACCTCGTTGCAAGTTCCTATTCACTGCACACGTACCTCTTGGACTTCTTAAGGTGCATTCAGAGAGGAAACCCTGCACACCTACGTTTGGCCATTCCACTCCGTACGAGTTAGCGCAAAGTATCTGAACGTGTTAGATCGGCAAGTTAGAGCTCAGTCACCGCCGCCACCACCCCCCCCAACCCCCAGAACGATTTCCATTGCCGGTTTGAATTAAGCTACAGTAGAGTTTTTCTTGACAGGGAGAGTGGGCTCCCGGTGCCGCCTGCTTTTCGACTGTTGAACAGGACGCCCATCCGTCCTGCTTCCAATGCTGTGCAGAGAGCTACTTGCTCTGCCTCTTCCCCTGAGGCTGGGCAGAAGACCTCTTCACAGTACCCTTGTGTCCGCGAGTACAAGTACGTGAAAGAAGCTGGCCTTGACACAGAAGTGTTTCGCTGTCAGTCTGGACGTGTCTGAGCAGCTAATCACTTGGACTGAGACAGCCTCAGAGCCTTCTCTGCAGGACAACAGCTCTGACGCCTTAGGGCCCATCCGTCATCCAGGCTTTGGAGAAGCTTGCACACACCTCTTGCTGACACGATGCTGAGGGACCAAAGCCAATGTGCACTTAGTTTTCGAAGCTCAGACTGTGGCAAGGGAGACCGGCTGACATACCCCGGCAGGCCAACCTGGGCCTCTCTGAGGCAGCCAGGCAGTAGCAGAGAAAAAGCGACTTTTTAAACTTCCAAGCTAAAGTCAGTGTATGCAGGCGTTTTTCTGACAGCCGGGCTTCCTCAGCAAGACCTCGCGTTACGGGCCACACAAGCGAGAGTCCGCCGCTCAGCAAAAGAGAGCTCCACACACAGCAGACTTCACTCAGGCACATGGAGCGTGGGCACACCGGACAGACACGGAAAGCACATTGCAAGCTCAGTTTCAGCTTCCACGGCAACGACTACGACGATTCCTTCAGTGGGGGCGTCCTGCACTGCTTTCTTTCACCCGCGTAAGCTGAATCCAAAGCTGACTTGCCTCCAACTGCTGTTTTTCCAAAGCATCTTGTTCGGCAACTTCCGTGTGGCTTGTGCTAAGGCCTAGTCGAATCCCACTTACTTACGTCTTTGACATAGAGTGTGTTCAGAGAAGACCGCCTTCTACTGCAATGCTCACTGTTTCCCCGTTGTCTCATAGGCGCAGATTGCATGCAAGGCGGAAGCAGCCAGGCGTTCTCTCAGGGAGAGTCTCCTCAATGCACGGTGGATTGTTTCCCCAGCAGAGTCTGGCAAATGGCCGTCCTGCAGCAGTTTCCGACACATTACTGCAAAGGCATCTTCGGGGCATTGCTGTGAACGCGACGAGTTGGCTCTTTCCGTTCTCTTTGAGTGCCCTCAGGAAACAAGGCCCTCCTGGGGGGAATTACAAGCCTGTGGAGCAAATGGACCAGTCACTTAGAGGCTCTCTTCAGGGCGCTTGAATGCAGAAGTCTCTCGACACACGAACAGCACATCACACTAAACATCAACACCCCCCCACACACACACCCACACACCGGGAACAGTACTGCACACAACACACATGAACCACGGATCTCAGAGTAAACACAACACGCACAGTGTGGCTCACTGACCAAGCATGACCACACAGAGCACACACCTCACAGATTACCCTCATCACTCAAACAGCCAACCGCACACACAACCTGTCAAACACAACCACACACAAATCGCAATCACACACGCGAAACGCACACCACACACGCAACACATAAAAACCCACACGCAACACACACACTAACCACAACAAAAAGAACGCCGAATTTAAGCAACACTCATTTCACACACTACACACGTCACTCCAAACACACATAAAACATACACCACACAGAGCCTCACAGAACACACAACACAAAGGACACAACGTGTTCAAGGCATATCAGACACAACACACAATGTCACACAGAACACCTTGAAATACACAGATGACACAACACACACACACAATGCACAAAACAGATAAGAATACACGCAGCACACATGCAACCGAGAACACGGTACGTCGTACATCACGCAACACACGTGCGGTCAGGTCACATCACATTAACACGAAACAGAGAACCATTCACAGACCAAGTAACTTTCTCAACCACGAACACAACACGCTCCACAGAAGAAGACGCCGAACATAACCACACACGAAGACAGACTCCAGGCACACAACACACATCCACCCACAACCACACCATTCACACAGCACTCCATAAAATACACACAGAACGCACACTACAAACAACAAGGTGCCCAAACTGCGCACATCACATACACAGCAGTCACAACACAGAAAGAACACAACACACAGGAAACACACACACAACCACATAAACACCGCCACGCACAATAAGCCAGCAGATCACAGACTTCACAGCGAAAAACACACCGCAACAGAGCACGCAAACACGTAACACAACACAGAGTACACACACAATCACACCACAAACACCACAAAACACGCCCTTCCACAAAAGACAACGCACTTCACACGTAACACCAAACCCGACAAACACAGAACACATCACAGGAGAGATGCGCAACAGAAACACAGTACACACAACGCACACATTGAAACCAACATATCAACACACCACCACAACACACAGCATAATACACAAATCACAGAGCACCACACAACTCACACAAGCGTCACACACAAATTAAACGTCACAACTCATAGCACGCACAACATCCTGCATTAACGTCACAGCACACAGACCGGTGCAAACCGTACATACCACACGTAAAGCCACACACTGCACACACTCAGGGAAGAGCCACAACAAACACAAGCAAACACCCACAAACACAAAGATATGGAGAACAAACCCCCAAACGCAACACGCAAAACAGCACAACATCTGAAACAACATACCCCTCAGACATCACAGGACATAAGGGCACCCAATTCTCACAAACCACGTTTAACCACGTACACACCACGCACACAATGGGGCACACACACAACACAAGCAAAACCACACACACATAACACCTCTCACCTCACACACATAACAATCAATCTCACACACAGAATCTCTCAAACACGTATCACAATCACACACGCAGAACACACACAACACATACAAAACCACACGGAAAACACACAAACAACAATAAACGCACATAGCACACATTTCACACACTACGCACCCCCACTCACCACCGCACACAGACTCCCCACACACATATGTACGCACGGGCTCCGCTCTGCAATGCACACACGCCAAACGTAACAGCACGGCAGTCACAGGGCACGCAGCCGACACAACAGAGCACATGTTCCTCACCAAACACACAAATCACATTTACGAGAGCACGGGTAGCACACGCAATGAGGCACACTGAGAAAGCACAACCACACACGGACAACACATCTTCACATCACAAACAGAGCAACTGCACACACTCAACCACACCAGCACAACGACACACAAGTCACAATCACACACGCGGAACACACGATCCACACACAACACTCAAAAGTCCATACCATAGGCAAAATGCACGTAGACAACAAAGACAAATAGAACACATTTCACACACTACACGCTACGCACACCAACCACGCACAGACACACCACGCATACATCCTCACAAGGAGCACGCCGCAGAACACACGCACAACACAGAATCACGCAACACAATGGCCACAATACGAACACCACACCCTTCAAGGCACATGACCGTGCACAGTACGCACGAGAATCCTTCGCAGACCACGTAGTGCACACACCAAGAGACATGCCGAGCAGGCCCCAACCGCACACAGTCAGTATCTCTCACATCATGTGCATAACCCAAACGTCCAGACACACACACACACACACACACACACTCACACACACACACAACCTCTCCGACACAACACACAAATCACAACGACGCACACACGACAGACACAACACATACAAGTCCACCCACTGCTGACGAGAACACATGCAGCGCACATAAAAAGCACAACACACAGCACACACAACCACAAGCATACAATACAGAGCACACGCAGACAGACCCGCACGCAGACAGCACCGGCCAAAACTCACAGTCACACACACACACACACACACACAGCAAACACATGGACACAACACGTCCGACACAAGGCTAAATCAACGTCACACACAGTGCTCAAATTACACAGACCACCCAACATCTGCCCAGTATGCAACACACAGAAAGCATGTAGATGGCACTCACACAACCCAGAACACAGTGCATAACACAGCAGACCAAGGAAAAGACCAGACACATTTCACGCTGAACATTAGACCGTAAGCCACACACCAAACACAGAACACATACAACCGCCAACAGATAACTCATCAAAAAGACGCCAAATGTGCAGTGCACAGAGAACCACTAAACCCTCACAGCCCCACTCACAAATAGCAGCATCACACATCACACACCACGCAGTGGAAAAGACGCAGAACAGTGTACTCAACAAGCAGTAAGGAACCTATGCCACACATATTACAGAAAACGTACACACAGAAACGGACAACACACAGCACAGAGGAAACAAGCCAGGCCCAAAGACCACACAGACAGCACAACGCAAAACACACAAGGACACAGCGCAGCACAACAGAGAATACACACAGAATCACAGGAAAGCACCACAAACCACTCACTACCGTACGCCAACAACACGTACAGCACACAACACTACACACACAACCAACCCAAAACACACAAAAGAGATCAGCTGTATAGCCTTCCTACTGCAATGTTTACTAAGGTTGCTGTATCACCCAGGAGCAAGTTGCATGCAAGGGGAAACCGGCGTAGTGTTCTCTCAGGGAGGGTCTCCTCAGTGCGCGGTGGATTGTTTCCCCCAGCAGGGTTCGGCCTAAGGCTCCTCGGCAGCAGCTTCTGACACTTTACTACAAAGTATATTTACTTCAGGGCATATAGCTTTCACTCACCAGGACACTCCGGTTCTGCGCGTCCTCTCCTAGCACCCCCAGAAAACAAGGACCCCCGTGTGATCCCAAATCTGTGGAGAAGACAGCCAGGCACGCACGGCTTGCTTCAGTGTGCTAGAATGCACAAGTCGTAGGACTGCCCTCAAGCATTTAGCTTTGGAATCATAGCAAAGGATTCTTACTCCCTGCAGATCACAAAGACAGGGCTGGGCTGCACACGCTTAGGTCAGGCTGACGGAGTTCTGGCCCAGAGAAGAGCTTTGTTCTGACGAAAGGACGATCAGCTGAAGGAGTCCCAACAGCATCTTCCCTAAACCTCGTTGCAAGTTCCTATTCACTGCACACGTACCTCTTGGACTTCTTAAGGTGCATTCAGAGAGGAAACCCTGCACACCTACGTTTGGCCATTCCACTCCGTACGAGTTAGCGCAAAGTATCTGAACGTGTTAGATCGGCAAGTTAGAGCTCAGTCACCGCCGCCACCACCACCCCCAACCCCCAGAACGATTTCCATTGCCGGTTTGAATTAAGCTACAGTAGAGTTTTTCTTGACAGGGAGAGCGGGCTCCCGGTGCCGCCTGCTTTTCGACTGTTGAACAGGACGCCCATCCGTCCTGCTTCCAATGCTGTGCAGAGAGCTACTTGCTCTGCCTCTTCCCCTGAGGCTGGGCAGAAGACCTCTTCACAGTACCCTTGTGTCCGCGAGTACAAGTACGTGAAAGAAGCTGGCCTTGACACAGAAGTGTTTCGCTGTCAGTCTGGACGTGTCTGAGCAGCTAATCACTTGGACTGAGACAGCCTCAGAGCCTTCTCTGCAGGACAACAGCTCTGACGCCTTAGGGCCCATCCGTCATCCAGGCTTTGGAGAAGCTTGCACACACCTCTTGCTGACACGATGCTGAGGGACCAAAGCCAATGTGCACTTAGTTTTCGAAGCTCAGACTGTGGCAAGGGAGACCGGCTGACATACCCCGGCAGGCCAACCTGGGCCTCTCTGAGGCAGCCAGGCAGTAGCAGAGAAAAAGCGACTTTTTAAACTTCCAAGCTAAAGTCAGTGTATGCAGGCGTTTTTCTGACAGCCGGGCTTCCTCAGCAAGACCTCGCGTTACGGGCCACACAAGCGAGAGTCCGCCGCTCAGCAAAAGAGAGCTCCACACACAGCAGACTTCACTCAGGCACATGGAGCGTGGGCACACCGGACAGACACGGAAAGCACATTGCAAGCTCAGTTTCAGCTTCCACGGCAACGACTACGACGATTCCTTCAGTGGGGGCGTCCTGCACTGCTTTCTTTCACCCGCGTAAGCTGAATCCAAAGCTGACTTGCCTCCAACTGCTGTTTTTCCAAAGCATCTTGTTCGGCAACTTCCGTGTGGCTTGTGCTAAGGCCTAGTCGAATCCCACTTACTTACGTCTTTGACATAGAGTGTGTTCAGAGAAGACCGCCTTCTACTGCAATGCTCACTGTTTCCCCGTTGTCTCATAGGCGCAGATTGCATGCAAGGCGGAAGCAGCCAGGCGTTCTCTCAGGGAGAGTCTCCTCAATGCACGGTGGATTGTTTCCCCAGCAGAGTCTGGCAAATGGCCGTCCTGCAGCAGTTTCCGACACATTACTGCAAAGGCATCTTCGGGGCATTGCTGTGAACGCGACGAGTTGGCTCTTTCCGTTCTCTTTGAGTGCCCTCAGGAAACAAGGCCCTCCTGGGGGGAATTACAAACCTGTGGAGCAAATGGACCAGTCACTTAGAGGCTCTCTTCAGGGCGCTTGAATGCAGAAGTCTCTCGACACACGAACAGCACATCACACTAAACATCAACACCCCCCCACACACACACCCACACACCGGGAACAGTACTGCACACAACACACATGAACCACGGATCTCAGAGTAAACACAACACGCACAGTGTGGCTCACTGACCAAGCATGACCACACAGAGCACACACCTCACAGATTACCCTCATCACTCAAACAGCCAACCGCACACACAACCTGTCAAACACAACCACACACAAATCGCAATCACACACGCGAAACGCACACCACACACGCAACACATAAAAACCCACACGCAACACACACACTAACCACAACAAAAAGAACGCCGAATTTAAGCAACACTCATTTCACACACTACACACGTCACTCCAACACACATAAAACATACACCACACAGAGCCTCACAGAACACACAACACAAAGGACACAACGTGTTCAAGGCATATCAGACACAACACACAATGTCACACAGAACACCTTGAAATACACAGATGACACAACACACACACACAATGCACAAAACAGATAAGAATACACGCAGCACACATGCAACCGAGAACACGGTACGTCGTACATCACGCAACACACGTGCGGTCAGGTCACATCACATTAACACGAAACAGAGAACCATTCACAGACCAAGTAACTTTCTCAACCACGAACACAACACGCTCCACAGAAGAAGACGCCGAACATAACCACACACGAAGACAGACTCCAGGCACACAACACACATCCACCCACAACCACACCATTCACACAGCACTCCATAAAATACACACAGAACGCACACTACAAACAACAAGGTGCCCAAACTGCGCACATCACATACACAGCAGTCACAACACAGAAAGAACACAACACACAGGAAACACACACACAACCACATAAACACCGCCACGCACAATAAGCCAGCAGATCACAGACTTCACAGCGAAAAACACACCGCAACAGAGCACGCAAACACGTAACACAACACAGAGTACACACACAATCACACCACAAACACCACAAAACACGCCCTTCCACAAAAGACAACGCACTTCACACGTAACACCAAACCCGACAAACACAGAACACATCACAGGAGAGATGCGCAACAGAAACACAGTACACACAACGCACACATTGAAACCAACATATCAACACACCACCACAACACACAGCATAATACACAAATCACAGAGCACCACACAACTCACACAAGCGTCACACACAAATTAAACGTCACAACTCATAGCACGCACAACATCCTGCATTAACGTCACAGCACACAGACCGGTGCAAACCGTACATACCACACGTAAAGCCACACACTGCACACACTCAGGGAAGAGCCACAACAAACACAAGCAAACACCCACAAACACAAAGATATGGAGAACAAACCCCCAAACGCAACACGCAAAACAGCACAACATCTGAAACAACATACCCCTCAGACATCACAGGACATAAGGGCACCCAATTCTCACAAACCACGTTTAACCACGTACACACCACGCACACAATGGGGCACACACACAACACAAGCAAAACCACACACACATAACACCTCTCACCTCACACACATAACAATCAATCTCACACACAGAATCTCTCAAACACGTATCACAATCACACACGCAGAACACACACAACACATACAAAACCACACGGAAAACACACAAACAACAATAAACGCACATAGCACACATTTCACACACTACGCACCCCCACTCACCACCGCACACAGACTCCCCACACACATATGTACGCACGGGCTCCGCTCTGCAATGCACACACGCCAAACGTAACAGCACGGCAGTCACAGGGCACGCAGCCGACACAACAGAGCACATGTTCCTCACCAAACACACAAATCACATTTACGAGAGCACGGGTAGCACACGCAATGAGGCACACTGAGAAAGCACAACCACACACGGACAACACATCTTCACATCACAAACAGAGCAACTGCACACACTCAACCACACCAGCACAACGACACACAAGTCACAATCACACACGCGGAACACACGATCCACACACAACACTCAAAAGTCCATACCATAGGCAAAATGCACGTAGACAACAAAGACAAATAGAACACATTTCACACACTACATGCTACGCACACCAACCACGCACAGACACACCACGCATACATCCTCACAAAGAGCACGCCGCAGAACACACGCACAACACAGAATCACGCAACACAATGGCCACAATACGAACACCACACCCTTCAAGGCACATGACCGTGCACAGTACGCACGAGAATCCTTCGCAGACCACGTAGTGCACACACCAAGAGACATGCCGAGCAGGCCCCAACCGCACACAGTCAGTATCTCTCACATCATGTGCATAACCCAAACGTCCAGACACACACACACACACACACACACTCACACACACACACAACCTCTCCGACACAACACACAAATCACAACGACGCACACACGACAGACACAACACATACAAGTCCACCCACTGCTGACGAGAACACATGCAGCGCACATATAAAGCACAACACACAGCACACACAACCACAAGCATACAATACAGAGCACACGCAGACAGACCCGCACGCAGACAGCACCGGCCAAAACCCACAGACACACACACACACACACACACACAGCAAACACATGGACACAACACGTCCGACACAAGGCTAAATCAACGTCACACACAGTGCTCAAATTACACAGACCACCCAACATCTGCCCAGTATGCAACACACAGAAAGCATGTAGATGGCACTCACACAACCCAGAACACAGTGCATAACACAGCAGACCAAGGAAAAGACCAGACACATTTCACGCTGAACATTAGACCGTAAGCCACACACCAAACACAGAACACATACAACCGCCAACAGATAACTCATCAAAAAGACGCCAAATGTGCAGTGCACAGAGAACCACTCAACCCTCACAGCCCCACTCACAAATAGCAGCATCACACATCACACACCACGCAGTGGAAAAGACACAGAACAGTGTACTCAACAAGCAGTAAGGAACCTATGCCACACATATTACAGAAAACGTACACACAGAAACGGACAACACACAGCACAGAGGAAACAAGCCAGGCCCAAAGACCACACAGACAGCACAACGCAAAACACACAAGGACACAGCGCAGCACAACAGAGAATACACACAGAATCACAGGAAAGCACCACAAACCACTCACTACCGTACGCCAACAACACGTACAGCACACAACACTACACACACAACCAACCCAAAACACACAAAAGAGATCAGCTGTATAGCCTTCCTACTGCAATGTTTACTAAGGTTGCTGTATCACCCAGGAGCAAGTTGCATGCAAGGGGAAACCGGCGTAGTGTTCTCTCAGGGAGGGTCTCCTCAGTGCGCGGTGGATTGTTTCCCCCAGCAGGGTTCGGCCTAAGGCTCCTCGGCAGCAGCTTCTGACACTTTACTACAAAGTATATTTACTTCAGGGCATATAGCTTTCACTCACCAGGACACTCCGGTTCTGCGCGTCCTCTCCTAGCACCCCCAGAAAACAAGGACCCCCGTGTGATCCCAAATCTGTGGAGAAGACAGCCAGGCACGCACGGCTTGCTTCAGTGTGCTAGAATGCACAAGTCGTAGGACTGCCCTCAAGCATTTAGCTTTGGAATCATAGCAAAGGATTCTTACTCCCTGCAGATCACAAAGACAGGGCTGGGCTGCACACGCTTAGGTCAGGCTGACGGAGTTCTGGCCCAGAGAAGAGCTTTGTTCTGACGAAAGGACGATCAGCTGAAGGAGTCCCAACAGCATCTTCCCTAAACCTCGTTGCAAGTTCCTATTCACTGCACACGTACCTCTTGGACTTCTTAAGGTGCATTCAGAGAGGAAACCCTGCACACCTACGTTTGGCCATTCCACTCCGTACGAGTTAGCGCAAAGTATCTGAACGTGTTAGATCGGCAAGTTAGAGCTCAGTCACCGCCGCCACCACCCCCCCCAACCCCCAGAACGATTTCCATTGCCGGTTTGAATTAAGCTACAGTAGAGTTTTTCTTGACAGGGAGAGTGGGCTCCCGGTGCCGCCTGCTTTTCGACTGTTGAACAGGACGCCCATCCGTCCTGCTTCCAATGCTGTGCAGAGAGCTACTTGCTCTGCCTCTTCCCCTGAGGCTGGGCAGAAGACCTCTTCACAGTACCCTTGTGTCCGCGAGTACAAGTACGTGAAAGAAGCTGGCCTTGACACAGAAGTGTTTCGCTGTCAGTCTGGACGTGTCTGAGCAGCTAATCACTTGGACTGAGACAGCCTCAGAGCCTTCTCTGCAGGACAACAGCTCTGACGCCTTAGGGCCCATCCGTCATCCAGGCTTTGGAGAAGCTTGCACACACCTCTTGCTGACACGATGCTGAGGGACCAAAGCCAATGTGCACTTAGTTTTCGAAGCTCAGACTGTGGCAAGGGAGACCGGCTGACATACCCCGGCAGGCCAACCTGGGCCTCTCTGAGGCAGCCAGGCAGTAGCAGAGAAAAAGCGACTTTTTAAACTTCCAAGCTAAAGTCAGTGTATGCAGGCGTTTTTCTGACAGCCGGGCTTCCTCAGCAAGACCTCGCGTTACGGGCCACACAAGCGAGAGTCCGCCGCTCAGCAAAAGAGAGCTCCACACACAGCAGACTTCACTCAGGCACATGGAGCGTGGGCACACCGGACAGACACGGAAAGCACATTGCAAGCTCAGTTTCAGCTTCCACGGCAACGACTACGACGATTCCTTCAGTGGGGGCGTCCTGCACTGCTTTCTTTCACCCGCGTAAGCTGAATCCAAAGCTGACTTGCCTCCAACTGCTGTTTTTCCAAAGCATCTTGTTCGGCAACTTCCGTGTGGCTTGTGCTAAGGCCTAGTCGAATCCCACTTACTTACGTCTTTGACATAGAGTGTGTTCAGAGAAGACCGCCTTCTACTGCAATGCTCACTGTTTCCCCGTTGTCTCATAGGCGCAGATTGCATGCAAGGCGGAAGCAGCCAGGCGTTCTCTCAGGGAGAGTCTCCTCAATGCACGGTGGATTGTTTCCCCAGCAGAGTCTGGCAAATGGCCGTCCTGCAGCAGTTTCCGACACATTACTGCAAAGGCATCTTCGGGGCATTGCTGTGAACGCGACGAGTTGGCTCTTTCCGTTCTCTTTGAGTGCCCTCAGGAAACAAGGCCCTCCTGGGGGGAATTACAAGCCTGTGGAGCAAATGGACCAGTCACTTAGAGGCTCTCTTCAGGGCGCTTGAATGCAGAAGTCTCTCGACACACGAACAGCACATCACACTAAACATCAACACCCCCCCCCACACACACCCACACACCGGGAACAGTACTGCACACAACACACATGAACCACGGATCTCAGAGTAAACACAACACGCACAGTGTGGCTCACTGACCAAGCATGACCACACAGAGCACACACCTCACAGATTACCCTCATCACTCAAACAGCCAACCGCACACACAACCTGTCAAACACAACCACACACAAATCGCAATCACACACGCGAAACGCACACCACACACGCAACACATAAAAACCCACACGCAACACACACACTAACCACAACAAAAAGAACGCCGAATTTAAGCAACACTCATTTCACACACTACACACGTCACTCCAAACACACATAAAACATACACCACACAGAGCCTCACAGAACACACAACACAAAGGACACAACGTGTTCAAGGCATATCAGACACAACACACAATGTCACACAGAACACCTTGAAATACACAGATGACACAACACACACACACAATGCACAAAACAGATAAGAATACACGCAGCACACATGCAACCGAGAACACGGTACGTCGTACATCACGCAACACACGTGCGGTCAGGTCACATCACATTAACACGAAACAGAGAACCATTCACAGACCAAGTAACTTTCTCAACCACGAACACAACACGCTCCACAGAAGAAGACGCCGAACATAACCACACACGAAGACAGACTCCAGGCACACAACACACATCCACCCACAACCACACCATTCACACAGCACTCCATAAAATACACACAGAACGCACACTACAAACAACAAGGTGCCCAAACTGCGCACATCACATACACAGCAGTCACAACACAGAAAGAACACAACACACAGGAAACACACACACAACCACATAAACACCGCCACGCACAATAAGCCAGCAGATCACAGACTTCACAGCGAAAAACACACCGCAACAGAGCACGCAAACACGTAACACAACACAGAGTACACACACAATCACACCACAAACACCACAAAACACGCCCTTCCACAAAAGACAACGCACTTCACACGTAACACCAAACCCGACAAACACAGAACACATCACAGGAGAGATGCGCAACAGAAACACAGTACACACAACGCACACATTGAAACCAACATATCAACACACCACCACAACACACAGCATAATACACAAATCACAGAGCACCACACAACTCACACAAGCGTCACACACAAATTAAACGTCACAACTCATAGCACGCACAACATCCTGCATTAACGTCACAGCACACAGACCGGTGCAAACCGTACATACCACACGTAAAGCCACACACTGCACACACTCAGGGAAGAGCCACAACAAACACAAGCAAACACCCACAAACACAAAGATATGGAGAACAAACCCCCAAACGCAACACGCAAAACAGCACAACATCTGAAACAACATACCCCTCAGACATCACAGGACATAAGGGCACCCAATTCTCACAAACCACGTTTAACCACGTACACACCACGCACACAATGGGGCACACACACAACACAAGCAAAACCACACACACATAACACCTCTCACCTCACACACATAACAATCAATCTCACACACAGAATCTCTCAAACACGTATCACAATCACACACGCAGAACACACACAACACATACAAAACCACACGGAAAACACACAAACAACAATAAACGCACATAGCACACATTTCACACACTACGCACCCCCACTCACCACCGCACACAGACTCCCCACACACATATGTACGCACGGGCTCCGCTCTGCAATGCACACACGCCAAACGTAACAGCACGGCAGTCACAGGGCACGCAGCCGACACAACAGAGCACATGTTCCTCACCAAACACACAAATCACATTTACGAGAGCACGGGTAGCACACGCAATGAGGCACACTGAGAAAGCACAACCACACACGGACAACACATCTTCACATCACAAACAGAGCAACTGCACACACTCAACCACACCAGCACAACGACACACAAGTCACAATCACACACGCGGAACACACGATCCACACACAACACTCAAAAGTCCATACCATAGGCAAAATGCACGTAGACAACAAAGACAAATAGAACACATTTCACACACTACACGCTACGCACACCAACCACGCACAGACACACCACGCATACATCCTCACAAGGAGCACGCCGCAGAACACACGCACAACACAGAATCACGCAACACAATGGCCACAATACGAACACCACACCCTTCAAGGCACATGACCGTGCACAGTACGCACGAGAATCCTTCGCAGACCACGTAGTGCACACACCAAGAGACATGCCGAGCAGGCCCCAACCGCACACAGTCAGTATCTCTCACATCATGTGCATAACCCAAACGTCCAGACACACACACACACACACACACACACTCACACACACACACAACCTCTCCGACACAACACACAAATCACAACGACGCACACACGACAGACACAACACATACAAGTCCACCCACTGCTGACGAGAACACATGCAGCGCACATAAAAAGCACAACACACAGCACACACAACCACAAGCATACAATACAGAGCACACGCAGACAGACCCGCACGCAGACAGCACCGGCCAAAACTCACAGTCACACACACACACACACACACACAGCAAACACATGGACACAACACGTCCGACACAAGGCTAAATCAACGTCACACACAGTGCTCAAATTACACAGACCACCCAACATCTGCCCAGTATGCAACACACAGAAAGCATGTAGATGGCACTCACACAACCCAGAACACAGTGCATAACACAGCAGACCAAGGAAAAGACCAGACACATTTCACGCTGAACATTAGACCGTAAGCCACACACCAAACACAGAACACATACAACCGCCAACAGATAACTCATCAAAAAGACGCCAAATGTGCAGTGCACAGAGAACCACTAAACCCTCACAGCCCCACTCACAAATAGCAGCATCACACATCACACACCACGCAGTGGAAAAGACGCAGAACAGTGTACTCAACAAGCAGTAAGGAACCTATGCCACACATATTACAGAAAACGTACACACAGAAACGGACAACACACAGCACAGAGGAAACAAGCCAGGCCCAAAGACCACACAGACAGCACAACGCAAAACACACAAGGACACAGCGCAGCACAACAGAGAATACACACAGAATCACAGGAAAGCACCACAAACCACTCACTACCGTACGCCAACAACACGTACAGCACACAACACTACACACACAACCAACCCAAAACACACAAAAGAGATCAGCTGTATAGCCTTCCTACTGCAATGTTTACTAAGGTTGCTGTATCACCCAGGAGCAAGTTGCATGCAAGGGGAAACCGGCGTAGTGTTCTCTCAGGGAGGGTCTCCTCAGTGCGCGGTGGATTGTTTCCCCCAGCAGGGTTCGGCCTAAGGCTCCTCGGCAGCAGCTTCTGACACTTTACTACAAAGTATATTTACTTCAGGGCATATAGCTTTCACTCACCAGGACACTCCGGTTCTGCGCGTCCTCTCCTAGCACCCCCAGAAAACAAGGACCCCCGTGTGATCCCAAATCTGTGGAGAAGACAGCCAGGCACGCACGGCTTGCTTCAGTGTGCTAGAATGCACAAGTCGTAGGACTGCCCTCAAGCATTTAGCTTTGGAATCATAGCAAAGGATTCTTACTCCCTGCAGATCACAAAGACAGGGCTGGGCTGCACACGCTTAGGTCAGGCTGACGGAGTTCTGGCCCAGAGAAGAGCTTTGTTCTGACGAAAGGACGATCAGCTGAAGGAGTCCCAACAGCATCTTCCCTAAACCTCGTTGCAAGTTCCTATTCACTGCACACGTACCTCTTGGACTTCTTAAGGTGCATTCAGAGAGGAAACCCTGCACACCTACGTTTGGCCATTCCACTCCGTACGAGTTAGCGCAAAGTATCTGAACGTGTTAGATCGGCAAGTTAGAGCTCAGTCACCGCCGCCACCACCACCCCCAACCCCCAGAACGATTTCCATTGCCGGTTTGAATTAAGCTACAGTAGAGTTTTTCTTGACAGGGAGAGCGGGCTCCCGGTGCCGCCTGCTTTTCGACTGTTGAACAGGACGCCCATCCGTCCTGCTTCCAATGCTGTGCAGAGAGCTACTTGCTCTGCCTCTTCCCCTGAGGCTGGGCAGAAGACCTCTTCACAGTACCCTTGTGTCCGCGAGTACAAGTACGTGAAAGAAGCTGGCCTTGACACAGAAGTGTTTCGCTGTCAGTCTGGACGTGTCTGAGCAGCTAATCACTTGGACTGAGACAGCCTCAGAGCCTTCTCTGCAGGACAACAGCTCTGACGCCTTAGGGCCCATCCGTCATCCAGGCTTTGGAGAAGCTTGCACACACCTCTTGCTGACACGATGCTGAGGGACCAAAGCCAATGTGCACTTAGTTTTCGAAGCTCAGACTGTGGCAAGGGAGACCGGCTGACATACCCCGGCAGGCCAACCTGGGCCTCTCTGAGGCAGCCAGGCAGTAGCAGAGAAAAAGCGACTTTTTAAACTTCCAAGCTAAAGTCAGTGTATGCAGGCGTTTTTCTGACAGCCGGGCTTCCTCAGCAAGACCTCGCGTTACGGGCCACACAAGCGAGAGTCCGCCGCTCAGCAAAAGAGAGCTCCACACACAGCAGACTTCACTCAGGCACATGGAGCGTGGGCACACCGGACAGACACGGAAAGCACATTGCAAGCTCAGTTTCAGCTTCCACGGCAACGACTACGACGATTCCTTCAGTGGGGGCGTCCTGCACTGCTTTCTTTCACCCGCGTAAGCTGAATCCAAAGCTGACTTGCCTCCAACTGCTGTTTTTCCAAAGCATCTTGTTCGGCAACTTCCGTGTGGCTTGTGCTAAGGCCTAGTCGAATCCCACTTACTTACGTCTTTGACATAGAGTGTGTTCAGAGAAGACCGCCTTCTACTGCAATGCTCACTGTTTCCCCGTTGTCTCATAGGCGCAGATTGCATGCAAGGCGGAAGCAGCCAGGCGTTCTCTCAGGGAGAGTCTCCTCAATGCACGGTGGATTGTTTCCCCAGCAGAGTCTGGCAAATGGCCGTCCTGCAGCAGTTTCCGACACATTACTGCAAAGGCATCTTCGGGGCATTGCTGTGAACGCGACGAGTTGGCTCTTTCCGTTCTCTTTGAGTGCCCTCAGGAAACAAGGCCCTCCTGGGGGGAATTACAAACCTGTGGAGCAAATGGACCAGTCACTTAGAGGCTCTCTTCAGGGCGCTTGAATGCAGAAGTCTCTCGACACACGAACAGCACATCACACTAAACATCAACACCCCCACACACACACACCCACACACCGGGAACAGTACTGCACACAACACACATGAACCACGGATCTCAGAGTAAACACAACACGCACAGTGTGGCTCACTGACCAAGCATGACCACACAGAGCACACACCTCACAGATTACCCTCATCACTCAAACAGCCAACCGCACACACAACCTGTCAAACACAACCACACACAAATCGCAATCACACACGCGAAACGCACACCACACACGCAACACATAAAAACCCACACGCAACACACACACTAACCACAACAAAAAGAACGCCGAATTTAAGCAACACTCATTTCACACACTACACACGTCACTCCAACACACATAAAACATACACCACACAGAGCCTCACAGAACACACAACACAAAGGACACAACGTGTTCAAGGCATATCAGACACAACACACAATGTCACACAGAACACCTTGAAATACACAGATGACACAACACACACACACAATGCACAAAACAGATAAGAATACACGCAGCACACATGCAACCGAGAACACGGTACGTCGTACATCACGCAACACACGTGCGGTCAGGTCACATCACATTAACACGAAACAGAGAACCATTCACAGACCAAGTAACTTTCTCAACCACGAACACAACACGCTCCACAGAAGAAGACGCCGAACATAACCACACACGAAGACAGACTCCAGGCACACAACACACATCCACCCACAACCACACCATTCACACAGCACTCCATAAAATACACACAGAACGCACACTACAAACAACAAGGTGCCCAAACTGCGCACATCACATACACAGCAGTCACAACACAGAAAGAACACAACACACAGGAAACACACACACAACCACATAAACACCGCCACGCACAATAAGCCAGCAGATCACAGACTTCACAGCGAAAAACACACCGCAACAGAGCACGCAAACACGTAACACAACACAGAGTACACACACAATCACACCACAAACACCACAAAACACGCCCTTCCACAAAAGACAACGCACTTCACACGTAACACCAAACCCGACAAACACAGAACACATCACAGGAGAGATGCGCAACAGAAACACAGTACACACAACGCACACATTGAAACCAACATATCAACACACCACCACAACACACAGCATAATACACAAATCACAGAGCACCACACAACTCACACAAGCGTCACACACAAATTAAACGTCACAACTCATAGCACGCACAACATCCTGCATTAACGTCACAGCACACAGACCGGTGCAAACCGTACATACCACACGTAAAGCCACACACTGCACACACTCAGGGAAGAGCCACAACAAACACAAGCAAACACCCACAAACACAAAGATATGGAGAACAAACCCCCAAACGCAACACGCAAAACAGCACAACATCTGAAACAACATACCCCTCAGACATCACAGGACATAAGGGCACCCAATTCTCACAAACCACGTTTAACCACGTACACACCACGCACACAATGGGGCACACACACAACACAAGCAAAACCACACACACATAACACCTCTCACCTCACACACATAACAATCAATCTCACACACAGAATCTCTCAAACACGTATCACAATCACACACGCAGAACACACACAACACATACAAAACCACACGGAAAACACACAAACAACAATAAACGCACATAGCACACATTTCACACACTACGCACCCCCACTCACCACCGCACACAGACTCCCCACACACATATGTACGCACGGGCTCCGCTCTGCAATGCACACACGCCAAACGTAACAGCACGGCAGTCACAGGGCACGCAGCCGACACAACAGAGCACATGTTCCTCACCAAACACACAAATCACATTTACGAGAGCACGGGTAGCACACGCAATGAGGCACACTGAGAAAGCACAACCACACACGGACAACACATCTTCACATCACAAACAGAGCAACTGCACACACTCAACCACACCAGCACAACGACACACAAGTCACAATCACACACGCGGAACACACGATCCACACACAACACTCAAAAGTCCATACCATAGGCAAAATGCACGTAGACAACAAAGACAAATAGAACACATTTCACACACTACACGCTACGCACACCAACCACGCACAGACACACCACGCATACATCCTCACAAGGAGCACGCCGCAGAACACACGCACAACACAGAATCACGCAACACAATGGCCACAATACGAACACCACACCCTTCAAGGCACATGACCGTGCACAGTACGCACGAGAATCCTTCGCAGACCACGTAGTGCACACACCAAGAGACATGCCGAGCAGGCCCCAACCGCACACAGTCAGTATCTCTCACATCATGTGCATAACCCAAACGTCCAGACACACACACACACACACACACACACTCACACACACACACAACCTCTCCGACACAACACACAAATCACAACGACGCACACACGACAGACACAACACATACAAGTCCACCCACTGCTGACGAGAACACATGCAGCGCACATAAAAAGCACAACACACAGCACACACAACCACAAGCATACAATACAGAGCACACGCAGACAGACCCGCACGCAGACAGCACCGGCCAAAACCCACAGACACACACACACACACACACACACAGCAAACACATGGACACAACACGTCCGACACAAGGCTAAATCAACGTCACACACAGTGCTCAAATTACACAGACCACCCAACATCTGCCCAGTATGCAACACACAGAAAGCATGTAGATGGCACTCACACAACCCAGAACACAGTGCATAACACAGCAGACCAAGGAAAAGACCAGACACATTTCACGCTGAACATTAGACCGTAAGCCACACACCAAACACAGAACACATACAACCGCCAACAGATAACTCATCAAAAAGACGCCAAATGTGCAGTGCACAGAGAACCACTCAACCCTCACAGCCCCACTCACAAATAGCAGCATCACACATCACACACCACGCAGTGGAAAAGACGCAGAACAGTGTACTCAACAAGCAGTAAGGAACCTATGCCACACATATTACAGAAAACGTACACACAGAAACGGACAACACACAGCACAGAGGAAACAAGCCAGGCCCAAAGACCACACAGACAGCACAACGCAAAACACACAAGGACACAGCGCAGCACAACAGAGAATACACACAGAATCACAGGAAAGCACCACAAACCACTCACTACCGTACGCCAACAACACGTACAGCACACAACACTACACACACAACCAACCCAAAACACACAAAAGAGATCAGCTGTATAGGCTTCCTACTGCAATGTTTACTAAGGTTGCTGTATCACCCAGGAGCAAGTTGCATGCAAGGGGAAACCGGCGTAGTGTTCTCTCAGGGAGGGTCTCCTCAGTGCGCGGTGGATTGTTTCCCCCAGCAGGGTTTGGCCTAAGGCTCCTCGGCAGCAGCTTCTGACACTTTACTACAAAGTATATTTACTTCAGGGCATATAGCTTTCACTCACCAGGACACTCCGGTTCTGCGCGTCCTCTCCTAGCACCCCCAGAAAACAAGGACCCCCGTGTGATCCCAAATCTGTGGAGAAGACAGCCAGGCACGCACGGCTTGCTTCAGTGTGCTAGAATGCACAAGTCGTAGGACTGCCCTCAAGCATTTAGCTTTGGAATCATAGCAAAGGATTCTTACTCCCTGCAGATCACAAAGACAGGGCTGGGCTGCACACGCTTAGGTCAGGCTGACGGAGTTCTGGCCCAGAGAAGAGCTTTGTTCTGACGAAAGGACGATCAGCTGAAGGAGTCCCAACAGCATCTTCCCTAAACCTCGTTGCAAGTTCCTATTCACTGCACACGTACCTCTTGGACTTCTTAAGGTGCATTCAGAGAGGAAACCCTGCACACCTACGTTTGGCCATTCCACTCCGTACGAGTTAGCGCAAAGTATCTGAACGTGTTAGATCGGCAAGTTAGAGCTCAGTCACCGCCGCCACCACCCCCCCAACCCCCAGAACGATTTCCATTGCCGGTTTGAATTAAGCTACAGTAGAGTTTTTCTTGACAGGGAGAGCGGGCTCCCGGTGCCGCCTGCTTTTCGACTGTTGAACAGGACGCCCATCCGTCCTGCTTCCAATGCTGTGCAGAGAGCTACTTGCTCTGCCTCTTCCCCTGAGGCTGGGCAGAAGACCTCTTCACAGTACCCTTGTGTCCGCGAGTACAAGTACGTGAAAGAAGCTGGCCTTGACACAGAAGTGTTTCGCTGTCAGTCTGGACGTGTCTGAGCAGCTAATCACTTGGACTGAGACAGCCTCAGAGCCTTCTCTGCAGGACAACAGCTCTGACGCCTTAGGGCCCATCCGTCATCCAGGCTTTGGAGAAGCTTGCACACACCTCTTGCTGACACGATGCTGAGGGACCAAAGCCAATGTGCACTTAGTTTTCGAAGCTCAGACTGTGGCAAGGGAGACCGGCTGACATACCCCGGCAGGCCAACCTGGGCCTCTCTGAGGCAGCCAGGCAGTAGCAGAGAAAAAGCGACTTTTTAAACTTCCAAGCTAAAGTCAGTGTATGCAGGCGTTTTTCTGACAGCCGGGCTTCCTCAGCAAGACCTCGCGTTACGGGCCACACAAGCGAGAGTCCGCCGCTCAGCAAAAGAGAGCTCCACACACAGCAGACTTCACTCAGGCACATGGAGCGTGGGCACACCGGACAGACACGGAAAGCACATTGCAAGCTCAGTTTCAGCTTCCACGGCAACGACTACGACGATTCCTTCAGTGGGGGCGTCCTGCACTGCTTTCTTTCACCCGCGTAAGCTGAATCCAAAGCTGACTTGCCTCCAACTGCTGTTTTTCCAAAGCATCTTGTTCGGCAACTTCCGTGTGGCTTGTGCTAAGGCCTAGTCGAATCCCACTTACTTACGTCTTTGACATAGAGTGTGTTCAGAGAAGACCGCCTTCTACTGCAATGCTCACTGTTTCCCCGTTGTCTCATAGGCGCAGATTGCATGCAAGGCGGAAGCAGCCAGGCGTTCTCTCAGGGAGAGTCTCCTCAATGCACGGTGGATTGTTTCCCCAGCAGAGTCTGGCAAATGGCCGTCCTGCAGCAGTTTCCGACACATTACTGCAAAGGCATCTTCGGGGCATTGCTGTGAACGCGACGAGTTGGCTCTTTCCGTTCTCTTTGAGTGCCCTCAGGAAACAAGGCCCTCCTGGGGGGAATTACAAACCTGTGGAGCAAATGGACCAGTCACTTAGAGGCTCTCTTCAGGGCGCTTGAATGCAGAAGTCTCTCGACACACGAACAGCACATCACACTAAACATCAACACCCCCCCACACACACACCCACACACCAGGAACAGTACTGCACACAACACACATGAACCACGGATCTCAGAGTAAACACAACACGCACAGTGTGGCTCACTGACCAAGCATGACCACACAGAGCACACACCTCACAGATTACCCTCATCACTCAAACAGCCAACCGCACACACAACCTGTCAAACACAACCACACACAAATCGCAATCACACACGCGAAACGCACACCACACACGCAACACATAAAAACCCACACGCAACACACACACTAACCACAACAAAAAGAACGCCGAATTTAAGCAACACTCATTTCACACACTACACACGTCACTCCAAACACACATAAAACATACACCACACAGAGCCTCACAGAACACACAACACAAAGGACACAACGTGTTCAAGGCATATCAGACACAACACACAATGTCACACAGAACACCTTGAAATACACAGATGACACAACACACACACACAATGCACAAAACAGATAAGAATACACGCAGCACACATGCAACCGAGAACACGGTACGTCGTACATCACGCAACACACGTGCGGTCAGGTCACATCACATTAACACGAAACAGAGAACCATTCACAGACCAAGTAACTTTCTCAACCACGAACACAACACGCTCCACAGAAGAAGACGCCGAACATAACCACACACGAAGACAGACTCCAGGCACACAACACACATCCACCCACAACCACACCATTCACACAGCACTCCATAAAATACACACAGAACGCACACTACAAACAACAAGGTGCCCAAACTGCGCACATCACATACACAGCAGTCACAACACAGAAAGAACACAACACACAGGAAACACACACACAACCACATAAACACCGCCACGCACAATAAGCCAGCAGATCACAGACTTCACAGCGAAAAACACACCGCAACAGAGCACGTAAACATGTAACACAACACAGAGTACACACACAATCACACCACAAACACCACAAAACACGCCCTTCCACAAAAGACAACGCACTTCACACGTAACACCAAACCCGACAAACACAGAACACATCACAGGAGAGATGCGCAACAGAAACACAGTACACACAACGCACACATTGAAACCAACATATCAACACACCACCACAACACACAGCATAATACACAAATCACAGAGCACCACACAACTCACACAAGCGTCACACACAAATTAAACGTCACAACTCATAGCACGCACAACATCCTGCATTAACGTCACAGCACACAGACCGGTGCAAACCGTACATACCACACGTAAAGCCACACACTGCACACACTCAGGGAAGAGCCACAACAAACACAAGCAAACACCCACAAACACAAAGATATGGAGAACAAACCCCCAAACGCAACACGCAAAACAGCACAACATCTGAAACAACATACCCCTCAGACATCACAGGACATAAGGGCACCCAATTCTCACAAACCACGTTTAACCACGTACACACCACGCACACAATGGGGCACACACACAACACAAGCAAAACCACACACACATAACACCTCTCACCTCACACACATAACAATCAATCTCACACACAGAATCTCTCAAACACGTATCACAATCACACACGCAGAACACACACAACACATACAAAACCACACGGAAAACACACAAACAACAATAAACGCACATAGCACACATTTCACACACTACGCACCCCCACTCACCACCGCACACAGACTCCCCACACACATATGTACGCACGGGCTCCGCTCTGCAATGCACACACGCCAAACGTAACAGCACGGCAGTCACAGGGCACGCAGCCGACACAACAGAGCACATGTTCCTCACCAAACACACAAATCACATTTACGAGAGCACGGGTAGCACACGCAATGAGGCACACTGAGAAAGCACAACCACACACGGACAACACATCTTCACATCACAAACAGAGCAACTGCACACACTCAACCACACCAGCACAACGACACACAAGTCACAATTACACACGCGGAACACACTATCCACACACAACACTCAAAAGTCCATACCATAGGCAAAATGCACGTAGACAACAAAGACAAATAGAACACATTTCACACACTACACGCTACGCACACCAACAACGCACAGACACACCACGCATACATCCTCACAAGGAGCACGCCACAGAACACACGCACAACACAGAATCACGCAACACAATGGCCACAATACGAACACCACACCCTTCAAGGCACATGACCGTGCACAGTACGCACGAGAATCCTTCGCAGACCACGTAGTGCACACACCAAGAGACATGCCGAGCAGGCCCCAACAACACACAGTCAGTATCTCTCACATCATGTGCATAACCCAAACGTCCAGACACACACACACACACACACACACTCACACACACACACAACCTCTCCGACACAACACACAAATCACAACGACGCACACACGACAGACACAACACATACAAGTCCACCCACTGCTGACGAGAACACATGCAGCGCACATAAAAAGCACAACACACAGCACACACAACCACAAGCATACAATACAGAGCACACGCAGACAGACCCGCACGCAGACAGCACCGGCCAAAACCCACAGACACACACACACACACACACACACAGCAAACACATGGACACAACACGTCCGACACAAGGCTAAATCAACGTCACACACAGTGCTCAAATTACACAGACCACCCAACATCTGCCCAGTATGCAACACACAGAAAGCATGTAGATGGCACTCACACAACCCAGAACACAGTGCATAACACAGCAGACCAAGGAAAAGACCAGACACATTTCACGCTGAACATTAGACCGTAAGCCACACACCAAACACAGAACACATACAACCGCCAACAGATAACTCATCAAAAAGACGCCAAATGTGCAGTGCACAGAGAACCACTCAACCCTCACAGCCCCACTCACAAATAGCAGCATCACACATCACACACCACGCAGTGGAAAAGACGCAGAACAGTGTACTCAACAAGCAGTAAGGAACCTATGCCACACATATTACAGAAAACGTACACACAGAAACGGACAACACACAGCACAGAGGAAACAAGCCAGGCCCAAAGACCACACAGACAGCACAACGCAAAACACACAAGGACACAGCGCAGCACAACAGAGAATACACACAGAATCACAGGAAAGCACCACAAACCACTCACTACCGTACGCCAACAACACGTACAGCACACAACACTACACACACAACCAACCCAAAACACACAAAAGAGATCAGCTGTATAGGCTTCCTACTGCAATGTTTACTAAGGTTGCTGTATCACCCAGGAGCAAGTTGCATGCAAGGGGAAACCGGCGTAGTGTTCTCTCAGGGAGGGTCTCCTCAGTGCGCGGTGGATTGTTTCCCCCAGCAGGGTTTGGCCTAAGGCTCCTCGGCAGCAGCTTCTGACACTTTACTACAAAGTATATTTACTTCAGGGCATATAGCTTTCACTCACCAGGACACTCCGGTTCTGCGCGTCCTCTCCTAGCACCCCCAGAAAACAAGGACCCCCGTGTGATCCCAAATCTGTGGAGAAGACAGCCAGGCACGCACGGCTTGCTTCAGTGTGCTAGAATGCACAAGTCGTAGGACTGCCCTCAAGCATTTAGCTTTGGAATCATAGCAAAGGATTCTTACTCCCTGCAGATCACAAAGACAGGGCTGGGCTGCACACGCTTAGGTCAGGCTGACGGAGTTCTGGCCCAGAGAAGAGCTTTGTTCTGACGAAAGGACGATCAGCTGAAGGAGTCCCAACAGCATCTTCCCTAAACCTCGTTGCAAGTTCCTATTCACTGCACACGTACCTCTTGGACTTCTTAAGGTGCATTCAGAGAGGAAACCCTGCACACCTACGTTTGGCCATTCCACTCCGTACGAGTTAGCGCAAAGTATCTGAACGTGTTAGATCGGCAAGTTAGAGCTCAGTCACCGCCGCCACCCCCCCCCCAACCCCCAGAACGATTTCCATTGCCGGTTTGAATTAAGCTACAGTAGAGTTTTTCTTGACAGGGAGAGCGGGCTCCCGGTGCCGCCTGCTTTTCGACTGTTGAACAGGACGCCCATCCGTCCTGCTTCCAATGCTGTGCAGAGAGCTACTTGCTCTGCCTCTTCCCCTGAGGCTGGGCAGAAGACCTCTTCACAGTACCCTTGTGTCCGCGAGTACAAGTACGTGAAAGAAGCTGGCCTTGACACAGAAGTGTTTCGCTGTCAGTCTGGACGTGTCTGAGCAGCTAATCACTTGGACTGAGACAGCCTCAGAGCCTTCTCTGCAGGACAACAGCTCTGACGCCTTAGGGCCCATCCGTCATCCAGGCTTTGGAGAAGCTTGCACACACCTCTTGCTGACACGATGCTGAGGGACCAAAGCCAATGTGCACTTAGTTTTCGAAGCTCAGACTGTGGCAAGGGAGACCGGCTGACATACCCCGGCAGGCCAACCTGGGCCTCTCTGAGGCAGCCAGGCAGTAGCAGAGAAAAAGCGACTTTTTAAACTTCCAAGCTAAAGTCAGTGTATGCAGGCGTTTTTCTGACAGCCGGGCTTCCTCAGCAAGACCTCGCGTTACGGGCCACACAAGCGAGAGTCCGCCGCTCAGCAAAAGAGAGCTCCACACACAGCAGACTTCACTCAGGCACATGGAGCGTGGGCACACCGGACAGACACGGAAAGCACATTGCAAGCTCAGTTTCAGCTTCCACGGCAACGACTACGACGATTCCTTCAGTGGGGGCGTCCTGCACTGCTTTCTTTCACCCGCGTAAGCTGAATCCAAAGCTGACTTGCCTCCAACTGCTGTTTTTCCAAAGCATCTTGTTCGGCAACTTCCGTGTGGCTTGTGCTAAGGCCTAGTCGAATCCCACTTACTTACGTCTTTGACATAGAGTGTGTTCAGAGAAGACCGCCTTCTACTGCAATGCTCACTGTTTCCCCGTTGTCTCATAGGCGCAGATTGCATGCAAGGCGGAAGCAGCCAGGCGTTCTCTCAGGGAGAGTCTCCTCAATGCACGGTGGATTGTTTCCCCAGCAGAGTCTGGCAAATGGCCGTCCTGCAGCAGTTTCCGACACATTACTGCAAAGGCATCTTCGGGGCATTGCTGTGAACGCGACGAGTTGGCTCTTTCCGTTCTCTTTGAGTGCCCTCAGGAAACAAGGCCCTCCTGGGGGGAATTACAAACCTGTGGAGCAAATGGACCAGTCACTTAGAGGCTCTCTTCAGGGCGCTTGAATGCAGAAGTCTCTCGACACACGAACAGCACATCACACTAAACATCAACACCCCCCCACACACACACCCACACACCGGGAACAGTACTGCACACAACACACATGAACCACGGATCTCAGAGTAAACACAACACGCACAGTGTGGCTCACTGACCAAGCATGACCACACAGAGCACACACCTCACAGATTACCCTCATCACTCAAACAGCCAACCGCACACACAACCTGTCAAACACAACCACACACAAATCGCAATCACACACGCGAAACGCACACCACACACGCAACACATAAAAACCCACATGCAACACACACACTAACCACAACAAAAAGAACGCCGAATTTAAGCAACACTCATTTCACACACTACACACGTCACTCCAAACACACATAAAACATACACCACACAGAGCCTCACAGAACACACAACACAAAGGACACAACGTGTTCAAGGCATATCAGACACAACACACAATGTCACACAGAACACCTTGAAATACACAGATGACACAACACACACACACAATGCACAAAACAGATAAGAATACACGCAGCACACATGCAACCGAGAACACGGTACGTCGTACATCACGCAACACACGTGCGGTCAGGTCACATCACATTAACACGAAACAGAGAACCATTCACAGACCAAGTAACTTTCTCAACCACGAACACAACACGCTCCACAGAAGAAGACGCCGAACATAACCACACACGAAGACAGACTCCAGGCACACAACACACATCCACCCACAACCACACCATTCACACAGCACTCCATAAAATACACACAGAACGCACACTACAAACAACAAGGTGCCCAAACTGCGCACATCACATACACAGCAGTCACAACACAGAAAGAACACAACACACAGGAAACACACACACAACCACATAAACACCGCCACGCACAATAAGCCAGCAGATCACAGACTTCACAGCGAAAAACACACCGCAACAGAGCACGCAAACACGTAACACAACACAGAGTACACACACAATCACACCACAAACACCACAAAACACGCCCTTCCACAAAAGACAACGCACTTCACACGTAACACCAAACCCGACAAACACAGAACACATCACAGGAGAGATGCGCAACAGAAACACAGTACACACAACGCACACATTGAAACCAACATATCAACACACCACCACAACACACAGCATAATACACAAATCACAGAGCACCACACAACTCACACAAGCGTCACACACAAATTAAACGTCACAACTCATAGCACGCACAACATCCTGCATTAACGTCACAGCACACAGACCGGTGCAAACCGTACATACCACACGTAAAGCCACACACTGCACACACTCAGGGAAGAGCCACAACAAACACAAGCAAACACCCACAAACACAAAGATATGGAGAACAAACCCCCAAACGCAACACGCAAAACAGCACAACATCTGAAACAACATACCCCTCAGACATCACAGGACATAAGGGCACCCAATTCTCACAAACCACGTTTAACCACGTACACACCACGCACACAATGGGGCACACACACAACACAAGCAAAACCACACACACATAACACCTCTCACCTCACACACATAACAATCAATCTCACACACAGAATCTCTCAAACACGTATCACAATCACACACGCAGAACACACACAACACATACAAAACCACACGGAAAACACACAAACAACAATAAACGCACATAGCACACATTTCACACACTACGCACCCCCACTCACCACCGCACACAGACTCCCCACACACATATGTACGCACGGGCTCCGCTCTGCAATGCACACACGCCAAACGTAACAGCACGGCAGTCACAGGGCACGCAGCCGACACAACAGAGCACATGTTCCTCACCAAACACACAAATCACATTTACGAGAGCACGGGTAGCACACGCAATGAGGCACACTGAGAAAGCACAACCACACACGGACAACACATCTTCACATCACAAACAGAGCAACTGCACACACTCAACCACACCAGCACAACGACACACAAGTCACAATCACACACGCGGAACACACGATCCACACACAACACTCAAAAGTCCATACCATAGGCAAAATGCACGTAGACAACAAAGACAAATAGAACACATTTCACACACTACATGCTACGCACACCAACCACGCACAGACACACCACGCATACATCCTCACAAGGAGCACGCCGCAGAACACACGCACAACACAGAATCACGCAACACAATGGCCACAATACGAACACCACACCCTTCAAGGCACATGACCGTGCACAGTACGCACGAGAATCCTTCGCAGACCACGTAGTGCACACACCAAGAGACATGCCGAGCAGGCCCCAACCGCACACAGTCAGTATCTCTCACATCATGTGCATAACCCAAACGTCCAGACACACACACACACACACACACACACACACACACACACACACAACCTCTCCGACACAACACACAAATCACAACGACGCACACACGACAGACACAACACATACAAGTCCACCCACTGCTGACGAGAACACATGCAGCGCACATATAAAGCACAACACACAGCACACACAACCACAAGCATACAATACAGAGCACACGCAGACAGACCCGCACGCAGACAGCACCGGCCAAAACCCACAGACACACACACACACACACACACACAGCAAACACATGGACACAACACGTCCGACACAAGGCTAAATCAACGTCACACACAGTGCTCAAATTACACAGACCACCCAACATCTGCCCAGTATGCAACACACAGAAAGCATGTAGATGGCACTCACACAACCCAGAACACAGTGCATAACACAGCAGACCAAGGAAAAGACCAGACACATTTCACGCTGAACATTAGACCGTAAGCCACACACCAAACACAGAACACATACAACCGCCAACAGATAACTCATCAAAAAGACGCCAAATGTGCAGTGCACAGAGAACCACTCAACCCTCACAGCCCCACTCACAAATAGCAGCATCACACATCACACACCACGCAGTGGAAAAGACACAGAACAGTGTACTCAACAAGCAGTAAGGAACCTATGCCACACATATTACAGAAAACGTACACACAGAAACGGACAACACACAGCACAGAGGAAACAAGCCAGGCCCAAAGACCACACAGACAGCACAACGCAAAACACACAAGGACACAGCGCAGCACAACAGAGAATACACACAGAATCACAGGAAAGCACCACAAACCACTCACTACCGTACGCCAACAACACGTACAGCACACAACACTACACACACAACCAACCCAAAACACACAAAAGAGATCAGCTGTATAGCCTTCCTACTGCAATGTTTACTAAGGTTGCTGTATCACCCAGGAGCAAGTTGCATGCAAGGGGAAACCGGCGTAGTGTTCTCTCAGGGAGGGTCTCCTCAGTGCGCGGTGGATTGTTTCCCCCAGCAGGGTTCGGCCTAAGGCTCCTCGGCAGCAGCTTCTGACACTTTACTACAAAGTATATTTACTTCAGGGCATATAGCTTTCACTCACCAGGACACTCCGGTTCTGCGCGTCCTCTCCTAGCACCCCCAGAAAACAAGGACCCCCGTGTGATCCCAAATCTGTGGAGAAGACAGCCAGGCACGCACGGCTTGCTTCAGTGTGCTAGAATGCACAAGTCGTAGGACTGCCCTCAAGCATTTAGCTTTGGAATCATAGCAAAGGATTCTTACTCCCTGCAGATCACAAAGACAGGGCTGGGCTGCACACGCTTAGGTCAGGCTGACGGAGTTCTGGCCCAGAGAAGAGCTTTGTTCTGACGAAAGGACGATCAGCTGAAGGAGTCCCAACAGCATCTTCCCTAAACCTCGTTGCAAGTTCCTATTCACTGCACACGTACCTCTTGGACTTCTTAAGGTGCATTCAGAGAGGAAACCCTGCACACCTACGTTTGGCCATTCCACTCCGTACGAGTTAGCGCAAAGTATCTGAACGTGTTAGATCGGCAAGTTAGAGCTCAGTCACCGCCGCCACCACCCCCCCCCAACCCCCAGAACGATTTCCATTGCCGGTTTGAATTAAGCTACAGTAGAGTTTTTCTTGACAGGGAGAGTGGGCTCCCGGTGCCGCCTGCTTTTCGACTGTTGAACAGGACGCCCATCCGTCCTGCTTCCAATGCTGTGCAGAGAGCTACTTGCTCTGCCTCTTCCCCTGAGGCTGGGCAGAAGACCTCTTCACAGTACCCTTGTGTCCGCGAGTACAAGTACGTGAAAGAAGCTGGCCTTGACACAGAAGTGTTTCGCTGTCAGTCTGGACGTGTCTGAGCAGCTAATCACTTGGACTGAGACAGCCTCAGAGCCTTCTCTGCAGGACAACAGCTCTGACGCCTTAGGGCCCATCCGTCATCCAGGCTTTGGAGAAGCTTGCACACACCTCTTGCTGACACGATGCTGAGGGACCAAAGCCAATGTGCACTTAGTTTTCGAAGCTCAGACTGTGGCAAGGGAGACCGGCTGACATACCCCGGCAGGCCAACCTGGGCCTCTCTGAGGCAGCCAGGCAGTAGCAGAGAAAAAGCGACTTTTTAAACTTCCAAGCTAAAGTCAGTGTATGCAGGCGTTTTTCTGACAGCCGGGCTTCCTCAGCAAGACCTCGCGTTACGGGCCACACAAGCGAGAGTCCGCCGCTCAGCAAAAGAGAGCTCCACACACAGCAGACTTCACTCAGGCACATGGAGCGTGGGCACACCGGACAGACACGGAAAGCACATTGCAAGCTCAGTTTCAGCTTCCACGGCAACGACTACGACGATTCCTTCAGTGGGGGCGTCCTGCACTGCTTTCTTTCACCCGCGTAAGCTGAATCCAAAGCTGACTTGCCTCCAACTGCTGTTTTTCCAAAGCATCTTGTTCGGCAACTTCCGTGTGGCTTGTGCTAAGGCCTAGTCGAATCCCACTTACTTACGTCTTTGACATAGAGTGTGTTCAGAGAAGACCGCCTTCTACTGCAATGCTCACTGTTTCCCCGTTGTCTCATAGGCGCAGATTGCATGCAAGGCGGAAGCAGCCAGGCGTTCTCTCAGGGAGAGTCTCCTCAATGCACGGTGGATTGTTTCCCCAGCAGAGTCTGGCAAATGGCCGTCCTGCAGCAGTTTCCGACACATTACTGCAAAGGCATCTTCGGGGCATTGCTGTGAACGCGACGAGTTGGCTCTTTCCGTTCTCTTTGAGTGCCCTCAGGAAACAAGGCCCTCCTGGGGGGAATTACAAACCTGTGGAGCAAATGGACCAGTCACTTAGAGGCTCTCTTCAGGGCGCTTGAATGCAGAAGTCTCTCGACACACGAACAGCACATCACACTAAACATCAACACCCCCCCACACACACACCCACACACCGGGAACAGTACTGCACACAACACACATGAACCACGGATCTCAGAGTAAACACAACACGCACAGTGTGGCTCACTGACCAAGCATGACCACACAGAGCACACACCTCACAGATTACCCTCATCACTCAAACAGCCAACCGCACACACAACCTGTCAAACACAACCACACACAAATCGCAATCACACACGCGAAACGCACACCACACACGCAACACATAAAAACCCACACGCAACACACACACTAACCACAACAAAAAGAACGCCGAATTTAAGCAACACTCATTTCACACACTACACACGTCACTCCAACACACATAAAACATACACCACACAGAGCCTCACAGAACACACAACACAAAGGACACAACGTGTTCAAGGCATATCAGACACAACACACAATGTCACACAGAACACCTTGAAATACACAGATGACACAACACACACACACAATGCACAAAACAGATAAGAATACACGCAGCACACATGCAACCGAGAACACGGTACGTCGTACATCACGCAACACACGTGCGGTCAGGTCACATCACATTAACACGAAACAGAGAACCATTCACAGACCAAGTAACTTTCTCAACCACGAACACAACACGCTCCACAGAAGAAGACGCCGAACATAACCACACACGAAGACAGACTCCAGGCACACAACACACATCCACCCACAACCACACCATTCACACAGCACTCCATAAAATACACACAGAACGCACACTACAAACAACAAGGTGCCCAAACTGCGCACATCACATACACAGCAGTCACAACACAGAAAGAACACAACACACAGGAAACACACACACAACCACATAAACACCGCCACGCACAATAAGCCAGCAGATCACAGACTTCACAGCGAAAAACACACCGCAACAGAGCACGCAAACACGTAACACAACACAGAGTACACACACAATCACACCACAAACACCACAAAACACGCCCTTCCACAAAAGACAACGCACTTCACACGTAACACCAAACCCGACAAACACAGAACACATCACAGGAGAGATGCGCAACAGAAACACAGTACACACAACGCACACATTGAAACCAACATATCAACACACCACCACAACACACAGCATAATACACAAATCACAGAGCACCACACAACTCACACAAGCGTCACACACAAATTAAACGTCACAACTCATAGCACGCACAACATCCTGCATTAACGTCACAGCACACAGACCGGTGCAAACCGTACATACCACACGTAAAGCCACACACTGCACACACTCAGGGAAGAGCCACAACAAACACAAGCAAACACCCACAAACACAAAGATATGGAGAACAAACCCCCAAACGCAACACGCAAAACAGCACAACATCTGAAACAACATACCCCTCAGACATCACAGGACATAAGGGCACCCAATTCTCACAAACCACGTTTAACCACGTACACACCACGCACACAATGGGGCACACACACAACACAAGCAAAACCACACACACATAACACCTCTCACCTCACACACATAACAATCAATCTCACACACAGAATCTCTCAAACACGTATCACAATCACACACGCAGAACACACACAACACATACAAAACCACACGGAAAACACACAAACAATAATAAACGCACATAGCACACATTTCACACACTACGCACCCCCACTCACCACCGCACACAGACTCCCCACACACATATGTACGCACGGGCTCTGCTCTGCAATGCACACACGCCAAACGTAACAGCACGGCAGTCACAGGGCACGCAGCCGACACAACAGAGCACATGTTCCTCACCAAACACACAAATCACATTTACGAGAGCACGGGTAGCACACGCAATGAGGCACACTGAGAAAGCACAACCACACACGGACAACACATCTTCACATCACAAACAGAGCAACTGCACACACTCAACCACACCAGTACAACGACACACAAGTCACAATCACACACGCGGAACACACGATCCACACACAACACTCAAAAGTCCATACCATAGGCAAAATGCACGTAGACAACAAAGACAAATAGAACACATTTCACACACTACACGCTACGCACACCAACCACGCACAGACACACCACGCATACATCCTCACAAGGAGCACGCCGCAGAACACACGCACAACACAGAATCACGCAACACAATGGCCACAATACGAACACCACACCCTTCAAGGCACATGACCGTGCACAGTACGCACGAGAATCCTTCGCAGACCACGTAGTGCACACACCAAGAGACATGCCGAGCAGGCCCCAACCGCACACAGTCAGTATCTCTCACATCATGTGCATAACCCAAACGTCCAGACACACACACACACACACACACACACTCACACACACACACAACCTCTCCGACACAACACACAAATCACAACGACGCACACACGACAGACACAACACATACAAGTCCACCCACTGCTGACGAGAACACATGCAGCGCACATAAAAAGCACAACACACAGCACACACAACCACAAGCATACAATACAGAGCACACGCAGACAGACCCGCACGCAGACAGCACCGGCCAAAACCCACAGACACACACACACACACACACACACAGCAAACACATGGACACAACACGTCCGACACAAGGCTAAATCAACGTCACACACAGTGCTCAAATTACACAGACCACCCAACATCTGCCCAGTATGCAACACACAGAAAGCATGTAGATGGCACTCACACAACCCAGAACACAGTGCATAACACAGCAGACCAAGGAAAAGACCAGACACATTTCACGCTGAACATTAGACCGTAAGCCACACACCAAACACAGAACACATACAACCGCCAACAGATAACTCATCAAAAAGACGCCAAATGTGCAGTGCACAGAGAACCACTCAACCCTCACAGCCCCACTCACAAATAGCAGCATCACACATCACACACCACGCAGTGGAAAAGACGCAGAACAGTGTACTCAACAAGCAGTAAGGAACCTATGCCACACATATTACAGAAAACGTACACACAGAAACGGACAACACACAGCACAGAGGAAACAAGCCAGGCCCAAAGACCACACAGACAGCACAACGCAAAACACACAAGGACACAGCGCAGCACAACAGAGAATACACACAGAATCACAGGAAAGCACCACAAACCACTCACTACCGTACGCCAACAACACGTACAGCACACAACACTACACACACAACCAACCCAAAACACACAAAAGAGATCAGCTGTATAGCCTTCCTACTGCAATGTTTACTAAGGTTGCTGTATCACCCAGGAGCAAGTTGCATGCAAGGGGAAACCGGCATAGTGTTCTCTCAGGGAGGGTCTCCTCAGTGCGCGGTGGATTGTTTCCCCCAGCAGGGTTCGGCCTAAGGCTCCTCGGCAGCAGCTTCTGACACTTTACTACAAAGTATATTTACTTCAGGGCATATAGCTTTCACTCACCAGGACACTCCGGTTCTGCGCGTCCTCTCCTAGCACCCCCAGAAAACAAGGACCCCCGTGTGATCCCAAATCTGTGGAGAAGACAGCCAGGCACGCACGGCTTGCTTCAGTGTGCTAGAATGCACAAGTCGTAGGACTGCCCTCAAGCATTTAGCTTTGGAATCATAGCAAAGGATTCTTACTCCCTGCAGATCACAAAGACAGGGCTGGGCTGCACACGCTTAGGTCAGGCTGACGGAGTTCTGGCCCAGAGAAGAGCTTTGTTCTGACGAAAGGACGATCAGCTGAAGGAGTCCCAACAGCATCTTCCCTAAACCTCGTTGCAAGTTCCTATTCACTGCACACGTACCTCTTGGACTTCTTAAGGTGCATTCAGAGAGGAAACCCTGCACACCTACGTTTGGCCATTCCACTCCGTACGAGTTAGCGCAAAGTATCTGAACGTGTTAGATCGGCAAGTTAGAGCTCAGTCACCGCCGCCACCACCACCCCCAACCCCCAGAACGATTTCCATTGCCGGTTTGAATTAAGCTACAGTAGAGCTTTTCTTGACAGGGAGAGCGGGCTCCCGGTGCCGCCTGCTTTTCGACTGTTGAACAGGACGCCCATCCGTCCTGCTTCCAATGCTGTGCAGAGAGCTACTTGCTCTGCCTCTTCCCCTGAGGCTGGGCAGAAGACCTCTTCACAGTACCCTTGTGTCCGCGAGTACAAGTACGTGAAAGAAGCTGGCCTTGACACAGAAGTGTTTCGCTGTCAGTCTGGACGTGTCTGAGCAGCTAATCACTTGGACTGAGACAGCCTCAGAGCCTTCTCTGCAGGACAACAGCTCTGACGCCTTAGGGCCCATCCGTCATCCAGGCTTTGGAGAAGCTTGCACACACCTCTTGCTGACACGATGCTGAGGGACCAAAGCCAATGTGCACTTAGTTTTCGAAGCTCAGACTGTGGCAAGGGAGACCGGCTGACATACCCCGGCAGGCCAACCTGGGCCTCTCTGAGGCAGCCAGGCAGTAGCAGAGAAAAAGCGACTTTTTAAACTTCCAAGCTAAAGTCAGTGTATGCAGGCGTTTTTCTGACAGCCGGGCTTCCTCAGCAAGACCTCGCGTTACGGGCCACACAAGCGAGAGTCCGCCGCTCAGCAAAAGAGAGCTCCACACACAGCAGACTTCACTCAGGCACATGGAGCGTGGGCACACCGGACAGACACGGAAAGCACATTGCAAGCTCAGTTTCAGCTTCCACGGCAACGACTACGACGATTCCTTCAGTGGGGGCGTCCTGCACTGCTTTCTTTCACCCGCGTAAGCTGAATCCAAAGCTGACTTGCCTCCAACTGCTGTTTTTCCAAAGCATCTTGTTCGGCAACTTCCGTGTGGCTTGTGCTAAGGCCTAGTCGAATCCCACTTACTTACGTCTTTGACATAGAGTGTGTTCAGAGAAGACCGCCTTCTACTGCAATGCTCACTGTTTCCCCGTTGTCTCATAGGCGCAGATTGCATGCAAGGCGGAAGCAGCCAGGCGTTCTCTCAGGGAGAGTCTCCTCAATGCACGGTGGATTGTTTCCCCAGCAGAGTCTGGCAAATGGCCGTCCTGCAGCAGTTTCCGACACATTACTGCAAAGGCATCTTCGGGGCATTGCTGTGAACGCGACGAGTTGGCTCTTTCCGTTCTCTTTGAGTGCCCTCAGGAAACAAGGCCCTCCTGGGGGGAATTACAAACCTGTGGAGCAAATGGACCAGTCACTTAGAGGCTCTCTTCAGGGCGCTTGAATGCAGAAGTCTCTCGACACACGAACAGCACATCACACTAAACATCAACACCCCCCCACACACACACCCACACACCGGTAACAGTACTGCACACAACACACATGAACCACGGATCTCAGAGTAAACACAACACGCACAGTGTGGCTCACTGACCAAGCATGACCACACAGAGCACACACCTCACAGATTACCCTCATCACTCAAACAGCCAACCGCACACACAACCTGTCAAACACAACCACACACAAATCGCAATCACACACGCGAAACGCACACCACACACGCAACACATAAAAACCCACACGCAACACACACACTAACCACAACAAAAAGAACGCCGAATTTAAGCAACACTCATTTCACACACTACACACGTCACTCCAAACACACATAAAACATACACCACACAGAGCCTCACAGAACACACAACACAAAGGACACAACGTGTTCAAGGCATATCAGACACAACACACAATGTCACACAGAACACCTTGAAATACACAGATGACACAACACACACACACAATGCACAAAACAGATAAGAATACACGCAGCACACATGCAACCGAGAACACGGTACGTCGTACATCACGCAACACACGTGCGGTCAGGTCACATCACATTAACACGAAACAGAGAACCATTCACAGACCAAGTAACTTTCTCAACCACGAACACAACACGCTCCACAGAAGAAGACGCCGAACATAACCACACACGAAGACAGACTCCAGGCACACAACACACATCCACCCACAACCACACCATTCACACAGCACTCCATAAAATACACACAGAACGCACACTACAAACAACAAGGTGCCCAAACTGCGCACATCACATACACAGCAGTCACAACACAGAAAGAACACAACACACAGGAAACACACACACAACCACATAAACACCGCCACGCACAATAAGCCAGCAGATCACAGACTTCACAGCGAAAAACACACCGCAACAGAGCACGTAAACATGTAACACAACACAGAGTACACACACAATCACACCACAAACACCACAAAACACGCCCTTCCACAAAAGACAACGCACTTCACACGTAACACCAAACCCGACAAACACAGAACACATCACAGGAGAGATGCGCAACAGAAACACAGTACACACAACGCACACATTGAAACCAACATATCAACACACCACCACAACACACAGCATAATACACAAATCACAGAGCACCACACAACTCACACAAGCGTCACACACAAATTAAACGTCACAACTCATAGCACGCACAACATCCTGCATTAACGTCACAGCACACAGACCGGTGCAAACCGTACATACCACACGTAAAGCCACACACTGCACACACTCAGGGAAGAGCCACAACAAACACAAGCAAACACCCACAAACACAAAGATATGGAGAACAAACCCCCAAACGCAACACGCAAAACAGCACAACATCTGAAACAACATACCCCTCAGACATCACAGGACATAAGGGCACCCAATTCTCACAAACCACGTTTAACCACGTACACACCACGCACACAATGGGGCACACACACAACACAAGCAAAACCACACACACATAACACCTCTCACCTCACACACATAACAATCAATCTCACACACAGAATCTCTCAAACACGTATCACAATCACACACGCAGAACACACACAACACATACAAAACCACACGGAAAACACACAAACAACAATAAACGCACATAGCACACATTTCACACACTACGCACCCCCACTCACCACCGCACACAGACTCCCCACACACATATGTACGCACGGGCTCCGCTCTGCAATGCACACACGCCAAACGTAACAGCACGGCAGTCAAAGGGCACGCAGCCGACACAACAGAGCACATGTTCCTCACCAAACACACAAATCACATTTACGAGAGCACGGGTAGCACACGCAATGAGGCACACTGAGAAAGCACAACCACACACGGACAACACATCTTCACATCACAAACAGAGCAACTGCACACACTCAACCACACCAGCACAACGACACACAAGTCACAATCACACACGCGGAACACACGATCCACACACAACACTCAAAAGTCCATACCATAGGCAAAATGCACGTAGACAACAAAGACAAATAGAACACATTTCACACACTACACGCTACGCACACCAACCACGCACAGACACACCACGCATACATCCTCACAAGGAGCACGCCGCAGAACACACGCACAACACAGAATCACGCAACACAATGGCCACAATACGAACACCACACCCTTCAAGGCACATGACCGTGCACAGTACGCACGAGAATCCTTCGCAGACCACGTAGTGCACACACCAAGAGACATGCCGAGCAGGCCCCAACCGCACACAGTCAGTATCTCTCACATCATGTGCATAACCCAAACGTCCAGACACACACACACACACACACACACACTCACACACACACACAACCTCTCCGACACAACACACAAATCACAACGACGCACACACGACAGACACAACACATACAAGTCCACCCACTGCTGACGAGAACACATGCAGCGCACATAAAAAGCACAACACACAGCACACACAACCACAAGCATACAATACAGAGCACACGCAGACAGACCCGCACGCAGACAGCACCGGCCAAAACCCACAGACACACACACACACACACACACACAGCAAACACATGGACACAACACGTCCGACACAAGGCTAAATCAACGTCACACACAGTGCTCAAATTACACAGACCACCCAACATCTGCCCAGTATGCAACACACAGAAAGCATGTAGATGGCACTCACACAACCCAGAACACAGTGCATAACACAGCAGACCAAGGAAAAGACCAGACACATTTCACGCTGAACATTAGACCGTAAGCCACACACCAAACACAGAACACATACAACCGCCAACAGATAACTCATCAAAAAGACGCCAAATGTGCAGTGCACAGAGAACCACTAAACCCTCACAGCCCCACTCACAAATAGCAGCATCACACATCACACACCACGCAGTGGAAAAGACGCAGAACAGTGTACTCAACAAGCAGTAAGGAACCTATGCCACACATATTACAGAAAACGTACACACAGAAACGGACAACACACAGCACAGAGGAAACAAGCCAGGCCCAAAGACCACACAGACAGCACAACGCAAAACACACAAGGACACAGCGCAGCACAACAGAGAATACACACAGAATCACAGGAAAGCACCACAAACCACTCACTACCGTACGCCAACAACACGTACAGCACACAACACTACACACACAACCAACCCAAAACACACAAAAGAGATCAGCTGTATAGCCTTCCTACTGCAATGTTTACTAAGGTTGCTGTATCACCCAGGAGCAAGTTGCATGCAAGGGGAAACCGGCGTAGTGTTCTCTCAGGGAGGGTCTCCTCAGTGCGCGGTGGATTGTTTCCCCCAGCAGGGTTCGGCCTAAGGCTCCTCGGCAGCAGCTTCTGACACTTTACTACAAAGTATATTTACTTCAGGGCATATAGCTTTCACTCACCAGGACACTCCGGTTCTGCGCGTCCTCTCCTAGCACCCCCAGAAAACAAGGACCCCCGTGTGATCCCAAATCTGTGGAGAAGACAGCCAGGCACGCACGGCTTGCTTCAGTGTGCTAGAATGCACAAGTCGTAGGACTGCCCTCAAGCATTTAGCTTTGGAATCATAGCAAAGGATTCTTACTCCCTGCAGATCACAAAGACAGGGCTGGGCTGCACACGCTTAGGTCAGGCTGACGGAGTTCTGGCCCAGAGAAGAGCTTTGTTCTGACGAAAGGACGATCAGCTGAAGGAGTCCCAACAGCATCTTCCCTAAACCTCGTTGCAAGTTCCTATTCACTGCACACGTACCTCTTGGACTTCTTAAGGTGCATTCAGAGAGGAAACCCTGCACACCTACGTTTGGCCATTCCACTCCGTACGAGTTAGCGCAAAGTATCTGAACGTGTTAGATCGGCAAGTTAGAGCTCAGTCACCGCCGCCACCACCACCCCCAACCCCCAGAACGATTTCCATTGCCGGTTTGAATTAAGCTACAGTAGAGTTTTTCTTGACAGGGAGAGCGGGCTCCCGGTGCCGCCTGCTTTTCGACTGTTGAACAGGACGCCCATCCGTCCTGCTTCCAATGCTGTGCAGAGAGCTACTTGCTCTGCCTCTTCCCCTGAGGCTGGGCAGAAGACCTCTTCACAGTACCCTTGTGTCCGCGAGTACAAGTACGTGAAAGAAGCTGGCCTTGACACAGAAGTGTTTCGCTGTCAGTCTGGACGTGTCTGAGCAGCTAATCACTTGGACTGAGACAGCCTCAGAGCCTTCTCTGCAGGACAACAGCTCTGACGCCTTAGGGCCCATCCGTCATCCAGGCTTTGGAGAAGCTTGCACACACCTCTTGCTGACACGATGCTGAGGGACCAAAGCCAATGTGCACTTAGTTTTCGAAGCTCAGACTGTGGCAAGGGAGACCGGCTGACATACCCCGGCAGGCCAACCTGGGCCTCTCTGAGGCAGCCAGGCAGTAGCAGAGAAAAAGCGACTTTTTAAACTTCCAAGCTAAAGTCAGTGTATGCAGGCGTTTTTCTGACAGCCGGGCTTCCTCAGCAAGACCTCGCGTTACGGGCCACACAAGCGAGAGTCCGCCGCTCAGCAAAAGAGAGCTCCACACACAGCAGACTTCACTCAGGCACATGGAGCGTGGGCACACCGGACAGACACGGAAAGCACATTGCAAGCTCAGTTTCAGCTTCCACGGCAACGACTACGACGATTCCTTCAGTGGGGGCGTCCTGCACTGCTTTCTTTCACCCGCGTAAGCTGAATCCAAAGCTGACTTGCCTCCAACTGCTGTTTTTCCAAAGCATCTTGTTCGGCAACTTCCGTGTGGCTTGTGCTAAGGCCTAGTCGAATCCCACTTACTTACGTCTTTGACATAGAGTGTGTTCAGAGAAGACCGCCTTCTACTGCAATGCTCACTGTTTCCCCGTTGTCTCATAGGCGCAGATTGCATGCAAGGCGGAAGCAGCCAGGCGTTCTCTCAGGGAGAGTCTCCTCAATGCACGGTGGATTGTTTCCCCAGCAGAGTCTGGCAAATGGCCGTCCTGCAGCAGTTTCCGACACATTACTGCAAAGGCATCTTCGGGGCATTGCTGTGAACGCGACGAGTTGGCTCTTTCCGTTCTCTTTGAGTGCCCTCAGGAAACAAGGCCCTCCTGGGGGGAATTACAAACCTGTGGAGCAAATGGACCAGTCACTTAGAGGCTCTCTTCAGGGCGCTTGAATGCAGAAGTCTCTCGACACACGAACAGCACATCACACTAAACATCAACACCCCCCCACACACACACCCACACACCGGTAACAGTACTGCACACAACACACATGAACCACGGATCTCAGAGTAAACACAACACGCACAGTGTGGCTCACTGACCAAGCATGACCACACAGAGCACACACCTCACAGATTACCCTCATCACTCAAACAGCCAACCGCACACACAACCTGTCAAACACAACCACACACAAATCGCAATCACACACGCGAAACGCACACCACACACGCAACACATAAAAACCCACACGCAACACACACACTAACCACAACAAAAAGAACGCCGAATTTAAGCAACACTCATTTCACACACTACACACGTCACTCCAAACACACATAAAACATACACCACACAGAGCCTCACAGAACACACAACACAAAGGACACAACGTGTTCAAGGCATATCAGACACAACACACAATGTCACACAGAACACCTTGAAATACACAGATGACACAACACACACACACAATGCACAAAACAGATAAGAATACACGCAGCACACATGCAACCGAGAACACGGTACGTCGTACATCATGCAACACACGTGCGGTCAGGTCACATCACATTAACACGAAACAGAGAACCATTCACAGACCAAGTAACTTTCTCAACCACGAACACAACACGCTCCACAGAAGAAGACGCCGAACATAACCACACACGAAGACAGACTCCAGGCACACAACACACATCCACCCACAACCACACCATTCACACAGCACTCCATAAAATACACACAGAACGCACACTACAAACAACAAGGTGCCCAAACTGCGCACATCACATACACAGCAGTCACAACACAGAAAGAACACAACACACAGGAAACACACACACAACCACATAAACACCGCCACGCACAATAAGCCAGCAGATCACAGACTTCACAGCGAAAAACACACTGCAACAGAGCACGTAAACACGTAACACAACACAGAGTACACACACAATCACACCACAAACACCACAAAACACGCCCTTCCACAAAAGACAACGCACTTCACACGTAACACCAAACCCGACAAACACAGAACACATCACAGGAGAGATGCGCAACAGAAACACAGTACACACAACGCACACATTGAAACCAACATATCAACACACCACCACAACACACAGCATAATACACAAATCACAGAGCACCACACAACTCACACAAGCGTCACACACAAATTAAACGTCACAACTCATAGCACGCACAACATCCTGCATTAACGTCACAGCACACAGACCGGTGCAAACCGTACATACCACACGTAAAGCCACACACTGCACACACTCAGGGAAGAGCCACAACAAACACAAGCAAACACCCACAAACACAAAGATATGGAGAACAAACCCCCAAACGCAACACGCAAAACAGCACAACATCTGAAACAACATACCCCTCAGACATCACAGGACATAAGGGCACCCAATTCTCACAAACCACGTTTAACCACGTACACACCACGCACACAATGGGGCACACACACAACACAAGCAAAACCACACACACATAACACCTCTCACCTCACACACATAACAATCAATCTCACACACAGAATCTCTCAAACACGTATCACAATCACACACGCAGAACACACACAACACATACAAAACCACACGGAAAACACACAAACAACAATAAACGCACATAGCACACATTTCACACACTACGCACCCCCACTCACCACCGCACACAGACTCCCCACACACATATGTACGCACGGGCTCCGCTCTGCAATGCACACACGCCAAACGTAACAGCACGGCAGTCAAAGGGCACGCAGCCGACACAACAGAGCACATGTTCCTCACCAAACACACAAATCACATTTACGAGAGCACGGGTAGCACACGCAATGAGGCACACTGAGAAAGCACAACCACACACGGACAACACATCTTCACATCACAAACAGAGCAACTGCACACACTCAACCACACCAGCACAACGACACACAAGTCACAATCACACACGCGGAACACACGATCCACACACAACACTCAAAAGTCCATACCATAGGCAAAATGCACGTAGACAACAAAGACAAATAGAACACATTTCACACACTACACGCTACGCACACCAACCACGCACAGACACACCACGCATACATCCTCACAAGGAGCACGCCGCAGAACACACGCACAACACAGAATCACGCAACACAATGGCCACAATACGAACACCACACCCTTCAAGGCACATGACCGTGCACAGTACGCACGAGAATCCTTCGCAGACCACGTAGTGCACACACCAAGAGACATGCCGAGCAGGCCCCAACCGCACACAGTCAGTATCTCTCACATCATGTGCATAACCCAAACGTCCAGACACACACACACACACACACACACACTCACACACACACACAACCTCTCCGACACAACACACAAATCACAACGACGCACACACGACAGACACAACACATACAAGTCCACCCACTGCTGACGAGAACACATGCAGCGCACATAAAAAGCACAACACACAGCACACACAACCACAAGCATACAATACAGAGCACACGCAGACAGACCCGCACGCAGACAGCACCGGCCAAAACCCACAGACACACACACACACACACACACACAGCAAACACATGGACACAACACGTCCGACACAAGGCTAAATCAACGTCACACACAGTGCTCAAATTACACAGACCACCCAACATCTGCCCAGTATGCAACACACAGAAAGCATGTAGATGGCACTCACACAACCCAGAACACAGTGCATAACACAGCAGACCAAGGAAAAGACCAGACACATTTCACGCTGAACATTAGACCGTAAGCCACACACCAAACACAGAACACATACAACCGCCAACAGATAACTCATCAAAAAGACGCCAAATGTGCAGTGCACAGAGAACCACTAAACCCTCACAGCCCCACTCACAAATAGCAGCATCACACATCACACACCACGCAGTGGAAAAGACGCAGAACAGTGTACTCAACAAGCAGTAAGGAACCTATGCCACACATATTACAGAAAACGTACACACAGAAACGGACAACACACAGCACAGAGGAAACAAGCCAGGCCCAAAGACCACACAGACAGCACAACGCAAAACACACAAGGACACAGCGCAGCACAACAGAGAATACACACAGAATCACAGGAAAGCACCACAAACCACTCACTACCGTACGCCAACAACACGTACAGCACACAACACTACACACACAACCAACCCAAAACACACAAAAGAGATCAGCTGTATAGCCTTCCTACTGCAATGTTTACTAAGGTTGCTGTATCACCCAGGAGCAAGTTGCATGCAAGGGGAAACCGGCGTAGTGTTCTCTCAGGGAGGGTCTCCTCAGTGCGCGGTGGATTGTTTCCCCCAGCAGGGTTCGGCCTAAGGCTCCTCGGCAGCAGCTTCTGACACTTTACTACAAAGTATATTTACTTCAGGGCATATAGCTTTCACTCACCAGGACACTCCGGTTCTGCGCGTCCTCTCCTAGCACCCCCAGAAAACAAGGACCCCCGTGTGATCCCAAATCTGTGGAGAAGACAGCCAGGCACGCACGGCTTGCTTCAGTGTGCTAGAATGCACAAGTCGTAGGACTGCCCTCAAGCATTTAGCTTTGGAATCATAGCAAAGGATTCTTACTCCCTGCAGATCACAAAGACAGGGCTGGGCTGCACACGCTTAGGTCAGGCTGACGGAGTTCTGGCCCAGAGAAGAGCTTTGTTCTGACGAAAGGACGATCAGCTGAAGGAGTCCCAACAGCATCTTCCCTAAACCTCGTTGCAAGTTCCTATTCACTGCACACGTACCTCTTGGACTTCTTAAGGTGCATTCAGAGAGGAAACCCTGCACACCTACGTTTGGCCATTCCACTCCGTACGAGTTAGCGCAAAGTATCTGAACGTGTTAGATCGGCAAGTTAGAGCTCAGTCACCGCCGCCACCACCACCCCCAACCCCCAGAACGATTTCCATTGCCGGTTTGAATTAAGCTACAGTAGAGTTTTTCTTGACAGGGAGAGCGGGCTCCCGGTGCCGCCTGCTTTTCGACTGTTGAACAGGACGCCCATCCGTCCTGCTTCCAATGCTGTGCAGAGAGCTACTTGCTCTGCCTCTTCCCCTGAGGCTGGGCAGAAGACCTCTTCACAGTACCCTTGTGTCCGCGAGTACAAGTACGTGAAAGAAGCTGGCCTTGACACAGAAGTGTTTCGCTGTCAGTCTGGACGTGTCTGAGCAGCTAATCACTTGGACTGAGACAGCCTCAGAGCCTTCTCTGCAGGACAACAGCTCTGACGCCTTAGGGCCCATCCGTCATCCAGGCTTTGGAGAAGCTTGCACACACCTCTTGCTGACACGATGCTGAGGGACCAAAGCCAATGTGCACTTAGTTTTCGAAGCTCAGACTGTGGCAAGGGAGACCGGCTGACATACCCCGGCAGGCCAACCTGGGCCTCTCTGAGGCAGCCAGGCAGTAGCAGAGAAAAAGCGACTTTTTAAACTTCCAAGCTAAAGTCAGTGTATGCAGGCGTTTTTCTGACAGCCGGGCTTCCTCAGCAAGACCTCGCGTTACGGGCCACACAAGCGAGAGTCCGCCGCTCAGCAAAAGAGAGCTCCACACACAGCAGACTTCACTCAGGCACATGGAGCGTGGGCACACCGGACAGACACGGAAAGCACATTGCAAGCTCAGTTTCAGCTTCCACGGCAACGACTACGACGATTCCTTCAGTGGGGGCGTCCTGCACTGCTTTCTTTCACCCGCGTAAGCTGAATCCAAAGCTGACTTGCCTCCAACTGCTGTTTTTCCAAAGCATCTTGTTCGGCAACTTCCGTGTGGCTTGTGCTAAGGCCTAGTCGAATCCCACTTACTTACGTCTTTGACATAGAGTGTGTTCAGAGAAGACCGCCTTCTACTGCAATGCTCACTGTTTCCCCGTTGTCTCATAGGCGCAGATTGCATGCAAGGCGGAAGCAGCCAGGCGTTCTCTCAGGGAGAGTCTCCTCAATGCACGGTGGATTGTTTCCCCAGCAGAGTCTGGCAAATGGCCGTCCTGCAGCAGTTTCCGACACATTACTGCAAAGGCATCTTCGGGGCATTGCTGTGAACGCGACGAGTTGGCTCTTTCCGTTCTCTTTGAGTGCCCTCAGGAAACAAGGCCCTCCTGGGGGGAATTACAAACCTGTGGAGCAAATGGACCAGTCACTTAGAGGCTCTCTTCAGGGCGCTTGAATGCAGAAGTCTCTCGACACACGAACAGCACATCACACTAAACATCAACACCCCCCCACACACACACCCACACACCGGTAACAGTACTGCACACAACACACATGAACCACGGATCTCAGAGTAAACACAACACGCACAGTGTGGCTCACTGACCAAGCATGACCACACAGAGCACACACCTCACAGATTACCCTCATCACTCAAACAGCCAACCGCACACACAACCTGTCAAACACAACCACACACAAATCGCAATCACACACGCGAAACGCACACCACACACGCAACACATAAAAACCCACACGCAACACACACACTAACCACAACAAAAAGAACGCCGAATTTAAGCAACACTCATTTCACACACTACACACGTCACTCCAAACACACATAAAACATACACCACACAGAGCCTCACAGAACACACAACACAAAGGACACAACGTGTTCAAGGCATATCAGACACAACACACAATGTCACACAGAACACCTTGAAATACACAGATGACACAACACACACACACAATGCACAAAACAGATAAGAATACACGCAGCACACATGCAACCGAGAACACGGTACGTCGTACATCATGCAACACACGTGCGGTCAGGTCACATCACATTAACACGAAACAGAGAACCATTCACAGACCAAGTAACTTTCTCAACCACGAACACAACACGCTCCACAGAAGAAGACGCCGAACATAACCACACACGAAGACAGACTCCAGGCACACAACACACATCCACCCACAACCACACCATTCACACAGCACTCCATAAAATACACACAGAACGCACACTACAAACAACAAGGTGCCCAAACTGCGCACATCACATACACAGCAGTCACAACACAGAAAGAACACAACACACAGGAAACACACACACAACCACATAAACACCGCCACGCACAATAAGCCAGCAGATCACAGACTTCACAGCGAAAAACACACTGCAACAGAGCACGTAAACACGTAACACAACACAGAGTACACACACAATCACACCACAAACACCACAAAACACGCCCTTCCACAAAAGACAACGCACTTCACACGTAACACCAAACCCGACAAACACAGAACACATCACAGGAGAGATGCGCAACAGAAACACAGTACACACAACGCACACATTGAAACCAACATATCAACACACCACCACAACACACAGCATAATACACAAATCACAGAGCACCACACAACTCACACAAGCGTCACACACAAATTAAACGTCACAACTCATAGCACGCACAACATCCTGCATTAACGTCACAGCACACAGACCGGTGCAAACCGTACATACCACACGTAAAGCCACACACTGCACACACTCAGGGAAGAGCCACAACAAACACAAGCAAACACCCACAAACACAAAGATATGGAGAACAAACCCCCAAACGCAACACGCAAAACAGCACAACATCTGAAACAACATACCCCTCAGACATCACAGGACATAAGGGCACCCAATTCTCACAAACCACGTTTAACCACGTACACACCACGCACACAATGGGGCACACACACAACACAAGCAAAACCACACACACATAACACCTCTCACCTCACACACATAACAATCAATCTCACACACAGAATCTCTCAAACACGTATCACAATCACACACGCAGAACACACACAACACATACAAAACCACACGGAAAACACACAAACAACAATAAACGCACATAGCACACATTTCACACACTACGCACCCCCACTCACCACCGCACACAGACTCCCCACACACATATGTACGCACGGGCTCCGCTCTGCAATGCACACACGCCAAACGTAACAGCACGGCAGTCAAAGGGCACGCAGCCGACACAACAGAGCACATGTTCCTCACCAAACACACAAATCACATTTACGAGAGCACGGGTAGCACACGCAATGAGGCACACTGAGAAAGCACAACCACACACGGACAACACATCTTCACATCACAAACAGAGCAACTGCACACACTCAACCACACCAGCACAACGACACACAAGTCACAATCACACACGCGGAACACACGATCCACACACAACACTCAAAAGTCCATACCATAGGCAAAATGCACGTAGACAACAAAGACAAATAGAACACATTTCACACACTACACGCTACGCACACCAACCACGCACAGACACACCACGCATACATCCTCACAAGGAGCACGCCGCAGAACACACGCACAACACAGAATCACGCAACACAATGGCCACAATACGAACACCACACCCTTCAAGGCACATGACCGTGCACAGTACGCACGAGAATCCTTCGCAGACCACGTAGTGCACACACCAAGAGACATGCCGAGCAGGCCCCAACCGCACACAGTCAGTATCTCTCACATCATGTGCATAACCCAAACGTCCAGACACACACACACACACACACACACACTCACACACACACACAACCTCTCCGACACAACACACAAATCACAACGACGCACACACGACAGACACAACACATACAAGTCCACCCACTGCTGACGAGAACACATGCAGCGCACATAAAAAGCACAACACACAGCACACACAACCACAAGCATACAATACAGAGCACACGCAGACAGACCCGCACGCAGACAGCACCGGCCAAAACCCACAGACACACACACACACACACACACACAGCAAACACATGGACACAACACGTCCGACACAAGGCTAAATCAACGTCACACACAGTGCTCAAATTACACAGACCACCCAACATCTGCCCAGTATGCAACACACAGAAAGCATGTAGATGGCACTCACACAACCCAGAACACAGTGCATAACACAGCAGACCAAGGAAAAGACCAGACACATTTCACGCTGAACATTAGACCGTAAGCCACACACCAAACACAGAACACATACAACCGCCAACAGATAACTCATCAAAAAGACGCCAAATGTGCAGTGCACAGAGAACCACTAAACCCTCACAGCCCCACTCACAAATAGCAGCATCACACATCACACACCACGCAGTGGAAAAGACGCAGAACAGTGTACTCAACAAGCAGTAAGGAACCTATGCCACACATATTACAGAAAACGTACACACAGAAACGGACAACACACAGCACAGAGGAAACAAGCCAGGCCCAAAGACCACACAGACAGCACAACGCAAAACACACAAGGACACAGCGCAGCACAACAGAGAATACACACAGAATCACAGGAAAGCACCACAAACCACTCACTACCGTACGCCAACAACACGTACAGCACACAACACTACACACACAACCAACCCAAAACACACAAAAGAGATCAGCTGTATAGCCTTCCTACTGCAATGTTTACTAAGGTTGCTGTATCACCCAGGAGCAAGTTGCATGCAAGGGGAAACCGGCGTAGTGTTCTCTCAGGGAGGGTCTCCTCAGTGCGCGGTGGATTGTTTCCCCCAGCAGGGTTCGGCCTAAGGCTCCTCGGCAGCAGCTTCTGACACTTTACTACAAAGTATATTTACTTCAGGGCATATAGCTTTCACTCACCAGGACACTCCGGTTCTGCGCGTCCTCTCCTAGCACCCCCAGAAAACAAGGACCCCCGTGTGATCCCAAATCTGTGGAGAAGACAGCCAGGCACGCACGGCTTGCTTCAGTGTGCTAGAATGCACAAGTCGTAGGACTGCCCTCAAGCATTTAGCTTTGGAATCATAGCAAAGGATTCTTACTCCCTGCAGATCACAAAGACAGGGCTGGGCTGCACACGCTTAGGTCAGGCTGACGGAGTTCTGGCCCAGAGAAGAGCTTTGTTCTGACGAAAGGACGATCAGCTGAAGGAGTCCCAACAGCATCTTCCCTAAACCTCGTTGCAAGTTCCTATTCACTGCACACGTACCTCTTGGACTTCTTAAGGTGCATTCAGAGAGGAAACCCTGCACACCTACGTTTGGCCATTCCACTCCGTACGAGTTAGCGCAAAGTATCTGAACGTGTTAGATCGGCAAGTTAGAGCTCAGTCACCGCCGCCACCACCACCCCCAACCCCCAGAACGATTTCCATTGCCGGTTTGAATTAAGCTACAGTAGAGTTTTTCTTGACAGGGAGAGCGGGCTCCCGGTGCCGCCTGCTTTTCGACTGTTGAACAGGACGCCCATCCGTCCTGCTTCCAATGCTGTGCAGAGAGCTACTTGCTCTGCCTCTTCCCCTGAGGCTGGGCAGAAGACCTCTTCACAGTACCCTTGTGTCCGCGAGTACAAGTACGTGAAAGAAGCTGGCCTTGACACAGAAGTGTTTCGCTGTCAGTCTGGACGTGTCTGAGCAGCTAATCACTTGGACTGAGACAGCCTCAGAGCCTTCTCTGCAGGACAACAGCTCTGACGCCTTAGGGCCCATCCGTCATCCAGGCTTTGGAGAAGCTTGCACACACCTCTTGCTGACACGATGCTGAGGGACCAAAGCCAATGTGCACTTAGTTTTCGAAGCTCAGACTGTGGCAAGGGAGACCGGCTGACATACCCCGGCAGGCCAACCTGGGCCTCTCTGAGGCAGCCAGGCAGTAGCAGAGAAAAAGCGACTTTTTAAACTTCCAAGCTAAAGTCAGTGTATGCAGGCGTTTTTCTGACAGCCGGGCTTCCTCAGCAAGACCTCGCGTTACGGGCCACACAAGCGAGAGTCCGCCGCTCAGCAAAAGAGAGCTCCACACACAGCAGACTTCACTCAGGCACATGGAGCGTGGGCACACCGGACAGACACGGAAAGCACATTGCAAGCTCAGTTTCAGCTTCCACGGCAACGACTACGACGATTCCTTCAGTGGGGGCGTCCTGCACTGCTTTCTTTCACCCGCGTAAGCTGAATCCAAAGCTGACTTGCCTCCAACTGCTGTTTTTCCAAAGCATCTTGTTCGGCAACTTCCGTGTGGCTTGTGCTAAGGCCTAGTCGAATCCCACTTACTTACGTCTTTGACATAGAGTGTGTTCAGAGAAGACCGCCTTCTACTGCAATGCTCACTGTTTCCCCGTTGTCTCATAGGCGCAGATTGCATGCAAGGCGGAAGCAGCCAGGCGTTCTCTCAGGGAGAGTCTCCTCAATGCACGGTGGATTGTTTCCCCAGCAGAGTCTGGCAAATGGCCGTCCTGCAGCAGTTTCCGACACATTACTGCAAAGGCATCTTCGGGGCATTGCTGTGAACGCGACGAGTTGGCTCTTTCCGTTCTCTTTGAGTGCCCTCAGGAAACAAGGCCCTCCTGGGGGGAATTACAAACCTGTGGAGCAAATGGACCAGTCACTTAGAGGCTCTCTTCAGGGCGCTTGAATGCAGAAGTCTCTCGACACACGAACAGCACATCACACTAAACATCAACACCCCCCCACACACACACCCACACACCGGTAACAGTACTGCACACAACACACATGAACCACGGATCTCAGAGTAAACACAACACGCACAGTGTGGCTCACTGACCAAGCATGACCACACAGAGCACACACCTCACAGATTACCCTCATCACTCAAACAGCCAACCGCACACACAACCTGTCAAACACAACCACACACAAATCGCAATCACACACGCGAAACGCACACCACACACGCAACACATAAAAACCCACACGCAACACACACACTAACCACAACAAAAAGAACGCCGAATTTAAGCAACACTCATTTCACACACTACACACGTCACTCCAAACACACATAAAACATACACCACACAGAGCCTCACAGAACACACAACACAAAGGACACAACGTGTTCAAGGCATATCAGACACAACACACAATGTCACACAGAACACCTTGAAATACACAGATGACACAACACACACACACAATGCACAAAACAGATAAGAATACACGCAGCACACATGCAACCGAGAACACGGTACGTCGTACATCACGCAACACACGTGCGGTCAGGTCACATCACATTAACACGAAACAGAGAACCATTCACAGACCAAGTAACTTTCTCAACCACGAACACAACACGCTCCACAGAAGAAGACGCCGAACATAACCACACACGAAGACAGACTCCAGGCACACAACACACATCCACCCACAACCACACCATTCACACAGCACTCCATAAAATACACACAGAACGCACACTACAAACAACAAGGTGCCCAAACTGCGCACATCACATACACAGCAGTCACAACACAGAAAGAACACAACACACAGGAAACACACACACAACCACATAAACACCGCCACGCACAATAAGCCAGCAGATCACAGACTTCACAGCGAAAAACACACCGCAACAGAGCACGTAAACACGTAACACAACACAGAGTACACACACAATCACACCACAAACACCACAAAACACGCCCTTCCACAAAAGACAACGCACTTCACACGTAACACCAAACCCGACAAACACAGAACACATAAGGGAGAGATGCGCAACAGAAACACAGTACACACAACGCACACATTGAAACCAACATATCAACACACCACCACAACACACAGCATAATACACAAATCACAGAGCACCACACAACTCACACAAGCGTCACACACAAATTAAACGTCACAACTCATAGCACGCACAACATCCTGCATTAACGTCACAGCACACAGACCGGTGCAAACCGTACATACCACACGTAAAGCCACACACTGCACACACTCAGGGAAGAGCCACAACAAACACAAGCAAACACCCACAAACACAAAGATATGGAGAACAAACCCCCAAACGCAACACGCAAAACAGCACAACATCTGAAACAACATACCCCTCAGACATCACAGGACATAAGGGCACCCAATTCTCACAAACCACGTTTAACCACGTACACACCACGCACACAATGGGGCACACACACAACACAAGCAAAACCACACACACATAAAACCTCTCACCTCACACACATAACAATCAATCTCACACACAGAATCTCTCAAACACGTATCACAATCACACACGCAGAACACACACAACACATACAAAACCACACGGAAAACACACAAACAACAATAAACGCACATAGCACACATTTCACACACTACGCACCCCCACTCACCACCGCACACAGACTCCCCACACACATATGTACGCACGGGCTCCGCTCTGCAATGCACACACGCCAAACGTAACAGCACGGCAGTCAAAGGGCACGCAGCCGACACAACAGAGCACATGTTCCTCACCAAACACACAAATCACATTTACGAGAGCACGGGTAGCACACGCAATGAGGCACACTGAGAAAGCACAACCACACACGGACAACACATCTTCACATCACAAACAGAGCAACTGCACACACTCAACCACACCAGCACAACGACACACAAGTCACAATCACACACGCGGAACACACGATCCACACACAACACTCAAAAGTCCATACCATAGGCAAAATGCACGTAGACAACAAAGACAAATAGAACACATTTCACACACTACACGCTACGCACACCAACCACGCACAGACACACCACGCATACATCCTCACAAGGAGCACGCCGCAGAACACACGCACAACACAGAATCACGCAACACAATGGCCACAATACGAACACCACACCCTTCAAGGCACATGACCGTGCACAGTACGCACGAGAATCCTTCGCAGACCACGTATTGCACACACCAAGAGACATGCCGAGCAGGCCCCAACCGCACACAGTCAGTATCTCTCACATCATGTGCATAACCCAAACGTCCAGACACACACACACACACACACACACACTCACACACACACACAACCTCTCCGACACAACACACAAATCACAACGACGCACACACGACAGACACAACACATACAAGTCCACCCACTGCTGACGAGAACACATGCAGCGCACATAAAAAGCACAACACACAGCACACACAACCACAAGCATACAATACAGAGCACACGCAGACAGACCCGCACGCAGACAGCACCGGCCAAAACCCACAGACACACACACACACACACACAGCAAACACATGGACACAACACGTCCGACACAAGGCTAAATCAACGTCACACACAGTGCTCAAATTACACAGACCACCCAACATCTGCCCAGTATGCAACACACAGAAAGCATGTAGATGGCACTCACACAACCCAGAACACAGTGCATAACACAGCAGACCAAGGAAAAGACCAGACACATTTCACGCTGAACATTAGACCGTAAGCCACACACCAAACACAGAACACATACAACCGCCAACAGATAACTCATCAAAAAGACGCCAAATGTGCAGTGCACAGAGAACCACTAAACCCTCACAGCCCCACTCACAAATAGCAGCATCACACATCACACACCACGCAGTGGAAAAGACGCAGAACAGTGTACTCAACAAGCAGTAAGGAACCTATGCCACACATATTACAGAAAACGTACACACAGAAACGGACAACACACAGCACAGAGGAAACAAGCCAGGCCCAAAGACCACACAGACAGCACAACGCAAAACACACAAGGACACAGCGCAGCACAACAGAGAATACACACAGAATCACAGGAAAGCACCACAAACCACTCACTACCGTACGCCAACAACACGTACAGCACACAACACTACACACACAACCAACCCAAAACACACAAAAGAGATCAGCTGTATAGCCTTCCTACTGCAATGTTTACTAAGGTTGCTGTATCACCCAGGAGCAAGTTGCATGCAAGGGGAAACCGGCGTAGTGTTCTCTCAGGGAGGGTCTCCTCAGTGCGCGGTGGATTGTTTCCCCCAGCAGGGTTCGGCCTAAGGCTCCTCGGCAGCAGCTTCTGACACTTTACTACAAAGTATATTTACTTCAGGGCATATAGCTTTCACTCACCAGGACACTCCGGTTCTGCGCGTCCTCTCCTAGCACCCCCAGAAAACAAGGACCCCCGTGTGATCCCAAATCTGTGGAGAAGACAGCCAGGCACGCACGGCTTGCTTCAGTGTGCTAGAATGCACAAGTCGTAGGACTGCCCTCAAGCATTTAGCTTTGGAATCATAGCAAAGGATTCTTACTCCCTGCAGATCACAAAGACAGGGCTGGGCTGCACACGCTTAGGTCAGGCTGACGGAGTTCTGGCCCAGAGAAGAGCTTTGTTCTGACGAAAGGACGATCAGCTGAAGGAGTCCCAACAGCATCTTCCCTAAACCTCGTTGCAAGTTCCTATTCACTGCACACGTACCTCTTGGACTTCTTAAGGTGCATTCAGAGAGGAAACCCTGCACACCTACGTTTGGCCATTCCACTCCGTACGAGTTAGCGCAAAGTATCTGAACGTGTTAGATCGGCAAGTTAGAGCTCAGTCACCGCCGCCACCACCACCCCCAACCCCCAGAACGATTTCCATTGCCGGTTTGAATTAAGCTACAGTAGAGTTTTTCTTGACAGGGAGAGCGGGCTCCCGGTGCCGCCTGCTTTTCGACTGTTGAACAGGACGCCCATCCGTCCTGCTTCCAATGCTGTGCAGAGAGCTACTTGCTCTGCCTCTTCCCCTGAGGCTGGGCAGAAGACCTCTTCACAGTACCCTTGTGTCCGCGAGTACAAGTACGTGAAAGAAGCTGGCCTTGACACAGAAGTGTTTCGCTGTCAGTCTGGACGTGTCTGAGCAGCTAATCACTTGGACTGAGACAGCCTCAGAGCCTTCTCTGCAGGACAACAGCTCTGACGCCTTAGGGCCCATCCGTCATCCAGGCTTTGGAGAAGCTTGCACACACCTCTTGCTGACACGATGCTGAGGGACCAAAGCCAATGTGCACTTAGTTTTCGAAGCTCAGACTGTGGCAAGGGAGACCGGCTGACATACCCCGGCAGGCCAACCTGGGCCTCTCTGAGGCAGCCAGGCAGTAGCAGAGAAAAAGCGACTTTTTAAACTTCCAAGCTAAAGTCAGTGTATGCAGGCGTTTTTCTGACAGCCGGGCTTCCTCAGCAAGACCTCGCGTTACGGGCCACACAAGCGAGAGTCCGCCGCTCAGCAAAAGAGAGCTCCACACACAGCAGACTTCACTCAGGCACATGGAGCGTGGGCACACCGGACAGACACGGAAAGCACATTGCAAGCTCAGTTTCAGCTTCCACGGCAACGACTACGACGATTCCTTCAGTGGGGGCGTCCTGCACTGCTTTCTTTCACCCGCGTAAGCTGAATCCAAAGCTGACTTGCCTCCAACTGCTGTTTTTCCAAAGCATCTTGTTCGGCAACTTCCGTGTGGCTTGTGCTAAGGCCTAGTCGAATCCCACTTACTTACGTCTTTGACATAGAGTGTGTTCAGAGAAGACCGCCTTCTACTGCAATGCTCACTGTTTCCCCGTTGTCTCATAGGCGCAGATTGCATGCAAGGCGGAAGCAGCCAGGCGTTCTCTCAGGGAGAGTCTCCTCAATGCACGGTGGATTGTTTCCCCAGCAGAGTCTGGCAAATGGCCGTCCTGCAGCAGTTTCCGACACATTACTGCAAAGGCATCTTCGGGGCATTGCTGTGAACGCGACGAGTTGGCTCTTTCCGTTCTCTTTGAGTGCCCTCAGGAAACAAGGCCCTCCTGGGGGGAATTACAAACCTGTGGAGCAAATGGACCAGTCACTTAGAGGCTCTCTTCAGGGCGCTTGAATGCAGAAGTCTCTCGACACACGAACAGCACATCACACTAAACATCAACACCCCCCCACACACACACCCACACACCGGGAACAGTACTGCACACAACACACATGAACCACGGATCTCAGAGTAAACACAACACGCACAGTGTGGCTCACTGACCAAGCATGACCACACAGAGCACACACCTCACAGATTACCCTCATCACTCAAACAGCCAACCGCACACACAACCTGTCAAACACAACCACACACAAATCGCAATCACACACGCGAAACGCACACCACACACGCAACACATAAAAACCCACACGCAACACACACACTAACCACAACAAAAAGAACGCCGAATTTAAGCAACACTCATTTCACACACTACACACGTCACTCCAAACACACATAAAACATACACCACACAGAGCCTCACAGAACACACAACACAAAGGACACAACGTGTTCAAGGCATATCAGACACAACACACAATGTCACACAGAACACCTTGAAATACACAGATGACACAACACACACACACAATGCACAAAACAGATAAGAATACACGCAGCACACATGCAACCGAGAACACGGTACGTCGTACATCACGCAACACACGTGCGGTCAGGTCACATCACATTAACACGAAACAGAGAACCATTCACAGACCAAGTAACTTTCTCAACCACGAACACAACACGCTCCACAGAAGAAGACGCCGAACATAACCACACACGAAGACAGACTCCAGGCACACAACACACATCCACCCACAACCACACCATTCACACAGCACTCCATAAAATACACACAGAACTCACACTACAAACAACAAGGTGCCCAAACTGCGCACATCACATACACAGCAGTCACAACACAGAAAGAACACAACACACAGGAAACACACACACAACCACATAAACACCGCCACGCACAATAAGCCAGCAGATCACAGACTTCACAGCGAAAAACACACCGCAACAGAGCACGTAAACCTGTAACACAACACAGAGTACACACACAATCACACCACAAACACCACAAAACACGCCCTTCCACAAAAGACAACGCACTTCACACGTAACACCAAACCCGACAAACACAGAACACATCACAGGAGAGATGCGCAACAGAAACACAGTACACACAACGCACACATTGAAACCAACATATCAACACACCACCACAACACACAGCATAATACACAAATCACAGAGCACCACACAACTCACACAAGCGTCACACACAAATTAAACGTCACAACTCATAGCACGCACAACATCCTGCATTAACGTCACAGCACACAGACCGGTGCAAACCGTACATACCACACGTAAAGCCACACACTGCACACACTCAGGGAAGAGCCACAACAAACACAAGCAAACACCCACAAACACAAAGATATGGAGAACAAACCCCCAAACGCAACACGCAAAACAGTACAACATCTGAAACAACATACCCCTCAGACATCACAGGACATAAGGGCACCCAATTTTCACAAACCACGTTTAACCACGTACACACCACGCACACAATGGGGCACACACACAACACAAGCAAAACCACACACACATAACACCTCTCACCTCACACACATAACAATCAATCTCACACACAGAATCTCTCAAACACGTATCACAATCACACACGCAGAACACACACAACACATACAAAACCACACGGAAAACACACAAACAACAATAAACGCACACAGCACACATTTCACACACTACGCACCCCCACTCACCACCGCACACAGACTCCCCACACACATATGTACGCACGGGCTCCGCTCTGCAATGCACACACGCCAAACGTAACAGCACGGCAGTCACAGGGCACGCAGCCGACACAACAGAGCACATGTTCCTCACCAAACACACAAATCACATTTACGAGAGCACGGGTAGCACACGCAATGAGGCACACTGAGAAAGCACAACCACACACGGACAACACATCTTCACATCACAAACAGAGCAACTGCACACACTCAACCACACCAGCACAACGACACACAAGTCACAATCACACACGCGGAACACACGATCCACACACAACACTCAAAAGTCCATACCATAGGCAAAATGCACGTAGACAACAAAGACAAATAGAACACATTTCACACACTACACGCTACGCACACCAACCACGCACAGACACACCACGCATACATCCTCACAAGGAGCACGCCGCAGAACACACGCACAACACAGAATCACGCAACACAATGGCCACAATACGAACACCACACCCTTCAAGGCACATGACCGTGCACAGTACGCACGAGAATCCTTCGCAGACCACGTAGTGCACACACCAAGAGACATGCCGAGCAGGCCCCAACTACACACAGTCAGTATCTCTCACATCATGTGCATAACCCAAACGTCCAGACACACACACACACACACACACACACTCACACACACACACAACCTCTCCGACACAACACACAAATCACAACGACGCACACACGACAGACACAACACATACAAGTCCACCCACTGCTGACGAGAACACATGCAGCGCACATAAAAAGCACAACACACAGCACACACAACCACAAGCATACAATACAGAGCACACGCAGACAGACCCGCACGCAGACAGCACCGGCCAAAACCCACAGACACACACACACACACACACACACAGCAAACACATGGACACAACACGTCCGACACAAGGCTAAATCAACGTCACACACAGTGCTCAAATTACACAGACCACCCAACATCTGCCCAGTATGCAACACACAGAAAGCATGTAGATGGCACTCACACAACCCAGAACACAGTGCATAACACAGCAGACCAAGGAAAAGACCAGACACATTTCACGCTGAACATTAGACCGTAAGCCACACACCAAACACAGAACACATACAACCGCCAACAGATAACTCATCAAAAAGACGCCAAATGTGCAGTGCACAGAGAACCACTCAACCCTCACAGCCCCACTCACAAATAGCAGCATCACACATCACACACCACGCAGTGGAAAAGACGCAGAACAGTGTACTCAACAAGCAGTAAGGAACCTATGCCACACATATTACAGAAAACGTACACACAGAAACGGACAACACACAGCACAGAGGAAACAAGCCAGGCCCAAAGACCACACAGACAGCACAACGCAAAACACACAAGGACACAGCGCAGCACAACAGAGAATACACACAGAATCACAGGAAAGCACCACAAACCACTCACTACCGTACGCCAACAACACGTACAGCACACAACACTACACACACAACCAACCCAAAACACACAAAAGAGATCAGCTGTATAGGCTTCCTACTGCAATGTTTACTAAGGTTGCTGTATCACCCAGGAGCAAGTTGCATGCAAGGGGAAACCGGCGTAGTGTTCTCTCAGGGAGGGTCTCCTCAGTGCGCGGTGGATTGTTTCCCCCAGCAGGGTTTGGCCTAAGGCTCCTCGGCAGCAGCTTCTGACACTTTACTACAAAGTATATTTACTTCAGGGCATATAGCTTTCACTCACCAGGACACTCCGGTTCTGCGCGTCCTCTCCTAGCACCCCCAGAAAACAAGGACCCCCGTGTGATCCCAAATCTGTGGAGAAGACAGCCAGGCACGCACGGCTTGCTTCAGTGTGCTAGAATGCACAAGTCGTAGGACTGCCCTCAAGCATTTAGCTTTGGAATCATAGCAAAGGATTCTTACTCCCTGCAGATCACAAAGACAGGGCTGGGCTGCACACGCTTAGGTCAGGCTGACGGAGTTCTGGCCCAGAGAAGAGCTTTGTTCTGACGAAAGGACGATCAGCTGAAGGACTCCCAACAGCATCTTCCCTAAACCTCGTTGCAAGTTCCTATTCACTGCACACGTACCTCTTGGACTTCTTAAGGTGCATTCAGAGAGGAAACCCTGCACACCTACGTTTGGCCATTCCACTCCGTACGAGTTAGCGCAAAGTATCTGAACGTGTTAGATCGGCAAGTTAGAGCTCAGTCACCGCCGCCACCCCCCCCCCCAACCCCCAGAACGATTTCCATTGCCGGTTTGAATTAAGCTACAGTAGAGTTTTTCTTGACAGGGAGAGCGGGCTCCCGGTGCCGCCTGCTTTTCGACTGTTGAACAGGACGCCCATCCGTCCTGCTTCCAATGCTGTGCAGAGAGCTACTTGCTCTGCCTCTTCCCCTGAGGCTGGGCAGAAGACCTCTTCACAGTACCCTTGTGTCCGCGAGTACAAGTACGTGAAAGAAGCTGGCCTTGACACAGAAGTGTTTCGCTGTCAGTCTGGACGTGTCTGAGCAGCTAATCACTTGGACTGAGACAGCCTCAGAGCCTTCTCTGCAGGACAACAGCTCTGACGCCTTAGGGCCCATCCGTCATCCAGGCTTTGGAGAAGCTTGCACACACCTCTTGCTGACACGATGCTGAGGGACCAAAGCCAATGTGCACTTAGTTTTCGAAGCTCAGACTGTGGCAAGGGAGACCGGCTGACATACCCCGGCAGGCCAACCTGGGCCTCTCTGAGGCAGCCAGGCAGTAGCAGAGAAAAAGCGACTTTTTAAACTTCCAAGCTAAAGTCAGTGTATGCAGGCGTTTTTCTGACAGCCGGGCTTCCTCAGCAAGACCTCGCGTTACGGGCCACACAAGCGAGAGTCCGCCGCTCAGCAAAAGAGAGCTCCACACACAGCAGACTTCACTCAGGCACATGGAGCGTGGGCACACCGGACAGACACGGAAAGCACATTGCAAGCTCAGTTTCAGCTTCCACGGCAACGACTACGACGATTCCTTCAGTGGGGGCGTCCTGCACTGCTTTCTTTCACCCGCGTAAGCTGAATCCAAAGCTGACTTGCCTCCAACTGCTGTTTTTCCAAAGCATCTTGTTCGGCAACTTCCGTGTGGCTTGTGCTAAGGCCTAGTCGAATCCCACTTACTTACGTCTTTGACATAGAGTGTGTTCAGAGAAGACCGCCTTCTACTGCAATGCTCACTGTTTCCCCGTTGTCTCATAGGCGCAGATTGCATGCAAGGCGGAAGCAGCCAGGCGTTCTCTCAGGGAGAGTCTCCTCAATGCACGGTGGATTGTTTCCCCAGCAGAGTCTGGCAAATGGCCGTCCTGCAGCAGTTTCCGACACATTACTGCAAAGGCATCTTCGGGGCATTGCTGTGAACGCGACGAGTTGGCTCTTTCCGTTCTCTTTGAGTGCCCTCAGGAAACAAGGCCCTCCTGGGGGGAATTACAAACCTGTGGAGCAAATGGACCAGTCACTTAGAGGCTCTCTTCAGGGCGCTTGAATGCAGAAGTCTCTCGACACACGAACAGCACATCACACTAAACATCAACACCCCCCCACACACACACCCACACACCGGGAACAGTACTGCACACAACACACATGAACCACGGATCTCAGAGTAAACACAACACGCACAGTGTGGCTCACTGACCAAGCATGACCACACAGAGCACACACCTCACAGATTACCCTCATCACTCAAACAGCCAACCGCACACACAACCTGTCAAACACAACCACACACAAATCGCAATCACACACGCGAAACGCACACCACACACGCAACACATAAAAACCCACACGCAACACACACACTAACCACAACAAAAAGAACGCCGAATTTAAGCAACACTCATTTCACACACTACACACGTCACTCCAAACACACATAAAACATACACCACACAGAGCCTCACAGAACACACAACACAAAGGACACAACGTGTTCAAGGCATATCAGACACAACACACAATGTCACACAGAACACCTTGAAATACACAGATGACACAACACACACACACAATGCACAAAACAGATAAGAATACACGCAGCACACATGCAACCGAGAACACGGTACGTCGTACATCACGCAACACACGTGCGGTCAGGTCACATCACATTAACACGAAACAGAGAACCATTCACAGACCAAGTAACTTTCACAACCACGAACACAACACGCTCCACAGAAGAAGACGCCGAACATAACCACACACGAAGACAGACTCCAGGCACACAACACACATCCACCCACAACCACACCATTCACACAGCACTCCATAAAATACACACAGAACTCACACTACAAACAACAAGGTGCCCAAACTGCGCACATCACATACACAGCAGTCACAACACAGAAAGAACACAACACACAGGAAACACACACACAACCACATAAACACCGCCACGCACAATAAGCCAGCAGATCACAGACTTCACAGCGAAAAACACACCGCAACAGAGCACGTAAACATGTAACACAACACAGAGTACACACACAATCACACCACAAACACCACAAAACACGCCCTTCCACAAAAGACAACGCACTTCACACGTAACACCAAACCCGACAAACACAGAACACATCACAGGAGAGATGCGCAACAGAAACACAGTACACACAACGCACACATTGAAACCAACATATCAACACACCACCACAACACACAGCATAATACACAAATCACAGAGCACCACACAACTCACACAAGCGTCACACACAAATTAAACGTCACAACTCATAGCACGCACAACATCCTGCATTAACGTCACAGCACACAGACCGGTGCAAACCGTACATACCACACGTAAAGCCACACACTGCACACACTCAGGGAAGAGCCACAACAAACACAAGCAAACACCCACAAACACAAAGATATGGAGAACAAACCCCCAAACGCAACACGCAAAACAGCACAACATCTGAAACAACATACCCCTCAGACATCACAGGACATAAGGGCACCCAATTCTCACAAACCACGTTTAACCACGTACACACCACGCACACAATGGGGCACACACACAACACAAGCAAAACCACACACACATAACACCTCTCACCTCACACACATAACAATCAATCTCACACACAGAATCTCTCAAACACGTATCACAATCACACACGCAGAACACACACAACACATACAAAACCACACGGAAAACACACAAACAACAATAAACGCACATAGCACACATTTCACACACTACGCACCCCCACTCACCACCGCACACAGACTCCCCACACACATATGTACGCACGGGCTCCGCTCTGCAATGCACACACGCCAAACGTAACAGCACGGCAGTCACAGGGCACGCAGCCGACACAACAGAGCACATGTTCCTCACCAAACACACAAATCACATTTACGAGAGCACGGGTAGCACACGCAATGAGGCACACTGAGAAAGCACAACCACACACGGACAACACATCTTCACATCACAAACAGAGCAACTGCACACACTCAACCACACCAGCACAACGACACACAAGTCACAATCACACACGCGGAACACACTATCCACACACAACACTCAAAAGTCCATACCATAGGCAAAATGCACGTAGACAACAAAGACAAATAGAACACATTTCACACACTACACGCTACGCACACCAACAACGCACAGACACACCACGCATACATCCTCACAAGGAGCACGCCGCAGAACACACGCACAACACAGAATCACGCAACACAATGGCCACAATACGAACACCACACCCTTCAAGGCACATGACCGTGCACAGTACGCACGAGAATCCTTCGAAGACCACGTAGTGCACACACCAAGAGACATGCCGAGCAGGCCCCAACAACACACAGTCAGTATCTCTCACATCATGTGCATAACCCAAACGTCCAGACACACACACACACACACACACACTCACACACACACACAACCTCTCCGACACAACACACAAATCACAACGACGCACACACGACAGACACAACACATACAAGTCCACCCACTGCTGACGAGAACACATGCAGCGCACATAAAAAGCACAACACACAGCACACACAACCACAAGCATACAATACAGAGCACACGCAGACAGACCCGCACGCAGACAGCACCGGCCAAAACCCACAGACACACACACACACACACACACACAGCAAACACATGGACACAACACGTCCGACACAAGGCTAAATCAACGTCACACACAGTGCTCAAATTACACAGACCACCCAACATCTGCCCAGTATGCAACACACAGAAAGCATGTAGATGGCACTCACACAACCCAGAACACAGTGCATAACACAGCAGACCAAGGAAAAGACCAGACACATTTCACGCTGAACATTAGACCGTAAGCCACACACCAAACACAGAACACATACAACCGCCAACAGATAACTCATCAAAAAGACGCCAAATGTGCAGTGCACAGAGAACCACTCAACCCTCACAGCCCCACTCACAAATAGCAGCATCACACATCACACACCACGCAGTGGAAAAGACGCAGAACAGTGTACTCAACAAGCAGTAAGGAACCTATGCCACACATATTACAGAAAACGTACACACAGAAACGGACAACACACAGCACAGAGGAAACAAGCCAGGCCCAAAGACCACACAGACAGCACAACGCAAAACACACAAGGACACAGCGCAGCACAACAGAGAATACACACAGAATCACAGGAAAGCACCACAAACCACTCACTACCGTACGCCAACAACACGTACAGCACACAACACTACACACACAACCAACCCAAAACACACAAAAGAGATCAGCTGTATAGGCTTCCTACTGCAATGTTTACTAAGGTTGCTGTATCACCCAGGAGCAAGTTGCATGCAAGGGGAAACCGGCGTAGTGTTCTCTCAGGGAGGGTCTCCTCAGTGCGCGGTGGATTGTTTCCCCCAGCAGGGTTTGGCCTAAGGCTCCTCGGCAGCAGCTTCTGACACTTTACTACAAAGTATATTTACTTCAGGGCATATAGCTTTCACTCACCAGGACACTCCGGTTCTGCGCGTCCTCTCCTAGCACCCCCAGAAAACAAGGACCCCCGTGTGATCCCAAATCTGTGGAGAAGACAGCCAGGCACGCACGGCTTGCTTCAGTGTGCTAGAATGCACAAGTCGTAGGACTGCCCTCAAGCATTTAGCTTTGGAATCATAGCAAAGGATTCTTACTCCCTGCAGATCACAAAGACAGGGCTGGGCTGCACACGCTTAGGTCAGGCTGACGGAGTTCTGGCCCAGAGAAGAGCTTTGTTCTGACGAAAGGACGATCAGCTGAAGGAGTCCCAACAGCATCTTCCCTAAACCTCGTTGCAAGTTCCTATTCACTGCACACGTACCTCTTGGACTTCTTAAGGTGCATTCAGAGAGGAAACCCTGCACACCTACGTTTGGCCATTCCACTCCGTACGAGTTAGCGCAAAGTATCTGAACGTGTTAGATCGGCAAGTTAGAGCTCAGTCACCGCCGCCACCACCACCCCCAACCCCCAGAACGATTTCCATTGCCGGTTTGAATTAAGCTACAGTAGAGTTTTTCTTGACAGGGAGAGCGGGCTCCCGGTGCCGCCTGCTTTTCGACTGTTGAACAGGACGCCCATCCGTCCTGCTTCCAATGCTGTGCAGAGAGCTACTTGCTCTGCCTCTTCCCCTGAGGCTGGGCAGAAGACCTCTTCACAGTACCCTTGTGTCCGCGAGTACAAGTACGTGAAAGAAGCTGGCCTTGACACAGAAGTGTTTCGCTGTCAGTCTGGACGTGTCTGAGCAGCTAATCACTTGGACTGAGACAGCCTCAGAGCCTTCTCTGCAGGACAACAGCTCTGACGCCTTAGGGCCCATCCGTCATCCAGGCTTTGGAGAAGCTTGCACACACCTCTTGCTGACACGATGCTGAGGGACCAAAGCCAATGTGCACTTAGTTTTCGAAGCTCAGACTGTGGCAAGGGAGACCGGCTGACATACCCCGGCAGGCCAACCTGGGCCTCTCTGAGGCAGCCAGGCAGTAGCAGAGAAAAAGCGACTTTTTAAACTTCCAAGCTAAAGTCAGTGTATGCAGGCGTTTTTCTGACAGCCGGGCTTCCTCAGCAAGACCTCGCGTTACGGGCCACACAAGCGAGAGTCCGCCGCTCAGCAAAAGAGAGCTCCACACACAGCAGACTTCACTCAGGCACATGGAGCGTGGGCACACCGGACAGACACGGAAAGCACATTGCAAGCTCAGTTTCAGCTTCCACGGCAACGACTACGACGATTCCTTCAGTGGGGGCGTCCTGCACTGCTTTCTTTCACCCGCGTAAGCTGAATCCAAAGCTGACTTGCCTCCAACTGCTGTTTTTCCAAAGCATCTTGTTCGGCAACTTCCGTGTGGCTTGTGCTAAGGCCTAGTCGAATCCCACTTACTTACGTCTTTGACATAGAGTGTGTTCAGAGAAGACCGCCTTCTACTGCAATGCTCACTGTTTCCCCGTTGTCTCATAGGCGCAGATTGCATGCAAGGCGGAAGCAGCCAGGCGTTCTCTCAGGGAGAGTCTCCTCAATGCACGGTGGATTGTTTCCCCAGCAGAGTCTGACAAATGGCCGTCCTGCAGCAGTTTCCGACACATTACTGCAAAGGCATCTTCGGGGCATTGCTGTGAACGCGACGAGTTGGCTCTTTCCGTTCTCTTTGAGTGCCCTCAGGAAACAAGGCCCTCCTGGGGGGAATTACAAACCTGTGGAGCAAATGGACCAGTCACTTAGAGGCTCTCTTCAGGGCGCTTGAATGCAGAAGTCTCTCGACACACGAACAGCACATCACACTAAACATCAACACCCCCCCACACCACACCCACACACCGGGAACAGTACTGCACACAACACACATGAACCACGGATCTCAGAGTAAACACAACACGCACAGTGTGGCTCACTGACCAAGCATGACCACACAGAGCACACACCTCACAGATTACCCTCATCACTCAAACAGCCAACCGCACACACAACCTGTCAAACACAACCACACACAAATCGCAATCACACACGCGAAACGCACACCACACACGCAACACATAAAAACCCACACGCAACACACACACTAACCACAACAAAAAGAACGCCGAATTTAAGCAACACTCATTTCACACACTACACACGTCACTCCAAACACACATAAAACATACACCACACAGAGCCTCACAGAACACACAACACAAAGGACACAACGTGTTCAAGGCATATCAGACACAACACACAATGTCACACAGAACACCTTGAAATACACAGATGACACAACACACACACACAATGCACAAAACAGATAAGAATACACGCAGCACACATGCAACCGAGAACACGGTACGTCGTACATCACGCAACACACGTGCGGTCAGGTCACATCACATTAACACGAAACAGAGAACCATTCACAGACCAAGTAACTTTCTCAACCACGAACACAACACGCTCCACAGAAGAAGACGCCGAACATAACCACACACGAAGACAGACTCCAGGCACACAACACACATCCACCCACAACCACGCCATTCACACAGCACTCCATAAAATACACACAGAACGCACACTACAAACAACAAGGTGCCCAAACTGCGCACATCACATACACAGCAGTCACAACACAGAAAGAACACAACACACAGGAAACACACACACAACCACATAAACACCGCCACGCACAATAAGCCAGCAGATCACAGACTTCACAGCGAAAAACACACCGCAACAGAGCACGTAAACATGTAACACAACACAGAGTACACACACAATCACACCACAAACACCACAAAACACGCCCTTCCACAAAAGACAACGCACTTCACACGTAACACCAAACCCGACAAACACAGAACACATCACAGGAGAGATGCGCAACAGAAACACAGTACACACAACGCACACATTGAAACCAACATATCAACACACCACCACAACACACAGCATAATACACAAATCACAGAGCACCACACAACTCACACAAGCGTCACACACAAATTAAACGTCACAACTCATAGCACGCACAACATCCTGCATTAACGTCACAGCACACAGACCGGTGCAAACCGTACATACCACACGTAAAGCCACACACTGCACACACTCAGGGAAGAGCCACAACAAACACAAGCAAACACCCACAAACACAAAGATATGGAGAACAAACCCCCAAACGCAACACGCAAAACAGCACAACATCTGAAACAACATACCCCTCAGACATCACAGGACATAAGGGCACCCAATTCTCACAAACCACGTTTAACCACGTACACACCACGCACACAATGGGGCACACACACAACACAAGCAAAACCACACACACATAACACCTCTCACCTCACACACATAACAATCAATCTCACACACAGAATCTCTCAAACACGTATCACAATCACACACGCAGAACACACACAACACATACAAAACCACACGGAAAACACACAAACAACAATAAACGCACATAGCACACATTTCACACACTACGCACCCCCACTCACCACCGCACACAGACTCCCCACACACATATGTACGCACGGGCTCCGCTCTGCAATGCACACACGCCAAACGTAACAGCACGGCAGTCACAGGGCACGCAGCCGACACAACAGAGCACATGTTCCTCACCAAACACACAAATCACATTTACGAGAGCACGGGTAGCACACGCAATGAGGCACACTGAGAAAGCACAACCACACACGGACAACACATCTTCACATCACAAACAGAGCAACTGCACACACTCAACCACACCAGCACAACGACACACAAGTCACAATCACACACGCGGAACACACTATCCACACACAACACTCAAAAGTCCATACCATAGGCAAAATGCACGTAGACAACAAAGACAAATAGAACACATTTCACACACTACACGCTACGCACACCAACAACGCACAGACACACCACGCATACATCCTCACAAGGAGCACGCCGCAGAACACACGCACAACACAGAATCACGCAACACAATGGCCACAATACGAACACCACACCCTTCAAGGCACATGACCGTGCACAGTACGCACGAGAATCCTTCGCAGACCACGTAGTGCACACACCAAGAGACATGCCGAGCAGGCCCCAACAACACACAGTCAGTATCTCTCACATCATGTGCATAACCCAAACGTCCAGACACACACACACACACACACACACTCACACACACACACAACCTCTCCGACACAACACACAAATCACAACGACGCACACACGACAGACACAACACATACAAGTCCACCCACTGCTGACGAGAACACATGCAGCGCACATAAAAAGCACAACACACAGCACACACAACCACAAGCATACAATACAGAGCACACGCAGACAGACCCGCACGCAGACAGCACCGGCCAAAACCCACAGACACACACACACACACACACACACAGCAAACACATGGACACAACACGTCCGACACAAGGCTAAATCAACGTCACACACAGTGCTCAAATTACACAGACCACCCAACATCTGCCCAGTATGCAACACACAGAAAGCATGTAGATGGCACTCACACAACCCAGAACACAGTGCATAACACAGCAGACCAAGGAAAAGACCAGACACATTTCACGCTGAACATTAGACCGTAAGCCACACACCAAACACAGAACACATACAACCGCCAACAGATAACTCATCAAAAAGACGCCAAATGTGCAGTGCACAGAGAACCACTCAACCCTCACAGCCCCACTCACAAATAGCAGCATCACACATCACACACCACGCAGTGGAAAAGACGCAGAACAGTGTACTCAACAAGCAGTAAGGAACCTATGCCACACATATTACAGAAAACGTACACACAGAAACGGACAACACACAGCACAGAGGAAACAAGCCAGGCCCAAAGACCACACAGACAGCACAACGCAAAACACACAAGGACACAGCGCAGCACAACAGAGAATACACACAGAATCACAGGAAAGCACCACAAACCACTCACTACCGTACGCCAACAACACGTACAGCACACAACACTACACACACAACCAACCCAAAACACACAAAAGAGATCAGCTGTATAGGCTTCCTACTGCAATGTTTACTAAGGTTGCTGTATCACCCAGGAGCAAGTTGCATGCAAGGGGAAACCGGCGTAGTGTTCTCTCAGGGAGGGTCTCCTCAGTGCGCGGTGGATTGTTTCCCCCAGCAGGGTTTGGCCTAAGGCTCCTCGGCAGCAGCTTCTGACACTTTACTACAAAGTATATTTACTTCAGGGCATATAGCTTTCACTCACCAGGACACTCCGGTTCTGCGCGTCCTCTCCTAGCACCCCCAGAAAACAAGGACCCCCGTGTGATCCCAAATCTGTGGAGAAGACAGCCAGGCACGCACGGCTTGCTTCAGTGTGCTAGAATGCACAAGTCGTAGGACTGCCCTCAAGCATTTAGCTTTGGAATCATAGCAAAGGATTCTTACTCCCTGCAGATCACAAAGACAGGGCTGGGCTGCACACGCTTAGGTCAGGCTGACGGAGTTCTGGCCCAGAGAAGAGCTTTGTTCTGACGAAAGGACGATCAGCTGAAGGAGTCCCAACAGCATCTTCCCTAAACCTCGTTGCAAGTTCCTATTCACTGCACACGTACCTCTTGGACTTCTTAAGGTGCATTCAGAGAGGAAACCCTGCACACCTACGTTTGGCCATTCCACTCCGTACGAGTTAGCGCAAAGTATCTGAACGTGTTAGATCGGCAAGTTAGAGCTCAGTCACCGCCGCCACCACCACCCCCAACCCCCAGAACGATTTCCATTGCCGGTTTGAATTAAGCTACAGTAGAGTTTTTCTTGACAGGGAGAGCGGGCTCCCGGTGCCGCCTGCTTTTCGACTGTTGAACAGGACGCCCATCCGTCCTGCTTCCAATGCTGTGCAGAGAGCTACTTGCTCTGCCTCTTCCCCTGAGGCTGGGCAGAAGACCTCTTCACAGTACCCTTGTGTCCGCGAGTACAAGTACGTGAAAGAAGCTGGCCTTGACACAGAAGTGTTTCGCTGTCAGTCTGGACGTGTCTGAGCAGCTAATCACTTGGACTGAGACAGCCTCAGAGCCTTCTCTGCAGGACAACAGCTCTGACGCCTTAGGGCCCATCCGTCATCCAGGCTTTGGAGAAGCTTGCACACACCTCTTGCTGACACGATGCTGAGGGACCAAAGCCAATGTGCACTTAGTTTTCGAAGCTCAGACTGTGGCAAGGGAGACCGGCTGACATACCCCGGCAGGCCAACCTGGGCCTCTCTGAGGCAGCCAGGCAGTAGCAGAGAAAAAGCGACTTTTTAAACTTCCAAGCTAAAGTCAGTGTATGCAGGCGTTTTTCTGACAGCCGGGCTTCCTCAGCAAGACCTCGCGTTACGGGCCACACAAGCGAGAGTCCGCCGCTCAGCAAAAGAGAGCTCCACACACAGCAGACTTCACTCAGGCACATGGAGCGTGGGCACACCGGACAGACACGGAAAGCACATTGCAAGCTCAGTTTCAGCTTCCACGGCAACGACTACGACGATTCCTTCAGTGGGGGCGTCCTGCACTGCTTTCTTTCACCCGCGTAAGCTGAATCCAAAGCTGACTTGCCTCCAACTGCTGTTTTTCCAAAGCATCTTGTTCGGCAACTTCCGTGTGGCTTGTGCTAAGGCCTAGTCGAATCCCACTTACTTACGTCTTTGACATAGAGTGTGTTCAGAGAAGACCGCCTTCTACTGCAATGCTCACTGTTTCCCCGTTGTCTCATAGGCGCAGATTGCATGCAAGGCGGAAGCAGCCAGGCGTTCTCTCAGGGAGAGTCTCCTCAATGCACGGTGGATTGTTTCCCCAGCAGAGTCTGGCAAATGGCCGTCCTGCAGCAGTTTCCGACACATTACTGCAAAGGCATCTTCGGGGCATTGCTGTGAACGCGACGAGTTGGCTCTTTCCGTTCTCTTTGAGTGCCCTCAGGAAACAAGGCCCTCCTGGGGGGAATTACAAACCTGTGGAGCAAATGGACCAGTCACTTAGAGGCTCTCTTCAGGGCGCTTGAATGCAGAAGTCTCTCGACACACGAACAGCACATCACACTAAACATCAACACCTCCCCCACACACACCCACACACCGGGAACAGTACTGCACACAACACACATGAACCACGGATCTCAGAGTAAACACAACACGCACAGTGTGGCTCACTGACCAAGCATGACCACACAGAGCACACACCTCACAGATTACCCTCATCACTCAAACAGCCAACCGCACACACAACCTGTCAAACACAACCACACACAAATCGCAATCACACACGCGAAACGCACACCACACACGCAACACATAAAAACCCACACGCAACACACACACTAACCACAACAAAAAGAACGCCGAATTTAAGCAACACTCATTTCACACACTACACACGTCACTCCAAACACACATAAAACATACACCACACAGAGCCTCACAGAACACACAACACAAAGGACACAACGTGTTCAAGGCATATCAGACACAACACACAATGTCACACAGAACACCTTGAAATACACAGATGACACAACACACACACACAATGCACAAAACAGATAAGAATACACGCAGCACACATGCAACCGAGAACATGGTACGTCGTACATCACGCAACACACGTGCGGTCAGGTCACATCACATTAACACGAAACAGAGAACCATTCACAGACCAAGTAACTTTCTCAACCACGAACACAACACGCTCCACAGAAGAAGACGCCGAACATAACCACACACGAAGACAGACTCCAGGCACACAACACACATCCACCCACAACCACACCATTCACACAGCACTCCATAAAATACACACAGAACGCACACTACAAACAACAAGGTGCCCAAACTGCGCACATCACATACACAGCAGTCACAACACAGAAAGAACACAACACACAGGAAACACACACACAACCACATAAACACCGCCACGCACAATAAGCCAGCAGATCACAGACTTCACAGCGAAAAACACACCGCAACAGAGCACGTAAACATGTAACACAACACAGAGTACACACACAATCACACCACAAACACCACAAAACACGCCCTTCCACAAAAGACAACGCACTTCACACGTAACACCAAACCCGACAAACACAGAACACATCACAGGAGAGATGCGCAACAGAAACACAGTACACACAACGCACACATTGAAACCAACATATCAACACACCACCACAACACACAGCATAATACACAAATCACAGAGCACCACACAACTCACACAAGCGTCACACACAAATTAAACGTCACAACTCATAGCACGCACAACATCCTGCATTAACGTCACAGCACACAGACCGGTGCAAACCGTACATACCACACGTAAAGCCACACACTGCACACACTCAGGGAAGAGCCACAACAAACACAAGCAAACACCCACAAACACAAAGATATGGAGAACAAACCCCCAAACGCAACACGCAAAACAGCACAACATCTGAAACAACATACCCCTCAGACATCACAGGACATAAGGGCACCCAATTCTCACAAACCACGTTTAACCACGTACACACCACGCACACAATGGGGCACACACACAACACAAGCAAAACCACACACACATAACACCTCTCACCTCACACACATAACAATCAATCTCACACACAGAATCTCTCAAACACGTATCACAATCACACACGCAGAACACACACAACACATACAAAACCACACGGAAAACACACAAACAACAATAAACGCACATAGCACACATTTCACACACTACGCACCCCCACTCACCACCGCACACAGACTCCCCACACACATATGTACGCACGGGCTCCGCTCTGCAATGCACACACGCCAAACGTAACAGCACGGCAGTCACAGGGCACGCAGCCGACACAACAGAGCACATGTTCCTCACCAAACACACAAATCACATTTACGAGAGCACGGGTAGCACACGCAATGAGGCACACTGAGAAAGCACAACCACACACGGAAAACACATCTTCACATCACAAACAGAGCAACTGCACACACTCAACCACACCAGCACAACGACACACAAGTCACAATCACACACGCGGAACACACGATCCACACACAACACTCAAAAGTCCATACCATAGGCAAAATGCACGTAGACAACAAAGACAAATAGAACACATTTCACACACTACACGCTACGCACACCAACCACGCACAGACACACCACGCATACATCCTCACAAGGAGCACGCCGCAGAACACACGCACAACACAGAATCACGCAACACAATGGCCACAATACGAACACCACACCCTTCAAGGCACATGACCGTGCACAGTACGCACGAGAATCCTTCGCAGACCACGTAGTGCACACACCAAGAGACATGCCGAGCAGGCCCCAACCACACACAGTCAGTATCTCTCACATCATGTGCATAACCCAAACGTCCAGACACACACACACACACACACACACACTCACACACACACACAACCTCTCCGACACAACACACAAATCACAACGACGCACACACGACAGACACAACACATACAAGTCCACCCACTGCTGACGAGAACACATGCAGCGCACATAAAAAGCACAACACACAGCACACACAACCACAAGCATACAATACAGAGCACACGCAGACAGACCCGCACGCAGACAGCACCGGCCAAAACCCACAGACACACACACACACACACACACAGCAAACACATGGACACAACACGTCCGACACAAGGCTAAATCAACGTCACACACAGTGCTCAAATTACACAGACCACCCAACATCTGCCCAGTATGCAACACACAGAAAGCATGTAGATGGCACTCACACAACCCAGAACACAGTGCATAACACAGCAGACCAAGGAAAAGACCAGACACATTTCACGCTGAACATTAGACCGTAAGCCACACACCAAACACAGAACACATACAACCGCCAACAGATAACTCATCAAAAAGACGCCAAATGTGCAGTGCACAGAGAACCACTCAACCCTCACAGCCCCACTCACAAATAGCAGCATCACACATCACACACCACGCAGTGGAAAAGACGCAGAACAGTGTACTCAACAAGCAGTAAGGAACCTATGCCACACATATTACAGAAAACGTACACACAGAAACGGACAACACACAGCACAGAGGAAACAAGCCAGGCCCAAAGACCACACAGACAGCACAACGCAAAACACACAAGGACACAGCGCAGCACAACAGAGAATACACACAGAATCACAGGAAAGCACCACAAACCACTCACTACCGTACGCCAACAACACGTACAGCACACAACACTACACACACAACCAACCCAAAACACACAAAAGAGATCAGCTGTATAGCCTTCCTACTGCAATGTTTACTAAGGTTGCTGTATCACCCAGGAGCAAGTTGCATGCAAGGGGAAACCGGCGTAGTGTTCTCTCAGGGAGGGTCTCCTCAGTGCGCGGTGGATTGTTTCCCCCAGCAGGGTTCGGCCTAAGGCTCCTCAGCAGCAGCTTCTGACACTTTACTACAAAGTATATTTACTTCAGGGCATATAGCTTTCACTCACCAGGACACTCCGGTTCTGCGCGTCCTCTCCTAGCACCCCCAGAAAACAAGGACCCCCGTGTGATCCCAAATCTGTGGAGAAGACAGCCAGGCACGCACGGCTTGCTTCAGTGTGCTAGAATGCACAAGTCGTAGGACTGCCCTCAAGCATTTAGCTTTGGAATCATAGCAAAGGATTCTTACTCCCTGCAGATCACAAAGACAGGGCTGGGCTGCACACGCTTAGGTCAGGCTGACGGAGTTCTGGCCCAGAGAAGAGCTTTGTTCTGACGAAAGGACGATCAGCTGAAGGAGTCCCAACAGCATCTTCCCTAAACCTCGTTGCAAGTTCCTATTCACTGCACACGTACCTCTTGGACTTCTTAAGGTGCATTCAGAGAGGAAACCCTGCACACCTACGTTTGGCCATTCCACTCCGTACGAGTTAGCGCAAAGTATCTGAACGTGTTAGATCGGCAAGTTAGAGCTCAGTCACCGCCGCCACCCCCCCCCCCCAACCCCCAGAACGATTTCCATTGCCGGTTTGAATTAAGCTACAGTAGAGTTTTTCTTGACAGGGAGAGCGGGCTCCCGGTGCCGCCTGCTTTTCGACTGTTGAACAGGACGCCCATCCGTCCTGCTTCCAATGCTGTGCAGAGAGCTACTTGCTCTGCCTCTTCCCCTGAGGCTGGGCAGAAGACCTCTTCACAGTACCCTTGTGTCCGCGAGTACAAGTACGTGAAAGAAGCTGGCCTTGACACAGAAGTGTTTCGCTGTCAGTCTGGACGTGTCTGAGCAGCTAATCACTTGGACTGAGACAGCCTCAGAGCCTTCTCTGCAGGACAACAGCTCTGACGCCTTAGGGCCCATCCGTCATCCAGGCTTTGGAGAAACTTGCACACACCTCTTGCTGACACGATGCTGAGGGACCAAAGCCAATGTGCACTTAGTTTTCGAAGCTCAGACTGTGGCAAGGGAGACCGGCTGACATACCCCGGCAGGCCAACCTGGGCCTCTCTGAGGCAGCCAGGCAGTAGCAGAGAAAAAGCGACTTTTTAAACTTCCAAGCTAAAGTCAGTGTATGCAGGCGTTTTTCTGACAGCCGGGCTTCCTCAGCAAGACCTCGCGTTACGGGCCACACAAGCGAGAGTCCGCCGCTCAGCAAAAGAGAGCTCCACACACAGCAGACTTCACTCAGGCACATGGAGCGTGGGCACACCGGACAGACACGGAAAGCACATTGCAAGCTCAGTTTCAGCTTCCACGGCAACGACTACGACGATTCCTTCAGTGGGGGCGTCCTGCACTGCTTTCTTTCACCCGCGTAAGCTGAATCCAAAGCTGACTTGCCTCCAACTGCTGTTTTTCCAAAGCATCTTGTTCGGCAACTTCCGTGTGGCTTGTGCTAAGGCCTAGTCGAATCCCACTTACTTACGTCTTTGACATAGAGTGTGTTCAGAGAAGACCGCCTTCTACTGCAATGCTCACTGTTTCCCCGTTGTCTCATAGGCGCAGATTGCATGCAAGGCGGAAGCAGCCAGGCGTTCTCTCAGGGAGAGTCTCCTCAATGCACGGTGGATTGTTTCCCCAGCAGAGTCTGGCAAATGGCCGTCATGCAGCAGTTTCCGACACATTACTGCAAAGGCATCTTCGGGGCATTGCTGTGAACGCGACGAGTTGGCTCTTTCCGTTCTCTTTGAGTGCCCTCAGGAAACAAGGCCCTCCTGGGGGGAATTACAAACCTGTGGAGCAAATGGACCAGTCACTTAGAGGCTCTCTTCAGGGCGCTTGAATGCAGAAGTCTCTCGACACACGAACAGCACATCACACTAAACATCAACACCCCCCCACACACACACCCACACACCGGGAACAGTACTGCACACAACACACATGAACCACGGATCTCAGAGTAAACACAACACGCACAGTGTGGCTCACTGACCAAGCATGACCACACAGAGCACACACCTCACAGATTACCCTCATCACTCAAACAGCCAACCGCACACACAACCTGTCAAACACAACCACACACAAATCGCAATCACACACGCGAAACGCACACCACACACGCAACACATAAAAACCCACACGCAACACACACACTAACCACAACAAAAAGAACGCCGAATTTAAGCAACACTCATTTCACACACTACACACGTCACTCCAAACACACATAAAACATACACCACACAGAGCCTCACAGAACACACAACACAAAGGACACAACGTGTTCAAGGCATATCAGACACAACACACAATGTCACACAGAACACCTTGAAATACACAGATGACACAACACACACACACAATGCACAAAACAGATAAGAATACACGCAGCACACATGCAACCGAGAACACGGTACGTCGTACATCACGCAACACACGTGCGGTCAGGTCACATCACATTAACACGAAACAGAGAACCATTCACAGACCAAGTAACTTTCTCAACCACGAACACAACACGCTCCACAGAAGAAGACGCCGAACATAACCACACACGAAGACAGACTCCAGGCACACAACACACATCCACCCACAACCACACCATTCACACAGCACTCCATAAAATACACACAGAACGCACACTACAAACAACAAGGTGCCCAAACTGCGCACATCACATACACAGCAGTCACAACACAGAAAGAACACAACACACAGGAAACACACACACAACCACATAAACACCGCCACGCACAATAAGCCAGCAGATCACAGACTTCACAGCGAAAAACACACCGCAACAGAGCACGTAAACATGTAACACAACACAGAGTACACACACAATCACACCACAAACACCACAAAACACGCCCTTCCACAAAAGACAACGCACTTCACACGTAACACCAAACCCGACAAACACAGAACACATCACAGGAGAGATGCGCAACAGAAACACAGTACACACAACGCACACATTGAAACCAACATATCAACACACCACCACAACACACAGCATAATACACAAATCACAGAGCACCACACAACTCACACAAGCGTCACACACAAATTAAACGTCACAACTCATAGCACGCACAACATCCTGCATTAACGTCACAGCACACAGACCGGTGCAAACCGTACATACCACACGTAAAGCCACACACTGCACACACTCAGGGAAGAGCCACAACAAACACAAGCAAACACCCACAAACACAAAGATATGGAGAACAAACCCCCAAACGCAACACGCAAAACAGCACAACATCTGAAACAACATACCCCTCAGACATCACAGGACATAAGGGCACCCAATTCTCACAAACCACGTTTAACCACGTACACACCACGCACACAATGGGGCACACACACAACACAAGCAAAACCACACACACATAACACCTCTCACCTCACACACATAACAATCAATCTCACACACAGAATCTCTCAAACACGTATCACAATCACACACGCAGAACACACACAACACATACAAAACCACACGGAAAACACACAAACAACAATAAACGCACATAGCACACATTTCACACACTACGCACCCCCACTCACCACCGCACACAGACTCCCCACACACATATGTACGCACGGGCTCCGCTCTGCAATGCACACACGCCAAACGTAACAGCACGGCAGTCACAGGGCACGCAGCCGACACAACAGAGCACATGTTCCTCACCAAACACACAAATCACATTTACGAGAGCACGGGTAGCACACGCAATGAGGCACACTGAGAAAGCACAACCACACACGGACAACACATCTTCACATCACAAACAGAGCAACTGCACACACTCAACCACACCAGCACAACGACACACAAGTCACAATCACACACGCGGAACACACTATCCACACACAACACTCAAAAGTCCATACCATAGGCAAAATGCACGTAGACAACAAAGACAAATAGAACACATTTCACACACTACACGCTACGCACACCAACAACGCACAGACACACCACGCATACATCCTCACAAGGAGCACGCCGCAGAACACACGCACAACACAGAATCACGCAACACAATGGCCACAATACGAACACCACACCCTTCAAGGCACATGACCGTGCACAGTACGCACGAGAATCCTTCGCAGACCACGTAGTGCACACACCAAGAGACATGCCGAGCAGGCCCCAACAACACACAGTCAGTATCTCTCACATCATGTGCATAACCCAAACGTCCAGACACACACACACACACACACACACTCACACACACACACAACCTCTCCGACACAACACACAAATCACAACGACGCACACACGACAGACACAACACATACAAGTCCACCCACTGCTGACGAGAACACATGCAGCGCACATAAAAAGCACAACACACAGCACACACAACCACAAGCATACAATACAGAGCACACGCAGACAGACCCGCACGCAGACAGCACCGGCCAAAACCCACAGACACACACACACACACACACACACAGCAAACACATGGACACAACACGTCCGACACAAGGCTAAATCAACGTCACACACAGTGCTCAAATTACACAGACCACCCAACATCTGCCCAGTATGCAACACACAGAAAGCATGTAGATGGCACTCACACAACCCAGAACACAGTGCATAACACAGCAGACCAAGGAAAAGACCAGACACATTTCACGCTGAACATTAGACCGTAAGCCACACACCAAACACAGAACACATACAACCGCCAACAGATAACTCATCAAAAAGACGCCAAATGTGCAGTGCACAGAGAACCACTCAACCCTCACAGCCCCACTCACAAATAGCAGCATCACACATCACACACCACGCAGTGGAAAAGACGCAGAACAGTGTACTCAACAAGCAGTAAGGAACCTATGCCACACATATTACAGAAAACGTACACACAGAAACGGACAACACACAGCACAGAGGAAACAAGCCAGGCCCAAAGACCACACAGACAGCACAACGCAAAACACACAAGGACACAGCGCAGCACAACAGAGAATACACACAGAATCACAGGAAAGCACCACAAACCACTCACTACCGTACGCCAACAACACGTACAGCACACAACACTACACACACAACCAACCCAAAACACACAAAAGAGATCAGCTGTATAGGCTTCCTACTGCAATGTTTACTAAGGTTGCTGTATCACCCAGGAGCAAGTTGCATGCAAGGGGAAACCGGCGTAGTGTTCTCTCAGGGAGGGTCTCCTCAGTGCGCGGTGGATTGTTTCCCCCAGCAGGGTTTGGCCTAAGGCTCCTCGGCAGCAGCTTCTGACACTTTACTACAAAGTATATTTACTTCAGGGCATATAGCTTTCACTCACCAGGACACTCCGGTTCTGCGCGTCCTCTCCTAGCACCCCCAGAAAACAAGGACCCCCGTGTGATCCCAAATCTGTGGAGAAGACAGCCAGGCACGCACGGCTTGCTTCAGTGTGCTAGAATGCACAAGTCGTAGGACTGCCCTCAAGCATTTAGCTTTGGAATCATAGCAAAGGATTCTTACTCCCTGCAGATCACAAAGACAGGGCTGGGCTGCACACGCTTAGGTCAGGCTGACGGAGTTCTGGCCCAGAGAAGAGCTTTGTTCTGACGAAAGGACGATCAGCTGAAGGAGTCCCAACAGCATCTTCCCTAAACCTCGTTGCAAGTTCCTATTCACTGCACACGTACCTCTTGGACTTCTTAAGGTGCATTCAGAGAGGAAACCCTGCACACCTACGTTTGGCCATTCCACTCCGTACGAGTTAGCGCAAAGTATCTGAACGTGTTAGATCGGCAAGTTAGAGCTCAGTCACCGCCGCCACCACCACCCCCAACCCCCAGAACGATTTCCATTGCCGGTTTGAATTAAGCTACAGTAGAGTTTTTCTTGACAGGGAGAGCGGGCTCCCGGTGCCGCCTGCTTTTCGACTGTTGAACAGGACGCCCATCCGTCCTGCTTCCAATGCTGTGCAGAGAGCTACTTGCTCTGCCTCTTCCCCTGAGGCTGGGCAGAAGACCTCTTCACAGTACCCTTGTGTCCGCGAGTACAAGTACGTGAAAGAAGCTGGCCTTGACACAGAAGTGTTTCGCTGTCAGTCTGGACGTGTCTGAGCAGCTAATCACTTGGACTGAGACAGCCTCAGAGCCTTCTCTGCAGGACAACAGCTCTGACGCCTTAGGGCCCATCCGTCATCCAGGCTTTGGAGAAGCTTGCACACACCTCTTGCTGACACGATGCTGAGGGACCAAAGCCAATGTGCACTTAGTTTTCGAAGCTCAGACTGTGGCAAGGGAGACCGGCTGACATACCCCGGCAGGCCAACCTGGGCCTCTCTGAGGCAGCCAGGCAGTAGCAGAGAAAAAGCGACTTTTTAAACTTCCAAGCTAAAGTCAGTGTATGCAGGCGTTTTTCTGACAGCCGGGCTTCCTCAGCAAGACCTCGCGTTACGGGCCACACAAGCGAGAGTCCGCCGCTCAGCAAAAGAGAGCTCCACACACAGCAGACTTCACTCAGGCACATGGAGCGTGGGCACACCGGACAGACACGGAAAGCACATTGCAAGCTCAGTTTCAGCTTCCACGGCAACGACTACGACGATTCCTTCAGTGGGGGCGTCCTGCACTGCTTTCTTTCACCCGCGTAAGCTGAATCCAAAGCTGACTTGCCTCCAACTGCTGTTTTTCCAAAGCATCTTGTTCGGCAACTTCCGTGTGGCTTGTGCTAAGGCCTAGTCGAATCCCACTTACTTACGTCTTTGACATAGAGTGTGTTCAGAGAAGACCGCCTTCTACTGCAATGCTCACTGTTTCCCCGTTGTCTCATAGGCGCAGATTGCATGCAAGGCGGAAGCAGCCAGGCGTTCTCTCAGGGAGAGTCTCCTCAATGCACGGTGGATTGTTTCCCCAGCAGAGTCTGGCAAATGGCCGTCCTGCAGCAGTTTCCGACACATTACTGCAAAGGCATCTTCGGGGCATTGCTGTGAACGCGACGAGTTGGCTCTTTCCGTTCTCTTTGAGTGCCCTCAGGAAACAAGGCCCTCCTGGGGGGAATTACAAACCTGTGGAGCAAATGGACCAGTCACTTAGAGGCTCTCTTCAGGGCGCTTGAATGCAGAAGTCTCTCGACACACGAACAGCACATCACACTAAACATCAACACCCCCCCACACACACACCCACACACCGGGAACAGTACTGCACACAACACACATGAACCACGGATCTCAGAGTAAACACAACACGCACAGTGTGGCTCACTGACCAAGCATGACCACACAGAGCACACACCTCACAGATTACCCTCATCACTCAAACAGCCAACCGCACACACAACCTGTCAAACACAACCACACACAAATCGCAATCACACACGCGAAACGCACACCACACACGCAACACATAAAAACCCACACGCAACACACACACTAACCACAACAAAAAGAACGCCGAATTTAAGCAACACTCATTTCACACACTACACACGTCACTCCAAACACACATAAAACATACACCACACAGAGCCTCACAGAACACACAACACAAAGGACACAACGTGTTCAAGGCATATCAGACACAACACACAATGTCACACAGAACACCTTGAAATACACAGATGACACAACACACACACACAATGCACAAAACAGATAAGAATACACGCAGCACACATGCAACCGAGAACACGGTACGTCGTACATCACGCAACACACGTGCGGTCAGGTCACATCACATTAACACGAAACAGAGAACCATTCACAGACCAAGTAACTTTCTCAACCACGAACACAACACGCTCCACAGAAGAAGATGCCGAACATAACCACACACGAAGACAGACTCCAGGCACACAACACACATCCACCCACAACCACACCATTCACACAGCACTCCATAAAATACACACAGAACGCACACTACAAACAACAAGGTGCCCAAACTGCGCACATCACATACACAGCAGTCACAACACAGAAAGAACACAACACACAGGAAACACACACACAACCACATAAACACCGCCACGCACAATAAGCCAGCAGATCACAGACTTCACAGCGAAAAACACACCGCAACAGAGCACGTAAACATGTAACACAACACAGAGTACACACACAATCACACCACAAACACCACAAAACACGCCCTTCCACAAAAGACAACGCACTTCACACGTAACACCAAACCCGACAAACACAGAACACATCACAGGAGAGATGCGCAACAGAAACACAGTACACACAACGCACACATTGAAACCAACATATCAACACACCACCACAACACACAGCATAATACACAAATCACAGAGCACCACACAACTCACACAAGCGTCACACACAAATTAAACGTCACAACTCATAGCACGCACAACATCCTGCATTAACGTCACAGCACACAGACCGGTGCAAACCGTACATACCACACGTAAAGCCACACACTGCACACACTCAGGGAAGAGCCACAACAAACACAAGCAAACACCCACAAACACAAAGATATGGAGAACAAACCCCCAAACGCAACACGCAAAACAGCACAACATCTGAAACAACATACCCCTCAGACATCACAGGACATAAGGGCACCCAATTCTCACAAACCACGTTTAACCACGTACACACCACGCACACAATGGGGCACACACACAACACAAGCAAAACCACACACACATAACACCTCTCACCTCACACACATAACAATCAATCTCACACACAGAATCTCTCAAACACGTATCACAATCACACACGCAGAACACACACAACACATACAAAACCACACGGAAAACACACAAACAACAATAAACGCACATAGCACACATTTCACACACTACGCACCCCCACTCACCACCGCACACAGACTCCCCACACACATATGTACGCACGGGCTCCGCTCTGCAATGCACACACGCCAAACGTAACAGCACGGCAGTCACAGGGCACGCAGCCGACACAACAGAGCACATGTTCCTCACCAAACACACAAATCACATTTACGAGAGCACGGGTAGCACACGCAATGAGGCACACTGAGAAAGCACAACCACACACGGACAACACATCTTCACATCACAAACAGAGCAACTGCACACACTCAACCACACCAGCACAACGACACACAAGTCACAATCACACACGCGGAACACACGATCCACACACAACACTCAAAAGTCCATACCATAGGCAAAATGCACGTAGACAACAAAGACAAATAGAACACATTTCACACACTACACGCTACGCACACCAACCACGCACAGACACACCACGCATACATCCTCACAAGGAGCACGCCGCAGAACACACGCACAACACAGAATCACGCAACACAATGGCCACAATACGAACACCACACCCTTCAAGGCACATGACCGTGCACAGTACGCACGAGAATCCTTCGCAGACCACGTATTGCACACACCAAGAGACATGCCGAGCAGGCCCCAACAACACACAGTCAGTATCTCTCACATCATGTGCATAACCCAAACGTCCAGACACACACACACACACACACACACACACTCACACACACACACAACCTCTCCGACACAACACACAAATCACAACGACGCACACACGACAGACACAACACATACAAGTCCACCCACTGCTGACGAGAACACATGCAGCGCACATAAAAAGCACAACACACAGCACACACAACCACAAGCATACAATACAGAGCACACGCAGACAGACCCGCACGCAGACAGCACCGGCCAAAACCCACAGACACACACACACACACACACACACAGCAAACACATGGACACAACACGTCCGACACAAGGCTAAATCAACGTCACACACAGTGCTCAAATTACACAGACCACCCAACATCTGCCCAGTATGCAACACACAGAAAGCATGTAGATGGCACTCACACAACCCAGAACACAGTGCATAACACAGCAGACCAAGGAAAAGACCAGACACATTTCACGCTGAACATTAGACCGTAAGCCACACACCAAACACAGAACACATACAACCGCCAACAGATAACTCATCAAAAAGACGCCAAATGTGCAGTGCACAGAGAACCACTCAACCCTCACAGCCCCACTCACAAATAGCAGCATCACACATCACACACCACGCAGTGGAAAAGACGCAGAACAGTGTACTCAACAAGCAGTAAGGAACCTATGCCACACATATTACAGAAAACGTACACACAGAAACGGACAACACACAGCACAGAGGAAACAAGCCAGGCCCAAAGACCACACAGACAGCACAACGCAAAACACACAAGGACACAGCGCAGCACAACAGAGAATACACACAGAATCACAGGAAAGCACCACAAACCACTCACTACCGTACGCCAACAACACGTACAGCACACAACACTACACACACAACCAACCCAAAACACACAAAAGAGATCAGCTGTATAGCCTTCCTACTGCAATGTTTACTAAGGTTGCTGTATCACCCAGGAGCAAGTTGCATGCAAGGGGAAACCAGCGTAGTGTTCTCTCAGGGAGGGTCTCCTCAGTGCGCGGTGGATTGTTTCCCCCAGCAGGGTTCGGCCTAAGGCTCCTCGGCAGCAGCTTCTGACACTTTACTACAAAGTATATTTACTTCAGGGCATATAGCTTTCACTCACCAGGACACTCCGGTTCTGCGCGTCCTCTCCTAGCACCCCCAGAAAACAAGGACCCCCGTGTGATCCCAAATCTGTGGAGAAGACAGCCAGGCACGCACGGCTTGCTTCAGTGTGCTAGAATGCACAAGTCGTAGGACTGCCCTCAAGCATTTAGCTTTGGAATCATAGCAAAGGATTCTTACTCCCTGCAGATCACAAAGACAGGGCTGGGCTGCACACGCTTAGGTCAGGCTGACGGAGTTCTGGCCCAGAGAAGAGCTTTGTTCTGACGAAAGGACGATCAGCTGAAGGAGTCCCAACAGCATCTTCCCTAAACCTCGTTGCAAGTTCCTATTCACTGCACACGTACCTCTTGGACTTCTTAAGGTGCATTCAGAGAGGAAACCCTGCACACCTACGTTTGGCCATTCCACTCCGTACGAGTTAGCGCAAAGTATCTGAACGTGTTAGATCGGCAAGTTAGAGCTCAGTCACCGCCGCCACCCCCCCCCCCCAACCCCCAGAACGATTTCCATTGCCGGTTTGAATTAAGCTACAGTAGAGTTTTTCTTGACAGGGAGAGCGGGCTCCCGGTGCCGCCTGCTTTTCGACTGTTGAACAGGACGCCCATCCGTCCTGCTTCCAATGCTGTGCAGAGAGCTACTTGCTCTGCCTCTTCCCCTGAGGCTGGGCAGAAGACCTCTTCACAGTACCCTTGTGTCCGCGAGTACAAGTACGTGAAAGAAGCTGGCCTTGACACAGAAGTGTTTCGCTGTCAGTCTGGACGTGTCTGAGCAGCTAATCACTTGGACTGAGACAGCCTCAGAGCCTTCTCTGCAGGACAACAGCTCTGACGCCTTAGGGCCCATCCGTCATCCAGGCTTTGGAGAAGCTTGCACACACCTCTTGCTGACACGATGCTGAGGGACCAAAGCCAATGTGCACTTAGTTTTCGAAGCTCAGACTGTGGCAAGGGAGACCGGCTGACATACCCCGGCAGGCCAACCTGGGCCTCTCTGAGGCAGCCAGGCAGTAGCAGAGAAAAAGCGACTTTTTAAACTTCCAAGCTAAAGTCAGTGTATGCAGGCGTTTTTCTGACAGCCGGGCTTCCTCAGCAAGACCTCGCGTTACGGGCCACACAAGCGAGAGTCCGCCGCTCAGCAAAAGAGAGCTCCACACACAGCAGACTTCACTCAGGCACATGGAGCGTGGGCACACCGGACAGACACGGAAAGCACATTGCAAGCTCAGTTTCAGCTTCCACGGCAACGACTACGACGATTCCTTCAGTGGGGGCGTCCTGCACTGCTTTCTTTCACCCGCGTAAGCTGAATCCAAAGCTGACTTGCCTCCAACTGCTGTTTTTCCAAAGCATCTTGTTCGGCAACTTCCGTGTGGCTTGTGCTAAGGCCTAGTCGAATCCCACTTACTTACGTCTTTGACATAGAGTGTGTTCAGAGAAGACCGCCTTCTACTGCAATGCTCACTGTTTCCCCGTTGTCTCATAGGCGCAGATTGCATGCAAGGCGGAAGCAGCCAGGCGTTCTCTCAGGGAGAGTCTCCTCAATGCACGGTGGATTGTTTCCCCAGCAGAGTCTGGCAAATGGCCGTCCTGCAGCAGTTTCCGACACATTACTGCAAAGGCATCTTCGGGGCATTGCTGTGAACGCGACGAGTTGGCTCTTTCCGTTCTCTTTGAGTGCCCTCAGGAAACAAGGCCCTCCTGGGGGGAATTACAAACCTGTGGAGCAAATGGACCAGTCACTTAGAGGCTCTCTTCAGGGCGCTTGAATGCAGAAGTCTCTCGACACACGAACAGCACATCACACTAAACATCAACACCTCCCCCACACACACCCACACACCGGGAACAGTACTGCACACAACACACATGAACCACGGATCTCAGAGTAAACACAACACGCACAGTGTGGCTCACTGACCAAGCATGACCACACAGAGCACACACCTCACAGATTACCCTCATCACTCAAACAGCCAACCGCACACACAACCTGTCAAACACAACCACACACAAATCGCAATCACACACGCGAAACGCACACCACACACGCAACACATAAAAACCCACACGCAACACACACACTAACCACAACAAAAAGAACGCCGAATTTAAGCAACACTCATTTCACACACTACACACGTCACTCCAAACACACATAAAACATACACCACACAGAGCCTCACAGAACACACAACACAAAGGACACAACGTGTTCAAGGCATATCAGACACAACACACAATGTCACACAGAACACCTTGAAATACACAGATGACACAACACACACACACAATGCACAAAACAGATAAGAATACACGCAGCACACATGCAACCGAGAACATGGTACGTCGTACATCACGCAACACACGTGCGGTCAGGTCACATCACATTAACACGAAACAGAGAACCATTCACAGACCAAGTAACTTTCTCAACCACGAACACAACACGCTCCACAGAAGAAGACGCCGAACATAACCACACACGAAGACAGACTCCAAGCACACAACACACATCCACCCACAACCACACCATTCACACAGCACTCCATAAAATACACACAGAACGCACACTACAAACAACAAGGTGCCCAAACTGCGCACATCACATACACAGCAGTCACAACACAGAAAGAACACAACACACAGGAAACACACACACAACCACATAAACACCGCCACGCACAATAAGCCAGCAGATCACAGACTTCACAGCGAAAAACACACCGCAACAGAGCACGTAAACATGTAACACAACACAGAGTACACACACAATCACACCACAAACACCACAAAACACGCCCTTCCACAAAAGACAACGCACTTCACACGTAACACCAAACCCGACAAACACAGAACACATCACAGGAGAGATGCGCAACAGAAACACAGTACACACAACGCACACATTGAAACCAACATATCAACACACCACCACAACACACAGCATAATACACAAATCACAGAGCACCACACAACTCACACAAGCGTCACACACAAATTAAACGTCACAACTCATAGCACGCACAACATCCTGCATTAACGTCACAGCACACAGACCGGTGCAAACCGTACATACCACACGTAAAGCCACACACTGCACACACTCAGGGAAGAGCCACAACAAACACAAGCAAACACCCACAAACACAAAGATATGGAGAACAAACCCCCAAACGCAACACGCAAAACAGCACAACATCTGAAACAACATACCCCTCAGACATCACAGGACATAAGGGCACCCAATTCTCACAAACCACGTTTAACCACGTACACACCACGCACACAATGGGGCACACACACAACACAAGCAAAACCACACACACATAACACCTCTCACCTCACACACATAACAATCAATCTCACACACAGAATCTCTCAAACACGTATCACAATCACACACGCAGAACACACACAACACATACAAAACCACACGGAAAACACACAAACAACAATAAACGCACATAGCACACATTTCACACACTACGCACCCCCACTCACCACCGCACACAGACTCCCCACACACATATGTACGCACGGGCTCCGCTCTGCAATGCACACACGCCAAACGTAACAGCACGGCAGTCACAGGGCACGCAGCCGACACAACAGAGCACATGTTCCTCACCAAACACACAAATCACATTTACGAGAGCACGGGTAGCACACGCAATGAGGCACACTGAGAAAGCACAACCACACACGGAAAACACATCTTCACATCACAAACAGAGCAACTGCACACACTCAACCACACCAGCACAACGACACACAAGTCACAATCACACACGCGGAACACACGATCCACACACAACACTCAAAAGTCCATACCATAGGCAAAATGCACGTAGACAACAAAGACAAATAGAACACATTTCACACACTACACGCTACGCACACCAACCACGCACAGACACACCACGCATACATCCTCACAAGGAGCACGCCGCAGAACACACGCACAACACAGAATCACGCAACACAATGGCCACAATACGAACACCACACCCTTCAAGGCACATGACCGTGCACAGTACGCACGAGAATCCTTCGCAGACCACGTAGTGCACACACCAAGAGACATGCCGAGCAGGCCCCAACCACACACAGTCAGTATCTCTCACATCATGTGCATAACCCAAACGTCCAGACACACACACACACACACACACACACTCACACACACACACAACCTCTCCGACACAACACACAAATCACAACGACGCACACACGACAGACACAACACATACAAGTCCACCCACTGCTGACGAGAACACATGCAGCGCACATAAAAAGCACAACACACAGCACACACAACCACAAGCATACAATACAGAGCACACGCAGACAGACCCGCACGCAGACAGCACCGGCCAAAACCCACAGACACACACACACACACACACACAGCAAACACATGGACACAACACGTCCGACACAAGGCTAAATCAACGTCACACACAGTGCTCAAATTACACAGACCACCCAACATCTGCCCAGTATGCAACACACAGAAAGCATGTAGATGGCACTCACACAACCCAGAACACAGTGCATAACACAGCAGACCAAGGAAAAGACCAGACACATTTCACGCTGAACATTAGACCGTAAGCCACACACCAAACACAGAACACATACAACCGCCAACAGATAACTCATCAAAAAGACGCCAAATGTGCAGTGCACAGAGAACCACTCAACCCTCACAGCCCCACTCACAAATAGCAGCATCACACATCACACACCACGCAGTGGAAAAGACGCAGAACAGTGTACTCAACAAGCAGTAAGGAACCTATGCCACACATATTACAGAAAACGTACACACAGAAACGGACAACACACAGCACAGAGGAAACAAGCCAGGCCCAAAGACCACACAGACAGCACAACGCAAAACACACAAGGACACAGCGCAGCACAACAGAGAATACACACAGAATCACAGGAAAGCACCACAAACCACTCACTACCGTACGCCAACAACACGTACAGCACACAACACTACACACACAACCAACCCAAAACACACAAAAGAGATCAGCTGTATAGCCTTCCTACTGCAATGTTTACTAAGGTTGCTGTATCACCCAGGAGCAAGTTGCATGCAAGGGGAAACCGGCGTAGTGTTCTCTCAGGGAGGGTCTCCTCAGTGCGCGGTGGATTGTTTCCCCCAGCAGGGTTCGGCCTAAGGCTCCTCAGCAGCAGCTTCTGACACTTTACTACAAAGTATATTTACTTCAGGGCATATAGCTTTCACTCACCAGGACACTCCGGTTCTGCGCGTCCTCTCCTAGCACCCCCAGAAAACAAGGACCCCCGTGTGATCCCAAATCTGTGGAGAAGACAGCCAGGCACGCACGGCTTGCTTCAGTGTGCTAGAATGCACAAGTCGTAGGACTGCCCTCAAGCATTTAGCTTTGGAATCATAGCAAAGGATTCTTACTCCCTGCAGATCACAAAGACAGGGCTGGGCTGCACACGCTTAGGTCAGGCTGACGGAGTTCTGGCCCAGAGAAGAGCTTTGTTCTGACGAAAGGACGATCAGCTGAAGGAGTCCCAACAGCATCTTCCCTAAACCTCGTTGCAAGTTCCTATTCACTGCACACGTACCTCTTGGACTTCTTAAGGTGCATTCAGAGAGGAAACCCTGCACACCTACGTTTGGCCATTCCACTCCGTACGAGTTAGCGCAAAGTATCTGAACGTGTTAGATCGGCAAGTTAGAGCTCAGTCACCGCCGCCACCACCACCCCCAACCCCCAGAACGATTTCCATTGCCGGTTTGAATTAAGCTACAGTAGAGTTTTTCTTGACAGGGAGAGCGGGCTCCCGGTGCCGCCTGCTTTTCGACTGTTGAACAGGACGCCCATCCGTCCTGCTTCCAATGCTGTGCAGAGAGCTACTTGCTCTGCCTCTTCCCCTGAGGCTGGGCAGAAGACCTCTTCACAGTACCCTTGTGTCCGCGAGTACAAGTACGTGAAAGAAGCTGGCCTTGACACAGAAGTGTTTCGCTGTCAGTCTGGACGTGTCTGAGCAGCTAATCACTTGGACTGAGACAGCCTCAGAGCCTTCTCTGCAGGACAACAGCTCTGACGCCTTAGGGCCCATCCGTCATCCAGGCTTTGGAGAAGCTTGCACACACCTCTTGCTGACACGATGCTGAGGGACCAAAGCCAATGTGCACTTAGTTTTCGAAGCTCAGACTGTGGCAAGGGAGACCGGCTGACATACCCCGGCAGGCCAACCTGGGCCTCTCTGAGGCAGCCAGGCAGTAGCAGAGAAAAAGCGACTTTTTAAACTTCCAAGCTAAAGTCAGTGTATGCAGGCGTTTTTCTGACAGCCGGGCTTCCTCAGCAAGACCTCGCGTTACGGGCCACACAAGCGAGAGTCCGCCGCTCAGCAAAAGAGAGCTCCACACACAGCAGACTTCACTCAGGCACATGGAGCGTGGGCACACCGGACAGACACGGAAAGCACATTGCAAGCTCAGTTTCAGCTTCCACGGCAACGACTACGACGATTCCTTCAGTGGGGGCGTCCTGCACTGCTTTCTTTCACCCGCGTAAGCTGAATCCAAAGCTGACTTGCCTCCAACTGCTGTTTTTCCAAAGCATCTTGTTCGGCAACTTCCGTGTGGCTTGTGCTAAGGCCTAGTCGAATCCCACTTACTTACGTCTTTGACATAGAGTGTGTTCAGAGAAGACCGCCTTCTACTGCAATGCTCACTGTTTCCCCGTTGTCTCATAGGCGCAGATTGCATGCAAGGCGGAAGCAGCCAGGCGTTCTCTCAGGGAGAGTCTCCTCAATGCACGGTGGATTGTTTCCCCAGCAGAGTCTGGCAAATGGCCGTCCTGCAGCAGTTTCCGACACATTACTGCAAAGGCATCTTCGGGGCATTGCTGTGAACGCGACGAGTTGGCTCTTTCCGTTCTCTTTGAGTGCCCTCAGGAAACAAGGCCCTCCTGGGGGGAATTACAAACCTGTGGAGCAAATGGACCAGTCACTTAGAGGCTCTCTTCAGGGCGCTTGAATGCAGAAGTCTCTCGACACACGAACAGCACATCACACTAAACATCAACACCCCCCCACACACACACCCACACACCGGGAACAGTACTGCACACAACACACATGAACCACGGATCTCAGAGTAAACACAACACGCACAGTGTGGCTCACTGACCAAGCATGACCACACAGAGCACACACCTCACAGATTACCCTCATCACTCAAACAGCCAACCGCACACACAACCTGTCAAACACAACCACACACAAATCGCAATCACACACGCGAAACGCACACCACACACGCAACACATAAAAACCCACACGCAACACACACACTAACCACAACAAAAAGAACGCCGAATTTAAGCAACACTCATTTCACACACTACACACGTCACTCCAAACACACATAAAACATACACCACACAGAGCCTCACAGAACACACAACACAAAGGACACAACGTGTTCAAGGCATATCAGACACAACACACAATGTCACACAGAACACCTTGAAATACACAGATGACACAACACACACACACAATGCACAAAACAGATAAGAATACACGCAGCACACATGCAACCGAGAACACGGTACGTCGTACATCACGCAACACACGTGCGGTCAGGTCACATCACATTAACACGAAACAGAGAACCATTCACAGACCAAGTAACTTTCTCAACCACGAACACAACACGCTCCACAGAAGAAGATGCCGAACATAACCACACACGAAGACAGACTCCAGGCACACAACACACATCCACCCACAACCACACCATTCACACAGCACTCCATAAAATACACACAGAACGCACACTACAAACAACAAGGTGCCCAAACTGCGCACATCACATACACAGCAGTCACAACACAGAAAGAACACAACACACAGGAAACACACACACAACCACATAAACACCGCCACGCACAATAAGCCAGCAGATCACAGACTTCACAGCGAAAAACACACCGCAACAGAGCACGTAAACATGTAACACAACACAGAGTACACACACAATCACACCACAAACACCACAAAACACGCCCTTCCACAAAAGACAACGCACTTCACACGTAACACCAAACCCGACAAACACAGAACACATCACAGGAGAGATGCGCAACAGAAACACAGTACACACAACGCACACATTGAAACCAACATATCAACACACCACCACAACACACAGCATAATACACAAATCACAGAGCACCACACAACTCACACAAGCGTCACACACAAATTAAACGTCACAACTCATAGCACGCACAACATCCTGCATTAACGTCACAGCACACAGACCGGTGCAAACCGTACATACCACACGTAAAGCCACACACTGCACACACTCAGGGAAGAGCCACAACAAACACAAGCAAACACCCACAAACACAAAGATATGGAGAACAAACCCCCAAACGCAACACGCAAAACAGCACAACATCTGAAACAACATACCCCTCAGACATCACAGGACATAAGGGCACCCAATTCTCACAAACCACGTTTAACCACGTACACACCACGCACACAATGGGGCACACACACAACACAAGCAAAACCACACACACATAACACCTCTCACCTCACACACATAACAATCAATCTCACACACAGAATCTCTCAAACACGTATCACAATCACACACGCAGAACACACACAACACATACAAAACCACACGGAAAACACACAAACAACAATAAACGCACATAGCACACATTTCACACACTACGCACCCCCACTCACCACCGCACACAGACTCCCCACACACATATGTACGCACGGGCTCCGCTCTGCAATGCACACACGCCAAACGTAACAGCACGGCAGTCACAGGGCACGCAGCCGACACAACAGAGCACATGTTCCTCACCAAACACACAAATCACATTTACGAGAGCACGGGTAGCACACGCAATGAGGCACACTGAGAAAGCACAACCACACACGGACAACACATCTTCACATCACAAACAGAGCAACTGCACACACTCAACCACACCAGCACAACGACACACAAGTCACAATCACACACGCGGAACACACGATCCACACACAACACTCAAAAGTCCATACCATAGGCAAAATGCACGTAGACAACAAAGACAAATAGAACACATTTCACACACTACACGCTACGCACACCAACCACGCACAGACACACCACGCATACATCCTCACAAGGAGCACGCCGCAGAACACACGCACAACACAGAATCACGCAACACAATGGCCACAATACGAACACCACACCCTTCAAGGCACATGACCGTGCACAGTACGCACGAGAATCCTTCGCAGACCACGTATTGCACACACCAAGAGACATGCCGAGCAGGCCCCAACAACACACAGTCAGTATCTCTCACATCATGTGCATAACCCAAACGTCCAGACACACACACACACACACACACACACACTCACACACACACACAACCTCTCCGACACAACACACAAATCACAACGACGCACACACGACAGACACAACACATACAAGTCCACCCACTGCTGACGAGAACACATGCAGCGCACATAAAAAGCACAACACACAGCACACACAACCACAAGCATACAATACAGAGCACACGCAGACAGACCCGCACGCAGACAGCACCGGCCAAAACCCACAGACACACACACACACACACACACACAGCAAACACATGGACACAACACGTCCGACACAAGGCTAAATCAACGTCACACACAGTGCTCAAATTACACAGACCACCCAACATCTGCCCAGTATGCAACACACAGAAAGCATGTAGATGGCACTCACACAACCCAGAACACAGTGCATAACACAGCAGACCAAGGAAAAGACCAGACACATTTCACGCTGAACATTAGACCGTAAGCCACACACCAAACACAGAACACATACAACCGCCAACAGATAACTCATCAAAAAGACGCCAAATGTGCAGTGCACAGAGAACCACTCAACCCTCACAGCCCCACTCACAAATAGCAGCATCACACATCACACACCACGCAGTGGAAAAGACGCAGAACAGTGTACTCAACAAGCAGTAAGGAACCTATGCCACACATATTACAGAAAACGTACACACAGAAACGGACAACACACAGCACAGAGGAAACAAGCCAGGCCCAAAGACCACACAGACAGCACAACGCAAAACACACAAGGACACAGCGCAGCACAACAGAGAATACACACAGAATCACAGGAAAGCACCACAAACCACTCACTACCGTACGCCAACAACACGTACAGCACACAACACTACACACACAACCAACCCAAAACACACAAAAGAGATCAGCTGTATAGCCTTCCTACTGCAATGTTTACTAAGGTTGCTGTATCACCCAGGAGCAAGTTGCATGCAAGGGGAAACCAGCGTAGTGTTCTCTCAGGGAGGGTCTCCTCAGTGCGCGGTGGATTGTTTCCCCCAGCAGGGTTCGGCCTAAGGCTCCTCGGCAGCAGCTTCTGACACTTTACTACAAAGTATATTTACTTCAGGGCATATAGCTTTCACTCACCAGGACACTCCGGTTCTGCGCGTCCTCTCCTAGCACCCCCAGAAAACAAGGACCCCCGTGTGATCCCAAATCTGTGGAGAAGACAGCCAGGCACGCACGGCTTGCTTCAGTGTGCTAGAATGCACAAGTCGTAGGACTGCCCTCAAGCATTTAGCTTTGGAATCATAGCAAAGGATTCTTACTCCCTGCAGATCACAAAGACAGGGCTGGGCTGCACACGCTTAGGTCAGGCTGACGGAGTTCTGGCCCAGAGAAGAGCTTTGTTCTGACGAAAGGACGATCAGCTGAAGGAGTCCCAACAGCATCTTCCCTAAACCTCGTTGCAAGTTCCTATTCACTGCACACGTACCTCTTGGACTTCTTAAGGTGCATTCAGAGAGGAAACCCTGCACACCTACGTTTGGCCATTCCACTCCGTACGAGTTAGCGCAAAGTATCTGAACGTGTTAGATCGGCAAGTTAGAGCTCAGTCACCGCCGCCACCCCCCCCCCCCAACCCCCAGAACGATTTCCATTGCCGGTTTGAATTAAGCTACAGTAGAGTTTTTCTTGACAGGGAGAGCGGGCTCCCGGTGCCGCCTGCTTTTCGACTGTTGAACAGGACGCCCATCCGTCCTGCTTCCAATGCTGTGCAGAGAGCTACTTGCTCTGCCTCTTCCCCTGAGGCTGGGCAGAAGACCTCTTCACAGTACCCTTGTGTCCGCGAGTACAAGTACGTGAAAGAAGCTGGCCTTGACACAGAAGTGTTTCGCTGTCAGTCTGGACGTGTCTGAGCAGCTAATCACTTGGACTGAGACAGCCTCAGAGCCTTCTCTGCAGGACAACAGCTCTGACGCCTTAGGGCCCATCCGTCATCCAGGCTTTGGAGAAGCTTGCACACACCTCTTGCTGACACGATGCTGAGGGACCAAAGCCAATGTGCACTTAGTTTTCGAAGCTCAGACTGTGGCAAGGGAGACCGGCTGACATACCCCGGCAGGCCAACCTGGGCCTCTCTGAGGCAGCCAGGCAGTAGCAGAGAAAAAGCGACTTTTTAAACTTCCAAGCTAAAGTCAGTGTATGCAGGCGTTTTTCTGACAGCCGGGCTTCCTCAGCAAGACCTCGCGTTACGGGCCACACAAGCGAGAGTCCGCCGCTCAGCAAAAGAGAGCTCCACACACAGCAGACTTCACTCAGGCACATGGAGCGTGGGCACACCGGACAGACACGGAAAGCACATTGCAAGCTCAGTTTCAGCTTCCACGGCAACGACTACGACGATTCCTTCAGTGGGGGCGTCCTGCACTGCTTTCTTTCACCCGCGTAAGCTGAATCCAAAGCTGACTTGCCTCCAACTGCTGTTTTTCCAAAGCATCTTGTTCGGCAACTTCCGTGTGGCTTGTGCTAAGGCCTAGTCGAATCCCACTTACTTACGTCTTTGACATAGAGTGTGTTCAGAGAAGACCGCCTTCTACTGCAATGCTCACTGTTTCCCCGTTGTCTCATAGGCGCAGATTGCATGCAAGGCGGAAGCAGCCAGGCGTTCTCTCAGGGAGAGTCTCCTCAATGCACGGTGGATTGTTTCCCCAGCAGAGTCTGGCAAATGGCCGTCCTGCAGCAGTTTCCGACACATTACTGCAAAGGCATCTTCGGGGCATTGCTGTGAACGCGACGAGTTGGCTCTTTCCGTTCTCTTTGAGTGCCCTCAGGAAACAAGGCCCTCCTGGGGGGAATTACAAACCTGTGGAGCAAATGGACCAGTCACTTAGAGGCTCTCTTCAGGGCGCTTGAATGCAGAAGTCTCTCGACACACGAACAGCACATCACACTAAACATCAACACCTCCCCCACACACACCCACACACCGGGAACAGTACTGCACACAACACACATGAACCACGGATCTCAGAGTAAACACAACACGCACAGTGTGGCTCACTGACCAAGCATGACCACACAGAGCACACACCTCACAGATTACCCTCATCACTCAAACAGCCAACCGCACACACAACCTGTCAAACACAACCACACACAAATCGCAATCACACACGCGAAACGCACACCACACACGCAACACATAAAAACCCACACGCAACACACACACTAACCACAACAAAAAGAACGCCGAATTTAAGCAACACTCATTTCACACACTACACACGTCACTCCAAACACACATAAAACATACACCACACAGAGCCTCACAGAACACACAACACAAAGGACACAACGTGTTCAAGGCATATCAGACACAACACACAATGTCACACAGAACACCTTGAAATACACAGATGACACAACACACACACACAATGCACAAAACAGATAAGAATACACGCAGCACACATGCAACCGAGAACATGGTACGTCGTACATCACGCAACACACGTGCGGTCAGGTCACATCACATTAACACGAAACAGAGAACCATTCACAGACCAAGTAACTTTCTCAACCACGAACACAACACGCTCCACAGAAGAAGACGCCGAACATAACCACACACGAAGACAGACTCCAAGCACACAACACACATCCACCCACAACCACACCATTCACACAGCACTCCATAAAATACACACAGAACGCACACTACAAACAACAAGGTGCCCAAACTGCGCACATCACATACACAGCAGTCACAACACAGAAAGAACACAACACACAGGAAACACACACACAACCACATAAACACCGCCACGCACAATAAGCCAGCAGATCACAGACTTCACAGCGAAAAACACACCGCAACAGAGCACGTAAACATGTAACACAACACAGAGTACACACACAATCACACCACAAACACCACAAAACACGCCCTTCCACAAAAGACAACGCACTTCACACGTAACACCAAACCCGACAAACACAGAACACATCACAGGAGAGATGCGCAACAGAAACACAGTACACACAACGCACACATTGAAACCAACATATCAACACACCACCACAACACACAGCATAATACACAAATCACAGAGCACCACACAACTCACACAAGCGTCACACACAAATTAAACGTCACAACTCATAGCACGCACAACATCCTGCATTAACGTCACAGCACACAGACCGGTGCAAACCGTACATACCACACGTAAAGCCACACACTGCACACACTCAGGGAAGAGCCACAACAAACACAAGCAAACACCCACAAACACAAAGATATGGAGAACAAACCCCCAAACGCAACACGCAAAACAGCACAACATCTGAAACAACATACCCCTCAGACATCACAGGACATAAGGGCACCCAATTCTCACAAACCACGTTTAACCACGTACACACCACGCACACAATGGGGCACACACACAACACAAGCAAAACCACACACACATAACACCTCTCACCTCACACACATAACAATCAATCTCACACACAGAATCTCTCAAACACGTATCACAATCACACACGCAGAACACACACAACACATACAAAACCACACGGAAAACACACAAACAACAATAAACGCACATAGCACACATTTCACACACTACGCACCCCCACTCACCACCGCACACAGACTCCCCACACACATATGTACGCACGGGCTCCGCTCTGCAATGCACACACGCCAAACGTAACAGCACGGCAGTCACAGGGCACGCAGCCGACACAACAGAGCACATGTTCCTCACCAAACACACAAATCACATTTACGAGAGCACGGGTAGCACACGCAATGAGGCACACTGAGAAAGCACAACCACACACGGAAAACACATCTTCACATCACAAACAGAGCAACTGCACACACTCAACCACACCAGCACAACGACACACAAGTCACAATCACACACGCGGAACACACGATCCACACACAACACTCAAAAGTCCATACCATAGGCAAAATGCACGTAGACAACAAAGACAAATAGAACACATTTCACACACTACACGCTACGCACACCAACCACGCACAGACACACCACGCATACATCCTCACAAGGAGCACGCCGCAGAACACACGCACAACACAGAATCACGCAACACAATGGCCACAATACGAACACCACACCCTTCAAGGCACATGACCGTGCACAGTACGCACGAGAATCCTTCGCAGACCACGTAGTGCACACACCAAGAGACATGCCGAGCAGGCCCCAACCACACACAGTCAGTATCTCTCACATCATGTGCATAACCCAAACGTCCAGACACACACACACACACACACACACACTCACACACACACACAACCTCTCCGACACAACACACAAATCACAACGACGCACACACGACAGACACAACACATACAAGTCCACCCACTGCTGACGAGAACACATGCAGCGCACATAAAAAGCACAACACACAGCACACACAACCACAAGCATACAATACAGAGCACACGCAGACAGACCCGCACGCAGACAGCACCGGCCAAAACCCACAGACACACACACACACACACACACAGCAAACACATGGACACAACACGTCCGACACAAGGCTAAATCAACGTCACACACAGTGCTCAAATTACACAGACCACCCAACATCTGCCCAGTATGCAACACACAGAAAGCATGTAGATGGCACTCACACAACCCAGAACACAGTGCATAACACAGCAGACCAAGGAAAAGACCAGACACATTTCACGCTGAACATTAGACCGTAAGCCACACACCAAACACAGAACACATACAACCGCCAACAGATAACTCATCAAAAAGACGCCAAATGTGCAGTGCACAGAGAACCACTCAACCCTCACAGCCCCACTCACAAATAGCAGCATCACACATCACACACCACGCAGTGGAAAAGACGCAGAACAGTGTACTCAACAAGCAGTAAGGAACCTATGCCACACATATTACAGAAAACGTACACACAGAAACGGACAACACACAGCACAGAGGAAACAAGCCAGGCCCAAAGACCACACAGACAGCACAACGCAAAACACACAAGGACACAGCGCAGCACAACAGAGAATACACACAGAATCACAGGAAAGCACCACAAACCACTCACTACCGTACGCCAACAACACGTACAGCACACAACACTACACACACAACCAACCCAAAACACACAAAAGAGATCAGCTGTATAGCCTTCCTACTGCAATGTTTACTAAGGTTGCTGTATCACCCAGGAGCAAGTTGCATGCAAGGGGAAACCGGCGTAGTGTTCTCTCAGGGAGGGTCTCCTCAGTGCGCGGTGGATTGTTTCCCCCAGCAGGGTTCGGCCTAAGGCTCCTCAGCAGCAGCTTCTGACACTTTACTACAAAGTATATTTACTTCAGGGCATATAGCTTTCACTCACCAGGACACTCCGGTTCTGCGCGTCCTCTCCTAGCACCCCCAGAAAACAAGGACCCCCGTGTGATCCCAAATCTGTGGAGAAGACAGCCAGGCACGCACGGCTTGCTTCAGTGTGCTAGAATGCACAAGTCGTAGGACTGCCCTCAAGCATTTAGCTTTGGAATCATAGCAAAGGATTCTTACTCCCTGCAGATCACAAAGACAGGGCTGGGCTGCACACGCTTAGGTCAGGCTGACGGAGTTCTGGCCCAGAGAAGAGCTTTGTTCTGACGAAAGGACGATCAGCTGAAGGAGTCCCAACAGCATCTTCCCTAAACCTCGTTGCAAGTTCCTATTCACTGCACACGTACCTCTTGGACTTCTTAAGGTGCATTCAGAGAGGAAACCCTGCACACCTACGTTTGGCCATTCCACTCCGTACGAGTTAGCGCAAAGTATCTGAACGTGTTAGATCGGCAAGTTAGAGCTCAGTCACCGCCGCCACCCCCCCCCCCAACCCCCAGAACGATTTCCATTGCCGGTTTGAATTAAGCTACAGTAGAGTTTTTCTTGACAGGGAGAGCGGGCTCCCGGTGCCGCCTGCTTTTCGACTGTTGAACAGGACGCCCATCCGTCCTGCTTCCAATGCTGTGCAGAGAGCTACTTGCTCTGCCTCTTCCCCTGAGGCTGGGCAGAAGACCTCTTCACAGTACCCTTGTGTCCGCGAGTACAAGTACGTGAAAGAAGCTGGCCTTGACACAGAAGTGTTTCGCTGTCAGTCTGGACGTGTCTGAGCAGCTAATCACTTGGACTGAGACAGCCTCAGAGCCTTCTCTGCAGGACAACAGCTCTGACGCCTTAGGGCCCATCCGTCATCCAGGCTTTGGAGAAACTTGCACACACCTCTTGCTGACACGATGCTGAGGGACCAAAGCCAATGTGCACTTAGTTTTCGAAGCTCAGACTGTGGCAAGGGAGACCGGCTGACATACCCCGGCAGGCCAACCTGGGCCTCTCTGAGGCAGCCAGGCAGTAGCAGAGAAAAAGCGACTTTTTAAACTTCCAAGCTAAAGTCAGTGTATGCAGGCGTTTTTCTGACAGCCGGGCTTCCTCAGCAAGACCTCGCGTTACGGGCCACACAAGCGAGAGTCCGCCGCTCAGCAAAAGAGAGCTCCACACACAGCAGACTTCACTCAGGCACATGGAGCGTGGGCACACCGGACAGACACGGAAAGCACATTGCAAGCTCAGTTTCAGCTTCCACGGCAACGACTACGACGATTCCTTCAGTGGGGGCGTCCTGCACTGCTTTCTTTCACCCGCGTAAGCTGAATCCAAAGCTGACTTGCCTCCAACTGCTGTTTTTCCAAAGCATCTTGTTCGGCAACTTCCGTGTGGCTTGTGCTAAGGCCTAGTCGAATCCCACTTACTTACGTCTTTGACATAGAGTGTGTTCAGAGAAGACCGCCTTCTACTGCAATGCTCACTGTTTCCCCGTTGTCTCATAGGCGCAGATTGCATGCAAGGCGGAAGCAGCCAGGCGTTCTCTCAGGGAGAGTCTCCTCAATGCACGGTGGATTGTTTCCCCAGCAGAGTCTGGCAAATGGCCGTCATGCAGCAGTTTCCGACACATTACTGCAAAGGCATCTTCGGGGCATTGCTGTGAACGCGACGAGTTGGCTCTTTCCGTTCTCTTTGAGTGCCCTCAGGAAACAAGGCCCTCCTGGGGGGAATTACAAACCTGTGGAGCAAATGGACCAGTCACTTAGAGGCTCTCTTCAGGGCGCTTGAATGCAGAAGTCTCTCGACACACGAACAGCACATCACACTAAACATCAACACCCCCCCACACACACACCCACACACCGGGAACAGTACTGCACACAACACACATGAACCACGGATCTCAGAGTAAACACAACACGCACAGTGTGGCTCACTGACCAAGCATGACCACACAGAGCACACACCTCACAGATTACCCTCATCACTCAAACAGCCAACCGCACACACAACCTGTCAAACACAACCACACACAAATCGCAATCACACACGCGAAACGCACACCACACACGCAACACATAAAAACCCACACGCAACACACACACTAACCACAACAAAAAGAACGCCGAATTTAAGCAACACTCATTTCACACACTACACACGTCACTCCAAACACACATAAAACATACACCACACAGAGCCTCACAGAACACACAACACAAAGGACACAACGTGTTCAAGGCATATCAGACACAACACACAATGTCACACAGAACACCTTGAAATACACAGATGACACAACACACACACACAATGCACAAAACAGATAAGAATACACGCAGCACACATGCAACCGAGAACACGGTACGTCGTACATCACGCAACACACGTGCGGTCAGGTCACATCACATTAACACGAAACAGAGAACCATTCACAGACCAAGTAACTTTCTCAACCACGAACACAACACGCTCCACAGAAGAAGACGCCGAACATAACCACACACGAAGACAGACTCCAGGCACACAACACACATCCACCCACAACCACACCATTCACACAGCACTCCATAAAATACACACAGAACGCACACTACAAACAACAAGGTGCCCAAACTGCGCACATCACATACACAGCAGTCACAACACAGAAAGAACACAACACACAGGAAACACACACACAACCACATAAACACCGCCACGCACAATAAGCCAGCAGATCACAGACTTCACAGCGAAAAACACACCGCAACAGAGCACGTAAACATGTAACACAACACAGAGTACACACACAATCACACCACAAACACCACAAAACACGCCCTTCCACAAAAGACAACGCACTTCACACGTAACACCAAACCCGACAAACACAGAACACATCACAGGAGAGATGCGCAACAGAAACACAGTACACACAACGCACACATTGAAACCAACATATCAACACACCACCACAACACACAGCATAATACACAAATCACAGAGCACCACACAACTCACACAAGCGTCACACACAAATTAAACGTCACAACTCATAGCACGCACAACATCCTGCATTAACGTCACAGCACACAGACCGGTGCAAACCGTACATACCACACGTAAAGCCACACACTGCACACACTCAGGGAAGAGCCACAACAAACACAAGCAAACACCCACAAACACAAAGATATGGAGAACAAACCCCCAAACGCAACACGCAAAACAGCACAACATCTGAAACAACATACCCCTCAGACATCACAGGACATAAGGGCACCCAATTCTCACAAACCACGTTTAACCACGTACACACCACGCACACAATGGGGCACACACACAACACAAGCAAAACCACACACACATAACACCTCTCACCTCACACACATAACAATCAATCTCACACACAGAATCTCTCAAACACGTATCACAATCACACACGCAGAACACACACAACACATACAAAACCACACGGAAAACACACAAACAACAATAAACGCACATAGCACACATTTCACACACTACGCACCCCCACTCACCACCGCACACAGACTCCCCACACACATATGTATGCACGGGCTCCGCTCTGCAATGCACACACGCCAAACGTAACAGCACGGCAGTCACAGGGCACGCAGCCGACACAACAGAGCACATGTTCCTCACCAAACACACAAATCACATTTACGAGAGCACGGGTAGCACACGCAATGAGGCACACTGAGAAAGCACAACCACACACGGACAACACATCTTCACATCACAAACAGAGCAACTGCACACACTCAACCACACCAGCACAACGACACACAAGTCACAATCACACACGCGGAACACACGATCCACACACAACACTCAAAAGTCCATACCATAGGCAAAATGCACGTAGACAACAAAGACAAATAGAACACATTTCACACACTACACGCTACGCACACCAACCACGCACAGACACACCACGCATACATCCTCACAAGGAGCACGCCGCAGAACACACGCACAACACAGAATCACGCAACACAATGGCCACAATACGAACACCACACCCTTCAAGGCACATGACCGTGCACAGTACGCACGAGAATCCTTCGCAGACCACGTAGTGCACACACCAAGAGACATGCCGAGCAGGCCCCAACCACACACAGTCAGTATCTCTCACATCATGTGCATAACCCAAACGTCCAGACACACACACACACACACACACACACACTCACACACACACACAACCTCTCCGACACAACACACAAATCACAACGACGCACACACGACAGACACAACACATACAAGTCCACCCACTGCTGACGAGAACACATGCAGCGCACATAAAAAGCACAACACACAGCACACACAACCACAAGCATACAATACAGAGCACACGCAGACAGACCCGCACGCAGACAGCACCGGCCAAAACCCACAGACACACACACACACACACACACACAGCAAACACATGGACACAACACGTCCGACACAAGGCTAAATCAACGTCACACACAGTGCTCAAATTACACAGACCACCCAACATCTGCCCAGTATGCAACACACAGAAAGCATGTAGATGGCACTCACACAACCCAGAACACAGTGCATAACACAGCAGACCAAGGAAAAGACCAGACACATTTCACGCTGAACATTAGACCGTAAGCCACACACCAAACACAGAACACATACAACCGCCAACAGATAACTCATCAAAAAGACGCCAAATGTGCAGTGCACAGAGAACCACTCAACCCTCACAGCCCCACTCACAAATAGCAGCATCACACATCACACACCACGCAGTGGAAAAGACGCAGAACAGTGTACTCAACAAGCAGTAAGGAACCTATGCCACACATATTACAGAAAACGTACACACAGAAACGGACAACACACAGCACAGAGGAAACAAGCCAGGCCCAAAGACCACACAGACAGCACAACGCAAAACACACAAGGACACAGCGCAGCACAACAGAGAATACACACAGAATCACAGGAAAGCACCACAAACCACTCACTACCGTACGCCAACAACACGTACAGCACACAACACTACACACACAACCAACCCAAAACACACAAAAGAGATCAGCTGTATAGCCTTCCTACTGCAATGTTTACTAAGGTTGCTGTATCACCCAGGAGCAAGTTGCATGCAAGGGGAAACCGGCGTAGTGTTCTCTCAGGGAGGGTCTCCTCAGTGCGCGGTGGATTGTTTCCCCCAGCAGGGTTCGGCCTAAGGCTCCTCGGCAGCAGCTTCTGACACTTTACTACAAAGTATATTTACTTCAGGGCATATAGCTTTCACTCACCAGGACACTCCGGTTCTGCGCGTCCTCTCCTAGCACCCCCAGAAAACAAGGACCCCCGTGTGATCCCAAATCTGTGGAGAAGACAGCCAGGCACGCACGGCTTGCTTCAGTGTGCTAGAATGCACAAGTCGTAGGACTGCCCTCAAGCATTTAGCTTTGGAATCATAGCAAAGGATTCTTACTCCCTGCAGATCACAAAGACAGGGCTGGGCTGCACACGCTTAGGTCAGGCTGACGGAGTTCTGGCCCAGAGAAGAGCTTTGTTCTGACGAAAGGACGATCAGCTGAAGGAGTCCCAACAGCATCTTCCCTAAACCTCGTTGCAAGTTCCTATTCACTGCACACGTACCTCTTGGACTTCTTAAGGTGCATTCAGAGAGGAAACCCTGCACACCTACGTTTGGCCATTCCACTCCGTACGAGTTAGCGCAAAGTATCTGAACGTGTTAGATCGGCAAGTTAGAGCTCAGTCACCGCCGCCACCACCCCCCCAACCCCCAGAACGATTTCCATTGCCGGTTTGAATTAAGCTACAGTAGAGTTTTTCTTGACAGGGAGAGCGGGCTCCCGGTGCCGCCTGCTTTTCGACTGTTGAACAGGACGCCCATCCGTCCTGCTTCCAATGCTGTGCAGAGAGCTACTTGCTCTGCCTCTTCCCCTGAGGCTGGGCAGAAGACCTCTTCACAGTACCCTTGTGTCCGCGAGTACAAATACGTGAAAGAAGCTGGCCTTCACACAGAAGTGTTTCGCTGTCAGTCTGGACGTGTCTGAGCAGCTAATCACTTGGACTGAGACAGCCTCAGAGCCTTCTCTGCAGGACAACAGCTCTGACGCCTTAGGGCCCATCCGTCATCCAGGCTTTGGAGAAGCTTGCACACACCTCTTGCTGACACGATGCTGAGGGACCAAAGCCAATGTGCACTTAGTTTTCGAAGCTCAGACTGTGGCAAGGGAGACCGGCTGACATACCCCGGCAGGCCAACCTGGGCCTCTCTGAGGCAGCCAGGCAGTAGCAGAGAAAAAGCGACTTTTTAAACTTCCAAGCTAAAGTCAGTGTATGCAGGCGTTTTTCTGACAGCCGGGCTTCCTCAGCAAGACCTCGCGTTACGGGCCACACAAGCGAGAGTCCGCCGCTCAGCAAAAGAGAGCTCCACACACAGCAGACTTCACTCAGGCACATGGAGCGTGGGCACACCGGACAGACACGGAAAGCACATTGCAAGCTCAGTTTCAGCTTCCACGGCAACGACTACGACGATTCCTTCAGTGGGGGCGTCCTGCACTGCTTTCTTTCACCCGCGTAAGCTGAATCCAAAGCTGACTTGCCTCCAACTGCTGTTTTTCCAAAGCATCTTGTTCGGCAACTTCCGTGTGGCTTGTGCTAAGGCCTAGTCGAATCCCACTTACTTACGTCTTTGACATAGAGTGTGTTCAGAGAAGACCGCCTTCTACTGCAATGCTCACTGTTTCCCCGTTGTCTCATAGGCGCAGATTGCATGCAAGGCGGAAGCAGCCAGGCGTTCTCTCAGGGAGAGTCTCCTCAATGCACGGTGGATTGTTTCCCCAGCAGAGTCTGGCAAATGGCCGTCCTGCAGCAGTTTCCGACACATTACTGCAAAGGCATCTTCGGGGCATTGCTGTGAACGCGACGAGTTGGCTCTTTCCGTTCTCTTTGAGTGCCCTCAGGAAACAAGGCCCTCCTGGGGGGAATTACAAACCTGTGGAGCAAATGGACCAGTCACTTAGAGGCTCTCTTCAGGGCGCTTGAATGCAGAAGTCTCTCGACACACGAAGAGCACATCACACTAAACATCAACACCCCCCCCCACACACACACACACACCGGGAACAGTACTGCACACAACACACATGAACCACGGATCTCAGAGTAAACACAACACGCACAGTGTGGCTCACTGACCAAGCATGACCACACAGAGCACACACCTCACAGATTACCCTCATCACTCAAACAGCCAACCGCACACACAACCTGTCAAACACAACCACACACAAATCGCAATCACACACGCGAAACGCACACCACACACGCAACACATAAAAACCCACACGCAACACACACACTAACCACAACAAAAAGAACGCCGAATTTAAGCAACACTCATTTCACACACTACACACGTCACTCCAAACACACATAAAACATACACCACACAGAGCCTCACAGAACACACAACACAAAGGACACAACGTGTTCAAGGCATATCAGACACAACACACAATGTCACACAGAACACCTTGAAATACACAGATGACACAACACACACACACAATGCACAAAACAGATAAGAATACACGCAGCACACATGCAACCGAGAACACGGTACGTCGTACATCACGCAACACACGTGCGGTCAGGTCACATCACATTAACACGAAACAGAGAACCATTCACAGACCAAGTAACTTTCTCAACCACGAACACAACACGCTCCACAGAAGAAGACGCCGAACATAACCACACACGAAGACAGACTCCAGGCACACAACACACATCCACCCACAACCACACCATTCACACAGCACTCCATAAAATACACACAGAACGCACACTACAAACAACAAGGTGCCCAAACTGCGCATATCACATACACAGCAGTCACAACACAGAAAGAACACAACACACAGGAAACACACACACAACCACATAAACACCGCCACGCACAATAAGCCAGCAGATCACAGACTTCACAGCGAAAAACACACCGCAACAGAGCACGTAAACATGTAACACAACACAGAGTACACACACAATCACACCACAAACACCACAAAACACGCCCTTCCACAAAAGACAACGCACTTCACACGTAACACCAAACCTGACAAACACAGAACACATCACAGGAGAGATGCGCAACAGAAACACAGTACACACAACGCACACATTGAAACCAACATATCAACACACCACCACAACACACAGCATAATACACAAATCACAGAGCACCACACAACTCACACAAGCGTCACACACAAATTAAACGTCACAACTCATAGCACGCACAACATCCTGCATTAACGTCACAGCACACAGACCGGTGCAAACCGTACATACCACACGTAAAGCCACACACTGCACACACTCAGGGAAGAGCCACAACAAACACAAGCAAACACCCACAAACACAAAGATATGGAGAACAAACCCCCAAACGCAACACGCAAAACAGCACAACATCTGAAACAACATACCCCTCAGACATCACAGGACATAAGGGCAACCAATTCTCACAAACCACGTTTTACCACGTACACACCACGCACACAATGGGGCACACACACAACACAAGCAAAACCACACACACATAACACCTCTCACCTCACACACATAACAATCAATCTCACACACAGAATCTCTCAAACACGTATCACAATCACACACGCAGAACACACACAACACATACAAAACCACACGGAAAACACACAAACAACAATAAACGCACATAGCACACATTTCACACACTACGCACCCCCACTCACCACCGCACACAGACTCCCCACACACATATGTACGCACGGGCTCTGCTCTGCAATGCACACACGCCAAACGTAACAGCACGGCAGTCACAGGGCACGCAGCCGACACAACAGAGCACATGTTCCTCACCAAACACACAAATCACATTTACGAGAGCACGGGTAGCACACGCAATGAGGCACACTGAGAAAGCACAACCACACACGGACAACACATCTTCACATCACAAACAGAGCAACTGCACACACTCAACCACACCAGCACAACGACACACAAGTCACAATCACACACGCGGAACACACGATCCACACACAACACTCAAAAGTCCATACCATAGGCAAAATGCACGTAGACAACAAAGACAAATAGAACACATTTCACACACTACACGCTACGCACACCAACCACGCACAGACACACCACGCATACATCCTCACAAGGAGCACGCCGCAGAACACACGCACAACACAGAATCACGCAACACAATGGCCACAATACGAACACCACACCCTTCAAGGCACATGACCATGCACAGTACGCACGAGAATCCTTCGCAGACCACGTAGTGCACACACCAAGAGACATGCCGAGCAGGCCCCAACCGCACACAGTCAGTATCTCTCACATCATGTGCATAACCCAAACGTCCAGACACACACACACACACACACACACACTCACACACACACACAACCTCTCCGACACAACACACAAATCACAACGACGCACACACGACAGACACAACACATACAAGTCCACCCACTGCTGACGAGAACACATGCAGCGCACATAAAAAGCACAACACACAGCACACACAACCACAAGCTTACAATACAGAGCACACGCAGACAGACCCGCACGCAGACAGCACCGGCCAAAACCCACAGACACACACACACACACACACACAGCAAACACATGGACACAACACGTCCGACACAAGGCTAAATCAACGTCACACACAGTGCTCAAATTACACAGACCACCCAACATCTGCCCAGTATGCAACACACAGAAAGCATGTAGATGGCACTCACACAACCCAGAACACAGTGCATAACACAGCAGACCAAGGAAAAGACCAGACACATTTCACGCTGAACATTAGACCGTAAGCCACACACCAAACACAGAACACATACAACCGCCAAGAGATAACTCATCAAAAAGACGCCAAATGTGCAGTGCACAGAGAACCACTCAACCCTCACAGCCCCACTCACAAATAGCAGCATCACACATCACACACCACGCAGTGGAAAAGACGCAGAACAGTGTACTCAACAAGCAGTAAGGAACCTATGCCACACATATTACAGAAAACGTACACACAGAAACGGACAACACACAGCACAGAGGAAACAAGCCAGGCCCAAAGACCACACAGACAGCACAACGCAAAACACACAAGGACACAGCGCAGCACAACAGAGAATACACACAGAATCACAGGAAAGCACCACAAACCACTCACTACCGTACGCCAACAACACGTACAGCACACAACACTACACACACAACCAACCCAAAACACACAAAAGAGATCAGCTGTATAGCCTTCCTACTGCAATGTTTACTAAGGTTGCTGTATCACCCAGGAGCAAGTTGCATGCAAGGGGAAACCGGCGTAGTGTTCTCTCAGGGAGGGTCTCCTCAGTGCGCGGTGGATTGTTTCCCCCAGCAGGGTTCGGCCTAAGGCTCCTCGGCAGCAGCTTCTGACACTTTACTACAAAGTATATTTACTTCAGGGAATATAGCTTTCACTCACCAGGACACTCCGGTTCTGCGCGTCCTCTCCTAGCACCCAAGGAAAACAAGGACCCCCGTGTGATCCCAAATCTGTGGAGAAGACAGCCAGGCACGCACGGCTTGCTTCAGTGTGCTAGAATGCACAAGTCGTAGGACTGCCCTCAAGCATTTAGCTTTGGAATCATAGCAAAGGATTCTTACTCCCTGCAGATCACAAAGACAGGGCTGGGCTGCACACGCTTAGGTCAGGCTGACGGAGTTCTGGCCCAGATAAGAGCTTTGTTCTGACGAAAGGACGATCAGCTGAAGGAGTCCCAACAGCATCTTCCCTAAACCTCGTTGCAAGTTCCTATTCACTGCACACGTACCTCTTGGACTTCTTAAGGTGCATTCAGAGAGGAAACCCTGCACACCTACGTTTGGCCATTCCACTCCGTACGAGTTAGCGCAAAGTATCTGAACGTGTTAGATCGGCAAGTTAGAGCTCAGTCACCGCCGCCACCACCCCCCCAACCCCCAGAACGATTTCCATTGCCGGTTTGAATTAAGCTACAGTAGAGTTTTTCTTGACAGGGAGAGCGGGCTCCCGGTGCCGCCTGCTTTTCGACTGTTGAACAGGACGCCCATCCGTCCTGCTTCCAATGCTGTGCAGAGAGCTACTTGCTCTGCCTCTTCCCCTGAGGCTGGGCAGAAGACCTCTTCACAGTACCATTGTGTCCGCGAGTACAAGTACGTGAAAGAAGCTGGCCTTGACACAGAAGTGTTTCGCTGTCAGTCTGGACGTGTCTGAGCAGCTAATCACTTGGACTGAGACAGCCTCAGAGCCTTCTCTGCAGGACAACAGCTCTGACGCCTTAGGGCCCATCCGTCATCCAGGCTTTGGAGAAGCTTGCACACACCTCTTGCTGACACGATGCTGAGGGACCAAAGCCAATGTGCACTTAGTTTTCGAAGCTCAGACTGTGGCAAGGGAGACCGGCTGACATACCCCGGCAGGCCAACCTGGGCCTCTCTGAGACAGCCAGGCAGTAGCAGAGAAAAAGCGACTTTTTAAACTTCCAAGCTAAAGTCAGTGTATGCAGGCGTTTTTCTGACAGCCGGGCTTCCTCAGCAAGACCTCGCGTTACGGGCCACACAAGCGAGAGTCCGCCGCTCAGCAAAAGAGAGCTCCACACACAGCAGACTTCACTCAGGCACATGGAGCGTGGGCACACCGGACAGACACGGAAAGCACATTGCAAGCTCAGTTTCAGCTTCCACGGCAACGACTACGACGATTCCTTCAGTGGGGGCGTCCTGCACAGCTTTCTTACACCCGCGTAAGCTGAATCCAAAGCTGACTTGCCTCCAACTGCTGTTTTTCCAAAGCATCTTGTTCGGCAACTTCCGTGTGGCTTGTGCTAAGGCCTAGTCGAATCCCACTTACTTACGTCTTTGACATAGAGTGTGTTCAGAGAAGACCGCCTTCTACTGCAATGCTCACTGTTTCCCCGTTGTCTCATAGGCGCAGATTGCATGCAAGGCGGAAGCAGCCAGGCGTTCTCTCAGGGAGAGTCTCCTCAATGCACGGTGGATTGTTTCCCCAGCAGAGTCTGGCAAATGGCCGTCCTGCAGCAGTTTCCGACACATTACTGCAAAGGCATCTTCGGGGCATTGCTGTGAACGCGACGAGTTGGCTCTTTCCGTTCTCTTTGAGTGCCCTCAGGAAACAAGGCCCTCCTGGGGGGAATTACAAACCTGTGGAGCAAATGGACCAGTCACTTAGAGGCTCTCTTCAGGGCGCTTGAATGCAGAAGTCTCTCGACACACGAACAGCACATCACACTAAACATCAACACCCCCCCCACACACACCCACACACCGGGAACAGTACTGCACACAACACACATGAACCACGGATCTCAGAGTAAACACAACACGCACAGTGTGGCTCACTGACCAAGCATGACCACACAGAGCACACACCTCACAGATTACCCTCATCACTCAAACAGCCAACCGCACACACAACCTGTCAAACACAACCACACACAAATCGCAATCACACACGCGAAACGCACACCACACACGCAACACATAAAAACCCACACGCAACACACACACTAACCACAACAAAAAGAACGCCGAATTTAAGCAACACTCATTTCACACACTACACACGTCACTCCAAACACACATAAAACATACACCACACAGAGCCTCACAGAACACACAACACAAAGGACACAACGTGTTCAAGGCATATCAGACACAACACACAATGTCACACAGAACACCTTGAAATACACAGATGACACAACACACACACACAATGCACAAAACAGATAAGAATACACGCAGCACACATGCAACCGAGAACACGGTACGTCGTACATCACGCAACACACGTGCGGTCAGGTCACATCACATTAACACGAAACAGAGAACCATTCACAGACCAAGTAACTTTCTCAACCACGAACACAACACGCTCCACAGAAGAAGACGCCGAACATAACCACACACGAAGACAGACTCCAGGCACACAACACACATCCACCCACAACCACACCATTCACACAGCACTCCATAAAATACACACAGAACGCACACTACAAACAACAAGGTGCCCAAACTGCGCACATCACATACACAGCAGTCACAACACAGAAAGAACACAACACACAGGAAACACACACACAACCACATAAACACCGCCACGCACAATAAGCCAGCAGATCACAGACTTCACAGCGAAAAACACACCGCAACAGAGCACGCAAACACGTAACACAACACAGAGTACACACACAATCACACCACAAACACCACAAAACACGCCCTTCCACAAAAGACAACGCACTTCACACGTAACACCAAACCCGACAAACACAGAACACATCACAGGAGAGATGCGCAACAGAAACACAGTACACACAACGCACACATTGAAACCAACATATCAACACACCACCACAACACACAGCATAATACACAAATCACAGAGCACCACACAACTCACACAAGCGTCACACACAAATTAAACGTCACAACTCATAGCACGCACAACATCCTGCATTAACGTCACAGCACACAGACCGGTGCAAACCGTACATACCACACGTAAAGCCACACACTGCACACACTCAGGGAAGAGCCACAACAAACACAAGCAAACACCCACAAACACAAAGATATGGAGAACAAACCCCCAAACGCAACACGCAAAACAGCACAACATCTGAAACAACATACCCCTCAGACATCACAGGACATAAGGGCACCCAATTCTCACAAACCACGTTTAACCACGTACACACCACGCACACAATGGGGCACACACACAACACAAGCAAAACCACACACACATAACACCTCTCACCTCACACACATAACAATCAATCTCACACACAGAATCTTCAAACACGTATCACAATCACACACGCAGAACACACACAACACATACAAAACCACACGGAAAACACACAAACAACAATAAACGCACATAGCACACATTTCACACACTACGCACCCCCACTCACCACCGCACACAGACTCCCCACACACATATGTACGCACGGGCTCCGCTCTGCAATGCACACACGCCAAACGTAACAGCACGGCAGTCACAGGGCACGCAGCCGACACAACAGAGCACATGTTCCTCACCAAACACACAAATCACATTTACGAGAGCACGGGTAGCACACGCAATGAGGCACACTGAGAAAGCACAACCACACACGGACAACACATCTTCACATCACAAACAGAGCAACTGCACACACTCAACCACACCAGCACAACGACACACAAGTCACAATCACACACGCGGAACACACGATCCACACACAACACTCAAAAGTCCATACCATAGGCAAAATGCACGTAGACAACAGAGACAAATAGAACACATTTCACACACTACACGCTACGCACACCAACAACGCACAGACACACCACGCATACATCCTCACAAGGAGCACGCCGCAGAACACACGCACAACACAGAATCACGCAACACAATGGCCACAATACGAACACCACACCCTTCAAGGCACATGACCGTGCACAGTACGCACGAGAATCCTTCGCAGACCACGTAGTGCACACACCAAGAGACATGCCGAGCAGGCCCCAACCACACACAGTCAGTATCTCTCACATCATGTGCATAACCCAAACGTCCAGACACACACACACACACACACACACACTCACACACACACACAACCTCTCCGACACAACACACAAATCACAACGACGCACACACGACAGACACAACACATACAAGTCCACCCACTGCTGACGAGAACACATGCAGCGCACATAAAAAGCACAACACACAGCACACACAACCACAACATACAATACAGAGCACACGCAGACAGACCCGCACGCAGACAGCACCGGCCAAAACCCACAGACACACACACACACACACACACACACACACACACACAGCAAACACATGGACACAACACGTCCGACACAAGGCTAAATCAACGTCACACACAGTGCTCAAATTACACAGACCACCCAACATCTGCCCAGTATGCAACACACAGAAAGCATGTAGATGGCACTCACACAACCCAGAACACAGTGCATAACACAGCAGACCAAGGAAAAGACCAGACACATTTCACGCTGAACATTAGACCGTAAGCCACACACCAAACACAGAACACATACAACCGCCAACAGATAACTCATCAAAAAGACGCCAAATGTGCAGTGCACAGAGAACCACTCAACCCTCACAGCCCCACTCACAAATAGCAGCATCACACATCACACACCACGCAGTGGAAAAGACGCAGAACAGTGTACTCAACAAGCAGTAAGGAACCTATGCCACACATCTTACAGAAAACGTACACACAGAAACGGACAACACACAGCACAGAGGAAACAAGCCAGGCAGAAAGACCACACAGACAACACAACGCAAAACACACAAGGACACAGCGCAGCACAACAGAGAATACACACAGAATCACAGGAAAGCACCACAAACAACTCACTACCGTACGCCAACAACACGTACAGCACACAACACTATACACACAACCAACCCAAAACACACAAAAGAGATCAGCTGTATAGCCTTCCTACTGCAATGTTTACTAAGGTTGCTGTATCACCCAGGAGCAAGTTGCATGCAAGGGGAAACCGGCGTAGTGTTCTCTCAGGGAGGGTCTCCTCAGTGCGCGGTGGATTGTTTCCCCCAGCAGGGTTCGGCCTAAGGCTCCTCGGCAGCAGCTTCTGACACTTTACTACAAAGTATATTTACTTCAGGGCATATAGCTTTCACTCACCAGGACACTCCGGTTCTGCGCGTCCTCTCCTAGCACCCCCAGAAAACAAGGACCCCCGTGTGATCCCAAATCTGTGGAGAAGACAGCCAGGCACGCACGGCTTGCTTCAGTGTGCTAGAATGCACAAGTCGTAGGACTGCCCTCAAGCATTTAGCTTTGGAATCATAGCAAAGGATTCTTACTCCCTGCAGATCACAAAGACAGGGCTGGGCTGCACACGCTTAGGTCAGGCTGACGGAGTTCTGGCCCAGAGAAGAGCTCTGTTCTGACGAAAGGACGATCAGCTGAAGGAGTCCCAACAGCATCTTCCCTAAACCTCGTTGCAAGTTCCTATTCACTGCACACGTACCTCTTGGACTTCTTAAGGTGCATTCAGAGAGGAAACCCTGCACACCTACGTTTGGCCATTCCACTCCGTACGAGTTAGCGCAAAGTATCTGAACGTGTTAGATCGGCAAGTTAGAGCTCAGTCACCGCCGCCACCACCACCCCCAACCCCCAGAACGATTTCCATTGCCGGTTTGAATTAAGCTACAGTAGAGTTTTTCTTGACAGGGAGAGCGGGCTCCCGGTGCCGCCTGCTTTTCGACTGTTGAACAGGACGCCCATCCGTCCTGCTTCCAATGCTGTGCAGAGAGCTACTTGCTCTGCCTCTTCCCCTGAGGCTGGGCAGAAGACCTCTTCACAGTATCCTTGTGTCCGCGAGTACAAGTACGTGAAAGAAGCTGGCCTTGACACAGAAGTGTTTCGCTGTCAGTCTGGACGTGTCTGAGCAGCTAATCACTTGGACTGAGACAGCCTCAGAGCCTTCTCTGCAGGACAACAGCTCTGACGCCTTAGGGCCCATCCGTCATCCAGGCTTTGGAGAAGCTTGCACACACCTCTTGCTGACACGATGCTGAGGGACCAAAGCCAATGTGCACTTAGTTTTCGAAGCTCAGACTGTGGCAAGGGAGACCGGCTGACATACCCCGGCAGGCCAACCTGGGCCTCTCTGAGGCAGCCAGGCAGTAGCAGAGAAAAAGCGACTTTTTAAACTTCCAAGCTAAAGTCAGTGTATGCAGGCGTTTTTCTGACAGCCGGGCTTCCTCAGCAAGACCTCGCGTTAAGGGCCACACAAGCGAGAGTCCGCCGCTCAGCAAAAGAGAGCTCCACACACAGCAGACTTCACTCAGGCACATGGAGCGTGGGCACACCGGACAGACACGGAAAGCACATTGCAAGCTCAGTTTCAGCTTCCACGGCAACGACTACGACGATTCCTTCAGTGGGGGCGTCCTGCACTGCTTTCTTTCACCCGCGTAAGCTGAATCCAAAGCTGACTTGCCTCCAACTGCTGTTTTTCCAAAGCATCTTGTTCGGCAACTTCCGTGTGGCCTGTGCTAAGGCCTAGTCGAATCCCACTTACTTACGTCTTTGACATAGAGTGTGTTCAGAGAAGACCGCCTTCTACTGCAATGCTCACTGTTTCCCCGTTGTCTCATAGGCGCAGATTGCATGCAAGGCGGAAGCAGCCAGGCGTTCTCTCAGGGAGAGTCTCCTCAATGCACGGTGGATTGTTTCCCCAGCAGAGTCTGGCAAATGGCCGTCCTGCAGCAGTTTCCGACACATTACTGCAAAGGCATCTTCGGGGCATTGCTGTGAACGCGACGAGTTGGCTCTTTCCGTTCTCTTTGAGTGCCCTCAGGAAACAAGGCCCTCCTGGGGGGAATTACAAACCTGTGGAGCAAATGGACCAGTCACTTAGAGGCTCTCTTCAGGGCGCTTGAATGCAGAAGTCTCTCGACACACGAACAGCACATCACACTAAACATCAACACCCCCCCACACACACACCCACACACCGGGAACAGTACTGCACACAACACACATGAACCACGGATCTCAGAGTAAACACAACACGCACAGTGTGGCTCACTGACCAAGCATGACCACACAGAGCACACACCTCACAGATTACCCTCATCACTCAAACAGCCAACCGCACACACAACCTGTCAAACACAACCACACACAAATCGCAATCACACACGCGAAACGCACACCACACACGCAACACATAAAAACCCACACGCAACACACACACTAACCACAACAAAAAGAACGCCGAATTTAAGCAACACTCATTTCACACACTACACACGTCACTCCAAACACACATAAAACATACACCACACAGAGCCTCACAGAACACACAACACAAAGGACACAACGTGTTCAAGGCATATCAGACACAACACACAATGTCACACAGAACACCTTGAAATACACAGATGACACAACACACACACACAATGCACAAAACAGATAAGAATACACGCAGCACACATGCAACCGAGAACACGGTACGTCGTACATCACGCAACACACGTGCGGTCAGGTCACATCACATTAACACGAAACAGAGAACCATTCACAGACCAAGTAACTTTCTCAACCACGAACACAACACGCTCCACAGAAGAAGACGCCGAACATAACCACACACGAAGACAGACTCCAGGCACACAACACACATCCACCCACAACCACACCATTCACACAGCACTCCATAAAATACACACAGAACGCACACTACAAACAACAAGGTGCCCAAACTGCGCACATCACATACACAGCAGTCACAACACAGAAAGAACACAACACACAGGAAACACACACACAAACACATAAACACCGCCACGCACAATAAGCCAGCAGATCACAGACTTCACAGCGAAAAACACACCGCAACAGAGCACGCAAACACGTAACACAACACAGAGTACACACACAATCACACCACAAACACCACAAAACACGCCCTTCCACAAAAGACAACGCACTTCACACGTAACACCAAACCCGACAAACACAGAACACATCACAGGAGAGATGCGCAACAGAAACACAGTACACACAACGCACACATTGAAACCAACATATCAACACACCACCACAACACACAGCATAATACACAAATCACAGAGCACCACACAACTCACACAAGCGTCACACACAAATTAAACGTCACAACTCATAGCACGCACAACATCCTGCATTAACGTCACAGCACACAGACCGGTGCAAACCGTACATACCACACGTAAAGCCACACACTGCACACACTCAGGGAAGAGCCACAACAAACACAAGCAAACACCCACAAACACAAAGATATGGAGAACAAACCCCCAAACGCAACACGCAAAACAGCACAACATCTGAAACAACATACCCCTCAGACATCACAGGACATAAGGGCACCCAATTCTCACAAACCACGTTTAACCACGTACACACCACGCACACAATAGGGCACACACACAACACAAGCAAAACCACACACACATAACACCTCTCACCTCACACACATAACAATCAATCTCACACACAGAATCTCTCAAACACGTATCACAATCACACACGCAGAACACACACAACACATACAAAACCACACGGAAAACACACAAACAACAATAAACGCACATAGCACACATTTCACACACTACGCACCCCCACTCACCACCGCACACAGACTCCCCACACACATATGTACGCACGGGCTCCGCTCTGCAATGCACACACGCCAAACGTAACAGCACGGCAGTCACAGGGCACGCAGCCGACACAACAGAGCACATGTTCCTCACCAAACACACAAATCACATTTACGAGAGCACGGGTAGCACACGCAATGAGGCACACTGAGAAAGCACAACCACACACGGACAACACATCTTCACATCACAAACAGAGCAACTGCACACACTCAACCACACCAGCACAACGACACACAAGTCACAGTCACACACGCGGAACACACGATCCACACACAACACTCAAAAGTCCATACCATAGGCAAAATGCACGTAGACAACAAAGACAAATAGAACACATTTCACACACTACACGCTACGCACACCAACAACGCACAGACACACCACGCATACATCCTCACAAGGAGCACGCCGCAGAACACACGCACAACACAGAATCACGCAACACAATGGCCACAATACGAACACCACACCCTTCAAGGCACATGACCGTGCACAGTACGCACGAGAATCCTTCGCAGACCACGTAGTGCACACACCAAGAGACATGCCGAGCAGGCCCCAACCACACACAGTCAGTATCTCTCACATCATGTGCATAACCCAAACGTCCAGACACACACACACACACACACACACACTCACACACACACACAACCTCTCCGACACAACACACAAATCACAACGACGCACACACGACAGACACAACACATACAAGTCCACCCACTGCTGACGAGAACACATGCAGCGCACATAAAAAGCACAACACACAGCACACACAACCACAACATACAATACAGAGCACACGCAGACAGACCCGCACGCAGACAGCACCGGCCAAAACCCACAGACACACACACACACACACACACACACACAGAGCAAACACATGGACACAACACGTCCGACACAAGGCTAAATCAACGTCACACACAGTGCTCAAATTACACAGACCACCCAACATCTGCCCAGTATGCAACACACAGAAAGCATGTAGATGGCACTCACACAACCCAGAACACAGTGCATAACACAGCAGACCAAGGAAAAGACCAGACACATTTCACGCTGAACATTAGACCGTAAGCCACACACCAAACACAGAACACATACAACCGCCAACAGATAACTCATCAAAAAGACGCCAAATGTGCAGTGCACAGAGAACCACTCAACCCTCACAGCCCCACTCACAAATAGCAGCATCACACATCACACACCACGCAGTGGAAAAGACGCAGAACAGTGTACTCAACAAGCAGTAAGGAACCTATGCCACACATCTTACAGAAAACGTACACACAGAAACGGACAACACACAGCACAGAGGAAACAAGCCAGGCAGAAAGACCACACAGACAACACAACGCAAAACACACAAGGACACAGCGCAGCACAACAGAGAATACACACAGAATCACAGGAAAGCACCACAAACAACTCACTACCGTACGCCAACAACACGTACAGCACACAACACTATACACACAACCAACCCAAAACACACAAAAGAGATCAGCTGTATAGCCTTCCTACTGCAATGTTTACTAAGGTTGCTGTATCACCCAGGAGCAAGTTGCATGCAAGGGGAAACCGGCGTAGTGTTCTCTCAGGGAGGGTCTCCTCAGTGCGCGGTGGATTGTTTCCCCCAGCAGGGTTCGGCCTAAGGCTCCTCGGCAGCAGCTTCTGACACTTTACTACAAAGTATATTTACTTCAGGGCATATAGCTTTCACTCACCAGGACACTCCGGTTCTGCGCGTCCTCTCCTAGCACCCCCAGAAAACAAGGACCCCCGTGTGATCCCAAATCTGTGGAGAAGACAGCCAGGCACGCACGGCTTGCTTCAGTGTGCTAGAATGCACAAGTCGTAGGACTGCCCTCAAGCATTTAGCTTTGGAATCATAGCAAAGGATTCTTACTCCCTGCAGATCACAAAGACAGGGCTGGGCTGCACACGCTTAGGTCAGGCTGACGGAGTTCTGGCCCAGAGAAGAGCTCTGTTCTGACGAAAGGACGATCAGCTGAAGGAGTCCCAACAGCATCTTCCCTAAACCTCGTTGCAAGTTCCTATTCACTGCACACGTACCTCTTGGACTTCTTAAGGTGCATTCAGAGAGGAAACCCTGCACACCTACGTTTGGCCATTCCACTCCGTACGAGTTAGCGCAAAGTATCTGAACGTGTTAGATCGGCAAGTTAGAGCTCAGTCACCGCCGCCACCACCACCCCCAACCCCCAGAACGATTTCCATTGCCGGTTTGAATTAAGCTACAGTAGAGTTTTTCTTGACAGGGAGAGCGGGCTCCCGGTGCCGCCTGCTTTTCGACTGTTGAACAGGACGCCCATCCGTCCTGCTTCCAATGCTGTGCAGAGAGCTACTTGCTCTGCCTCTTCCCCTGAGGCTGGGCAGAAGACCTCTTCACAGTATCCTTGTGTCCGCGAGTACAAGTACGTGAAAGAAGCTGGCCTTGACACAGAAGTGTTTCGCTGTCAGTCTGGACGTGTCTGAGCAGCTAATCACTTGGACTGAGACAGCCTCAGAGCCTTCTCTGCAGGACAACAGCTCTGACGCCTTAGGGCCCATCCGTCATCCAGGCTTTGGAGAAGCTTGCACACACCTCTTGCTGACACGATGCTGAGGGACCAAAGCCAATGTGCACTTAGTTTTCGAAGCTCAGACTGTGGCAAGGGAGACCGGCTGACATACCCCGGCAGGCCAACCTGGGCCTCTCTGAGGCAGCCAGGCAGTAGCAGAGAAAAAGCGACTTTTTAAACTTCCAAGCTAAAGTCAGTGTATGCAGGCGTTTTTCTGACAGCCGGGCTTCCTCAGCAAGACCTCGCGTTACGGGCCACACAAGCGAGAGTCCGCCGCTCAGCAAAAGAGAGCTCCACACACAGCAGACTTCACTCAGGCACATGGAGCGTGGGCACACCGGACAGACACGGAAAGCACATTGCAAGCTCAGTTTCAGCTTCCACGGCAACGACTACGACGATTCCTTCAGTGGGGGCGTCCTGCACTGCTTTCTTTCACCCGCGTAAGCTGAATCCAAAGCTGACTTGCCTCCAACTGCTGTTTTTCCAAAGCATCTTGTTCGGCAACTTCCGTGTGGCCTGTGCTAAGGCCTAGTCGAATCCCACTTACTTACGTCTTTGACATAGAGTGTGTTCAGAGAAGACCGCCTTCTACTGCAATGCTCACTGTTTCCCCGTTGTCTCATAGGCGCAGATTGCATGCAAGGCGGAAGCAGCCAGGCGTTCTCTCAGGGAGAGTCTCCTCAATGCACGGTGGATTGTTTCCCCAGCAGAGTCTGGCAAATGGCCGTCCTGCAGCAGTTTCCGACACATTACTGCAAAGGCATCTTCGGGGCATTGCTGTGAACGCGACGAGTTGGCTCTTTCCGTTCTCTTTGAGTGCCCTCAGGAAACAAGGCCCTCCTGGGGGGAATTACAAACCTGTGGAGCAAATGGACCAGTCACTTAGAGGCTCTCTTCAGGGCGCTTGAATGCAGAAGTCTCTCGACACACGAACAGCACATCACACTAAACATCAACACCCCCCCACACACACACCCACACACCGGGAACAGTACTGCACACAACACACATGAACCACGGATCTCAGAGTAAACACAACACGCACAGTGTGGCTCACTGACCAAGCATGACCACACAGAGCACACACCTCACAGATTACCCTCATCACTCAAACAGCCAACCGCACACACAACCTGTCAAACACAACCACACACAAATCGCAATCACACACGCGAAACGCACACCACACACGCAACACATAAAAACCCACACGCAACACACACACTAACCACAACAAAAAGAACGCCGAATTTAAGCAACACTCATTTCACACACTACACACGTCACTCCAAACACACATAAAACATACACCACACAGAGCCTCACAGAACACACAACACAAAGGACACAACGTGTTCAAGGCATATCAGACACAACACACAATGTCACACAGAACACCTTGAAATACACAGATGACACAACACACACACACAATGCACAAAACAGATAAGAATACACGCAGCACACATGCAACCGAGAACACGGTACGTCGTACATCACGCAACACACGTGCGGTCAGGTCACATCACATTAACACGAAACAGAGAACCATTCACAGACCAAGTAACTTTCTCAACCACGAACACAACACGCTCCACAGAAGAAGACGCCGAACATAACCACACACGAAGACAGACTCCAGGCACACAACACACATCCACCCACAAACACACCATTCACACAGCACTCCATAAAATACACACAGAACGCACACTACAAACAACAAGGTGCCCAAACTGCGCACATCACATACACAGCAGTCACAACACAGAAAGAACACAACACACAGGAAACACACACACAACCACATAAACACCGCCACGCACAATAAGCCAGCAGATCACAGACTTCACAGCGAAAAACACACCGCAACAGAGCACGCAAACACGTAACACAACACAGAGTACACACACAATCACACCACAAACACCACAAAACACGCCCTTCCACAAAAGACAACGCACTTCACACGTAACACCAAACCCGACAAACACAGAACACATCACAGGAGAGATGCGCAACAGAAACACAGTACACACAACGCACACATTGAAACCAACATATCAACACACCACCACAACACACAGCATAATACACAAATCACAGAGCACCACACAACTCACACAAGCGTCACACACAAATTAAACGTCACAACTCATAGCACGCACAACATCCTGCATTAACGTCACAGCACACAGACCGGTGCAAACCGTACATACCACACGTAAAGCCACACACTGCACACACTCAGGGAAGAGCCACAACAAACACAAGCAAACACCCACAAACACAAAGATATGGAGAACAAACCCCCAAACGCAACACGCAAAACAGCACAACATCTGAAACAACATACCCCTCAGACATCACAGGACATAAGGGCACCCAATTCTCACAAACCACGTTTAACCACGTACACACCACGCACACAATAGGGCACACACACAACACAAGCAAAACCACACACACATAACACCTCTCACCTCACACACATAACAATCAATCTCACACACAGAATCTCTCAAACACGTATCACAATCACACACGCAGAACACACACAACACATACAAAACCACACGGAAAACACACAAACAACAATAAACGCACATAGCACACATTTCACACACTACGCACCCCCACTCACCACCGCACACAGACTCCCCACACACATATGTACGCACGGGCTCCGCTCTGCAATGCACACACGCCAAACGTAACAGCACGGCAGTCACAGGGCACGCAGCCGACACAACAGAGCACATGTTCCTCACCAAACACACAAATCACATTTACGAGAGCACGGGTAGCACACGCAATGAGGCACACTGAGAAAGCACAACCACACACGGACAACACATCTTCACATCACAAACAGAGCAACTGCACACACTCAACCACACCAGCACAACGACACACAAGTCACAGTCACACACGCGGAACACACGATCCACACACAACACTCAAAAGTCCATACCATAGGCAAAATGCACGTAGACAACAAAGACAAATAGAACACATTTCACACACTACACGCTATGCACACCAACAACGCACAGACACACCACGCATACATCCTCACAAGGAGCACGCCGCAGAACACACGCACAACACAGAATCACGCAACACAATGGCCACAATACGAACACCACACCCTTCAAGGCACATGACCGTGCACAGTACGCACGAGAATCCTTCGCAGACCACGTAGTGCACACACCAAGAGACATGCCGAGCAGGCCCCAACCACACACAGTCAGTATCTCTCACATCATGTGCATAACCCAAACGTCCAGACACACACACACACACACACACACACTCACACACACACACAACCTCTCCGACACAACACACAAATCACAACGACGCACACACGACAGACACAACACATACAAGTCCACCCACTGCTGACGAGAACACATGCAGCGCACATAAAAAGCACAACACACAGCACACACAACCACAACATACAATACAGAGCACACGCAGACAGACCCGCACGCAGACAGCACCGGCCAAAACCCACAGACACACACACACACACACACACACACACACACAGAGCAAACACATGGACACAACACGTCCGACACAAGGCTAAATCAACGTCACACACAGTGCTCAAATTACACAGACCACCCAACATCTGCCCAGTATGCAACACACAGAAAGCATGTAGATGGCACTCACACAACCCAGAACACAGTGCATAACACAGCAGACCAAGGAAAAGACCAGACACATTTCACGCTGAACATTAGACCGTAAGCCACACACCAAACACAGAACACATACAACCGCCAACAGATAACTCATCAAAAAGACGCCAAATGTGCAGTGCACAGAGAACCACTCAACCCTCACAGCCCCACTCACAAATAGCAGCATCACACATCACACACCACGCAGTGGAAAAGACGCAGAACAGTGTACTCAACAAGCAGTAAGGAACCTATGCCACACATCTTACAGAAAACGTACACACAGAAACGGACAACACACAGCACAGAGGAAACAAGCCAGGCAGAAAGACCACACAGACAACACAACGCAAAACACACAAGGACACAGCGCAGCACAACAGAGAATACACACAGAATCACAGGAAAGCACCACAAACAACTCACTACCGTACGCCAACAACACGTACAGCACACAACACTATACACACAACCAACCCAAAACACACAAAAGAGATCAGCTGTATAGCCTTCCTACTGCAATGTTTACTAAGGTTGCTGTATCACCCAGGAGCAAGTTGCATGCAAGGGGAAACCGGCGTAGTGTTCTCTCAGGGAGGGTCTCCTCAGTGCGCGGTGGATTGTTTCCCCCAGCAGGGTTCGGCCTAAGGCTCCTCGGCAGCAGCTTCTGACACTTTACTACAAAGTATATTTACTTCAGGGCATATAGCTTTCACTCACCAGGACACTCCGGTTCTGCGCGTCCTCTCCTAGCACCCCCAGAAAACAAGGACCCCCGTGTGATCCCAAATCTGTGGAGAAGACAGCCAGGCACGCACGGCTTGCTTCAGTGTGCTAGAATGCACAAGTCGTAGGACTGCCCTCAAGCATTTAGCTTTGGAATCATAGCAAAGGATTCTTACTCCCTGCAGATCACAAAGACAGGGCTGGGCTGCACACGCTTAGGTCAGGCTGACGGAGTTCTGGCCCAGAGAAGAGCTCTGTTCTGACGAAAGGACGATCAGCTGAAGGAGTCCCAACAGCATCTTCCCTAAACCTCGTTGCAAGTTCCTATTCACTGCACACGTACCTCTTGGACTTCTTAAGGTGCATTCAGAGAGGAAACCCTGCACACCTACGTTTGGCCATTCCACTCCGTACGAGTTAGCGCAAAGTATCTGAACGTGTTAGATCGGCAAGTTAGAGCTCAGTCACCGCCGCCACCACCACCCCCAACCCCCAGAACGATTTCCATTGCCGGTTTGAATTAAGCTACAGTAGAGTTTTTCTTGACAGGGAGAGCGGGCTCCCGGTGCCGCCTGCTTTTCGACTGTTGAACAGGACGCCCATCCGTCCTGCTTCCAATGCTGTGCAGAGAGCTACTTGCTCTGCCTCTTCCCCTGAGGCTGGGCAGAAGACCTCTTCACAGTATCCTTGTGTCCGCGAGTACAAGTACGTGAAAGAAGCTGGCCTTGACACAGAAGTGTTTCGCTGTCAGTCTGGACGTGTCTGAGCAGCTAATCACTTGGACTGAGACAGCCTCAGAGCCTTCTCTGCAGGACAACAGCTCTGACGCCTTAGGGCCCATCCGTCATCCAGGCTTTGGAGAAGCTTGCACACACCTCTTGCTGACACGATGCTGAGGGACCAAAGCCAATGTGCACTTAGTTTTCGAAGCTCAGACTGTGGCAAGGGAGACCGGCTGACATACCCCGGCAGGCCAACCTGGGCCTCTCTGAGGCAGCCAGGCAGTAGCAGAGAAAAAGCGACTTTTTAAACTTCCAAGCTAAAGTCAGTGTATGCAGGCGTTTTTCTGACAGCCGGGCTTCCTCAGCAAGACCTCGCGTTACGGGCCACACAAGCGAGAGTCCGCCGCTCAGCAAAAGAGAGCTCCACACACAGCAGACTTCACTCAGGCACATGGAGCGTGGGCACACCGGACAGACACGGAAAGCACATTGCAAGCTCAGTTTCAGCTTCCACGGCAACGACTACGACGATTCCTTCAGTGGGGGCGTCCTGCACTGCTTTCTTTCACCCGCGTAAGCTGAATCCAAAGCTGACTTGCCTCCAACTGCTGTTTTTCCAAAGCATCTTGTTCGGCAACTTCCGTGTGGCCTGTGCTAAGGCCTAGTCGAATCCCACTTACTTACGTCTTTGACATAGAGTGTGTTCAGAGAAGACCGCCTTCTACTGCAATGCTCACTGTTTCCCCGTTGTCTCATAGGCGCAGATTGCATGCAAGGCGGAAGCAGCCAGGCGTTCTCTCAGGGAGAGTCTCCTCAATGCACGGTGGATTGTTTCCCCAGCAGAGTCTGGCAAATGGCCGTCCTGCAGCAGTTTCCGACACATTACTGCAAAGGCATCTTCGGGGCATTGCTGTGAACGCGACGAGTTGGCTCTTTCCGTTCTCTTTGAGTGCCCTCAGGAAACAAGGCCCTCCTGGGGGGAATTACAAACCTGTGGAGCAAATGGACCAGTCACTTAGAGGCTCTCTTCAGGGCGCTTGAATGCAGAAGTCTCTCGACACACGAACAGCACATCACACTAAACATCAACACCCCCCCACACACACACCCACACACCGGGAACAGTACTGCACACAACACACATGAACCACGGATCTCAGAGTAAACACAACACGCACAGTGTGGCTCACTGACCAAGCATGACCACACAGAGCACACACCTCACAGATTACCCTCATCACTCAAACAGCCAACCGCACACACAACCTGTCAAACACAACCACACACAAATCGCAATCACACACGCGAAACGCACACCACACACGCAACACATAAAAACCCACACGCAACACACACACTAACCACAACAAAAAGAACGCCGAATTTAAGCAACACTCATTTCACACACTACACACGTCACTCCAAACACACATAAAACATACACCACACAGAGCCTCACAGAACACACAACACAAAGGACACAACGTGTTCAAGGCATATCAGACACAACACACAATGTCACACAGAACACCTTGAAATACACAGATGACACAACACACACACACAATGCACAAAACAGATAAGAATACACGCAGCACACATGCAACCGAGAACACGGTACGTCGTACATCACGCAACACACGTGCGGTCAGGTCACATCACATTAACACGAAACAGAGAACCATTCACAGACCAAGTAACTTTCTCAACCACGAACACAACACGCTCCACAGAAGAAGACGCCGAACATAACCACACACGAAGACAGACTCCAGGCACACAACACACATCCACCCACAACCACACCATTCACACAGCACTCCATAAAATACACACAGAACGCACACTACAAACAACAAGGTGCCCAAACTGCGCACATCACATACACAGCAGTCACAACACAGAAAGAACACAACACACAGGAAACACACACACAACCACATAAACACCGCCACGCACAATAAGCCAGCAGATCACAGACTTCACAGCGAAAAACACACCGCAACAGAGCACGTAAACATGTAACACAACACAGAGTACACACACAATCACACCACAAACACCACAAAACACGCCCTTCCACAAAAGACAACGCACTTCACACGTAACACCAAACCTGACAAACACAGAACACATCACAGGAGAGATGCGCAACAGAAACACAGTACACACAACGCACACATTGAAACCAACATATCAACACACCACCACAACACACAGCATAATACACAAATCACAGAGCACCACACAACTCACACAAGCGTCACACACAAATTAAACGTCACAACTCATAGCACGCACAACATCCTGCATTAACGTCACAGCACACAGACCGGTGCAAACCGTACATACCACACGTAAAGCCACACACTGCACACACTCAGGGAAGAGCCACAACAAACACAAGCAAACACCCACAAACACAAAGATATGGAGAACAAACCCCCAAACGCAACACGCAAAACAGCACAACATCTGAAACAACATACCCCTCAGACATCACAGGACATAAGGGCAACCAATTCTCACAAACCACGTTTTACCACGTACACACCACGCACACAATGGGGCACACACACAACACAAGCAAAACCACACACACATAACACCTCTCACCTCACACACATAACAATCAATCTCACACACAGAATCTCTCAAACACGTATCACAATCACACACGCAGAACACACACAACACATACAAAACCACACGGAAAACACACAAACAACAATAAACGCACATAGCACACATTTCACACACTACGCACCCCCACTCACCACCGCACACAGACTCCCCACACACATATGTACGCACGGGCTCTGCTCTGCAATGCACACACGCCAAACGTAACAGCACGGCAGTCACAGGGCACGCAGCCGACACAACAGAGCACATGTTCCTCACCAAACACACAAATCACATTTACGAGAGCACGGGTAGCACACGCAATGAGGCACACTGAGAAAGCACAACCACACACGGACAACACATCTTCACATCACAAACAGAGCAACTGCACACACTCAACCACACCAGCACAACGACACACAAGTCACAATCACACACGCGGAACACACGATCCACACACAACACTCAAAAGTCCATACCATAGGCAAAATGCACGTAGACAACAAAGACAAATAGAACACATTTCACACACTACACGCTACGCACACCAACCACGCACAGACACACCACGCATACATCCTCACAAGGAGCACGCCGCAGAACACACGCACAACACAGAATCACGCAACACAATGGCCACAATACGAACACCACACCCTTCAAGGCACATGACCATGCACAGTACGCACGAGAATCCTTCGCAGACCACGTAGTGCACACACCAAGAGACATGCCGAGCAGGCCCCAACCGCACACAGTCAGTATCTCTCACATCATGTGCATAACCCAAACGTCCAGACACACACACACACACACACACACACTCACACACACACACAACCTCTCCGACACAACACACAAATCACAACGACGCACACACGACAGACACAACACATACAAGTCCACCCACTGCTGACGAGAACACATGCAGCGCACATAAAAAGCACAACACACAGCACACACAACCACAAGCTTACAATACAGAGCACACGCAGACAGACCCGCACGCAGACAGCACCGGCCAAAACCCACAGACACACACACACACACACACACAGCAAACACATGGACACAACACGTCCGACACAAGGCTAAATCAACGTCACACACAGTGCTCAAATTACACAGACCACCCAACATCTGCCCAGTATGCAACACACAGAAAGCATGTAGATGGCACTCACACAACCCAGAACACAGTGCATAACACAGCAGACCAAGGAAAAGACCAGACACATTTCACGCTGAACATTAGACCGTAAGCCACACACCAAACACAGAACACATACAACCGCCAAGAGATAACTCATCAAAAAGACGCCAAATGTGCAGTGCACAGAGAACCACTCAACCCTCACAGCCCCACTCACAAATAGCAGCATCACACATCACACACCACGCAGTGGAAAAGACGCAGAACAGTGTACTCAACAAGCAGTAAGGAACCTATGCCACACATATTACAGAAAACGTACACACAGAAACGGACAACACACAGCACAGAGGAAACAAGCCAGGCCCAAAGACCACACAGACAGCACAACGCAAAACACACAAGGACACAGCGCAGCACAACAGAGAATACACACAGAATCACAGGAAAGCACCACAAACCACTCACTACCGTACGCCAACAACACGTACAGCACACAACACTACACACACAACCAACCCAAAACACACAAAAGAGATCAGCTGTATAGCCTTCCTACTGCAATGTTTACTAAGGTTGCTGTATCACCCAGGAGCAAGTTGCATGCAAGGGGAAACCGGCGTAGTGTTCTCTCAGGGAGGGTCTCCTCAGTGCGCGGTGGATTGTTTCCCCCAGCAGGGTTCGGCCTAAGGCTCCTCGGCAGCAGCTTCTGACACTTTACTACAAAGTATATTTACTTCAGGGAATATAGCTTTCACTCACCAGGACACTCCGGTTCTGCGCGTCCTCTCCTAGCACCCAAGGAAAACAAGGACCCCCGTGTGATCCCAAATCTGTGGAGAAGACAGCCAGGCACGCACGGCTTGCTTCAGTGTGCTAGAATGCACAAGTCGTAGGACTGCCCTCAAGCATTTAGCTTTGGAATCATAGCAAAGGATTCTTACTCCCTGCAGATCACAAAGACAGGGCTGGGCTGCACACGCTTAGGTCAGGCTGACGGAGTTCTGGCCCAGATAAGAGCTTTGTTCTGACGAAAGGACGATCAGCTGAAGGAGTCCCAACAGCATCTTCCCTAAACCTCGTTGCAAGTTCCTATTCACTGCACACGTACCTCTTGGACTTCTTAAGGTGCATTCAGAGAGGAAACCCTGCACACCTACGTTTGGCCATTCCACTCCGTACGAGTTAGCGCAAAGTATCTGAACGTGTTAGATCGGCAAGTTAGAGCTCAGTCACCGCCGCCACCACCCCCCCAACCCCCAGAACGATTTCCATTGCCGGTTTGAATTAAGCTACAGTAGAGTTTTTCTTGACAGGGAGAGCGGGCTCCCGGTGCCGCCTGCTTTTCGACTGTTGAACAGGACGCCCATCCGTCCTGCTTCCAATGCTGTGCAGAGAGCTACTTGCTCTGCCTCTTCCCCTGAGGCTGGGCAGAAGACCTCTTCACAGTACCATTGTGTCCGCGAGTACAAGTACGTGAAAGAAGCTGGCCTTGACACAGAAGTGTTTCGCTGTCAGTCTGGACGTGTCTGAGCAGCTAATCACTTGGACTGAGACAGCCTCAGAGCCTTCTCTGCAGGACAACAGCTCTGACGCCTTAGGGCCCATCCGTCATCCAGGCTTTGGAGAAGCTTGCACACACCTCTTGCTGACACGATGCTGAGGGACCAAAGCCAATGTGCACTTAGTTTTCGAAGCTCAGACTGTGGCAAGGGAGACCGGCTGACATACCCCGGCAGGCCAACCTGGGCCTCTCTGAGACAGCCAGGCAGTAGCAGAGAAAAAGCGACTTTTTAAACTTCCAAGCTAAAGTCAGTGTATGCAGGCGTTTTTCTGACAGCCGGGCTTCCTCAGCAAGACCTCGCGTTACGGGCCACACAAGCGAGAGTCCGCCGCTCAGCAAAAGAGAGCTCCACACACAGCAGACTTCACTCAGGCACATGGAGCGTGGGCACACCGGACAGACACGGAAAGCACATTGCAAGCTCAGTTTCAGCTTCCACGGCAACGACTACGACGATTCCTTCAGTGGGGGCGTCCTGCACAGCTTTCTTACACCCGCGTAAGCTGAATCCAAAGCTGACTTGCCTCCAACTGCTGTTTTTCCAAAGCATCTTGTTCGGCAACTTCCGTGTGGCCTGTGCTAAGGCCTAGTCGAATCCCACTTACTTACGTCTTTGACATAGAGTGTGTTCAGAGAAGACCGCCTTCTACTGCAATGCTCACTGTTTCCCCGTTGTCTAATAGGCGCAGATTGCATGCAAGGCGGAAGCAGCCAGGCGTTCTCTCAGGGAGAGTCTCCTCAATGCACGGTGGATTGTTTCCCCAGCAGAGTCTGGCAAATGGCCGTCCTGCAGCAGTTTCCGACACATTACTGCAAAGGCATCTTCGGGGCATTGCTGTGAACGCGACGAGTTGGCTCTTTCCGTTCTCTTTGAGTGCCCTCAGGAAACAAGGCCCTCCTGGGGGGAATTACAAACCTGTGGAGCAAATGGACCAGTCACTTAGAGGCTCTCTTCAGGGCGCTTGAATGCAGAAGTCTCTCGACACACGAACAGCACATCACACTAAACATCAACACCCCCCCCACACACACCCACACACCGGGAACAGTACTGCACACAACACACATGAACCACGGATCTCAGAGTAAACACAACACGCACAGTGTGGCTCACTGACCAAGCATGACCACACAGAGCACACACCTCACAGATTACCCTCATCACTCAAACAGCCAACCGCACACACAACCTGTCAAACACAACCACACACAAATCGCAATCACACACGCGAAACGCACACCACACACGCAACACATAAAAACCCACACGCAACACACACACTAACCACAACAAAAAGAACGCCGAATTTAAGCAACACTCATTTCACACACTACACACGTCACTCCAAACACACATAAAACATACACCACACAGAGCCTCACAGAACACACAACACAAAGGACACAACGTGTTCAAGGCATATCAGACACAACACACAATGTCACACAGAACACCTTGAAATACACAGATGACACAACACACACACACAATGCACAAAACAGATAAGAATACACGCAGCACACATGCAACCGAGAACACGGTACGTCGTACATCACGCAACACACGTGCGGTCAGGTCACATCACATTAACACGAAACAGAGAACCATTCACAGACCAAGTAACTTTCTCAACCACGAACACAACACGCTCCACAGAAGAAGACGCCGAACATAACCACACACGAAGACAGACTCCAGGCACACAACACACATCCACCCACAACCACACCATTCACACAGCACTCCATAAAATACACACAGAACGCACACTACAAACAACAAGGTGCCCAAACTGCGCACATCACATACACAGCAGTCACAACACAGAAAGAACACAACACACAGGAAACACACACACAACCACATAAACACCGCCACGCACAATAAGCCAGCAGATCACAGACTTCACAGCGAAAAACACACCGCAACAGAGCACGCAAACACGTAACACAACACAGAGTACACACACAATCACACCACAAACACCACAAAACACGCCCTTCCACAAAAGACAACGCACTTCACACGTAACACCAAACCCGACAAACACAGAACACATCACAGGAGAGATGCGCAACAGAAACACAGTACACACAACGCACACATTGAAACCAACATATCAACACACCACCACAACACACAGCATAATACACAAATCACAGAGCACCACACAACTCACACAAGCGTCACACACAAATTAAACGTCACAACTCATAGCACGCACAACATCCTGCATTAACGTCACAGCACACAGACCGGTGCAAACCGTACATACCACACGTAAAGCCACACACTGCACACACTCAGGGAAGAGCCACAACAAACACAAGCAAACACCCACAAACACAAAGATATGGAGAACAAACCCCCAAACGCAACACGCAAAACAGCACAACATCTGAAACAACATACCCCTCAGACATCACAGGACATAAGGGCACCCAATTCTCACAAACCACGTTTAACCACGTACACACCACGCACACAATGGGGCACACACACAACACAAGCAAAACCACACACACATAACACCTCTCACCTCACACACATAACAATCAATCTCACACACAGAATCTCTCAAACACGTATCACAATCACACACGCAGAACACACACAACACATACAAAACCACACGGAAAACACACAAACAACAATAAACGCACATAGCACACATTTCACACACTACGCACCCCCACTCACCACCGCACACAGACTCCCCACACACATATGTACGCACGGGCTCCGCTCTGCAATGCACACACGCCAAACGTAACAGCACGGCAGTCACAGGGCACGCAGCCGACACAACAGAGCACATGTTCCTCACCAAACACACAAATCACATTTACGAGAGCACGGGTAGCACACGCAATGAGGCACACTGAGAAAGCACAACCACACACGGACAACACATCTTCACATCACAAACAGAGCAACTGCACACACTCAACCACACCAGCACAACGACACACAAGTCACAATCACACACGCGGAACACACGATCCACACACAACACTCAAAAGTCCATACCATAGGCAAAATGCACGTAGACAACAAAGACAAATAGAACACATTTCACACACTACACGCTACGCACACCAACCACGCACAGACACACCACGCATACATCCTCACAAGGAGCACGCCGCAGAACACACGCACAACACAGAATCACGCAACACAATGGCCACAATACGAACACCACACCCTTCAAGGCACATGACCGTGCACAGTACGCACGAGAATCCTTCGCAGACCACGTAGTGCACACACCAAGAGACATGCCGAGCAGGCCCCAACCACACACAGTCAGTATCTCTCACATCATGTGCATAACCCAAACGTCCAGACACACACACACACACACACACACACTCACACACACACACAACCTCTCCGACACAACACACAAATCACAACGACGCACACACGACAGACACAACACATACAAGTCCACCCACTGCTGACGAGAACACATGCAGCGCACATAAAAAGCACAACACACAGCACACACAACCACAACATACAATACAGAGCACACGCAGACAGACCCGCACGCAGACAGCACCGGCCAAAACCCACAGACACACACACACACACACACACACACACACAGCAAACACATGGACACAACACGTCCGACACAAGGCTAAATCAACGTCACACACAGTGCTCAAATTACACAGACCACCCAACATCTGCCCAGTATGCAACACACAGAAAGCATGTAGATGGCACTCACACAACCCAGAACACAGTGCATAACACAGCAGACCAAGGAAAAGACCAGACACATTTCACGCTGAACATTAGACCGTAAGCCACACACCAAACACAGAACACATACAACCGCCAACAGATAACTCATCAAAAAGACGCCAAATGTGCAGTGCACAGAGAACCACTCAACCCTCACAGCCCCACTCACAAATAGCAGCATCACACATCACACACCACGCAGTGGAAAAGACGCAGAACAGTGTACTCAACAAGCAGTAAGGAACCTATGCCACACATCTTACAGAAAACGTACACACAGAAACGGACAACACACAGCACAGAGGAAACAAGCCAGGCAGAAAGACCACACAGACAACACAACGCAAAACACACAAGGACACAGCGCAGCACAACAGAGAATACACACAGAATCACAGGAAAGCACCACAAACAACTCACTACCGTACGCCAACAACACGTACAGCACACAACACTATACACACAACCAACCCAAAACACACAAAAGAGATCAGCTGTATAGCCTTCCTACTGCAATGTTTACTAAGGTTGCTGTATCACCCAGGAGCAAGTTGCATGCAAGGGGAAACCGGCGTAGTGTTCTCTCAGGGAGGGTCTCCTCAGTGCGCGGTGGATTGTTTCCCCCAGCAGGGTTCGGCCTAAGGCTCCTCGGCAGCAGCTTCTGACACTTTACTACAAAGTATATTTACTTCAGGGCATATAGCTTTCACTCACCAGGACACTCCGGTTCTGCGCGTCCTCTCCTAGCACCCCCAGAAAACAAGGACCCCCGTGTGATCCCAAATCTGTGGAGAAGACAGCCAGGCACGCACGGCTTGCTTCAGTGTGCTAGAATGCACAAGTCGTAGGACTGCCCTCAAGCATTTAGCTTTGGAATCATAGCAAAGGATTCTTACTCCCTGCAGATCACAAAGACAGGGCTGGGCTGCACACGCTTAGGTCAGGCTGACGGAGTTCTGGCCCAGAGAAGAGCTCTGTTCTGACGAAAGGACGATCAGCTGAAGGAGTCCCAACAGCATCTTCCCTAAACCTCGTTGCAAGTTCCTATTCACTGCACACGTACCTCTTGGACTTCTTAAGGTGCATTCAGAGAGGAAACCCTGCACACCTACGTTTGGCCATTCCACTCCGTACGAGTTAGCGCAAAGTATCTGAACGTGTTAGATCGGCAAGTTAGAGCTCAGTCACCGCCGCCACCACCACCCCCAACCCCCAGAACGATTTCCATTGCCGGTTTGAATTAAGCTACAGTAGAGTTTTTCTTGACAGGGAGAGCGGGCTCCCGGTGCCGCCTGCTTTTCGACTGTTGAACAGGACGCCCATCCGTCCTGCTTCCAATGCTGTGCAGAGAGCTACTTGCTCTGCCTCTTCCCCTGAGGCTGGGCAGAAGACCTCTTCACAGTATCCTTGTGTCCGCGAGTACAAGTACGTGAAAGAAGCTGGCCTTGACACAGAAGTGTTTCGCTGTCAGTCTGGACGTGTCTGAGCAGCTAATCACTTGGACTGAGACAGCCTCAGAGCCTTCTCTGCAGGACAACAGCTCTGACGCCTTAGGGCCCATCCGTCATCCAGGCTTTGGAGAAGCTTGCACACACCTCTTGCTGACACGATGCTGAGGGACCAAAGCCAATGTGCACTTAGTTTTCGAAGCTCAGACTGTGGCAAGGGAGACCGGCTGACATACCCCGGCAGGCCAACCTGGGCCTCTCTGAGGCAGCCAGGCAGTAGCAGAGAAAAAGCGACTTTTTAAACTTCCAAGCTAAAGTCAGTGTATGCAGGCGTTTTTCTGACAGCCGGGCTTCCTCAGCAAGACCTCGCGTTAAGGGCCACACAAGCGAGAGTCCGCCGCTCAGCAAAAGAGAGCTCCACACACAGCAGACTTCACTCAGGCACATGGAGCGTGGGCACACCGGACAGACACGGAAAGCACATTGCAAGCTCAGTTTCAGCTTCCACGGCAACGACTACGACGATTCCTTCAGTGGGGGCGTCCTGCACTGCTTTCTTTCACCCGCGTAAGCTGAATCCAAAGCTGACTTGCCTCCAACTGCTGTTTTTCCAAAGCATCTTGTTCGGCAACTTCCGTGTGGCCTGTGCTAAGGCCTAGTCGAATCCCACTTACTTACGTCTTTGACATAGAGTGTGTTCAGAGAAGACCGCCTTCTACTGCAATGCTCACTGTTTCCCCGTTGTCTCATAGGCGCAGATTGCATGCAAGGCGGAAGCAGCCAGGCGTTCTCTCAGGGAGAGTCTCCTCAATGCACGGTGGATTGTTTCCCCAGCAGAGTCTGGCAAATGGCCGTCCTGCAGCAGTTTCCGACACATTACTGCAAAGGCATCTTCGGGGCATTGCTGTGAACGCGACGAGTTGGCTCTTTCCGTTCTCTTTGAGTGCCCTCAGGAAACAAGGCCCTCCTGGGGGGAATTACAAACCTGTGGAGCAAATGGACCAGTCACTTAGAGGCTCTCTTCAGGGCGCTTGAATGCAGAAGTCTCTCGACACACGAACAGCACATCACACTAAACATCAACACCCCCCCCCACACACACCCACACACCGGGAACAGTACTGCACACAACACACATGAACCACGGATCTCAGAGTAAACACAACACGCACAGTGTGGCTCACTGACCAAGCATGACCACACAGAGCACACACCTCACAGATTACCCTCATCACTCAAACAGCCAACCGCACACACAACCTGTCAAACACAACCACACACAAATCGCAATCACACACGCGAAACGCACACCACACACGCAACACATAAAAACCCACACGCAACACACACACTAACCACAACAAAAAGAACGCCGAATTTAAGCAACACTCATTTCACACACTACACACGTCACTCCAAACACACATAAAACATACACCACACAGAGCCTCACAGAACACACAACACAAAGGACACAACGTGTTCAAGGCATATCAGACACAACACACAATGTCACACAGAACACCTTGAAATACACAGATGACACAACACACACACACAATGCACAAAACAGATAAGAATACACGCAGCACACATGCAACCGAGAACACGGTACGTCGTACATCACGCAACACACGTGCGGTCAGGTCACATCACATTAACACGAAACAGAGAACCATTCACAGACCAAGTAACTTTCTCAACCACGAACACAACACGCTCCACAGAAGAAGACGCCGAACATAACCACACACGAAGACAGACTCCAGGCACACAACACACATCCACCCACAACCACACCATTCACACAGCACTCCATAAAATACACACAGAACGCACACTACAAACAACAAGGTGCCCAAACTGCGCACATCACATACACAGCAGTCACAACACAGAAAGAACACAACACACAGGAAACACACACACAAACACATAAACACCGCCACGCACAATAAGCCAGCAGATCACAGACTTCACAGCGAAAAACACACCGCAACAGAGCACGCAAACACGTAACACAACACAGAGTACACACACAATCACACCACAAACACCACAAAACACGCCCTTCCACAAAAGACAACGCACTTCACACGTAACACCAAACCCGACAAACACAGAACACATCACAGGAGAGATGCGCAACAGAAACACAGTACACACAACGCACACATTGAAACCAACATATCAACACACCACCACAACACACAGCATAATACACAAATCACAGAGCACCACACAACTCACACAAGCGTCACACACAAATTAAACGTCACAACTCATAGCACGCACAACATCCTGCATTAACGTCACAGCACACAGACCGGTGCAAACCGTACATACCACACGTAAAGCCACACACTGCACACACTCAGGGAAGAGCCACAACAAACACAAGCAAACACCCACAAACACAAAGATATGGAGAACAAACCCCCAAACGCAACACGCAAAACAGCACAACATCTGAAACAACATACCCCTCAGACATCACAGGACATAAGGGCACCCAATTCTCACAAACCACGTTTAACCACGTACACACCACGCACACAATAGGGCACACACACAACACAAGCAAAACCACACACACATAACACCTCTCACCTCACACACATAACAATCAATCTCACACACAGAATCTCTCAAACACGTATCACAATCACACACGCAGAACACACACAACACATACAAAACCACACGGAAAACACACAAACAACAATAAACGCACATAGCACACATTTCACACACTACGCACCCCCACTCACCACCGCACACAGACTCCCCACACACATATGTACGCACGGGCTCCGCTCTGCAATGCACACACGCCAAACGTAACAGCACGGCAGTCACAGGGCACGCAGCCGACACAACAGAGCACATGTTCCTCACCAAACACACAAATCACATTTACGAGAGCACGGGTAGCACACGCAATGAGGCACACTGAGAAAGCACAACCACACACGGACAACACATCTTCACATCACAAACAGAGCAACTGCACACACTCAACCACACCAGCACAACGACACACAAGTCACAGTCACACACGCGGAACACACGATCCACACACAACACTCAAAAGTCCATACCATAGGCAAAATGCACGTAGACAACAAAGACAAATAGAACACATTTCACACACTACACGCTACGCACACCAACAACGCACAGACACACCACGCATACATCCTCACAAGGAGCACGCCGCAGAACACACGCACAACACAGAATCACGCAACACAATGGCCACAATACGAACACCACACCCTTCAAGGCACATGACCGTGCACAGTACGCACGAGAATCCTTCGCAGACCACGTAGTGCACACACCAAGAGACATGCCGAGCAGGCCCCAACCACACACAGTCAGTATCTCTCACATCATGTGCATAACCCAAACGTCCAGACACACACACACACACACACACACACTCACACACACACACAACCTCTCCGACACAACACACAAATCACAACGACGCACACACGACAGACACAACACATACAAGTCCACCCACTGCTGACGAGAACACATGCAGCGCACATAAAAAGCACAACACACAGCACACACAACCACAACATACAATACAGAGCACACGCAGACAGACCCGCACGCAGACAGCACCGGCCAAAACCCACAGACACACACACACACACACACACACACACACACAGAGCAAACACATGGACACAACACGTCCGACACAAGGCTAAATCAACGTCACACACAGTGCTCAAATTACACAGACCACCCAACATCTGCCCAGTATGCAACACACAGAAAGCATGTAGATGGCACTCACACAACCCAGAACACAGTGCATAACACAGCAGACCAAGGAAAAGACCAGACACATTTCACGCTGAACATTAGACCGTAAGCCACACACCAAACACAGAACACATACAACCGCCAACAGATAACTCATCAAAAAGACGCCAAATGTGCAGTGCACAGAGAACCACTCAACCCTCACAGCCCCACTCACAAATAGCAGCATCACACATCACACACCACGCAGTGGAAAAGACGCAGAACAGTGTACTCAACAAGCAGTAAGGAACCTATGCCACACATCTTACAGAAAACGTACACACAGAAACGGACAACACACAGCACAGAGGAAACAAGCCAGGCAGAAAGACCACACAGACAACACAACGCAAAACACACAAGGACACAGCGCAGCACAACAGAGAATACACACAGAATCACAGGAAAGCACCACAAACAACTCACTACCGTACGCCAACAACACGTACAGCACACAACACTATACACACAACCAACCCAAAACACACAAAAGAGATCAGCTGTATAGCCTTCCTACTGCAATGTTTACTAAGGTTGCTGTATCACCCAGGAGCAAGTTGCATGCAAGGGGAAACCGGCGTAGTGTTCTCTCAGGGAGGGTCTCCTCAGTGCGCGGTGGATTGTTTCCCCCAGCAGGGTTCGGCCTAAGGCTCCTCGGCAGCAGCTTCTGACACTTTACTACAAAGTATATTTACTTCAGGGCATATAGCTTTCACTCACCAGGACACTCCGGTTCTGCGCGTCCTCTCCTAGCACCCCCAGAAAACAAGGACCCCCGTGTGATCCCAAATCTGTGGAGAAGACAGCCAGGCACGCACGGCTTGCTTCAGTGTGCTAGAATGCACAAGTCGTAGGACTGCCCTCAAGCATTTAGCTTTGGAATCATAGCAAAGGATTCTTACTCCCTGCAGATCACAAAGACAGGGCTGGGCTGCACACGCTTAGGTCAGGCTGACGGAGTTCTGGCCCAGAGAAGAGCTCTGTTCTGACGAAAGGACGATCAGCTGAAGGAGTCCCAACAGCATCTTCCCTAAACCTCGTTGCAAGTTCCTATTCACTGCACACGTACCTCTTGGACTTCTTAAGGTGCATTCAGAGAGGAAACCCTGCACACCTACGTTTGGCCATTCCACTCCGTACGAGTTAGCGCAAAGTATCTGAACGTGTTAGATCGGCAAGTTAGAGCTCAGTCACCGCCGCCACCACCACCCCCAACCCCCAGAACGATTTCCATTGCCGGTTTGAATTAAGCTACAGTAGAGTTTTTCTTGACAGGGAGAGCGGGCTCCCGGTGCCGCCTGCTTTTCGACTGTTGAACAGGACGCCCATCCGTCCTGCTTCCAATGCTGTGCAGAGAGCTACTTGCTCTGCCTCCTCCCCTGAGGCTGGGCAGAAGACCTCTTCACAGTATCCTTGTGTCCGCGAGTACAAGTACGTGAAAGAAGCTGGCCTTGACACAGAAGTGTTTCGCTGTCAGTCTGGACGTGTCTGAGCAGCTAATCACTTGGACTGAGACAGCCTCAGAGCCTTCTCTGCAGGACAACAGCTCTGACGCCTTAGGGCCCATCCGTCATCCAGGCTTTGGAGAAGCTTGCACACACCTCTTGCTGACACGATGCTGAGGGACCAAAGCCAATGTGCACTTAGTTTTCGAAGCTCAGACTGTGGCAAGGGAGACCGGCTGACATACCCCGGCAGGCCAACCTGGGCCTCTCTGAGGCAGCCAGGCAGTAGCAGAGAAAAAGCGACTTTTTAAACTTCCAAGCTAAAGTCAGTGTATGCAGGCGTTTTTCTGACAGCCGGGCTTCCTCAGCAAGACCTCGCGTTACGGGCCACACAAGCGAGAGTCCGCCGCTCAGCAAAAGAGAGCTCCACACACAGCAGACTTCACTCAGGCACATGGAGCGTGGGCACACCGGACAGACACGGAAAGCACATTGCAAGCTCAGTTTCAGCTTCCACGGCAACGACTACGACGATTCCTTCAGTGGGGGCGTCCTGCACTGCTTTCTTTCACCCGCGTAAGCTGAATCCAAAGCTGACTTGCCTCCAACTGCTGTTTTTCCAAAGCATCTTGTTCGGCAACTTCCGTGTGGCCTGTGCTAAGGCCTAGTCGAATCCCACTTACTTACGTCTTTGACATAGAGTGTGTTCAGAGAAGACCGCCTTCTACTGCAATGCTCACTGTTTCCCCGTTGTCTCATAGGCGCAGATTGCATGCAAGGCGGAAGCAGCCAGGCGTTCTCTCAGGGAGAGTCTCCTCAATGCACGGTGGATTGTTTCCCCAGCAGAGTCTGGCAAATGGCCGTCCTGCAGCAGTTTCCGACACATTACTGCAAAGGCATCTTCGGGGCATTGCTGTGAACGCGACGAGTTGGCTCTTTCCGTTCTCTTTGAGTGCCCTCAGGAAACAAGGCCCTCCTGGGGGGAATTACAAACCTGTGGAGCAAATGGACCAGTCACTTAGAGGCTCTCTTCAGGGCGCTTGAATGCAGAAGTCTCTCGACACACGAACAGCACATCACACTAAACATCAACACCCCCCCACACACACACCCACACACCGGGAACAGTACTGCACACAACACACATGAACCACGGATCTCAGAGTAAACACAACACGCACAGTGTGGCTCACTGACCAAGCATGACCACACAGAGCACACACCTCACAGATTACCCTCATCACTCAAACAGCCAACCGCACACACAACCTGTCAAACACAACCACACACAAATCGCAATCACACACGCGAAACGCACACCACACACGCAACACATAAAAACCCACACGCAACACACACACTAACCACAACAAAAAGAACGCCGAATTTAAGCAACACTCATTTCACACACTACACACGTCACTCCAAACACACATAAAACATACACCACACAGAGCCTCACAGAACACACAACACAAAGGACACAACGTGTTCAAGGCATATCAGACACAACACACAATGTCACACAGAACACCTTGAAATACACAGATGACACAACACACACACACAATGCACAAAACAGATAAGAATACACGCAGCACACATGCAACCGAGAACACGGTACGTCGTACATCACGCAACACACGTGCGGTCAGGTCACATCACATTAACACGAAACAGAGAACCATTCACAGACCAAGTAACTTTCTCAACCACGAACACAACACGCTCCACAGAAGAAGACGCCGAACATAACCACACACGAAGACAGACTCCAGGCACACAAACACACATCCACCCACAAACACACCATTCACACAGCACTCCATAAAATACACACAGAACGCACACTACAAACAACAAGGTGCCCAAACTGCGCACATCACATACACAGCAGTCACAACACAGAAAGAACACAACACACAGGAAACACACACACAACCACATAAACACCGCCACGCACAATAAGCCAGCAGATCACAGACTTCACAGCGAAAAACACACCGCAACAGAGCACGCAAACACGTAACACAACACAGAGTACACACACAATCACACCACAAACACCACAAAACACGCCCTTCCACAAAAGACAACGCACTTCACACGTAACACCAAACCCGACAAACACAGAACACATCACAGGAGAGATGCGCAACAGAAACACAGTACACACAACGCACACATTGAAACCAACATATCAACACACCACCACAACACACAGCATAATACACAAATCACAGAGCACCACACAACTCACACAAGCGTCACACACAAATTAAACGTCACAACTCATAGCACGCACAACATCCTGCATTAACGTCACAGCACACAGACCGGTGCAAACCGTACATACCACACGTAAAGCCACACACTGCACACACTCAGGGAAGAGCCACAACAAACACAAGCAAACACCCACAAACACAAAGATATGGAGAACAAACCCCCAAACGCAACACGCAAAACAGCACAACATCTGAAACAACATACCCCTCAGACATCACAGGACATAAGGGCACCCAATTCTCACAAACCACGTTTAACCACGTACACACCACGCACACAATAGGGCACACACACAACACAAGCAAAACCACACACACATAACACCTCTCACCTCACACACATAACAATCAATCTCACACACAGAATCTCTCAAACACGTATCACAATCACACACGCAGAACACACACAACACATACAAAACCACACGGAAAACACACAAACAACAATAAACGCACATAGCACACATTTCACACACTACGCACCCCCACTCACCACCGCACACAGACTCCCCACACACATATGTACGCACGGGCTCCGCTCTGCAATGCACACACGCCAAACGTAACAGCACGGCAGTCACAGGGCACGCAGCCGACACAACAGAGCACATGTTCCTCACCAAACACACAAATCACATTTACGAGAGCACGGGTAGCACACGCAATGAGGCACACTGAGAAAGCACAACCACACACGGACAACACATCTTCACATCACAAACAGAGCAACTGCACACACTCAACCACACCAGCACAACGACACACAAGTCACAGTCACACACGCGGAACACACGATCCACACACAACACTCAAAAGTCCATACCATAGGCAAAATGCACGTAGACAACAAAGACAAATAGAACACATTTCACACACTACACGCTACGCACACCAACAACGCACAGACACACCACGCATACATCCTCACAAGGAGCACGCCGCAGAACACACGCACAACACAGAATCACGCAACACAATGGCCACAATACGAACACCACACCCTTCAAGGCACATGACCGTGCACAGTACGCACGAGAATCCTTCGCAGACCACGTAGTGCACACACCAAGAGACATGCCGAGCAGGCCCCAACCACACACAGTCAGTATCTCTCACATCATGTGCATAACCCAAACGTCCAGACACACACACACACACACACACACACTCACACACACACACAACCTCTCCGACACAACACACAAATCACAACGACGCACACACGACAGACACAACACATACAAGTCCACCCACTGCTGACGAGAACACATGCAGCGCACATAAAAAGCACAACACACAGCACACACAACCACAACATACAATACAGAGCACACGCAGACAGACCCGCACGCAGACAGCACCGGCCAAAACCCACAGACACACACACACACACACACACACACACACACAGAGCAAACACATGGACACAACACGTCCGACACAAGGCTAAATCAACGTCACACACAGTGCTCAAATTACACAGACCACCCAACATCTGCCCAGTATGCAACACACAGAAAGCATGTAGATGGCACTCACACAACCCAGAACACAGTGCATAACACAGCAGACCAAGGAAAAGACCAGACACATTTCACGCTGAACATTAGACCGTAAGCCACACACCAAACACAGAACACATACAACCGCCAACAGATAACTCATCAAAAAGACGCCAAATGTGCAGTGCACAGAGAACCACTCAACCCTCACAGCCCCACTCACAAATAGCAGCATCACACATCACACACCACGCAGTGGAAAAGACGCAGAACAGTGTACTCAACAAGCAGTAAGGAACCTATGCCACACATCTTACAGAAAACGTACACACAGAAACGGACAACACACAGCACAGAGGAAACAAGCCAGGCAGAAAGACCACACAGACAACACAACGCAAAACACACAAGGACACAGCGCAGCACAACAGAGAATACACACAGAATCACAGGAAAGCACCACAAACAACTCACTACCGTACGCCAACAACACGTACAGCACACAACACTATACACACAACCAACCCAAAACACACAAAAGAGATCAGCTGTATAGCCTTCCTACTGCAATGTTTACTAAGGTTGCTGTATCACCCAGGAGCAAGTTGCATGCAAGGGGAAACCGGCGTAGTGTTCTCTCAGGGAGGGTCTCCTCAGTGCGCGGTGGATTGTTTCCCCCAGCAGGGTTCGGCCTAAGGCTCCTCGGCAGCAGCTTCTGACACTTTACTACAAAGTATATTTACTTCAGGGCATATAGCTTTCACTCACCAGGACACTCCGGTTCTGCGCGTCCTCTCCTAGCACCCCCAGAAAACAAGGACCCCCGTGTGATCCCAAATCTGTGGAGAAGACAGCCAGGCACGCACGGCTTGCTTCAGTGTGCTAGAATGCACAAGTCGTAGGACTGCCCTCAAGCATTTAGCTTTGGAATCATAGCAAAGGATTCTTACTCCCTGCAGATCACAAAGACAGGGCTGGGCTGCACACGCTTAGGTCAGGCTGACGGAGTTCTGGCCCAGAGAAGAGCTTTGTTCTGACGAAAGGACGATCAGCTGAAGGAGTCCCAACAGCATCTTCCCTAAACCTCGTTGCAAGTTCCTATTCACTGCACACGTACCTCTTGGACTTCTTAAGGTGCATTCAGAGAGGAAACCCTGCACACCTACGTTTGGCCATTCCACTCCGTACGAGTTAGCGCAAAGTATCTGAACGTGTTAGATCGGCAAGTTAGAGCTCAGTCACCGCCGCCACCACCACCCCCAACCCCCAGAACGATTTCCATTGCCGGTTTGAATTAAGCTACAGTAGAGTTTTTCTTGACAGGGAGAGCGGGCTCCCGGTGCCGCCTGCTTTTCGACTGTTGAACAGGACGCCCATCCGTCCTGCTTCCAATGCTGTGCAGAGAGCTACTTGCTCTGCCTCTTCCCCTGAGGCTGGGCAGAAGACCTCTTCACAGTATCCTTGTGTCCGCGAGTACAAGTACGTGAAAGAAGCTGGCCTTGACACAGAAGTGTTTCGCTGTCAGTCTGGACGTGTCTGAGCAGCTAATCACTTGGACTGAGACAGCCTCAGAGCCTTCTCTGCAGGACAACAGCTCTGACGCCTTAGGGCCCATCCGTCATCCAGGCTTTGGAGAAGCTTGCACACACCTCTTGCTGACACGATGCTGAGGGACCAAAGCCAATGTGCACTTAGTTTTCGAAGCTCAGACTGTGGCAAGGGAGACCGGCTGACATACCCCGGCAGGCCAACCTGGGCCTCTCTGAGGCAGCCAGGCAGTAGCAGAGAAAAAGCGACTTTTTAAACTTCCAAGCTAAAGTCAGTGTATGCAGGCGTTTTTCTGACAGCCGGGCTTCCTCAGCAAGACCTCGCGTTACGGGCCACACAAGCGAGAGTCCGCCGCTCAGCAAAAGAGAGCTCCACACACAGCAGACTTCACTCAGGCACATGGAGCGTGGGCACACCGGACAGACACGGAAAGCACATTGCAAGCTCAGTTTCAGCTTCCACGGCAACGACTACGACGATTCCTTCAGTGGGGGCGTCCTGCACTGCTTTCTTTCACCCGCGTAAGCTGAATCCAAAGCTGACTTGCCTCCAACTGCTGTTTTTCCAAAGCATCTTGTTCGGCAACTTCCGTGTGGCCTGTGCTAAGGCCTAGTCGAATCCCACTTACTTACGTCTTTGACATAGAGTGTGTTCAGAGAAGACCGCCTTCTACTGCAATGCTCACTGTTTCCCCGTTGTCTCATAGGCGCAGATTGCATGCAAGGCGGAAGCAGCCAGGCGTTCTCTCAGGGAGAGTCTCCTCAATGCACGGTGGATTGTTTCCCCAGCAGAGTCTGGCAAATGGCCGTCATGCAGCAGTTTCCGACACATTACTGCAAAGGCATCTTCGGGGCATTGCTGTGAACGCGACGAGTTGGCTCTTTCCGTTCTCTTTGAGTGCCCTCAGGAAACAAGGCCCTCCTGGGGGGAATTACAAACCTGTGGAGCAAATGCACAGTCACTTAGAGGCTCTCTTCAGGGCGCTTGAATGCAGAAGTCTCTCGACACACGAACAGCACATCACACTAAACATCAACACCCCCCCCACACACCCACACACCGGGAACAGTACTGCACACAACACACATGAACCACGGATCTCAGAGTAAACACAACACGCACAGTGTGGCTCACTGACCAAGCATGACCACACAGAGCACACACCTCACAGATTACCCTCATCACTCAAACAGCCAACCGCACACACAACCTGTCAAACACAACCACACACAAATCGCAATCACACACGCGAAACGCACACCACACACGCAACACATAAAAACCCACACGCAACACACACACTAACCACAACAAAAAGAACGCCGAATTTAAGCAACACTCATTTCACACACTACACACGTCACTCCAAACACACATAAAACATACACCACACAGAGCCTCACAGAACACACAACACAAAGGACACAACGTGTTCAAGGCATATCAGACACAACACACAATGTCACACAGAACACCTTGAAATACACAGATGACACAACACACACACACAATGCACAAAACAGATAAGAATACACGCAGCACACATGCAACCGAGAACACGGTACGTCGTACATCACGCAACACACGTGCGGTCAGGTCACATCACATTAACACGAAACAGAGAACCATTCACAGACCAAGTAACTTTCTCAACCACGAACACAACACGCTCCACAGAAGAAGACGCCGAACATAACCACACACGAAGACAGACTCCAGGCACACAACACACATCCACCCACAAACACACCATTCACACAGCACTCCATAAAATACACACAGAACGCACACTACAAACAACAAGGTGCCCAAACTGCGCACATCACATACACAGCAGTCACAACACAGAAAGAACACAACACACAGGAAACACACACACAACCACATAAACACCGCCACGCACAATAAGCCAGCAGATCACAGACTTCACAGCGAAAAACACACCGCAACAGAGCACGCAAACACGTAACACAACACAGAGTACACACACAATCACACCACAAACACCACAAAACACGCCCTTCCACAAAAGACAACGCACTTCACACGTAACACCAAACCCGACAAACACAGAACACATCACAGGAGAGATGCGCAACAGAAACACAGTACACACAACGCACACATTGAAACCAACATATCAACACACCACCACAACACACAGCATAATACACAAATCACAGAGCACCACACAACTCACACAAGCGTCACACACAAATTAAACGTCACAACTCATAGCACGCACAACATCCTGCATTAACGTCACAGCACACAGACCGGTGCAAACCGTACATACCACACGTAAAGCCACACACTGCACACACTCAGGGAAGAGCCACAACAAACACAAGCAAACACCCACAAACACAAAGATATGGAGAACAAACCCCCAAACGCAACACGCAAAACAGCACAACATCTGAAACAACATACCCCTCAGACATCACAGGACATAAGGGCACCCAATTCTCACAAACCACGTTTAACTACGTACACACCACGCACACAATGGGGCACACACACAACACAAGCAAAACCACACACACATAACACCTCTCACCTCACACACATAACAATCAATCTCACACACAGAATCTCTCAAACACGTATCACAATCACACACGCAGAACACACACAACACATACAAAACCACAAGGAAAACACACAAACAACAATAAACGCACATAGCACACATTTCACACACTACGCACCCCCACTCACCACCGCACACAGACTCCCCACACACATATGTAAGCACGGGCTCCGCTCTGCAATGCACACACGCCAAACGTAACAGCACGGCAGTCACAGGGCACGCAGCCGACACAACAGAGCACATGTTCCTCACCAAACACACAAATCACATTTACGAGAGCACGGGTAGCACACGCAATGAGGCACACTGAGAAAGCACAACCACACACGGACAACACATCTTCACATCACAAACAGAGCAACTGCACACACTCAACCACACCAGCACAACGACACACAAGTCACAGTCACACACGCGGAACACACGATCCACACACAACACTCAAAAGTCCATACCATAGGCAAAATGCACGTAGACAACAAAGACAAATAGAACACATTTCACACACTACACGCTACGCACACCAACAACGCACAGACACACCACGCATACATCCTCACAAGGAGCACGCCGCAGAACACACGCACAACACAGAATCACGCAACACAATGGCCACAATACGAACACCACACCCTTCAAGGCACATGACCGTGCACAGTACGCACGAGAATCCTTCGCAGACCACGTAGTGCACACACCAAGAGACATGCCGAGCAGGCCCCAACCACACACAGTCAGTATCTCTCACATCATGTGCATAACCCAAACGTCCAGACACACACACACACACACACACACACTCACACACACACACAACCTCTCCGACACAACACACAAATCACAACGACGCACACACGACAGACACAACACATACAAGTCCACCCACTGCTGACGAGAACACATGCAGCGCACATAAAAAGCACAACACACAGCACACACAACCACAACATACAATACAGAGCACACGCAGACAGACCCGCACGCAGACAGCACCGGCCAAAACCCACAGACACACACACACACACACACACACACACACACAGAGCAAACACATGGACACAACACGTCCGACACAAGGCTAAATCAACGTCACACACAGTGCTCAAATTACACAGACCACCCAACATCTGCCCAGTATGCAACACACAGAAAGCATGTAGATGGCACTCACACAACCCAGAACACAGTGCATAACACAGCAGACCAAGGAAAAGACCAGACACATTTCACGCTGAACATTAGACCGTAAGCCACACACCAAACACAGAACACATACAACCGCCAACAGATAACTCATCAAAAAGACGCCAAATGTGCAGTGCACAGAGAACCACTCAACCCTCACAGCCCCACTCACAAATAGCAGCATCACACATCACACACCACGCAGTGGAAAAGACGCAGAACAGTGTACTCAACAAGCAGTAAGGAACCTATGCCACACATCTTACAGAAAACGTACACACAGAAACGGACAACACACAGCACAGAGGAAACAAGCCAGGCAGAAAGACCACACAGACAACACAACGCAAAACACACAAGGACACAGCGCAGCACAACAGAGAATACACACAGAATCACAGGAAAGCACCACAAACAACTCACTACCGTACGCCAACAACACGTACAGCACACAACACTATACACACAACCAACCCAAAACACACAAAAGAGATCAGCTGTATAGCCTTCCTACTGCAATGTTTACTAAGGTTGCTGTATCACCCAGGAGCAAGTTGCATGCAAGGGGAAACCGGCGTAGTGTTCTCTCAGGGAGGGTCTCCTCAGTGCGCGGTGGATTGTTTCCCCCAGCAGGGTTCGGCCTAAGGCTCCTCGGCAGCAGCTTCTGACACTTTACTACAAAGTATATTTACTTCAGGGCATATAGCTTTCACTCACCAGGACACTCCGGTTCTGCGCGTCCTCTCCTAGCACCCCCAGAAAACAAGGACCCCCGTGTGATCCCAAATCTGTGGAGAAGACAGCCAGGCACGCACGGCTTGCTTCAGTGTGCTAGAATGCACAAGTCGTAGGACTGCCCTCAAGCATTTAGCTTTGGAATCATAGCAAAGGATTCTTACTCCCTGCAGATCACAAAGACAGGGCTGGGCTGCACACGCTTAGGTCAGGCTGACGGAGTTCTGGCCCAGAGAAGAGCTTTGTTCTGACGAAAGGACGATCAGCTGAAGGAGTCCCAACAGCATCTTCCCTAAACCTCGTTGCAAGTTCCTATTCACTGCACACGTACCTCTTGGACTTCTTAAGGTGCATTCAGAGAGGAAACCCTGCACACCTACGTTTGGCCATTCCACTCCGTACGAGTTAGCGCAAAGTATCTGAACGTGTTAGATCGGCAAGTTAGAGCTCAGTCACCGCCGCCACCACCACCCCCAACCCCCAGAACGATTTCCATTGCCGGTTTGAATTAAGCTACAGTAGAGTTTTTCTTGACAGGGAGAGCGGGCTCCCGGTGCCGCCTGCTTTTCGACTGTTGAACAGGACGCCCATCCGTCCTGCTTCCAATGCTGTGCAGAGAGCTACTTGCTCTGCCTCTTCCCCTGAGGCTGGGCAGAAGACCTCTTCACAGTATCCTTGTGTCCGCGAGTACAAGTACGTGAAAGAAGCTGGCCTTGACACAGAAGTGTTTCGCTGTCAGTCTGGACGTGTCTGAGCAGCTAATCACTTGGACTGAGACAGCCTCAGAGCCTTCTCTGCAGGACAACAGCTCTGACGCCTTAGGGCCCATCCGTCATCCAGGCTTTGGAGAAGCTTGCACACACCTCTTGCTGACACGATGCTGAGGGACCAAAGCCAATGTGCACTTAGTTTTCGAAGCTCAGACTGTGGCAAGGGAGACCGGCTGACATACCCCGGCAGGCCAACCTGGGCCTCTCTGAGGCAGCCAGGCAGTAGCAGAGAAAAAGCGACTTTTTAAACTTCCAAGCTAAAGTCAGTGTATGCAGGCGTTTTTCTGACAGCCGGGCTTCCTCAGCAAGACCTCGCGTTACGGGCCACACAAGCGAGAGTCCGCCGCTCAGCAAAAGAGAGCTCCACACACAGCAGACTTCACTCAGGCACATGGAGCGTGGGCACACCGGACAGACACGGAAAGCACATTGCAAGCTCAGTTTCAGCTTCCACGGCAACGACTACGACGATTCCTTCAGTGGGGGCGTCCTGCACTGCTTTCTTTCACCCGCGTAAGCTGAATCCAAAGCTGACTTGCCTCCAACTGCTGTTTTTCCAAAGCATCTTGTTCGGCAACTTCCGTGTGGCCTGTGCTAAGGCCTAGTCGAATCCCACTTACTTACGTCTTTGACATAGAGTGTGTTCAGAGAAGACCGCCTTCTACTGCAATGCTCACTGTTTCCCCGTTGTCTCATAGGCGCAGATTGCATGCAAGGCGGAAGCAGCCAGGCGTTCTCTCAGGGAGAGTCTCCTCAATGCACGGTGGATTGTTTCCCCAGCAGAGTCTGGCAAATGGCCGTCATGCAGCAGTTTCCGACACATTACTGCAAAGGCATCTTCGGGGCATTGCTGTGAACGCGACGAGTTGGCTCTTTCCGTTCTCTTTGAGTGCCCTCAGGAAACAAGGCCCTCCTGGGGGGAATTACAAACCTGTGGAGCAAATGCACAGTCACTTAGAGGCTCTCTTCAGGGCGCTTGAATGCAGAAGTCTCTCGACACACGAACAGCACATCACACTAAACATCAACACCCCCCCCACACACCCACACACCGGGAACAGTACTGCACACAACACACATGAACCACGGATCTCAGAGTAAACACAACACGCACAGTGTGGCTCACTGACCAAGCATGACCACACAGAGCACACACCTCACAGATTACCCTCATCACTCAAACAGCCAACCGCACACACAACCTGTCAAACACAACCACACACAAATCGCAATCACACACGCGAAACGCACACCACACACGCAACACATAAAAACCCACACGCAACACACACACTAACCACAACAAAAAGAACGCCGAATTTAAGCAACACTCATTTCACACACTACACACGTCACTCCAAACACACATAAAACATACACCACACAGAGCCTCACAGAACACACAACACAAAGGACACAACGTGTTCAAGGCATATCAGACACAACACACAATGTCACACAGAACACCTTGAAATACACAGATGACACAACACACACACACAATGCACAAAACAGATAAGAATACACGCAGCACACATGCAACCGAGAACACGGTACGTCGTACATCACGCAACACACGTGCGGTCAGGTCACATCACATTAACACGAAACAGAGAACCATTCACAGACCAAGTAACTTTCTCAACCACGAACACAACACGCTCCACAGAAGAAGACGCCGAACATAACCACACACGAAGACAGACTCCAGGCACACAACACACATCCACCCACAACCACACCATTCACACAGCACTCCATAAAATACACACAGAACGCACACTACAAACAACAAGGTGCCCAAACTGCGCACATCACATACACAGCAGTCACAACACAGAAAGAACACAACACACAGGAAACACACACACAACCACATAAACACCGCCACGCACAATAAGCCAGCAGATCACAGACTTCACAGCGAAAAACACACCGCAACAGAGCACGCAAACACGTAACACAACACAGAGTACACACACAATCACACCACAAACACCACAAAACACGCCCTTCCACAAAAGACAACGCACTTCACACGTAACACCAAACCCGACAAACACAGAACACATCACAGGAGAGATGCGCAACAGAAACACAGTACACACAACGCACACATTGAAACCAACATATCAACACACCACCACAACACACAGCATAATACACAAATCACAGAGCACCACACAACTCACACAAGCGTCACACACAAATTAAACGTCACAACTCATAGCACGCACAACATCCTGCATTAACGTCACAGCACACAGACCGGTGCAAACCGTACATACCACACGTAAAGCCACACACTGCACACACTCAGGGAAGAGCCACAACAAACACAAGCAAACACCCACAAACACAAAGATATGGAGAACAAACCCCCAAACGCAACACGCAAAACAGCACAACATCTGAAACAACATACCCCTCAGACATCACAGGACATAAGGGCACCCAATTCTCACAAACCACGTTTAACTACGTACACACCACGCACACAATGGGGCACACACACAACACAAGCAAAACCACACACACATAACACCTCTCACCTCACACACATAACAATCAATCTCACACACAGAATCTCTCAAACACGTATCACAATCACACACGCAGAACACACACAACACATACAAAACCACAAGGAAAACACACAAACAACAATAAACGCACATAGCACACATTTCACACACTACGCACCCCCACTCACCACCGCACACAGACTCCCCACACACATATGTAAGCACGGGCTCCGCTCTGCAATGCACACACGCCAAACGTAACAGCACGGCAGTCACAGGGCACGCAGCCGACACAACAGAGCACATGTTCCTCACCAAACACACAAATCACATTTACGAGAGCACGGGTAGCACACGCAATGAGGCACACTGAGAAAGCACAACCACACACGGACAACACATCTTCACATCACAAACAGAGCAACTGCACACACTCAACCACACCAGCACAACGACACACAAGTCACAGTCACACACGCGGAACACACGATCCACACACAACACTCAAAAGTCCATACCATAGGCAAAATGCACGTAGACAACAAAGACAAATAGAACACATTTCACACACTACACGCTACGCACACCAACAACGCACAGACACACCACGCATACATCCTCACAAGGAGCACGCCGCAGAACACACGCACAACACAGAATCACGCAACACAATGGCCACAATACGAACACCACACCCTTCAAGGCACATGACCGTGCACAGTACGCACGAGAATCCTTCGCAGACCACGTAGTGCACACACCAAGAGACATGCCGAGCAGGCCCCAACCACACACAGTCAGTATCTCTCACATCATGTGCATAACCCAAACGTCCAGACACACACACACACACACACACACTCACACACACACACAACCTCTCCGACACAACACACAAATCACAACGACGCACACACGACAGACACAACACATACAAGTCCACCCACTGCTGACGAGAACACATGCAGCGCACATAAAAAGCACAACACACAGCACACACAACCACAACATACAATACAGAGCACACGCAGACAGACCCGCACGCAGACAGCACCGGCCAAAACCCACACACACACACACACACACACACACACACACACACACAGCAAACACATGGACACAACACGTCCGACACAAGGCTAAATCAACGTCACACACAGTGCTCAAATTACACAGACCACCCAACATCTGCCCAGTATGCAACACACAGAAAGCATGTAGATGGCACTCACACAACCCAGAACACAGTGCATAACACAGCAGACCAAGGAAAAGACCAGACACATTTCACGCTGAACATTAGACCGTAAGCCACACACCAAACACAGAACACATACAACCGCCAACAGATAACTCATCAAAAAGACGCCAAATGTGCAGTGCACAGAGAACCACTCAACCCTCACAGCCCCACTCACAAATAGCAGCATCACACATCACACACCACGCAGTGGAAAAGACGCAGAACAGTGTACTCAACAAGCAGTAAGGAACCTATGCCACACATCTTACAGAAAACGTACACACAGAAACGGACAACACACAGCACAGAGGAAACAAGCCAGGCAGAAAGACCACACAGACAACACAACGCAAAACACACAAGGACACAGCGCAGCACAACAGAGAATACACACAGAATCACAGGAAAGCACCACAAACAACTCACTACCGTACGCCAACAACACGTACAGCACACAACACTATACACACAACCAACCCAAAACACACAAAAGAGATCAGCTGTATAGCCTTCCTACTGCAATGTTTACTAAGGTTGCTGTATCACCCAGGAGCAAGTTGCATGCAAGGGGAAACCGGCGTAGTGTTCTCTCAGGGAGGGTCTCCTCAGTGCGCGGTGGATTGTTTCCCCCAGCAGGGTTCGGCCTAAGGCTCCTCGGCAGCAGCTTCTGACACTTTACTACAAAGTATATTTACTTCAGGGCATATAGCTTTCACTCACCAGGACACTCCGGTTCTGCGCGTCCTCTCCTAGCACCCCCAGAAAACAAGGACCCCCGTGTGATCCCAAATCTGTGGAGAAGACAGCCAGGCACGCACGGCTTGCTTCAGTGTGCTAGAATGCACAAGTCGTAGGACTGCCCTCAAGCATTTAGCTTTGGAATCATAGCAAAGGATTCTTACTCCCTGCAGATCACAAAGACAGGGCTGGGCTGCACACGCTTAGGTCAGGCTGACGGAGTTCTGGCCCAGAGAAGAGCTTTGTTCTGACGAAAGGACGATCAGCTGAAGGAGTCCCAACAGCATCTTCCCTAAACCTCGTTGCAAGTTCCTATTCACTGCACACGTACCTCTTGGACTTCTTAAGGTGCATTCAGAGAGGAAACCCTGCACACCTACGTTTGGCCATTCCACTCCGTACGAGTTAGCGCAAAGTATCTGAACGTGTTAGATCGGCAAGTTAGAGCTCAGTCACCGCCGCCACCACCCCCCCCAACCCCCAGAACGATTTCCATTGCCGGTTTGAATTAAGCTACAGTAGAGTTTTTCTTGACAGGGAGAGCGGGCTCCCGGTGCCGCCTGCTTTTCGACTGTTGAACAGGACGCCCATCCGTCCTGCTTCCAATGCTGTGCAGAGAGCTACTTGCTCTGCCTCTTCCCCTGAGGCTGGGCAGAAGACCTCTTCACAGTATCCTTGTGTCCGCGAGTACAAGTACGTGAAAGAAGCTGGCCTTGACACAGAAGTGTTTCGCTGTCAGTCTGGACGTGTCTGAGCAGCTAATCACTTGGACTGAGACAGCCTCAGAGCCTTCTCTGCAGGACAACAGCTCTGACGCCTTAGGGCCCATCCGTCATCCAGGCTTTGGAGAAGCTTGCACACACCTCTTGCTGACACGATGCTGAGGGACCAAAGCCAATGTGCACTTAGTTTTCGAAGCTCAGACTGTGGCAAGGGAGACCGGCTGACATACCCCGGCAGGCCAACCTGGGCCTCTCTGAGGCAGCCAGGCAGTAGCAGAGAAAAAGCGACTTTTTAAACTTCCAAGCTAAAGTCAGTGTATGCAGGCGTTTTTCTGACAGCCGGGCTTCCTCAGCAAGACCTCGCGTTACGGGCCACACAAGCGAGAGTCCGCCGCTCAGCAAAAGAGAGCTCCACACACAGCAGACTTCACTCAGGCACATGGAGCGTGGGCACACCGGACAGACACGGAAAGCACATTGCAAGCTCAGTTTCAGCTTCCACGGCAACGACTACGACGATTCCTTCAGTGGGGGCGTCCTGCACTGCTTTCTTTCACCCGCGTAAGCTGAATCCAAAGCTGACTTGCCTCCAACTGCTGTTTTTCCAAAGCATCTTGTTCGGCAACTTCCGTGTGGCCTGTGCTAAGGCCTAGTCGAATCCCACTTACTTACGTCTTTGACATAGAGTGTGTTCAGAGAAGACCGCCTTCTACTGCAATGCTCACTGTTTCCCCGTTGTCTCATAGGCGCAGATTGCATGCAAGGCGGAAGCAGCCAGGCGTTCTCTCAGGGAGAGTCTCCTCAATGCACGGTGGATTGTTTCCCCAGCAGAGTCTGGCAAATGGCCGTCATGCAGCAGTTTCCGACACATTACTGCAAAGGCATCTTCGGGGCATTGCTGTGAACGCGACGAGTTGGCTCTTTCCGTTCTCTTTGAGTGCCCTCAGGAAACAAGGCCCTCCTGGGGGGAATTACAAACCTGTGGAGCAAATGCACAGTCACTTAGAGGCTCTCTTCAGGGCGCTTGAATGCAGAAGTCTCTCGACACACGAACAGCACATCACACTAAACATCAACACCCCCCCCACACACCCACACACCGGGAACAGTACTGCACACAACACACATGAACCACGGATCTCAGAGTAAACACAACACGCACAGTGTGGCTCACTGACCAAGCATGACCACACAGAGCACACACCTCACAGATTACCCTCATCACTCAAACAGCCAACCGCACACACAACCTGTCAAACACAACCACACACAAATCGCAATCACACACGCGAAACGCACACCACACACGCAACACATAAAAACCCACACGCAACACACACACTAACCACAACAAAAAGAACGCCGAATTTAAGCAACACTCATTTCACACACTACACACGTCACTCCAAACACACATAAAACATACACCACACAGAGCCTCACAGAACACACAACACAAAGGACACAACGTGTTCAAGGCATATCAGACACAACACACAATGTCACACAGAACACCTTGAAATACACAGATGACACAACACACACACACAATGCACAAAACAGATAAGAATACACGCAGCACACATGCAACCGAGAACACGGTACGTCGTACATCACGCAACACACGTGCGGTCAGGTCACATCACATTAACACGAAACAGAGAACCATTCACAGACCAAGTAACTTTCTCAACCACGAACACAACACGCTCCACAGAAGAAGACGCCGAACATAACCACACACGAAGACAGACTCCAGGCACACAACACACATCCACCCACAAACACACCATTCACACAGCACTCCATAAAATACACACAGAACGCACACTACAAACAACAAGGTGCCCAAACTGCGCACATCACATACACAGCAGTCACAACACAGAAAGAACACAACACACAGGAAACACACACACAACCACATAAACACCGCCACGCACAATAAGCCAGCAGATCACAGACTTCACAGCGAAAAACACACTGCAACAGAGCACGCAAACACGTAACACAACACAGAGTACACACACAATCACACCACAAACACCACAAAACACGCCCTTCCACAAAAGACAACGCACTTCACACGTAACACCAAACCCGACAAACACAGAACACATCACAGGAGAGATGCGCAACAGAAACACAGTACACACAACGCACACATTGAAACCAACATATCAACACACCACCACAACACACAGCATAATACACAAATCACAGAGCACCACACAACTCACACAAGCGTCACACACAAATTAAACGTCACAACTCATAGCACGCACAACATCCTGCATTAACGTCACAGCACACAGACCGGTGCAAACCGTACATACCACACGTAAAGCCACACACTGCACACACTCAGGGAAGAGCCACAACAAACACAAGCAAACACCCACAAACACAAAGATATGGAGAACAAACCCCCAAACGCAACACGCAAAACAGCACAACATCTGAAACAACATACCCCTCAGACATCACAGGACATAAGGGCACCCAATTCTCACAAACCACGTTTAACTACGTACACACCACGCACACAATGGGGCACACACACAACACAAGCAAAACCACACACACATAACACCTCTCACCTCACACACATAACAATCAATCTCACACACAGAATCTCTCAAACACGTATCACAATCACACACGCAGAACACACACAACACATACAAAACCACAAGGAAAACACACAAACAACAATAAACGCACATAGCACACATTTCACACACTACGCACCCCCACTCACCACCGCACACAGACTCCCCACACACATATGTAAGCACGGGCTCCGCTCTGCAATGCACACACGCCAAACGTAACAGCACGGCAGTCACAGGGCACGCAGCCGACACAACAGAGCACATGTTCCTCACCAAACACACAAATCACATTTACGAGAGCACGGGTAGCACACGCAATGAGGCACACTGAGAAAGCACAACCACACACGGACAACACATCTTCACATCACAAACAGAGCAACTGCACACACTCAACCACACCAGCACAACGACACACAAGTCACAGTCACACACGCGGAACACACGATCCACACACAACACTCAAAAGTCCATACCATAGGCAAAATGCACGTAGACAACAAAGACAAATAGAACACATTTCACACACTACACGCTACGCACACCAACAACGCACAGACACACCACGCATACATCCTCACAAGGAGCACGCCGCAGAACACACGCACAACACAGAATCACGCAACACAATGGCCACAATACGAACACCACACCCTTCAAGGCACATGACCGTGCACAGTACGCACGAGAATCCTTCGCAGACCACGTAGTGCACACACCAAGAGACATGCCGAGCAGGCCCCAACCACACACAGTCAGTATCTCTCACATCATGTGCATAACCCAAACGTCCAGACACACACACACACACACACACACACTCACACACACACACAACCTCTCCGACACAACACACAAATCACAACGACGCACACACGACAGACACAACACATACAAGTCCACCCACTGCTGACGAGAACACATGCAGCGCACATAAAAAGCACAACACACAGCACACACAACCACAACATACAATACAGAGCACACGCAGACAGACCCGCACGCAGACAGCACCGGCCAAAACCCACACACACACACACACACACACACACACACACACACACAGCAAACACATGGACACAACACGTCCGACACAAGGCTAAATCAACGTCACACACAGTGCTCAAATTACACAGACCACCCAACATCTGCCCAGTATGCAACACACAGAAAGCATGTAGATGGCACTCACACAACCCAGAACACAGTGCATAACACAGCAGACCAAGGAAAAGACCAGACACATTTCACGCTGAACATTAGACCGTAAGCCACACACCAAACACAGAACACATACAACCGCCAACAGATAACTCATCAAAAAGACGCCAAATGTGCAGTGCACAGAGAACCACTCAACCCTCACAGCCCCACTCACAAATAGCAGCATCACACATCACACACCACGCAGTGGAAAAGACGCAGAACAGTGTACTCAACAAGCAGTAAGGAACCTATGCCACACATCTTACAGAAAACGTACACACAGAAACGGACAACACACAGCACAGAGGAAACAAGCCAGGCAGAAAGACCACACAGACAACACAACGCAAAACACACAAGGACACAGCGCAGCACAACAGAGAATACACACAGAATCACAGGAAAGCACCACAAACAACTCACTACCGTACGCCAACAACACGTACAGCACACAACACTATACACACAACCAACCCAAAACACACAAAAGAGATCAGCTGTATAGCCTTCCTACTGCAATGTTTACTAAGGTTGCTGTATCACCCAGGAGCAAGTTGCATGCAAGGGGAAACCGGCGTAGTGTTCTCTCAGGGAGGGTCTCCTCAGTGCGCGGTGGATTGTTTCCCCCAGCAGGGTTCGGCCTAAGGCTCCTCGGCAGCAGCTTCTGACACTTTACTACAAAGTATATTTACTTCAGGGCATATAGCTTTCACTCACCAGGACACTCCGGTTCTGCGCGTCCTCTCCTAGCACCCCCAGAAAACAAGGACCCCCGTGTGATCCCAAATCTGTGGAGAAGACAGCCAGGCACGCACGGCTTGCTTCAGTGTGCTAGAATGCACAAGTCGTAGGACTGCCCTCAAGCATTTAGCTTTGGAATCATAGCAAAGGATTCTTACTCCCTGCAGATCACAAAGACAGGGCTGGGCTGCACACGCTTAGGTCAGGCTGACGGAGTTCTGGCCCAGAGAAGAGCTTTGTTCTGACGAAAGGACGATCAGCTGAAGGAGTCCCAACAGCATCTTCCCTAAACCTCGTTGCAAGTTCCTATTCACTGCACACGTACCTCTTGGACTTCTTAAGGTGCATTCAGAGAGGAAACCCTGCACACCTACGTTTGGCCATTCCACTCCGTACGAGTTAGCGCAAAGTATCTGAACGTGTTAGATCGGCAAGTTAGAGCTCAGTCACCGCCGCCACCACCACCCCCAACCCCCAGAACGATTTCCATTGCCGGTTTGAATTAAGCTACAGTAGAGTTTTTCTTGACAGGGAGAGCGGGCTCCCGGTGCCGCCTGCTTTTCGACTGTTGAACAGGACGCCCATCCGTCCTGCTTCCAATGCTGTGCAGAGAGCTACTTGCTCTGCCTCTTCCCCTGAGGCTGGGCAGAAGACCTCTTCACAGTATCCTTGTGTCCGCGAGTACAAGTACGTGAAAGAAGCTGGCCTTGACACAGAAGTGTTTCGCTGTCAGTCTGGACGTGTCTGAGCAGCTAATCACTTGGACTGAGACAGCCTCAGAGCCTTCTCTGCAGGACAACAGCTCTGACGCCTTAGGGCCCATCCGTCATCCAGGCTTTGGAGAAGCTTGCACACACCTCTTGCTGACACGATGCTGAGGGACCAAAGCCAATGTGCACTTAGTTTTCGAAGCTCAGACTGTGGCAAGGGAGACCGGCTGACATACCCCGGCAGGCCAACCTGGGCCTCTCTGAGGCAGCCAGGCAGTAGCAGAGAAAAAGCGACTTTTTAAACTTCCAAGCTAAAGTCAGTGTATGCAGGCGTTTTTCTGACAGCCGGGCTTCCTCAGCAAGACCTCGCGTTACGGGCCACACAAGCGAGAGTCCGCCGCTCAGCAAAAGAGAGCTCCACACACAGCAGACTTCACTCAGGCACATGGAGCGTGGGCACACCGGACAGACACGGAAAGCACATTGCAAGCTCAGTTTCAGCTTCCACGGCAACGACTACGACGATTCCTTCAGTGGGGGCGTCCTGCACTGCTTTCTTTCACCCGCGTAAGCTGAATCCAAAGCTGACTTGCCTCCAACTGCTGTTTTTCCAAAGCATCTTGTTCGGCAACTTCCGTGTGGCCTGTGCTAAGGCCTAGTCGAATCCCACTTACTTACGTCTTTGACATAGAGTGTGTTCAGAGAAGACCGCCTTCTACTGCAATGCTCACTGTTTCCCCGTTGTCTCATAGGCGCAGATTGCATGCAAGGCGGAAGCAGCCAGGCGTTCTCTCAGGGAGAGTCTCCTCAATGCACGGTGGATTGTTTCCCCAGCAGAGTCTGGCAAATGGCCGTCCTGCAGCAGTTTCCGACACATTACTGCAAAGGCATCTTCGGGGCATTGCTGTGAACGCGACGAGTTGGCTCTTTCCGTTCTCTTTGAGTGCCCTCAGGAAACAAGGCCCTCCTGGGGGGAATTACAAACCTGTGGAGCAAATGCACAGTCACTTAGAGGCTCTCTTCAGGGCGCTTGAATGCAGAAGTCTCTCGACACACGAACAGCACATCACACTAAACATCAACACCCCCCCCACACACCCACACACCGGGAACAGTACTGCACACAACACACATGAACCACGGATCTCAGAGTAAACACAACACGCACAGTGTGGCTCACTGACCAAGCATGACCACACAGAGCACACACCTCACAGATTACCCTCATCACTCAAACAGCCAACCGCACACACAACCTGTCAAACACAACCACACACAAATCGCAATCACACACGCGAAACGCACACCACACACGCAACACATAAAAACCCACACGCAACACACACACTAACCACAACAAAAAGAACGCCGAATTTAAGCAACACTCATTTCACACACTACACACGTCACTCCAAACACACATAAAACATACACCACACAGAGCCTCACAGAACACACAACACAAAGGACACAACGTGTTCAAGGCATATCAGACACAACACACAATGTCACACAGAACACCTTGAAATACACAGATGACACAACACACACACACAATGCACAAAACAGATAAGAATACACGCAGCACACATGCAACCGAGAACACGGTACGTCGTACATCACGCAACACACGTGCGGTCAGGTCACATCACATTAACACGAAACAGAGAACCATTCACAGACCAAGTAACTTTCTCAACCACGAACACAACACGCTCCACAGAAGAAGACGCCGAACATAACCACACACGAAGACAGACTCCAGGCACACAACACACATCCACCCACAACCACACCATTCACACAGCACTCCATAAAATACACACAGAACGCACACTACAAACAACAAGGTGCCCAAACTGCGCACATCACATACACAGCAGTCACAACACAGAAAGAACACAACACACAGGAAACACACACACAACCACATAAACACCGCCACGCACAATAAGCCAGCAGATCACAGACTTCACAGCGAAAAACACACCGCAACAGAGCACGCAAACACGTAACACAACACAGAGTACACACACAATCACACCACAAACACCACAAAACACGCCCTTCCACAAAAGACAACGCACTTCACACGTAACACCAAACCCGACAAACACAGAACACATCACAGGAGAGATGCGCAACAGAAACACAGTACACACAACGCACACATTGAAACCAACATATCAACACACCACCACAACACACAGCATAATACACAAATCACAGAGCACCACACAACTCACACAAGCGTCACACACAAATTAAACGTCACAACTCATAGCACGCACAACATCCTGCATTAACGTCACAGCACACAGACCGGTGCAAACCGTACATACCACACGTAAAGCCACACACTGCACACACTCAGGGAAGAGCCACAACAAACACAAGCAAACACCCACAAACACAAAGATATGGAGAACAAACCCCCAAACGCAACACGCAAAACAGCACAACATCTGAAACAACATACCCCTCAGACATCACAGGACATAAGGGCACCCAATTCTCACAAACCACGTTTAACTACGTACACACCACGCACACAATGGGGCACACACACAACACAAGCAAAACCACACACACATAACACCTCTCACCTCACACACATAACAATCAATCTCACACACAGAATCTCTCAAACACGTATCACAATCACACACGCAGAACACACACAACACATACAAAACCACAAGGAAAACACACAAACAACAATAAACGCACATAGCACACATTTCACACACTACGCACCCCCACTCACCACCGCACACAGACTCCCCACACACATATGTAAGCACGGGCTCCGCTCTGCAATGCACACACGCCAAACGTAACAGCACGGCAGTCACAGGGCACGCAGCCGACACAACAGAGCACATGTTCCTCACCAAACACACAAATCACATTTACGAGAGCACGGGTAGCACACGCAATGAGGCACACTGAGAAAGCACAACCACACACGGACAACACATCTTCACATCACAAACAGAGCAACTGCACACACTCAACCACACCAGCACAACGACACACAAGTCACAGTCACACACGCGGAACACACGATCCACACACAACACTCAAAAGTCCATACCATAGGCAAAATGCACGTAGACAACAAAGACAAATAGAACACATTTCACACACTACACGCTACGCACACCAACAACGCACAGACACACCACGCATACATCCTCACAAGGAGCACGCCGCAGAACACACGCACAACACAGAATCACGCAACACAATGGCCACAATACGAACACCACACCCTTCAAGGCACATGACCGTGCACAGTACGCACGAGAATCCTTCGCAGACCACGTAGTGCACACACCAAGAGACATGCCGAGCAGGCCCCAACCACACACAGTCAGTATCTCTCACATCATGTGCATAACCCAAACGTCCAGACACACACACACACACACACACACTCACACACACACACAACCTCTCCGACACAACACACAAATCACAACGACGCACACACGACAGACACAACACATACAAGTCCACCCACTGCTGACGAGAACACATGCAGCGCACATAAAAAGCACAACACACAGCACACACAACCACAACATACAATACAGAGCACACGCAGACAGACCCGCACGCAGACAGCACCGGCCAAAACCCACACACACACACACACACACACACACACACACACACAGCAAACACATGGACACAACACGTCCGACACAAGGCTAAATCAACGTCACACACAGTGCTCAAATTACACAGACCACCCAACATCTGCCCAGTATGCAACACACAGAAAGCATGTAGATGGCACTCACACAACCCAGAACACAGTGCATAACACAGCAGACCAAGGAAAAGACCAGACACATTTCACGCTGAACATTAGACCGTAAGCCACACACCAAACACAGAACACATACAACCGCCAACAGATAACTCATCAAAAAGACGCCAAATGTGCAGTGCACAGAGAACCACTCAACCCTCACAGCCCCACTCACAAATAGCAGCATCACACATCACACACCACGCAGTGGAAAAGACGCAGAACAGTGTACTCAACAAGCAGTAAGGAACCTATGCCACACATCTTACAGAAAACGTACACACAGAAACGGACAACACACAGCACAGAGGAAACAAGCCAGGCAGAAAGACCACACAGACAACACAACGCAAAACACACAAGGACACAGCGCAGCACAACAGAGAATACACACAGAATCACAGGAAAGCACCACAAACAACTCACTACCGTACGCCAACAACACGTACAGCACACAACACTATACACACAACCAACCCAAAACACACAAAAGAGATCAGCTGTATAGCCTTCCTACTGCAATGTTTACTAAGGTTGCTGTATCACCCAGGAGCAAGTTGCATGCAAGGGGAAACCGGCGTAGTGTTCTCTCAGGGAGGGTCTCCTCAGTGCGCGGTGGATTGTTTCCCCCAGCAGGGTTCGGCCTAAGGCTCCTCGGCAGCAGCTTCTGACACTTTACTACAAAGTATATTTACTTCAGGGCATATAGCTTTCACTCACCAGGACACTCCGGTTCTGCGCGTCCTCTCCTAGCACCCCCAGAAAACAAGGACCCCCGTGTGATCCCAAATCTGTGGAGAAGACAGCCAGGCACGCACGGCTTGCTTCAGTGTGCTAGAATGCACAAGTCGTAGGACTGCCCTCAAGCATTTAGCTTTGGAATCATAGCAAAGGATTCTTACTCCCTGCAGATCACAAAGACAGGGCTGGGCTGCACACGCTTAGGTCAGGCTGACGGAGTTCTGGCCCAGAGAAGAGCTTTGTTCTGACGAAAGGACGATCAGCTGAAGGAGTCCCAACAGCATCTTCCCTAAACCTCGTTGCAAGTTCCTATTCACTGCACACGTACCTCTTGGACTTCTTAAGGTGCATTCAGAGAGGAAACCCTGCACACCTACGTTTGGCCATTCCACTCCGTACGAGTTAGCGCAAAGTATCTGAACGTGTTAGATCGGCAAGTTAGAGCTCAGTCACCGCCGCCACCCCCCCCCCCCAACCCCCAGAACGATTTCCATTGCCGGTTTGAATTAAGCTACAGTAGAGTTTTTCTTGACAGGGAGAGCGGGCTCCCGGTGCCGCCTGCTTTTCGACTGTTGAACAGGACGCCCATCCGTCCTGCTTCCAATGCTGTGCAGAGAGCTACTTGCTCTGCCTCTTCCCCTGAGGCTGGGCAGAAGACCTCTTCACAGTACCCTTGTGTCCGCGAGTACAAGTACGTGAAAGAAGCTGGCCTTGACACAGAAGTGTTTCGCTGTCAGTCTGGACGTGTCTGAGCAGCTAATCACTTGGACTGAGACAGCCTCAGAGCCTTCTCTGCAGGACAACAGCTCTGACGCCTTAGGGCCCATCCGTCATCCAGGCTTTGGAGAAGCTTGCACACACCTCTTGCTGACACGATGCTGAGGGACCAAAGCCAATGTGCACTTAGTTTTCGAAGCTCAGACTGTGGCAAGGGAGACCGGCTGACATACCCCGGCAGGCCAACCTGGGCCTCTCTGAGGCAGCCAGGCAGTAGCAGAGAAAAAGCGACTTTTTAAACTTCCAAGCTAAAGTCAGTGTATGCAGGCGTTTTTCTGACAGCCGGGCTTCCTCAGCAAGACCTCGCGTTAAGGGCCACACAAGCGAGAGTCCGCCGCTCAGCAAAAGAGAGCTCCACACACAGCAGACTTCACTCAGGCACATGGAGCGTGGGCACACCGGACAGACACGGAAAGCACATTGCAAGCTCAGTTTCAGCTTCCACGGCAACGACTACGACGATTCCTTCAGTGGGGGCGTCCTGCACTGCTTTCTTTCACCCGCGTAAGCTGAATCCAAAGCTGACTTGCCTCCAACTGCTGTTTTTCCAAAGCATCTTGTTCGGCAACTTCCGTGTGGCCTGTGCTAAGGCCTAGTCGAATCCCACTTACTTACGTCTTTGACATAGAGTGTGTTCAGAGAAGACCGCCTTCTACTGCAATGCTCACTGTTTCCCCGTTGTCTCATAGGCGCAGATTGCATGCAAGGCGGAAGCAGCCAGGCGTTCTCTCAGGGAGAGTCTCCTCAATGCACGGTGGATTGTTTCCCCAGCAGAGTCTGGCAAATGGCCGTCCTGCAGCAGTTTCCGACACATTACTGCAAAGGCATCTTCGGGGCATTGCTGTGAACGCGACGAGTTGGCTCTTTCCGTTCTCTTTGAGTGCCCTCAGGAAACAAGGCCCTCCTGGGGGGAATTACAAACCTGTGGAGCAAATGGACCAGTCACTTAGAGGCTCTCTTCAGGGCGCTTGAATGCAGAAGTCTCTCGACACACGAACAGCACATCACACTAAACATCAACACCCCCACACACACACACCCACACACCGGGAACAGTACTGCACACAACACACATGAACCACGGATCTCAGAGTAAACACAACACGCACAGTGTGGCTCACTGACCAAGCATGACCACACAGAGCACACACCTCACAGATTACCCTCATCACTCAAACAGCCAACCGCACACACAACCTGTCAAACACAACCACACACAAATCGCAATCACACACGCGAAACGCACACCACACACGCAACACATAAAAACCCACACGCAACACACACACTAACCACAACAAAAAGAACGCCGAATTTAAGCAACACTCATTTCACACACTACACACGTCACTCCAAACACACATAAAACATACACCACACAGAGCCTCACAGAACACACAACACAAAGGACACAACGTGTTCAAGGCATATCAGACACAACACACAATGTCACACAGAACACCTTGAAATACACAGATGACACAACACACACACACAATGCACAAAACAGATAAGAATACACGCAGCACACATGCAACCGAGAACACGGTACGTCGTACATCACGCAACACACGTGCGGTCAGGTCACATCACATTAACACGAAACAGAGAACCATTCACAGACCAAGTAACTTTCTCAACCACGAACACAACACGCTCCACAGAAGAAGACGCCGAACATAACCACACACGAAGACAGACTCCAGGCACACAACACACATCCACCCACAACCACACCATTCACACAGCACTCCATAAAATACACACAGAACGCACACTACAAACAACAAGGTGCCCAAACTGCGCACATCACATACACAGCAGTCACAACACAGAAAGAACACAACACACAGGAAACACACACACAACCACATAAACACCGCCACGCACAATAAGCCAGCAGATCACAGACTTCACAGCGAAAAACACACCGCAACAGAGCACGCAAACACGTAACACAACACAGAGTACACACACAATCACACCACAAACACCACAAAACACGCCCTTCCACAAAAGACAACGCACTTCACACGTAACACCAAACCCGACAAACACAGAACACATCACAGGAGAGATGCGCAACAGAAACACAGTACACACAACGCACACATTGAAACCAACATATCAACACACCACCACAACACACAGCATAATACACAAATCACAGAGCACCACACAACTCACACAAGCGTCACACACAAATTAAACGTCACAACTCATAGCACGCACAACATCCTGCATTAACGTCACAGCACACAGACCGGTGCAAACCGTACATACCACACGTAAAGCCACACACTGCACACACTCAGGGAAGAGCCACAACAAACACAAGCAAACACCCACAAACACAAAGATATGGAGAACAAACCCCCAAACGCAACACGCAAAACAGCACAACATCTGAAACAACATACCCCTCAGACATCACAGGACATAAGGGCACCCAATTCTCACAAACCACGTTTAACTACGTACACACCACGCACACAATGGGGCACACACACAACACAAGCAAAACCACACACACATAACACCTCTCACCTCACACACATAACAATCAATCTCACACACAGAATCTCTCAAACACGTATCACAATCACACACGCAGAACACACACAACACATACAAAACCACAAGGAAAACACACAAACAACAATAAACGCACATAGCACACATTTCACACACTACGCACCCCCACTCACCACCGCACACAGACTCCCCACACACATATGTAAGCACGGGCTCCGCTCTGCAATGCACACACGCCAAACGTAACAGCACGGCAGTCACAGGGCACGCAGCCGACACAACAGAGCACATGTTCCTCACCAAACACACAAATCACATTTACGAGAGCACGGGTAGCACACGCAATGAGGCACACTGAGAAAGCACAACCACACACGGACAACACATCTTCACATCACAAACAGAGCAACTGCACACACTCAACCACACCAGCACAACGACACACAAGTCACAGTCACACACGCGGAACACACGATCCACACACAACACTCAAAAGTCCATACCATAGGCAAAATGCACGTAGACAACAAAGACAAATAGAACACATTTCACACACTACACGCTACGCACACCAACAACGCACAGACACACCACGCATACATCCTCACAAGGAGCACGCCGCAGAACACACGCACAACACAGAATCACGCAACACAATGGCCACAATACGAACACCACACCCTTCAAGGCACATGACCGTGCACAGTACGCACGAGAATCCTTCGCAGACCACGTAGTGCACACACCAAGAGACATGCCGAGCAGGCCCCAACCACACACAGTCAGTATCTCTCACATCATGTGCATAACCCAAACGTCCAGACACACACACACACACACACACACACTCACACACACACACAACCTCTCCGACACAACACACAAATCACAACGACGCACACACGACAGACACAACACATACAAGTCCACCCACTGCTGACGAGAACACATGCAGCGCACATAAAAAGCACAACACACAGCACACACAACCACAACATACAATACAGAGCACACGCAGACAGACCCGCACGCAGACAGCACCGGCCAAAACCCACAGACACACACACACACACACACACACACACACACAGAGCAAACACATGGACACAACACGTCCGACACAAGGCTAAATCAACGTCACACACAGTGCTCAAATTACACAGACCACCCAACATCTGCCCAGTATGCAACACACAGAAAGCATGTAGATGGCACTCACACAACCCAGAACACAGTGCATAACACAGCAGACCAAGGAAAAGACCAGACACATTTCACGCTGAACATTAGACCGTAAGCCACACACCAAACACAGAACACATACAACCGCCAACAGATAACTCATCAAAAAGACGCCAAATGTGCAGTGCACAGAGAACCACTCAACCCTCACAGCCCCACTCACAAATAGCAGCATCACACATCACACACCACGCAGTGGAAAAGACGCAGAACAGTGTACTCAACAAGCAGTAAGGAACCTATGCCACACATCTTACAGAAAACGTACACACAGAAACGGACAACACACAGCACAGAGGAAACAAGCCAGGCAGAAAGACCACACAGACAACACAACGCAAAACACACAAGGACACAGCGCAGCACAACAGAGAATACACACAGAATCACAGGAAAGCACCACAAACAACTCACTACCGTACGCCAACAACACGTACAGCACACAACACTATACACACAACCAACCCAAAACACACAAAAGAGATCAGCTGTATAGCCTTCCTACTGCAATGTTTACTAAGGTTGCTGTATCACCCAGGAGCAAGTTGCATGCAAGGGGAAACCGGCGTAGTGTTCTCTCAGGGAGGGTCTCCTCAGTGCGCGGTGGATTGTTTCCCCCAGCAGGGTTCGGCCTAAGGCTCCTCGGCAGCAGCTTCTGACACTTTACTACAAAGTATATTTACTTCAGGGCATATAGCTTTCACTCACCAGGACACTCCGGTTCTGCGCGTCCTCTCCTAGCACCCCCAGAAAACAAGGACCCCCGTGTGATCCCAAATCTGTGGAGAAGACAGCCAGGCACGCACGGCTTGCTTCAGTGTGCTAGAATGCACAAGTCGTAGGACTGCCCTCAAGCATTTAGCTTTGGAATCATAGCAAAGGATTCTTACTCCCTGCAGATCACAAAGACAGGGCTGGGCTGCACACGCTTAGGTCAGGCTGACGGAGTTCTGGCCCAGAGAAGAGCTTTGTTCTGACGAAAGGACGATCAGCTGAAGGAGTCCCAACAGCATCTTCCCTAAACCTCGTTGCAAGTTCCTATTCACTGCACACGTACCTCTTGGACTTCTTAAGGTGCATTCAGAGAGGAAACCCTGCACACCTACGTTTGGCCATTCCACTCCGTACGAGTTAGCGCAAAGTATCTGAACGTGTTAGATCGGCAAGTTAGAGCTCAGTCACCGCCGCCACCACCACCCCCAACCCCCAGAACGATTTCCATTGCCGGTTTGAATTAAGCTACAGTAGAGTTTTTCTTGACAGGGAGAGCGGGCTCCCGGTGCCGCCTGCTTTTCGACTGTTGAACAGGACGCCCATCCGTCCTGCTTCCAATGCTGTGCAGAGAGCTACTTGCTCTGCCTCTTCCCCTGAGGCTGGGCAGAAGACCTCTTCACAGTATCCTTGTGTCCGCGAGTACAAGTACGTGAAAGAAGCTGGCCTTGACACAGAAGTGTTTCGCTGTCAGTCTGGACGTGTCTGAGCAGCTAATCACTTGGACTGAGACAGCCTCAGAGCCTTCTCTGCAGGACAACAGCTCTGACGCCTTAGGGCCCATCCGTCATCCAGGCTTTGGAGAAGCTTGCACACACCTCTTGCTGACACGATGCTGAGGGACCAAAGCCAATGTGCACTTAGTTTTCGAAGCTCAGACTGTGGCAAGGGAGACCGGCTGACATACCCCGGCAGGCCAACCTGGGCCTCTCTGAGGCAGCCAGGCAGTAGCAGAGAAAAAGCGACTTTTTAAACTTCCAAGCTAAAGTCAGTGTATGCAGGCGTTTTTCTGACAGCCGGGCTTCCTCAGCAAGACCTCGCGTTAAGGGCCACACAAGCGAGAGTCCGCCGCTCAGCAAAAGAGAGCTCCACACACAGCAGACTTCACTCAGGCACATGGAGCGTGGGCACACCGGACAGACACGGAAAGCACATTGCAAGCTCAGTTTCAGCTTCCACGGCAACGACTACGACGATTCCTTCAGTGGGGGCGTCCTGCACTGCTTTCTTTCACCCGCGTAAGCTGAATCCAAAGCTGACTTGCCTCCAACTGCTGTTTTTCCAAAGCATCTTGTTCGGCAACTTCCGTGTGGCCTGTGCTAAGGCCTAGTCGAATCCCACTTACTTACGTCTTTGACATAGAGTGTGTTCAGAGAAGACCGCCTTCTACTGCAATGCTCACTGTTTCCCCGTTGTCTCATAGGCGCAGATTGCATGCAAGGCGGAAGCAGCCAGGCGTTCTCTCAGGGAGAGTCTCCTCAATGCACGGTGGATTGTTTCCCCAGCAGAGTCTGGCAAATGGCCGTCCTGCAGCAGTTTCCGACACATTACTGCAAAGGCATCTTCGGGGCATTGCTGTGAACGCGACGAGTTGGCTCTTTCCGTTCTCTTTGAGTGCCCTCAGGAAACAAGGCCCTCCTGGGGGGAATTACAAACCTGTGGAGCAAATGGACCAGTCACTTAGAGGCTCTCTTCAGGGCGCTTGAATGCAGAAGTCTCTCGACACACGAACAGCACATCACACTAAACATCAACACCCCCCCACACACACACCCACACACCGGGAACAGTACTGCACACAACACACATGAACCACGGATCTCAGAGTAAACACAACACGCACAGTGTGGCTCACTGACCAAGCATGACCACACAGAGCACACACCTCACAGATTACCCTCATCACTCAAACAGCCAACCGCACACACAACCTGTCAAACACAACCACACACAAATCGCAATCACACACGCGAAACGCACACCACACACGCAACACATAAAAACCCACACGCAACACACACACTAACCACAACAAAAAGAACGCCGAATTTAAGCAACACTCATTTCACACACTACACACGTCACTCCAAACACACATAAAACATACACCACACAGAGCCTCACAGAACACACAACACAAAGGACACAACGTGTTCAAGGCATATCAGACACAACACACAATGTCACACAGAACACCTTGAAATACACAGATGACACAACACACACACACAATGCACAAAACAGATAAGAATACACGCAGCACACATGCAACCGAGAACACGGTACGTCGTACATCACGCAACACACGTGCGGTCAGGTCACATCACATTAACACGAAACAGAGAACCATTCACAGACCAAGTAACTTTCTCAACCACGAACACAACACGCTCCACAGAAGAAGACGCTGAACATAACCACACACGAAGACAGACTCCAGGCACACAACACACATCCACCCACAACCACACCATTCACACAGCACTCCATAAAATACACACAGAACGCACACTACAAACAACAAGGTGCCCAAACTGCGCACATCACATACACAGCAGTCACAACACAGAAAGAACACAACACACAGGAAACACACACACAACCACATAAACACCGCCACGCACAATAAGCCAGCAGATCACAGACTTCACAGCGAAAAACACACCGCAACAGAGCACGCAAACACGTAACACAACACAGAGTACACACACAATCACACCACAAACACCACAAAACACGCCCTTCCACAAAAGACAACGCACTTCACACGTAACACCAAACCCGACAAACACAGAACACATCACAGGAGAGATGCGCAACAGAAACACAGTACACACAACGCACACATTGAAACCAACATATCAACACACCACCACAACACACAGCATAATACACAAATCACAGAGCACCACACAACTCACACAAGCGTCACACACAAATTAAACGTCACAACTCATAGCACGCACAACATCCTGCATTAACGTCACAGCACACAGACCGGTGCAAACCGTACATACCACACGTAAAGCCACACACTGCACACACTCAGGGAAGAGCCACAACAAACACAAGCAAACACCCACAAACACAAAGATATGGAGAACAAACCCCCAAACGCAACACGCAAAACAGCACAACATCTGAAACAACATACCCCTCAGACATCACAGGACATAAGGGCACCCAATTCTCACAAACCACGTTTAACCACGTACACACCACGCACACAATGGGGCACACACACAACACAAGCAAAACCACACACACATAACACCTCTCACCTCACACACATAACAATCAATCTCACACACAGAATCTCTCAAACACGTATCACAATCACACACGCAGAACACACACAACACATACAAAACCACACGGAAAACACACAAACAACAATAAACGCACATAGCACACATTTCACACACTACGCACCCCCACTCACCACCGCACACAGACTCCCCACACACATATGTACGCACGGGCTCCGCTCTGCAATGCACACACGCCAAACGTAACAGCACGGCAGTCAAAGGGCACGCAGCCGACACAACAGAGCACATGTTCCTCACCAAACACACAAATCACATTTACGAGAGCACGGGTAGCACACGCAATGAGGCACACTGAGAAAGCACAACCACACACGGACAACACATCTTCACATCACAAACAGAGCAACTGCACACACTCAACCACACCAGCACAACGACACACAAGTCACAATCACACACGCGGAACACACGATCCACACACAACACTCAAAAGTCCATACCATAGGCAAAATGCACGTAGACAACAAAGACAAATAGAACACATTTCACACACTACACGCTACGCACACCAACAACGCACAGACACACCACGCATACATCCTCACAAGGAGCACGCCGCAGAACACACGCACAACACAGAATCACGCAACACAATGGCCACAATACGAACACCACACCCTTCAAGGCACATGACCGTGCACAGTACGCACGAGAATCCTTCGCAGACCACGTAGTGCACACACCAAGAGACATGCCGAGCAGGCCCCAACCACACACAGTCAGTATCTCTCACATCATGTGCATAACCCAAACGTCCAGAAACACACACACACACACACACTCACACACACACACAACCTCTCCGACACAACACAGAAATCACAACGACGCACACACGACAGACACAACACATACAAGTCCACCCACTGCTGACGAGAACACATGCAGCGCACATAAAAAGCACAACACACAGCACACACAACCACAACATACAATACAGAGCACACGCAGACAGACCCGCACGCAGACAGCACCGGCCAAAACCCACAGACACACACACACACACACACACACACAGCAAACACATGGACACAACACGTCCGACACAAGGCTAAATCAACGTCACACACAGTGCTCAAATTACACAGACCACCCAACATCTGCCCAGTATGCAACACACAGAAAGCATGTAGATGGCACTCACACAACCCAGAACACAGTGCATAACACAGCAGACCAAGGAAAAGACCAGACACATTTCACGCTGAACATTAGACCGTAAGCCACACACCAAACACAGAACACATACAACCGCCAACAGATAACTCATCAAAAAGACGCCAAATGTGCAGTGCACAGAGAACCACTCAACCCTCACAGCCCCACTCACAAATAGCAGCATCACACATCACACACCACGCAGTGGAAAAGACGCAGAACAGTGTACTCAACAAGCAGTAAGTAACCTATGCCACACATCTTACAGAAAACGTACACACAGAAACGGACAACACACAGCACAGAGGAAACAAGCCAGGCAGAAAGACCACACAGACAACACAACGCAAAACACACAAGGACACAGCGCAGCACAACAGAGAATACACACAGAATCACAGGAAAGCACCACAAACAACTCACTACCGTACGCCAACAACACGTACAGCACACAACACTATACACACAACCAACCCAAAACACACAAAAGAGATCAGCTGTATAGCCTTCCTACTGCAATGTTTACTAAGGTTGCTGTATCACCCAGGAGCAAGTTGCATGCAAGGGGAAACCGGCGTAGTGTTCTCTCAGGGAGGGTCTCCTCAGTGCGCGGTGGATTGTTTCCCCCAGCAGGGTTCGGCCTAAGGCTCCTCGGCAGCAGCTTCTGACACTTTACTACAAAGTATATTTACTTCAGGGCATATATCTTTCACTCACCAGGACACTCCGGTTCTGCGCGTCCTCTCCTAGCACCCCCAGAAAACAAGGACCCCCGTGTGATCCCAAATCTGTGGAGAAGACAGCCAGGCACGCACGGCTTGCTTCAGTGTGCTAGAATGCACAAGTCGTAGGACTGCCCTCAAGCATTTAGCTTTGGAATCATAGCAAAGGATTCTTACTCCCTGCAGATCACAAAGACAGGGCTGGGCTGCACACGCTTAGGTCAGGCTGACGGAGTTCTGGCCCAGAGAAGAGCTTTGTTCTGACGAAAGGACGATCAGCTGAAGGAGTCCCAACAGCATCTTCCCTAAACCTCGTTGCAAGTTCCTATTCACTGCACACGTACCTCTTGGACTTCTTAAGGTGCATTCAGAGAGGAAACCCTGCACACCTACGTTTGGCCATTCCACTCCGTACGAGTTAGCGCAAAGTATCTGAACGTGTTAGATCGGCAAGTTAGAGCTCAGTCACCGCCGCCACCACCACCCCCAACCCCCAGAACGATTTCCATTGCCGGTTTGAATTAAGCTACAGTAGAGTTTTTCTTGACAGGGAGAGCGGGCTCCCGGTGCCGCCTGCTTTTCGACTGTTGAACAGGACGCCCATCCGTCCTGCTTCCAATGCTGTGCAGAGAGCTACTTGCTCTGCCTCTTCCCCTGAGGCTGGGCAGAAGACCTCTTCACAGTATCCTTGTGTCCGCGAGTACAAGTACGTGAAAGAAGCTGGCCTTGACACAGAAGTGTTTCGCTGTCAGTCTGGACGTGTCTGAGCAGCTAATCACTTGGACTGAGACAGCCTCAGAGCCTTCTCTGCAGGACAACAGCTCTGACGCCTTAGGGCCCATCCGTCATCCAGGCTTTGGAGAAGCTTGCACACACCTCTTGCTGACACGATGCTGAGGGACCAAAGCCAATGTGCACTTAGTTTTCGAAGCTCAGACTGTGGCAAGGGAGACCGGCTGACATACCCCGGCAGGCCAACCTGGGCCTCTCTGAGGCAGCCAGGCAGTAGCAGAGAAAAAGCGACTTTTTAAACTTCCAAGCTAAAGTCAGTGTATGCAGGCGTTTTTCTGACAGCCGGGCTTCCTCAGCAAGACCTCGCGTTAAGGGCCACACAAGCGAGAGTCCGCCGCTCAGCAAAAGAGAGCTCCACACACAGCAGACTTCACTCAGGCACATGGAGCGTGGGCACACCGGACAGACACGGAAAGCACATTGCAAGCTCAGTTTCAGCTTCCACGGCAACGACTACGACGATTCCTTCAGTGGGGGCGTCCTGCACTGCTTTCTTTCACCCGCGTAAGCTGAATCCAAAGCTGACTTGCCTCCAACTGCTGTTTTTCCAAAGCATCTTGTTCGGCAACTTCCGTGTGGCCTGTGCTAAGGCCTAGTCGAATCCCACTTACTTACGTCTTTGACATAGAGTGTGTTCAGAGAAGACCGCCTTCTACTGCAATGCTCACTGTTTCCCCGTTGTCTCATAGGCGCAGATTGCATGCAAGGCGGAAGCAGCCAGGCGTTCTCTCAGGGAGAGTCTCCTCAATGCACGGTGGATTGTTTCCCCAGCAGAGTCTGGCAAATGGCCGTCCTGCAGCAGTTTCCGACACATTACTGCAAAGGCATCTTCGGGGCATTGCTGTGAACGCGACGAGTTGGCTCTTTCCGTTCTCTTTGAGTGCCCTCAGGAAACAAGGCCCTCCTGGGGGGAATTACAAACCTGTGGAGCAAATGGACCAGTCACTTAGAGGCTCTCTTCAGGGCGCTTGAATGCAGAAGTCTCTCGACACACGAACAGCACATCACACTAAACATCAACACCCCCCCACACACACACCCACACACCGGGAACAGTACTGCACACAACACACATGAACCACGGATCTCAGAGTAAACACAACACGCACAGTGTGGCTCACTGACCAAGCATGACCACACAGAGCACACACCTCACAGATTACCCTCATCACTCAAACAGCCAACCGCACACACAACCTGTCAAACACAACCACACACAAATCGCAATCACACACGCGAAACGCACACCACACACGCAACACATAAAAACCCACACGCAACACACACACTAACCACAACAAAAAGAACGCCGAATTTAAGCAACACTCATTTCACACACTACACACGTCACTCCAAACACACATAAAACATACACCACACAGAGCCTCACAGAACACACAACACAAAGGACACAACGTGTTCAAGGCATATCAGACACAACACACAATGTCACACAGAACACCTTGAAATACACAGATGACACAACACACACACACAATGCACAAAACAGATAAGAATACACGCAGCACACATGCAACCGAGAACACGGTACGTCGTACATCACGCAACACACGTGCGGTCAGGTCACATCACATTAACACGAAACAGAGAACCATTCACAGACCAAGTAACTTTCTCAACCACGAACACAACACGCTCCACAGAAGAAGACGCTGAACATAACCACACACGAAGACAGACTCCAGGCACACAACACACATCCACCCACAACCACACCATTCACACAGCACTCCATAAAATACACACAGAACGCACACTACAAACAACAAGGTGCCCAAACTGCGCACATCACATACACAGCAGTCACAACACAGAAAGAACACAACACACAGGAAACACACACACAACCACATAAACACCGCCACGCACAATAAGCCAGCAGATCACAGACTTCACAGCGAAAAACACACCGCAACAGAGCACGCAAACACGTAACACAACACAGAGTACACACACAATCACACCACAAACACCACAAAACACGCCCTTCCACAAAAGACAACGCACTTCACACGTAACACCAAACCCGACAAACACAGAACACATCACAGGAGAGATGCGCAACAGAAACACAGTACACACAACGCACACATTGAAACCAACATATCAACACACCACCACAACACACAGCATAATACACAAATCACAGAGCACCACACAACTCACACAAGCGTCACACACAAATTAAACGTCACAACTCATAGCACGCACAACATCCTGCATTAACGTCACAGCACACAGACCGGTGCAAACCGTACATACCACACGTAAAGCCACACACTGCACACACTCAGGGAAGAGCCACAACAAACACAAGCAAACACCCACAAACACAAAGATATGGAGAACAAACCCCCAAACGCAACACGCAAAACAGCACAACATCTGAAACAACATACCCCTCAGACATCACAGGACATAAGGGCACCCAATTCTCACAAACCACGTTTAACCACGTACACACCACGCACACAATGGGGCACACACACAACACAAGCAAAACCACACACACATAACACCTCTCACCTCACACACATAACAATCAATCTCACACACAGAATCTCTCAAACACGTATCACAATCACACACGCAGAACACACACAACACATACAAAACCACACGGAAAACACACAAACAACAATAAACGCACATAGCACACATTTCACACACTACGCACCCCCACTCACCACCGCACACAGACTCCCCACACACATATGTACGCACGGGCTCCGCTCTGCAATGCACACACGCCAAACGTAACAGCACGGCAGTCAAAGGGCACGCAGCCGACACAACAGAGCACATGTTCCTCACCAAACACACAAATCACATTTACGAGAGCACGGGTAGCACACGCAATGAGGCACACTGAGAAAGCACAACCACACACGGACAACACATCTTCACATCACAAACAGAGCAACTGCACACACTCAACCACACCAGCACAACGACACACAAGTCACAATCACACACGCGGAACACACGATCCACACACAACACTCAAAAGTCCATACCATAGGCAAAATGCACGTAGACAACAAAGACAAATAGAACACATTTCACACACTACACGCTACGCACACCAACAACGCACAGACACACCACGCATACATCCTCACAAGGAGCACGCCGCAGAACACACGCACAACACAGAATCACGCAACACAATGGCCACAATACGAACACCACACCCTTCAAGGCACATGACCGTGCACAGTACGCACGAGAATCCTTCGCAGACCACGTAGTGCACACACCAAGAGACATGCCGAGCAGGCCCCAACCACACACAGTCAGTATCTCTCACATCATGTGCATAACCCAAACGTCCAGAAACACACACACACACACACACTCACACACACACACAACCTCTCCGACACAACACAGAAATCACAACGACGCACACACGACAGACACAACACATACAAGTCCACCCACTGCTGACGAGAACACATGCAGCGCACATAAAAAGCACAACACACAGCACACACAACCACAACATACAATACAGAGCACACGCAGACAGACCCGCACGCAGACAGCACCGGCCAAAACCCACAGACACACACACACACACACACACACACAGCAAACACATGGACACAACACGTCCGACACAAGGCTAAATCAACGTCACACACAGTGCTCAAATTACACAGACCACCCAACATCTGCCCAGTATGCAACACACAGAAAGCATGTAGATGGCACTCACACAACCCAGAACACAGTGCATAACACAGCAGACCAAGGAAAAGACCAGACACATTTCACGCTGAACATTAGACCGTAAGCCACACACCAAACACAGAACACATACAACCGCCAACAGATAACTCATCAAAAAGACGCCAAATGTGCAGTGCACAGAGAACCACTCAACCCTCACAGCCCCACTCACAAATAGCAGCATCACACATCACACACCACGCAGTGGAAAAGACGCAGAACAGTGTACTCAACAAGCAGTAAGTAACCTATGCCACACATCTTACAGAAAACGTACACACAGAAACGGACAACACACAGCACAGAGGAAACAAGCCAGGCAGAAAGACCACACAGACAACACAACGCAAAACACACAAGGACACAGCGCAGCACAACAGAGAATACACACAGAATCACAGGAAAGCACCACAAACAACTCACTACCGTACGCCAACAACACGTACAGCACACAACACTATACACACAACCAACCCAAAACACACAAAAGAGATCAGCTGTATAGCCTTCCTACTGCAATGTTTACTAAGGTTGCTGTATCACCCAGGAGCAAGTTGCATGCAAGGGGAAACCGGCGTAGTGTTCTCTCAGGGAGGGTCTCCTCAGTGCGCGGTGGATTGTTTCCCCCAGCAGGGTTCGGCCTAAGGCTCCTCGGCAGCAGCTTCTGACACTTTACTACAAAGTATATTTACTTCAGGGCATATAGCTTTCACTCACCAGGACACTCCGGTTCTGCGCGTCCTCTCCTAGCACCCCCAGAAAACAAGGACCCCCGTGTGATCCCAAATCTGTGGAGAAGACAGCCAGGCACGCACGGCTTGCTTCAGTGTGCTAGAATGCACAAGTCGTAGGACTGCCCTCAAGCATTTAGCTTTGGAATCATAGCAAAGGATTCTTACTCCCTGCAGATCACAAAGACAGGGCTGGGCTGCACACGCTTAGGTCAGGCTGACGGAGTTCTGGCCCAGAGAAGAGCTCTGTTCTGACGAAAGGACGATCAGCTGAAGGAGTCCCAACAGCATCTTCCCTAAACCTCGTTGCAAGTTCCTATTCACTGCACACGTACCTCTTGGACTTCTTAAGGTGCATTCAGAGAGGAAACCCTGCACACCTACGTTTGGCCATTCCACTCCGTACGAGTTAGCGCAAAGTATCTGAACGTGTTAGATCGGCAAGTTAGAGCTCAGTCACCGCCGCCACCACCACCCCCAACCCCCAGAACGATTTCCATTGCCGGTTTGAATTAAGCTACAGTAGAGTTTTTCTTGACAGGGAGAGCGGGCTCCCGGTGCCGCCTGCTTTTCGACTGTTGAACAGGACGCCCATCCGTCCTGCTTCCAATGCTGTGCAGAGAGCTACTTGCTCTGCCTCTTCCCCTGAGGCTGGGCAGAAGACCTCTTCACAGTATCCTTGTGTCCGCGAGTACAAGTACGTGAAAGAAGCTGGCCTTGACACAGAAGTGTTTCGCTGTCAGTCTGGACGTGTCTGAGCAGCTAATCACTTGGACTGAGACAGCCTCAGAGCCTTCTCTGCAGGACAACAGCTCTGACGCCTTAGGGCCCATCCGTCATCCAGGCTTTGGAGAAGCTTGCACACACCTCTTGCTGACACGATGCTGAGGGACCAAAGCCAATGTGCACTTAGTTTTCGAAGCTCAGACTGTGGCAAGGGAGACCGGCTGACATACCCCGGCAGGCCAACCTGGGCCTCTCTGAGGCAGCCAGGCAGTAGCAGAGAAAAAGCGACTTTTTAAACTTCCAAGCTAAAGTCAGTGTATGCAGGCGTTTTTCTGACAGCCGGGCTTCCTCAGCAAGACCTCGCGTTAAGGGCCACACAAGCGAGAGTCCGCCGCTCAGCAAAAGAGAGCTCCACACACAGCAGACTTCACTCAGGCACATGGAGCGTGGGCACACCGGACAGACACGGAAAGCACATTGCAAGCTCAGTTTCAGCTTCCACGGCAACGACTACGACGATTCCTTCAGTGGGGGCGTCCTGCACTGCTTTCTTTCACCCGCGTAAGCTGAATCCAAAGCTGACTTGCCTCCAACTGCTGTTTTTCCAAAGCATCTTGTTCGGCAACTTCCGTGTGGCCTGTGCTAAGGCCTAGTCGAATCCCACTTACTTACGTCTTTGACATAGAGTGTGTTCAGAGAAGACCGCCTTCTACTGCAATGCTCACTGTTTCCCCGTTGTCTCATAGGCGCAGATTGCATGCAAGGCGGAAGCAGCCAGGCGTTCTCTCAGGGAGAGTCTCCTCAATGCACGGTGGATTGTTTCCCCAGCAGAGTCTGGCAAATGGCCGTCCTGCAGCAGTTTCCGACACATTACTGCAAAGGCATCTTCGGGGCATTGCTGTGAACGCGACGAGTTGGCTCTTTCCGTTCTCTTTGAGTGCCCTCAGGAAACAAGGCCCTCCTGGGGGGAATTACAAACCTGTGGAGCAAATGGACCAGTCACTTAGAGGCTCTCTTCAGGGCGCTTGAATGCAGAAGTCTCTCGACACACGAACAGCACATCACACTAAACATCAACACCCCCCCACACACACACCCACACACCGGGAACAGTACTGCACACAACACACATGAACCACGGATCTCAGAGTAAACACAACACGCACAGTGTGGCTCACTGACCAAGCATGACCACACAGAGCACACACCTCACAGATTACCCTCATCACTCAAACAGCCAACCGCACACACAACCTGTCAAACACAACCACACACAAATCGCAATCACACACGCGAAACGCACACCACACACGCAACACATAAAAACCCACACGCAACACACACACTAACCACAACAAAAAGAACGCCGAATTTAAGCAACACTCATTTCACACACTACACACGTCACTCCAAACACACATAAAACATACACCACACAGAGCCTCACAGAACACACAACACAAAGGACACAACGTGTTCAAGGCATATCAGACACAACACACAATGTCACACAGAACACCTTGAAATACACAGATGACACAACACACACACACAATGCACAAAACAGATAAGAATACACGCAGCACACATGCAACCGAGAACACGGTACGTCGTACATCACGCAACACACGTGCGGTCAGGTCACATCACATTAACACGAAACAGAGAACCATTCACAGACCAAGTAACTTTCTCAACCACGAACACAACACGCTCCACAGAAGAAGACGCTGAACATAACCACACACGAAGACAGACTCCAGGCACACAACACACATCCACCCACAACCACACCATTCACACAGCACTCCATAAAATACACACAGAACGCACACTACAAACAACAAGGTGCCCAAACTGCGCACATCACATACACAGCAGTCACAACACAGAAAGAACACAACACACAGGAAACACACACACAACCACATAAACACCGCCACGCACAATAAGCCAGCAGATCACAGACTTCACAGCGAAAAACACACCGCAACAGAGCACGCAAACACGTAACACAACACAGAGTACACACACAATCACACCACAAACACCACAAAACACGCCCTTCCACAAAAGACAACGCACTTCACACGTAACACCAAACCCGACAAACACAGAACACATCACAGGAGAGATGCGCAACAGAAACACAGTACACACAACGCACACATTGAAACCAACATATCAACACACCACCACAACACACAGCATAATACACAAATCACAGAGCACCACACAACTCACACAAGCGTCACACACAAATTAAACGTCACAACTCATAGCACGCACAACATCCTGCATTAACGTCACAGCACACAGACCGGTGCAAACCGTACATACCACACGTAAAGCCACACACTGCACACACTCAGGGAAGAGCCACAACAAACACAAGCAAACACCCACAAACACAAAGATATGGAGAACAAACCCCCAAACGCAACACGCAAAACAGCACAACATCTGAAACAACATACCCCTCAGACATCACAGGACATAAGGGCACCCAATTCTCACAAACCACGTTTAACCACGTACACACCACGCACACAATGGGGCACACACACAACACAAGCAAAACCACACACACATAACACCTCTCACCTCACACACATAACAATCAATCTCACACACAGAATCTCTCAAACACGTATCACAATCACACACGCAGAACACACACAACACATACAAAACCACACGGAAAACACACAAACAACAATAAACGCACATAGCACACATTTCACACACTACGCACCCCCACTCACCACCGCACACAGACTCCCCACACACATATGTACGCACGGGCTCCGCTCTGCAATGCACACACGCCAAACGTAACAGCACGGCAGTCAAAGGGCACGCAGCCGACACAACAGAGCACATGTTCCTCACCAAACACACAAATCACATTTACGAGAGCACGGGTAGCACACGCAATGAGGCACACTGAGAAAGCACAACCACACATGGACAACACATCTTCACATCACAAACAGAGCAACTGCACACACTCAACCACACCAGCACAACGACACACAAGTCACAATCACACACGCGGAACACACGATCCACACACAACACTCAAAAGTCCATACCATAGGCAAAATGCACGTAGACAACAAAGACAAATAGAACACATTTCACACACTACACGCTACGCACACCAACAACGCACAGACACACCACGCATACATCCTCACAAGGAGCACGCCGCAGAACACACGCACAACACAGAATCACGCAACACAATGGCCACAATACGAACACCACACCCTTCAAGGCACATGACCGTGCACAGTACGCACGAGAATCCTTCGCAGACCACGTAGTGCACACACCAAGAGACATGCCGAGCAGGCCCCAACCACACACAGTCAGTATCTCTCACATCATGTGCATAACCCAAACGTCCAGAAACACACACACACACACACACTCACACACACACACAACCTCTCCGACACAACACAGAAATCACAACGACGCACACACGACAGACACAACACATACAAGTCCACCCACTGCTGACGAGAACACATGCAGCGCACATAAAAAGCACAACACACAGCACACACAACCACAACATACAATACAGAGCACACGCAGACAGACCCGCACGCAGACAGCACCGGCCAAAACCCACAGACACACACACACACACACACACACACAGCAAACACATGGACACAACACGTCCGACACAAGGCTAAATCAACGTCACACACAGTGCTCAAATTACACAGACCACCCAACATCTGCCCAGTATGCAACACACAGAAAGCATGTAGATGGCACTCACACAACCCAGAACACAGTGCATAACACAGCAGACCAAGGAAAAGACCAGACACATTTCACGCTGAACATTAGACCGTAAGCCACACACCAAACACAGAACACATACAACCGCCAACAGATAACTCATCAAAAAGACGCCAAATGTGCAGTGCACAGAGAACCACTCAACCCTCACAGCCCCACTCACAAATAGCAGCATCACACATCACACACCACGCAGTGGAAAAGACGCAGAACAGTGTACTCAACAAGCAGTAAGTAACCTATGCCACACATCTTACAGAAAACGTACACACAGAAACGGACAACACACAGCACAGAGGAAACAAGCCAGGCAGAAAGACCACACAGACAACACAACGCAAAACACACAAGGACACAGCGCAGCACAACAGAGAATACACACAGAATCACAGGAAAGCACCACAAACAACTCACTACCGTACGCCAACAACACGTACAGCACACAACACTATACACACAACCAACCCAAAACACACAAAAGAGATCAGCTGTATAGCCTTCCTACTGCAATGTTTACTAAGGTTGCTGTATCACCCAGGAGCAAGTTGCATGCAAGGGGAAACCGGCGTAGTGTTCTCTCAGGGAGGGTCTCCTCAGTGCGCGGTGGATTGTTTCCCCCAGCAGGGTTCGGCCTAAGGCTCCTCGGCAGCAGCTTCTGACACTTTACTACAAAGTATATTTACTTCAGGGCATATAGCTTTCACTCACCAGGACACTCCGGTTCTGCGCGTCCTCTCCTAGCACCCCCAGAAAACAAGGACCCCCGTGTGATCCCAAATCTGTGGAGAAGACAGCCAGGCACGCACGGCTTGCTTCAGTGTGCTAGAATGCACAAGTCGTAGGACTGCCCTCAAGCATTTAGCTTTGGAATCATAGCAAAGGATTCTTACTCCCTGCAGATCACAAAGACAGGGCTGGGCTGCACACGCTTAGGTCAGGCTGACGGAGTTCTGGCCCAGAGAAGAGCTCTGTTCTGACGAAAGGACGATCAGCTGAAGGAGTCCCAACAGCATCTTCCCTAAACCTCGTTGCAAGTTCCTATTCACTGCACACGTACCTCTTGGACTTCTTAAGGTGCATTCAGAGAGGAAACCCTGCACACCTACGTTTGGCCATTCCACTCCGTACGAGTTAGCGCAAAGTATCTGAACGTGTTAGATCGGCAAGTTAGAGCTCAGTCACCGCCGCCACCACCACCCCCAACCCCCAGAACGATTTCCATTGCCGGTTTGAATTAAGCTACAGTAGAGTTTTTCTTGACAGGGAGAGCGGGCTCCCGGTGCCGCCTGCTTTTCGACTGTTGAACAGGACGCCCATCCGTCCTGCTTCCAATGCTGTGCAGAGAGCTACTTGCTCTGCCTCTTCCCCTGAGGCTGGGCAGAAGACCTCTTCACAGTATCCTTGTGTCCGCGAGTACAAGTACGTGAAAGAAGCTGGCCTTGACACAGAAGTGTTTCGCTGTCAGTCTGGACGTGTCTGAGCAGCTAATCACTTGGACTGAGACAGCCTCAGAGCCTTCTCTGCAGGACAACAGCTCTGACGCCTTAGGGCCCATCCGTCATCCAGGCTTTGGAGAAGCTTGCACACACCTCTTGCTGACACGATGCTGAGGGACCAAAGCCAATGTGCACTTAGTTTTCGAAGCTCAGACTGTGGCAAGGGAGACCGGCTGACATACCCCGGCAGGCCAACCTGGGCCTCTCTGAGGCAGCCAGGCAGTAGCAGAGAAAAAGCGACTTTTTAAACTTCCAAGCTAAAGTCAGTGTATGCAGGCGTTTTTCTGACAGCCGGGCTTCCTCAGCAAGACCTCGCGTTAAGGGCCACACAAGCGAGAGTCCGCCGCTCAGCAAAAGAGAGCTCCACACACAGCAGACTTCACTCAGGCACATGGAGCGTGGGCACACCGAACAGACACGGAAAGCACATTGCAAGCTCAGTTTCAGCTTCCACGGCAACGACTACGACGATTCCTTCAGTGGGGGCGTCCTGCACTGCTTTCTTTCACCCGCGTAAGCTGAATCCAAAGCTGACTTGCCTCCAACTGCTGTTTTTCCAAAGCATCTTGTTCGGCAACTTCCGTGTGGCCTGTGCTAAGGCCTAGTCGAATCCCACTTACTTACGTCTTTGACATAGAGTGTGTTCAGAGAAGACCGCCTTCTACTGCAATGCTCACTGTTTCCCCGTTGTCTCATAGGCGCAGATTGCATGCAAGGCGGAAGCAGCCAGGCGTTCTCTCAGGGAGAGTCTCCTCAATGCACGGTGGATTGTTTCCCCAGCAGAGTCTGGCAAATGGCCGTCCTGCAGCAGTTTCCGACACATTACTGCAAAGGCATCTTCGGGGCATTGCTGTGAACGCGACGAGTTGGCTCTTTCCGTTCTCTTTGAGTGCCCTCAGGAAACAAGGCCCTCCTGGGGGGAATTACAAACCTGTGGAGCAAATGCACAGTCACTTAGAGGCTCTCTTCAGGGCGCTTGAATGCAGAAGTCTCTCGACACACGAACAGCACATCACACTAAACATCAACACCCCCCACACACACCCACACACCGGGAACAGTACTGCACACAACACACATGAACCACGGATCTCAGAGTAAACACAACACGCACAGTGTGGCTCACTGACCAAGCATGACCACACAGAGCACACACCTCACAGATTACCCTCATCACTCAAACAGCCAACCGCACACACAACCTGTCAAACGCAATCACACACGCGAAACGCACACCACACACGCAACACATAAAAACCCACACGCAACACACACACTAACCACAACAAAAAGAACGCCGAATTTAAGCAACACTCATTTCACACACTACACACGTCACTCCAAACACACATAAAACATACACCACACAGAGCCTCACAGAACACACAACACAAAGGACACAACGTGTTCAAGGCATATCAGACACAACACACAATGTCACACAGAACACCTTGAAATACACAGATGACACAACACACACACACAATGCACAAAACAGATAAGAATACACGCAGCACACATGCAACCGAGAACACGGTACGTCGTACATCACGCAACACACGTGCGGTCAGGTCACATCACATTAACACGAAACAGAGAACCATTCACAGACCAAGTAACTTTCTCAACCACGAACACAACACGCTCCACAGAAGAAGACGCCGAACATAACCACACACGAAGACAGACTCCAGGCACACAACACACATCCACCCACAACCACACCATTCACACAGCACTCCATAAAATACACACAGAACGCACACTACAAACAACAAGGTGCCCAAACTGCGCACATCACATACACAGCAGTCACAACACAGAAAGAACACAACACACAGGAAACACACACACAACCACATAAACACCGCCACGCACAATAAGCCAGCAGATCACAGACTTCACAGCGAAAAACACACCGCAACAGAGCACGCAAACACGTAACACAACACAGAGTACACACACAATCACACCACAAACACCACAAAACACGCCCTTCCACAAAAGACAACGCACTTCACACGTAACACCAAACCCGACAAACACAGAACACATCACAGGAGAGATGCGCAACAGAAACACAGTACACACAACGCACACATTGAAACCAACATATCAACACACCACCACAACACACAGCATAATACACAAATCACAGAGCACCACACAACTCACACAAGCGTCACACACAAATTAAACGTCACAACTCATAGCACGCACAACATCCTGCATTAACGTCACAGCACACAGACCGGTGCAAACCGTACATACCACACGTAAAGCCACACACTGCACACACTCAGGGAAGAGCCACAACAAACACAAGCAAACACCCACAAACACAAAGATATGGAGAACAAACCCCCAAACGCAACACGCAAAACAGCACAACATCTGAAACAACATACCCCTCAGACATCACAGGACATAAGGGCACCCAATTCTCACAAACCACGTTTAACCACGTACACACCACGCACACAATGGGGCACACACACAACACAAGCAAAACCACACACACATAACACCTCTCACCTCACACACATAACAATCAATCTCACACACAGAATCTCTCAAACACGTATCACAATCACACACGCAGAACACACACAACACATACAAAACCACACGGAAAACACACAAACAACAATAAACGCACATAGCACACATTTCACACACTACGCACCCCCACTCACCACCGCACACAGACTCCCCACACACATATGTACGCACGGGCTCCGCTCTGCAATGCACACACGCCAAACGTAACAGCACGGCAGTCACAGGGCACGCAGCCGACACAACAGAGCACATGTTCCTCACCAAACACACAAATCACATTTACGAGAGCACGGGTAGCACACGCAATGAGGCACACTGAGAAAGCACAACCACACACGGACAACACATCTTCACATCACAAACAGAGCAACTGCACACACTCAACCACACCAGCACAACGACACACAAGTCACAATCACACACGCGGAACACACGATCCACACACAACACTCAAAAGTCCATACCATAGGCAAAATGCACGTAGACAACAAAGACAAATAGAACACATTTCACACACTACACGCTACGCACACCAACAACGCACAGACACACCACGCATACATCCTCACAAGGAGCACGCCGCAGAACACACGCACAACACAGAATCACGCAACACAATGGCCACAATACGAACACCACACCCTTCAAGGCACATGACCGTGCACAGTACGCACGAGAATCCTTCGCAGACCACGTAGTGCACACACCAAGAGACATGCCGAGCAGGCCCCAACCACACACAGTCAGTATCTCTCACATCATGTGCATAACCCAAACGTCCAGACACACACACACACACACACACACACTCACACACACACACAACCTCTCCGACACAACACACAAATCACAACGACGCACACACGACAGACACAACACATACAAGTCCACCCACTGCTGACGAGAACACATGCAGCGCACATAAAAAGCACAACACACAGCACACACAACCACAACATACAATACAGAGCACACGCAGACAGACCCGCACGCAGACAGCACCGGCCAAAACCCACAGACACACACACACACACACACACACACACACACACAGCAAACACATGGACACAACACGTCCGACACAAGGCTAAATCAACGTCACACACAGTGCTCAAATTACACAGACCACCCAACATCTGCCCAGTATGCAACACACAGAAAGCATGTAGATGGCACTCACACAACCCAGAACACAGTGCATAACACAGCAGACCAAGGAAAAGACCAGACACATTTCACGCTGAACATTAGACCGTAAGCCACACACCAAACACAGAACACATACAACCGCCAACAGATAACTCATCAAAAAGACGCCAAATGTGCAGTGCACAGAGAACCACTCAACCCTCACAGCCCCACTCACAAATAGCAGCATCACACATCACACACCACGCAGTGGAAAAGACGCAGAACAGTGTACTCAACAAGCAGTAAGGAACCTATGCCACACATCTTACAGAAAACGTACACACAGAAACGGACAACACACAGCACAGAGGAAACAAGCCAGGCAGAAAGACCACACAGACAACACAACGCAAAACACACAAGGACACAGCGCAGCACAACAGAGAATACACACAGAATCACAGGAAAGCACCACAAACAACTCACTACCGTACGCCAACAACACGTACAGCACACAACACTATACACACAACCAACCCAAAACACACAAAAGAGATCAGCTGTATAGCCTTCCTACTGCAATGTTTACTAAGGTTGCTGTATCACCCAGGAGCAAGTTGCATGCAAGGGGAAACCGGCGTAGTGTTCTCTCAGGGAGGGTCTCCTCAGTGCGCGGTGGATTGTTTCCCCCAGCAGGGTTCGGCCTAAGGCTCCTCGGCAGCAGCTTCTGACACTTTACTACAAAGTATATTTACTTCAGGGCATATAGCTTTCACTCACCAGGACACTCCGGTTCTGCGCGTCCTCTCCTAGCACCCCCAGAAAACAAGGACCCCCGTGTTATCCCAAATCTGTGGAGAAGACAGCCAGGCACGCACGGCTTGCTTCAGTGTGCTAGAATGCACAAGTCGTAGGACTGCCCTCAAGCATTTAGCTTTGGAATCATAGCAAAGGATTCTTACTCCCTGCAGATCACAAAGACAGGGCTGGGCTGCACACGCTTAGGTCAGGCTGACGGAGTTCTGGCCCAGAGAAGAGCTTTGTTCTGACGAAAGGACGATCAGCTGAAGGAGTCCCAACAGCATCTTCCCTAAACCTCGTTGCAAGTTCCTATTCACTGCACACGTACCTCTTGGACTTCTTAAGGTGCATTCAGAGAGGAAACCCTGCACACCTACGTTTGGCCATTCCACTCCGTACGAGTTAGCGCAAAGTATCTGAACGTGTTAGATCGGCAAGTTAGAGCTCAGTCACCGCCGCCACCACCACCCCCAACCCCCAGAACGATTTCCATTGCCGGTTTGAATTAAGCTACAGTAGAGTTTTTCTTGACAGGGAGAGCGGGCTCCCGGTGCCGCCTGCTTTTCGACTGTTGAACAGGACGCCCATCCGTCCTGCTTCCAATGCTGTGCAGAGAGCTACTTGCTCTGCCTCTTCCCCTGAGGCTGGGCAGAAGACCTCTTCACAGTACCCTTGTGTCCGCGAGTACAAGTACGTGAAAGAAGCTGGCCTTGACACAGAAGTGTTTCGCTGTCAGTCTGGACGTGTCTGAGCAGCTAATCACTTGGACTGAGACAGCCTCAGAGCCTTCTCTGCAGGACAACAGCTCTGACGCCTTAGGGCCCATCCGTCATCCAGGCTTTGGAGAAGCTTGCACACACCTCTTGCTGACACGATGCTGAGGGACCAAAGCCAATGTGCACTTAGTTTTCGAAGCTCAGACTGTGGCAAGGGAGACCGGCTGACATACCCCGGCAGGCCAACCTGGGCCTCTCTGAGGCAGCCAGGCAGTAGCAGAGAAAAAGCGACTTTTTAAACTTCCAAGCTAAAGTCAGTGTATGCAGGCGTTTTTCTGACAGCCGGGCTTCCTCAGCAAGACCTCGCGTTACGGGCCACACAAGCGAGAGTCCGCCGCTCAGCAAAAGAGAGCTCCACACACAGCAGACTTCACTCAGGCACATGGAGCGTGGGCACACCGGACAGACACGGAAAGCACATTGCAAGCTCAGTTTCAGCTTCCACGGCAACGACTACGACGATTCCTTCAGTGGGGGCGTCCTGCACTGCTTTCTTTCACCCGCGTAAGCTGAATCCAAAGCTGACTTGCCTCCAACTGCTGTTTTTCCAAAGCATCTTGTTCGGCAACTTCCGTGTGGCTTGTGCTAAGGCCTAGTCGAATCCCACTTACTTACGTCTTTGACATAGAGTGTGTTCAGAGAAGACCGCCTTCTACTGCAATGCTCACTGTTTCCCCGTTGTCTCATAGGCGCAGATTGCATGCAAGGCGGAAGCAGCCAGGCGTTCTCTCAGGGAGAGTCTCCTCAATGCACGGTGGATTGTTTCCCCAGCAGAGTCTGGCAAATGGCCGTCCTGCAGCAGTTTCCGACACATTACTGCAAAGGCATCTTCGGGGCATTGCTGTGAACGCGACGAGTTGGCTCTTTCCGTTCTCTTTGAGTGCCCTCAGGAAACAAGGCCCTCCTGGGGGGAATTACAAACCTGTGGAGCAAATGCACAGTCACTTAGAGGCTCTCTTCAGGGCGCTTGAATGCAGAAGTCTCTCGACACACGAACAGCACATCACACTAAACATCAACACCCCCCACACACACCCACACACCGGGAACAGTACTGCACACAACACACATGAACCACGGATCTCAGAGTAAACACAACACGCACAGTGTGGCTCACTGACCAAGCATGACCACACAGAGCACACACCTCACAGATTACCCTCATCACTCAAACAGCCAACCGCACACACAACCTGTCAAACGCAATCACACACGCGAAACGCACACCACACACGCAACACATAAAAACCCACACGCAACACACACACTAACCACAACAAAAAGAACGCCGAATTTAAGCAACACTCATTTCACACACTACACACGTCACTCCAAACACACATAAAACATACACCACACAGAGCCTCACAGAACACACAACACAAAGGACACAACGTGTTCAAGGCATATCAGACACAACACACAATGTCACACAGAACACCTTGAAATACACAGATGACACAACACACACACACAATGCACAAAACAGATAAGAATACACGCAGCACACATGCAACCGAGAACACGGTACGTCGTACATCACGCAACACACGTGCGGTCAGGTCACATCACATTAACACGAAACAGAGAACCATTCACAGACCAAGTAACTTTCTCAACCACGAACACAACACGCTCCACAGAAGAAGACGCCGAACATAACCACACACGAAGACAGACTCCAGGCACACAACACACATCCACCCACAACCACACCATTCACACAGCACTCCATAAAATACACACAGAACGCACACTACAAACAACAAGGTGCCCAAACTGCGCACATCACATACACAGCAGTCACAACACAGAAAGAACACAACACACAGGAAACACACACACAACCACATAAACACCGCCACGCACAATAAGCCAGCAGATCACAGACTTCACAGCGAAAAACACACCGCAACAGAGCACGCAAACACGTAACACAACACAGAGTACACACACAATCACACCACAAACACCACAAAACACGCCCTTCCACAAAAGACAACGCACTTCACACGTAACACCAAACCCGACAAACACAGAACACATCACAGGAGAGATGCGCAACAGAAACACAGTACACACAACGCACACATTGAAACCAACATATCAACACACCACCACAACACACAGCATAATACACAAATCACAGAGCACCACACAACTCACACAAGCGTCACACACAAATTAAACGTCACAACTCATAGCACGCACAACATCCTGCATTAACGTCACAGCACACAGACCGGTGCAAACCGTACATACCACACGTAAAGCCACACACTGCACACACTCAGGGAAGAGCCACAACAAACACAAGCAAACACCCACAAACACAAAGATATGGAGAACAAACCCCCAAACGCAACACGCAAAACAGCACAACATCTGAAACAACATACCCCTCAGACATCACAGGACATAAGGGCACCCAATTCTCACAAACCACGTTTAACCACGTACACACCACGCACACAATGGGGCACACACACAACACAAGCAAAACCACACACACATAACACCTCTCACCTCACACACATAACAATCAATCTCACACACAGAATCTCTCAAACACGTATCACAATCACACACGCAGAACACACACAACACATACAAAACCACACGGAAAACACACAAACAACAATAAACGCACATAGCACACATTTCACACACTACGCACCCCCACTCACCACCGCACACAGACTCCCCACACACATATGTACGCACGGGCTCCGCTCTGCAATGCACACACGCCAAACGTAACAGCACGGCAGTCACAGGGCACGCAGCCGACACAACAGAGCACATGTTCCTCACCAAACACACAAATCACATTTACGAGAGCACGGGTAGCACACGCAATGAGGCACACTGAGAAAGCACAACCACACACGGACAACACATCTTCACATCACAAACAGAGCAACTGCACACACTCAACCACACCAGCACAACGACACACAAGTCACAATCACACACGCGGAACACACGATCCACACACAACACTCAAAAGTCCATACCATAGGCAAAATGCACGTAGACAACAAAGACAAATAGAACACATTTCACACACTACACGCTACGCACACCAACAACGCACAGACACACCACGCATACATCCTCACAAGGAGCACGCCGCAGAACACACGCACAACACAGAATCACGCAACACAATGGCCACAATACGAACACCACACCCTTCAAGGCACATGACCGTGCACAGTACGCACGAGAATCCTTCGCAGACCACGTAGTGCACACACCAAGAGACATGCCGAGCAGGCCCCAACCACACACAGTCAGTATCTCTCACATCATGTGCATAACCCAAACGTCCAGACACACACACACACACACACACACACTCACACACACACACAACCTCTCCGACACAACACACAAATCACAACGACGCACACACGACAGACACAACACATACAAGTCCACCCACTGCTGACGAGAACACATGCAGCGCACATAAAAAGCACAACACACAGCACACACAACCACAACATACAATACAGAGCACACGCAGACAGACCCGCACGCAGACAGCACCGGCCAAAACCCACACACACACACACACACACACACACACACACACACACAGCAAACACATGGACACAACACGTCCGACACAAGGCTAAATCAACGTCACACACAGTGCTCAAATTACACAGACCACCCAACATCTGCCCAGTATGCAACACACAGAAAGCATGTAGATGGCACTCACACAACCCAGAACACAGTGCATAACACAGCAGACCAAGGAAAAGACCAGACACATTTCACGCTGAACATTAGACCGTAAGCCACACACCAAACACAGAACACATACAACCGCCAACAGATAACTCATCAAAAAGACGCCAAATGTGCAGTGCACAGAGAACCACTCAACCCTCACAGCCCCACTCACAAATAGCAGCATCACACATCACACACCACGCAGTGGAAAAGACGCAGAACAGTGTACTCAACAAGCAGTAAGGAACCTATGCCACACATCTTACAGAAAACGTACACACAGAAACGGACAACACACAGCACAGAGGAAACAAGCCAGGCAGAAAGACCACACAGACAACACAACGCAAAACACACAAGGACACAGCGCAGCACAACAGAGAATACACACAGAATCACAGGAAAGCACCACAAACAACTCACTACCGTACGCCAACAACACGTACAGCACACAACACTATACACACAACCAACCCAAAACACACAAAAGAGATCAGCTGTATAGCCTTCCTACTGCAATGTTTACTAAGGTTGCTGTATCACCCAGGAGCAAGTTGCATGCAAGGGGAAACCGGCGTAGTGTTCTCTCAGGGAGGGTCTCCTCAGTGCGCGGTGGATTGTTTCCCCCAGCAGGGTTCGGCCTAAGGCTCCTCGGCAGCAGCTTCTGACACTTTACTACAAAGTATATTTACTTCAGGGCATATAGCTTTCACTCACCAGGACACTCCGGTTCTGCGCGTCCTCTCCTAGCACCCCCAGAAAACAAGGACCCCCGTGTGATCCCAAATCTGTGGAGAAGACAGCCAGGCACGCACGGCTTGCTTCAGTGTGCTAGAATGCACAAGTCGTAGGACTGCCCTCAAGCATTTAGCTTTGGAATCATAGCAAAGGATTCTTACTCCCTGCAGATCACAAAGACAGGGCTGGGCTGCACACGCTTAGGTCAGGCTGACGGAGTTCTGGCCCAGAGAAGAGCTTTGTTCTGACGAAAGGACGATCAGCTGAAGGAGTCCCAACAGCATCTTCCCTAAACCTCGTTGCAAGTTCCTATTCACTGCACACGTACCTCTTGGACTTCTTAAGGTGCATTCAGAGAGGAAACCCTGCACACCTACGTTTGGCCATTCCACTCCGTACGAGTTAGCGCAAAGTATCTGAACGTGTTAGATCGGCAAGTTAGAGCTCAGTCACCGCCGCCACCACCACCCCCAACCCCCAGAACGATTTCCATTGCCGGTTTGAATTAAGCTACAGTAGAGTTTTTCTTGACAGGGAGAGCGGGCTCCCGGTGCCGCCTGCTTTTCGACTGTTGAACAGGACGCCCATCCGTCCTGCTTCCAATGCTGTGCAGAGAGCTACTTGCTCTGCCTCTTCCCCTGAGGCTGGGCAGAAGACCTCTTCACAGTATCCTTGTGTCCGCGAGTACAAGTACGTGAAAGAAGCTGGCCTTGACACAGAAGTGTTTCGCTGTCAGTCTGGACGTGTCTGAGCAGCTAATCACTTGGACTGAGACAGCCTCAGAGCCTTCTCTGCAGGACAACAGCTCTGACGCCTTAGGGCCCATCCGTCATCCAGGCTTTGGAGAAGCTTGCACACACCTCTTGCTGACACGATGCTGAGGGACCAAAGCCAATGTGCACTTAGTTTTCGAAGCTCAGACTGTGGCAAGGGAGACCGGCTGACATACCCCGGCAGGCCAACCTGGGCCTCTCTGAGGCAGTCAGGCAGTAGCAGAGAAAAAGCGACTTTTTAAACTTCCAAGCTAAAGTCAGTGTATGCAGGCGTTTTTCTGACAGCCGGGCTTCCTCAGCAAGACCTCGCGTTAAGGGCCACACAAGCGAGAGTCCGCCGCTCAGCAAAAGAGAGCTCCACACACAGCAGACTTCACTCAGGCACATGGAGCGTGGGCACACCGGACAGACACGGAAAGCACATTGCAAGCTCAGTTTCAGCTTCCACGGCAACGACTACGACGATTCCTTCAGTGGGGGCGTCCTGCACTGCTTTCTTTCACCCGCGTAAGCTGAATCCAAAGCTGACTTGCCTCCAACTGCTGTTTTTCCAAAGCATCTTGTTCGGCAACTTCCGTGTGGCCTGTGCTAAGGCCTAGTCGAATCCCACTTACTTACGTCTTTGACATAGAGTGTGTTCAGAGAAGACCGCCTTCTACTGCAATGCTCACTGTTTCCCCGTTGTCTCATAGGCGCAGATTGCATGCAAGGCGGAAGCAGCCAGGCGTTCTCTCAGGGAGAGTCTCCTCAATGCACGGTGGATTGTTTCCCCAGCAGAGTCTGGCAAATGGCCGTCCTGCAGCAGTTTCCGACACATTACTGCAAAGGCATCTTCGGGGCATTGCTGTGAACGCGACGAGTTGGCTCTTTCCGTTCTCTTTGAGTGCCCTCAGGAAACAAGGCCCTCCTGGGGGGAATTACAAACCTGTGGAGCAAATGGACCAGTCACTTAGAGGCTCTCTTCAGGGCGCTTGAATGCAGAAGTCTCTCGACACACGAACAGCACATCACACTAAACATCAACACCCCCCCACACACACACCCACACACCGGGAACAGTACTGCACACAACACACATGAACCACGGATCTCAGAGTAAACACAACATGCACAGTGTGGCTCACTGACCAAGCATGACCACACAGAGCACACACCTCACAGATTACCCTCATCACTCAAACAGCCAACCGCACACACAACCTGTCAAACACAACCACACACAAATCGCAATCACACACGCGAAACGCACACCACACACGCAACACATAAAAACCCACACGCAACACACACACTAACCACAACAAAAAGAACGCCGAATTTAAGCAACACTCATTTCACACACTACACACGTCACTCCAAACACACATAAAACATACACCACACAGAGCCTCACAGAACACACAACACAAAGGACACAACGTGTTCAAGGCATATCAGACACAACACACAATGTCACACAGAACACCTTGAAATACACAGATGACACAACACACACACACAATGCACAAAACAGATAAGAATACACGCAGCACACATGCAACCGAGAACACGGTACGTCGTACATCACGCAACACACGTGCGGTCAGGTCACATCACATTAACACGAAACAGAGAACCATTCACAGACCAAGTAACTTTCTCAACCACGAACACAACACGCTCCACAGAAGAAGACGCCGAACATAACCACACACGAAGACAGACTCCAGGCACACAACACACATCCACCCACAAACACACCATTCACACAGCACTCCATAAAATACACACAGAACGCACACTACAAACAACAAGGTGCCCAAACTGCGCACATCACATACACAGCAGTCACAACACAGAAAGAACACAACACACAGGAAACACACACACAACCACATAAACACCGCCACGCACAATAAGCCAGCAGATCACAGACTTCACAGCGAAAAACACACCGCAACAGAGCACGCAAACACGTAACACAACACAGAGTACACACACAATCACACCACAAACACCACAAAACACGCCCTTCCACAAAAGACAACGCACTTCACACGTAACACCAAACCCGACAAACACAGAACACATCACAGGAGAGATGCGCAACAGAAACACAGTACACACAACGCACACATTGAAACCAACATATCAACACACCACCACAACACACAGCATAATACACAAATCACAGAGCACCACACAACTCACACAAGCGTCACACACAAATTAAACGTCACAACTCATAGCACGCACAACATCCTGCATTAACGTCACAGCACACAGACCGGTGCAAACCGTACATACCACACGTAAAGCCACACACTGCACACACTCAGGGAAGAGCCACAACAAACACAAGCAAACACCCACAAACACAAAGATATGGAGAACAAACCCCCAAACGCAACACGCAAAACAGCACAACATCTGAAACAACATACCCCTCAGACATCACAGGACATAAGGGCACCCAATTCTCACAAACCACGTTTAACCACGTACACACCACGCACACAATAGGGCACACACACAACACAAGCAAAACCACACACACATAACACCTCTCACCTCACACACATAACAATCAATCTCACACACAGAATCTCTCAAACACGTATCACAATCACACACGCAGAACACACACAACACATACAAAACCACACGGAAAACACACAAACAACAATAAACGCACATAGCACACATTTCACACACTACGCACCCCCACTCACCACCGCACACAGACTCCCCACACACATATGTACGCACGGGCTCCGCTCTGCAATGCACACACGCCAAACGTAACAGCACGGCAGTCACAGGGCACGCAGCCGACACAACAGAGCACATGTTCCTCACCAAACACACAAATCACATTTACGAGAGCACGGGTAGCACACGCAATGAGGCACACTGAGAAAGCACAACCACACACGGACAACACATCTTCACATCACAAACAGAGCAACTGCACACACTCAACCACACCAGCACAACGACACACAAGTCACAGTCACACACGCGGAACACACGATCCACACACAACACTCAAAAGTCCATACCATAGGCAAAATGCACGTAGACAACAAAGACAAATAGAACACATTTCACACACTACACGCTACGCACACCAACAACGCACAGACACACCACGCATACATCCTCACAAGGAGCACGCCGCAGAACACACGCACAACACAGAATCACGCAACACAATGGCCACAATACGAACACCACACCCTTCAAGGCACATGACCGTGCACAGTACGCACGAGAATCCTTCGCAGACCACGTAGTGCACACACCAAGAGACATGCCGAGCAGGCCCCAACCACACACAGTCAGTATCTCTCACATCATGTGCATAACCCAAACGTCCAGACACACACACACACACACACACACACTCACACACACACACAACCTCTCCGACACAACACACAAATCACAACGACGCACACACGACAGACACAACACATACAAGTCCACCCACTGCTGACGAGAACACATGCAGCGCACATAAAAAGCACAACACACAGCACACACAACCACAACATACAATACAGAGCACACGCAGACAGACCCGCACGCAGACAGCACCGGCCAAAACCCACAGACACACACACACACACACACACACACACACACAGAGCAAACACATGGACACAACACGTCCGACACAAGGCTAAATCAACGTCACACACAGTGCTCAAATTACACAGACCACCCAACATCTGCCCAGTATGCAACACACAGAAAGCATGTAGATGGCACTCACACAACCCAGAACACAGTGCATAACACAGCAGACCAAGGAAAAGACCAGACACATTTCACGCTGAACATTAGACCGTAAGCCACACACCAAACACAGAACACATACAACCGCCAACAGATAACTCATCAAAAAGACGCCAAATGTGCAGTGCACAGAGAACCACTCAACCCTCACAGCCCCACTCACAAATAGCAGCATCACACATCACACACCACGCAGTGGAAAAGACGCAGAACAGTGTACTCAACAAGCAGTAAGGAACCTATGCCACACATCTTACAGAAAACGTACACACAGAAACGGACAACACACAGCACAGAGGAAACAAGCCAGGCAGAAAGACCACACAGACAACACAACGCAAAACACACAAGGACACAGCGCAGCACAACAGAGAATACACACAGAATCACAGGAAAGCACCACAAACAACTCACTACCGTACGCCAACAACACGTACAGCACACAACACTATACACACAACCAACCCAAAACACACAAAAGAGATCAGCTGTATAGCCTTCCTACTGCAATGTTTACTAAGGTTGCTGTATCACCCAGGAGCAAGTTGCATGCAAGGGGAAACCGGCGTAGTGTTCTCTCAGGGAGGGTCTCCTCAGTGCGCGGTGGATTGTTTCCCCCAGCAGGGTTCGGCCTAAGGCTCCTCGGCAGCAGCTTCTGACACTTTACTACAAAGTATATTTACTTCAGGGCATATAGCTTTCACTCACCAGGACACTCCGGTTCTGCGCGTCCTCTCCTAGCACCCCCAGAAAACAAGGACCCCCGTGTGATCCCAAATCTGTGGAGAAGACAGCCAGGCACGCACGGCTTGCTTCAGTGTGCTAGAATGCACAAGTCGTAGGACTGCCCTCAAGCATTTAGCTTTGGAATCATAGCAAAGGATTCTTACTCCCTGCAGATCACAAAGACAGGGCTGGGCTGCACACGCTTAGGTCAGGCTGACGGAGTTCTGGCCCAGAGAAGAGCTTTGTTCTGACGAAAGGACGATCAGCTGAAGGAGTCCCAACAGCATCTTCCCTAAACCTCGTTGCAAGTTCCTATTCACTGCACACGTACCTCTTGGACTTCTTAAGGTGCATTCAGAGAGGAAACCCTGCACACCTACGTTTGGCCATTCCACTCCGTACGAGTTAGCGCAAAGTATCTGAACGTGTTAGATCGGCAAGTTAGAGCTCAGTCACCGCCGCCACCACCACCCCCAACCCCCAGAACGATTTCCATTGCCGGTTTGAATTAAGCTACAGTAGAGTTTTTCTTGACAGGGAGAGCGGGCTCCCGGTGCCGCCTGCTTTTCGACTGTTGAACAGGACGCCCATCCGTCCTGCTTCCAATGCTGTGCAGAGAGCTACTTGCTCTGCCTCTTCCCCTGAGGCTGGGCAGAAGACCTCTTCACAGTATCCTTGTGTCCGCGAGTACAAGTACGTGAAAGAAGCTGGCCTTGACACAGAAGTGTTTCGCTGTCAGTCTGGACGTGTCTGAGCAGCTAATCACTTGGACTGAGACAGCCTCAGAGCCTTCTCTGCAGGACAACAGCTCTGACGCCTTAGGGCCCATCCGTCATCCAGGCTTTGGAGAAGCTTGCACACACCTCTTGCTGACACGATGCTGAGGGACCAAAGCCAATGTGCACTTAGTTTTCGAAGCTCAGACTGTGGCAAGGGAGACCGGCTGACATACCCCGGCAGGCCAACCTGGGCCTCTCTGAGGCAGCCAGGCAGTAGCAGAGAAAAAGCGACTTTTTAAACTTCCAAGCTAAAGTCAGTGTATGCAGGCGTTTTTCTGACAGCCGGGCTTCCTCAGCAAGACCTCGCGTTACGGGCCACACAAGCGAGAGTCCGCCGCTCAGCAAAAGAGAGCTCCACACACAGCAGACTTCACTCAGGCACATGGAGCGTGGGCACACCGGACAGACACGGAAAGCACATTGCAAGCTCAGTTTCAGCTTCCACGGCAACGACTACGACGATTCCTTCAGTGGGGGCGTCCTGCACTGCTTTCTTTCACCCGCGTAAGCTGAATCCAAAGCTGACTTGCCTCCAACTGCTGTTTTTCCAAAGCATCTTGTTCGGCAACTTCCGTGTGGCCTGTGCTAAGGCCTAGTCGAATCCCACTTACTTACGTCTTTGACATAGAGTGTGTTCAGAGAAGACCGCCTTCTACTGCAATGCTCACTGTTTCCCCGTTGTCTCATAGGCGCAGATTGCATGCAAGGCGGAAGCAGCCAGGCGTTCTCTCAGGGAGAGTCTCCTCAATGCACGGTGGATTGTTTCCCCAGCAGAGTCTGGCAAATGGCCGTCATGCAGCAGTTTCCGACACATTACTGCAAAGGCATCTTCGGGGCATTGCTGTGAACGCGACGAGTTGGCTCTTTCCGTTCTCTTTGAGTGCCCTCAGGAAACAAGGCCCTCCTGGGGGGAATTACAAACCTGTGGAGCAAATGGACCAGTCACTTAGAGGCTCTCTTCAGGGCGCTTGAATGCAGAAGTCTCTCGACACACGAACAGCACATCACACTAAACATCAACACCCCCCCACACACACACCCACACACCGGGAACAGTACTGCACACAACACACATGAACCACGGATCTCAGAGTAAACACAACATGCACAGTGTGGCTCACTGACCAAGCATGACCACACAGAGCACACACCTCACAGATTACCCTCATCACTCAAACAGCCAACCGCACACACAACCTGTCAAACACAACCACACACAAATCGCAATCACACACGCGAAACGCACACCACACACGCAACACATAAAAACCCACACGCAACACACACACTAACCACAACAAAAAGAACGCCGAATTTAAGCAACACTCATTTCACACACTACACACGTCACTCCAAACACACATAAAACATACACCACACAGAGCCTCACAGAACACACAACACAAAGGACACAACGTGTTCAAGGCATATCAGACACAACACACAATGTCACACAGAACACCTTGAAATACACAGATGACACAACACACACACACAATGCACAAAACAGATAAGAATACACGCAGCACACATGCAACCGAGAACACGGTACGTCGTACATCACGCAACACACGTGCGGTCAGGTCACATCACATTAACACGAAACAGAGAACCATTCACAGACCAAGTAACTTTCTCAACCACGAACACAACACGCTCCACAGAAGAAGACGCCGAACATAACCACACACGAAGACAGACTCCAGGCACACAACACACATCCACCCACAAACACACCATTCACACAGCACTCCATAAAATACACACAGAACGCACACTACAAACAACAAGGTGCCCAAACTGCGCACATCACATACACAGCAGTCACAACACAGAAAGAACACAACACACAGGAAACACACACACAACCACATAAACACCGCCACGCACAATAAGCCAGCAGATCACAGACTTCACAGCGAAAAACACACCGCAACAGAGCACGCAAACACGTAACACAACACAGAGTACACACACAATCACACCACAAACACCACAAAACACGCCCTTCCACAAAAGACAACGCACTTCACACGTAACACCAAACCCGACAAACACAGAACACATCACAGGAGAGATGCGCAACAGAAACACAGTACACACAACGCACACATTGAAACCAACATATCAACACACCACCACAACACACAGCATAATACACAAATCACAGAGCACCACACAACTCACACAAGCGTCACACACAAATTAAACGTCACAACTCATAGCACGCACAACATCCTGCATTAACGTCACAGCACACAGACCGGTGCAAACCGTACATACCACACGTAAAGCCACACACTGCACACACTCAGGGAAGAGCCACAACAAACACAAGCAAACACCCACAAACACAAAGATATGGAGAACAAACCCCCAAACGCAACACGCAAAACAGCACAACATCTGAAACAACATACCCCTCAGACATCACAGGACATAAGGGCACCCAATTCTCACAAACCACGTTTAACCACGTACACACCACGCACACAATAGGGCACACACACAACACAAGCAAAACCACACACACATAACACCTCTCACCTCACACACATAACAATCAATCTCACACACAGAATCTCTCAAACACGTATCACAATCACACACGCAGAACACACACAACACATACAAAACCACACGGAAAACACACAAACAACAATAAACGCACATAGCACACATTTCACACACTACGCACCCCCACTCACCACCGCACACAGACTCCCCACACACATATGTACGCACGGGCTCCGCTCTGCAATGCACACACGCCAAACGTAACAGCACGGCAGTCACAGGGCACGCAGCCGACACAACAGAGCACATGTTCCTCACCAAACACACAAATCACATTTACGAGAGCACGGGTAGCACACGCAATGAGGCACACTGAGAAAGCACAACCACACACGGACAACACATCTTCACATCACAAACAGAGCAACTGCACACACTCAACCACACCAGCACAACGACACACAAGTCACAGTCACACACGCGGAACACACGATCCACACACAACACTCAAAAGTCCATACCATAGGCAAAATGCACGTAGACAACAAAGACAAATAGAACACATTTCACACACTACACGCTACGCACACCAACAACGCACAGACACACCACGCATACATCCTCACAAGGAGCACGCCGCAGAACACACGCACAACACAGAATCACGCAACACAATGGCCACAATACGAACACCACACCCTTCAAGGCACATGACCGTGCACAGTACGCACGAGAATCCTTCGCAGACCACGTAGTGCACACACCAAGAGACATGCCGAGCAGGCCCCAACCACACACAGTCAGTATCTCTCACATCATGTGCATAACCCAAACGTCCAGACACACACACACACACACACACACACTCACACACACACACAACCTCTCCGACACAACACACAAATCACAACGACGCACACACGACAGACACAACACATACAAGTCCACCCACTGCTGACGAGAACACATGCAGCGCACATAAAAAGCACAACACACAGCACACACAACCACAACATACAATACAGAGCACACGCAGACAGACCCGCACGCAGACAGCACCGGCCAAAACCCACAGACACACACACACACACACACACACACACACACAGAGCAAACACATGGACACAACACGTCCGACACAAGGCTAAATCAACGTCACACACAGTGCTCAAATTACACAGACCACCCAACATCTGCCCAGTATGCAACACACAGAAAGCATGTAGATGGCACTCACACAACCCAGAACACAGTGCATAACACAGCAGACCAAGGAAAAGACCAGACACATTTCACGCTGAACATTAGACCGTAAGCCACACACCAAACACAGAACACATACAACCGCCAACAGATAACTCATCAAAAAGACGCCAAATGTGCAGTGCACAGAGAACCACTCAACCCTCACAGCCCCACTCACAAATAGCAGCATCACACATCACACACCACGCAGTGGAAAAGACGCAGAACAGTGTACTCAACAAGCAGTAAGGAACCTATGCCACACATCTTACAGAAAACGTACACACAGAAACGGACAACACACAGCACAGAGGAAACAAGCCAGGCAGAAAGACCACACAGACAACACAACGCAAAACACACAAGGACACAGCGCAGCACAACAGAGAATACACACAGAATCACAGGAAAGCACCACAAACAACTCACTACCGTACGCCAACAACACGTACAGCACACAACACTATACACACAACCAACCCAAAACACACAAAAGAGATCAGCTGTATAGCCTTCCTACTGCAATGTTTACTAAGGTTGCTGTATCACCCAGGAGCAAGTTGCATGCAAGGGGAAACCGGCGTAGTGTTCTCTCAGGGAGGGTCTCCTCAGTGCGCGGTGGATTGTTTCCCCCAGCAGGGTTCGGCCTAAGGCTCCTCGGCAGCAGCTTCTGACACTTTACTACAAAGTATATTTACTTCAGGGCATATAGCTTTCACTCACCAGGACACTCCGGTTCTGCGCGTCCTCTCCTAGCACCCCCAGAAAACAAGGACCCCCGTGTGATCCCAAATCTGTGGAGAAGACAGCCAGGCACGCACGGCTTGCTTCAGTGTGCTAGAATGCACAAGTCGTAGGACTGCCCTCAAGCATTTAGCTTTGGAATCATAGCAAAGGATTCTTACTCCCTGCAGATCACAAAGACAGGGCTGGGCTGCACACGCTTAGGTCAGGCTGACGGAGTTCTGGCCCAGAGAAGAGCTTTGTTCTGACGAAAGGACGATCAGCTGAAGGAGTCCCAACAGCATCTTCCCTAAACCTCGTTGCAAGTTCCTATTCACTGCACACGTACCTCTTGGACTTCTTAAGGTGCATTCAGAGAGGAAACCCTGCACACCTACGTTTGGCCATTCCACTCCGTACGAGTTAGCGCAAAGTATCTGAACGTGTTAGATCGGCAAGTTAGAGCTCAGTCACCGCCGCCACCACCACCCCCAACCCCCAGAACGATTTCCATTGCCGGTTTGAATTAAGCTACAGTAGAGTTTTTCTTGACAGGGAGAGCGGGCTCCCGGTGCCGCCTGCTTTTCGACTGTTGAACAGGACGCCCATCCGTCCTGCTTCCAATGCTGTGCAGAGAGCTACTTGCTCTGCCTCTTCCCCTGAGGCTGGGCAGAAGACCTCTTCACAGTATCCTTGTGTCCGCGAGTACAAGTACGTGAAAGAAGCTGGCCTTGACACAGAAGTGTTTCGCTGTCAGTCTGGACGTGTCTGAGCAGCTAATCACTTGGACTGAGACAGCCTCAGAGCCTTCTCTGCAGGACAACAGCTCTGACGCCTTAGGGCCCATCCGTCATCCAGGCTTTGGAGAAGCTTGCACACACCTCTTGCTGACACGATGCTGAGGGACCAAAGCCAATGTGCACTTAGTTTTCGAAGCTCAGACTGTGGCAAGGGAGACCGGCTGACATACCCCGGCAGGCCAACCTGGGCCTCTCTGAGGCAGCCAGGCAGTAGCAGAGAAAAAGCGACTTTTTAAACTTCCAAGCTAAAGTCAGTGTATGCAGGCGTTTTTCTGACAGCCGGGCTTCCTCAGCAAGACCTCGCGTTACGGGCCACACAAGCGAGAGTCCGCCGCTCAGCAAAAGAGAGCTCCACACACAGCAGACTTCACTCAGGCACATGGAGCGTGGGCACACCGGACAGACACGGAAAGCACATTGCAAGCTCAGTTTCAGCTTCCACGGCAACGACTACGACGATTCCTTCAGTGGGGGCGTCCTGCACTGCTTTCTTTCACCCGCGTAAGCTGAATCCAAAGCTGACTTGCCTCCAACTGCTGTTTTTCCAAAGCATCTTGTTCGGCAACTTCCGTGTGGCCTGTGCTAAGGCCTAGTCGAATCCCACTTACTTACGTCTTTGACATAGAGTGTGTTCAGAGAAGACCGCCTTCTACTGCAATGCTCACTGTTTCCCCGTTGTCTCATAGGCGCAGATTGCATGCAAGGCGGAAGCAGCCAGGCGTTCTCTCAGGGAGAGTCTCCTCAATGCACGGTGGATTGTTTCCCCAGCAGAGTCTGGCAAATGGCCGTCATGCAGCAGTTTCCGACACATTACTGCAAAGGCATCTTCGGGGCATTGCTGTGAACGCGACGAGTTGGCTCTTTCCGTTCTCTTTGAGTGCCCTCAGGAAACAAGGCCCTCCTGGGGGGAATTACAAACCTGTGGAGCAAATGGACCAGTCACTTAGAGGCTCTCTTCAGGGCGCTTGAATGCAGAAGTCTCTCGACACACGAACAGCACATCACACTAAACATCAACACCCCCCCACACACACACCCACACACCGGGAACAGTACTGCACACAACACACATGAACCACGGATCTCAGAGTAAACACAACATGCACAGTGTGGCTCACTGACCAAGCATGACCACACAGAGCACACACCTCACAGATTACCCTCATCACTCAAACAGCCAACCGCACACACAACCTGTCAAACACAACCACACACAAATCGCAATCACACACGCGAAACGCACACCACACACGCAACACATAAAAACCCACACGCAACACACACACTAACCACAACAAAAAGAACGCCGAATTTAAGCAACACTCATTTCACACACTACACACGTCACTCCAAACACACATAAAACATACACCACACAGAGCCTCACAGAACACACAACACAAAGGACACAACGTGTTCAAGGCATATCAGACACAACACACAATGTCACACAGAACACCTTGAAATACACAGATGACACAACACACACACACAATGCACAAAACAGATAAGAATACACGCAGCACACATGCAACCGAGAACACGGTACGTCGTACATCACGCAACACACGTGCGGTCAGGTCACATCACATTAACACGAAACAGAGAACCATTCACAGACCAAGTAACTTTCTCAACCACGAACACAACACGCTCCACAGAAGAAGACGCCGAACATAACCACACACGAAGACAGACTCCAGGCACACAACACACATCCACCCACAAACACACCATTCACACAGCACTCCATAAAATACACACAGAACGCACACTACAAACAACAAGGTGCCCAAACTGCGCACATCACATACACAGCAGTCACAACACAGAAAGAACACAACACACAGGAAACACACACACAACCACATAAACACCGCCACGCACAATAAGCCAGCAGATCACAGACTTCACAGCGAAAAACACACCGCAACAGAGCACGCAAACACGTAACACAACACAGAGTACACACACAATCACACCACAAACACCACAAAACACGCCCTTCCACAAAAGACAACGCACTTCACACGTAACACCAAACCCGACAAACACAGAACACATCACAGGAGAGATGCGCAACAGAAACACAGTACACACAACGCACACATTGAAACCAACATATCAACACACCACCACAACACACAGCATAATACACAAATCACAGAGCACCACACAACTCACACAAGCGTCACACACAAATTAAACGTCACAACTCATAGCACGCACAACATCCTGCATTAACGTCACAGCACACAGACCGGTGCAAACCGTACATACCACACGTAAAGCCACACACTGCACACACTCAGGGAAGAGCCACAACAAACACAAGCAAACACCCACAAACACAAAGATATGGAGAACAAACCCCCAAACGCAACACGCAAAACAGCACAACATCTGAAACAACATACCCCTCAGACATCACAGGACATAAGGGCACCCAATTCTCACAAACCACGTTTAACCACGTACACACCACGCACACAATAGGGCACACACACAACACAAGCAAAACCACACACACATAACACCTCTCACCTCACACACATAACAATCAATCTCACACACAGAATCTCTCAAACACGTATCACAATCACACACGCAGAACACACACAACACATACAAAACCACACGGAAAACACACAAACAACAATAAACGCACATAGCACACATTTCACACACTACGCACCCCCACTCACCACCGCACACAGACTCCCCACACACATATGTACGCACGGGCTCCGCTCTGCAATGCACACACGCCAAACGTAACAGCACGGCAGTCACAGGGCACGCAGCCGACACAACAGAGCACATGTTCCTCACCAAACACACAAATCACATTTACGAGAGCACGGGTAGCACACGCAATGAGGCACACTGAGAAAGCACAACCACACACGGACAACACATCTTCACATCACAAACAGAGCAACTGCACACACTCAACCACACCAGCACAACGACACACAAGTCACAGTCACACACGCGGAACACACGATCCACACACAACACTCAAAAGTCCATACCATAGGCAAAATGCACGTAGACAACAAAGACAAATAGAACACATTTCACACACTACACGCTACGCACACCAACAACGCACAGACACACCACGCATACATCCTCACAAGGAGCACGCCGCAGAACACACGCACAACACAGAATCACGCAACACAATGGCCACAATACGAACACCACACCCTTCAAGGCACATGACCGTGCACAGTACGCACGAGAATCCTTCGCAGACCACGTAGTGCACACACCAAGAGACATGCCGAGCAGGCCCCAACCACACACAGTCAGTATCTCTCACATCATGTGCATAACCCAAACGTCCAGACACACACACACACACACACACACACACTCACACACACACACAACCTCTCCGACACAACACACAAATCACAACGACGCACACACGACAGACACAACACATACAAGTCCACCCACTGCTGACGAGAACACATGCAGCGCACATAAAAAGCACAACACACAGCACACACAACCACAACATACAATACAGAGCACACGCAGACAGACCCGCACGCAGACAGCACCGGCCAAAACCCACAGACACACACACACACACACACACACACACACACAGAGCAAACACATGGACACAACACGTCCGACACAAGGCTAAATCAACGTCACACACAGTGCTCAAATTACACAGACCACCCAACATCTGCCCAGTATGCAACACACAGAAAGCATGTAGATGGCACTCACACAACCCAGAACACAGTGCATAACACAGCAGACCAAGGAAAAGACCAGACACATTTCACGCTGAACATTAGACCGTAAGCCACACACCAAACACAGAACACATACAACCGCCAACAGATAACTCATCAAAAAGACGCCAAATGTGCAGTGCACAGAGAACCACTCAACCCTCACAGCCCCACTCACAAATAGCAGCATCACACATCACACACCACGCAGTGGAAAAGACGCAGAACAGTGTACTCAACAAGCAGTAAGGAACCTATGCCACACATCTTACAGAAAACGTACACACAGAAACGGACAACACACAGCACAGAGGAAACAAGCCAGGCAGAAAGACCACACAGACAACACAACGCAAAACACACAAGGACACAGCGCAGCACAACAGAGAATACACACAGAATCACAGGAAAGCACCACAAACAACTCACTACCGTACGCCAACAACACGTACAGCACACAACACTATACACACAACCAACCCAAAACACACAAAAGAGATCAGCTGTATAGCCTTCCTACTGCAATGTTTACTAAGGTTGCTGTATCACCCAGGAGCAAGTTGCATGCAAGGGGAAACCGGCGTAGTGTTCTCTCAGGGAGGGTCTCCTCAGTGCGCGGTGGATTGTTTCCCCCAGCAGGGTTCGGCCTAAGGCTCCTCGGCAGCAGCTTCTGACACTTTACTACAAAGTATATTTACTTCAGGGCATATAGCTTTCACTCACCAGGACACTCCGGTTCTGCGCGTCCTCTCCTAGCACCCCCAGAAAACAAGGACCCCCGTGTGATCCCAAATCTGTGGAGAAGACAGCCAGGCACGCACGGCTTGCTTCAGTGTGCTAGAATGCACAAGTCGTAGGACTGCCCTCAAGCATTTAGCTTTGGAATCATAGCAAAGGATTCTTACTCCCTGCAGATCACAAAGACAGGGCTGGGCTGCACACGCTTAGGTCAGGCTGACGGAGTTCTGGCCCAGAGAAGAGCTTTGTTCTGACGAAAGGACGATCAGCTGAAGGAGTCCCAACAGCATCTTCCCTAAACCTCGTTGCAAGTTCCTATTCACTGCACACGTACCTCTTGGACTTCTTAAGGTGCATTCAGAGAGGAAACCCTGCACACCTACGTTTGGCCATTCCACTCCGTACGAGTTAGCGCAAAGTATCTGAACGTGTTAGATCGGCAAGTTAGAGCTCAGTCACCGCCGCCACCACCACCCCCAACCCCCAGAACGATTTCCATTGCCGGTTTGAATTAAGCTACAGTAGAGTTTTTCTTGACAGGGAGAGCGGGCTCCCGGTGCCGCCTGCTTTTCGACTGTTGAACAGGACGCCCATCCGTCCTGCTTCCAATGCTGTGCAGAGAGCTACTTGCTCTGCCTCTTCCCCTGAGGCTGGGCAGAAGACCTCTTCACAGTATCCTTGTGTCCGCGAGTACAAGTACGTGAAAGAAGCTGGCCTTGACACAGAAGTGTTTCGCTGTCAGTCTGGACGTGTCTGAGCAGCTAATCACTTGGACTGAGACAGCCTCAGAGCCTTCTCTGCAGGACAACAGCTCTGACGCCTTAGGGCCCATCCGTCATCCAGGCTTTGGAGAAGCTTGCACACACCTCTTGCTGACACGATGCTGAGGGACCAAAGCCAATGTGCACTTAGTTTTCGAAGCTCAGACTGTGGCAAGGGAGACCGGCTGACATACCCCGGCAGGCCAACCTGGGCCTCTCTGAGGCAGCCAGGCAGTAGCAGAGAAAAAGCGACTTTTTAAACTTCCAAGCTAAAGTCAGTGTATGCAGGCGTTTTTCTGACAGCCGGGCTTCCTCAGCAAGACCTCGCGTTACGGGCCACACAAGCGAGAGTCCGCCGCTCAGCAAAAGAGAGCTCCACACACAGCAGACTTCACTCAGGCACATGGAGCGTGGGCACACCGGACAGACACGGAAAGCACATTGCAAGCTCAGTTTCAGCTTCCACGGCAACGACTACGACGATTCCTTCAGTGGGGGCGTCCTGCACTGCTTTCTTTCACCCGCGTAAGCTGAATCCAAAGCTGACTTGCCTCCAACTGCTGTTTTTCCAAAGCATCTTGTTCGGCAACTTCCGTGTGGCCTGTGCTAAGGCCTAGTCGAATCCCACTTACTTACGTCTTTGACATAGAGTGTGTTCAGAGAAGACCGCCTTCTACTGCAATGCTCACTGTTTCCCCGTTGTCTCATAGGCGCAGATTGCATGCAAGGCGGAAGCAGCCAGGCGTTCTCTCAGGGAGAGTCTCCTCAATGCACGGTGGATTGTTTCCCCAGCAGAGTCTGGCAAATGGCCGTCATGCAGCAGTTTCCGACACATTACTGCAAAGGCATCTTCGGGGCATTGCTGTGAACGCGACGAGTTGGCTCTTTCCGTTCTCTTTGAGTGCCCTCAGGAAACAAGGCCCTCCTGGGGGGAATTACAAACCTGTGGAGCAAATGCACAGTCACTTAGAGGCTCTCTTCAGGGCGCTTGAATGCAGAAGTCTCTCGACACACGAACAGCACATCACACTAAACATCAACACCCCCCACACACACCCACACACCGGGAACAGTACTGCACACAACACACATGAACCACGGATCTCAGAGTAAACACAACACGCACAGTGTGGCTCACTGACCAAGCATGACCACACAGAGCACACACCTCACAGATTACCCTCATCACTCAAACAGCCAACCGCACACACAACCTGTCAAACACAACCACACACAAATCGCAATCACACACGCGAAACGCACACCACACACGCAACACATAAAAACCCACACGCAACACACACACTAACCACAACAAAAAGAACGCCGAATTTAAGCAACACTCATTTCACACACTACACACGTCACTCCAAACACACATAAAACATACACCACACAGAGCCTCACAGAACACACAACACAAAGGACACAACGTGTTCAAGGCATATCAGACACAACACACAATGTCACACAGAACACCTTGAAATACACAGATGACACAACACACACACACAATGCACAAAACAGATAAGAATACACGCAGCACACATGCAACCGAGAACACGGTACGTCGTACATCACGCAACACACGTGCGGTCAGGTCACATCACATTAACACGAAACAGAGAACCATTCACAGACCAAGTAACTTTCTCAACCACGAACACAACACGCTCCACAGAAGAAGACGCCGAACATAACCACACACGAAGACAGACTCCAGGCACACAACACACATCCACCCACAAACACACCATTCACACAGCACTCCATAAAATACACACAGAACGCACACTACAAACAACAAGGTGCCCAAACTGCGCACATCACATACACAGCAGTCACAACACAGAAAGAACACAACACACAGGAAACACACACACAACCACATAAACACCGCCACGCACAATAAGCCAGCAGATCACAGACTTCACAGCGAAAAACACACCGCAACAGAGCACGCAAACACGTAACACAACACAGAGTACACACACAATCACACCACAAACACCACAAAACACGCCCTTCCACAAAAGACAACGCACTTCACACGTAACACCAAACCCGACAAACACAGAACACATCACAGGAGAGATGCGCAACAGAAACACAGTACACACAACGCACACATTGAAACCAACATATCAACACACCACCACAACACACAGCATAATACACAAATCACAGAGCACCACACAACTCACACAAGCGTCACACACAAATTAAACGTCACAACTCATAGCACGCACAACATCCTGCATTAACGTCACAGCACACAGACCGGTGCAAACCGTACATACCACACGTAAAGCCACACACTGCACACACTCAGGGAAGAGCCACAACAAACACAAGCAAACACCCACAAACACAAAGATATGGAGAACAAACCCCCAAACGCAACACGCAAAACAGCACAACATCTGAAACAACATACCCCTCAGACATCACAGGACATAAGGGCACCCAATTCTCACAAACCACGTTTAACTACGTACACACCACGCACACAATGGGGCACACACACAACACAAGCAAAACCACACACACATAACACCTCTCACCTCACACACATAACAATCAATCTCACACACAGAATCTCTCAAACACGTATCACAATCACACACGCAGAACACACACAACACATACAAAACCACAAGGAAAACACACAAACAACAATAAACGCACATAGCACACATTTCACACACTACGCACCCCCACTCACCACCGCACACAGACTCCCCACACACATATGTAAGCACGGGCTCCGCTCTGCAATGCACACACGCCAAACGTAACAGCACGGCAGTCACAGGGCACGCAGCCGACACAACAGAGCACATGTTCCTCACCAAACACACAAATCACATTTACGAGAGCACGGGTAGCACACGCAATGAGGCACACTGAGAAAGCACAACCACACACGGACAACACATCTTCACATCACAAACAGAGCAACTGCACACACTCAACCACACCAGCACAACGACACACAAGTCACAGTCACACACGCGGAACACACGATCCACACACAACACTCAAAAGTCCATACCATAGGCAAAATGCACGTAGACAACAAAGACAAATAGAACACATTTCACACACTACACGCTACGCACACCAACAACGCACAGACACACCACGCATACATCCTCACAAGGAGCACGCCGCAGAACACACGCACAACACAGAATCACGCAACACAATGGCCACAATACGAACACCACACCCTTCAAGGCACATGACCGTGCACAGTACGCACGAGAATCCTTCGCAGACCACGTAGTGCACACACCAAGAGACATGCCGAGCAGGCCCCAACCACACACAGTCAGTATCTCTCACATCATGTGCATAACCCAAACGTCCAGACACACACACACACACACACACACTCACACACACACACAACCTCTCCGACACAACACACAAATCACAACGACGCACACACGACAGACACAACACATACAAGTCCACCCACTGCTGACGAGAACACATGCAGCGCACATAAAAAGCACAACACACAGCACACACAACCACAACATACAATACAGAGCACACGCAGACAGACCCGCACGCAGACAGCACCGGCCAAAACCCACACACACACACACACACACACACACACACACACACAGCAAACACATGGACACAACACGTCCGACACAAGGCTAAATCAACGTCACACACAGTGCTCAAATTACACAGACCACCCAACATCTGCCCAGTATGCAACACACAGAAAGCATGTAGATGGCACTCACACAACCCAGAACACAGTGCATAACACAGCAGACCAAGGAAAAGACCAGACACATTTCACGCTGAACATTAGACCGTAAGCCACACACCAAACACAGAACACATACAACCGCCAACAGATAACTCATCAAAAAGACGCCAAATGTGCAGTGCACAGAGAACCACTCAACCCTCACAGCCCCACTCACAAATAGCAGCATCACACATCACACACCACGCAGTGGAAAAGACGCAGAACAGTGTACTCAACAAGCAGTAAGGAACCTATGCCACACATCTTACAGAAAACGTACACACAGAAACGGACAACACACAGCACAGAGGAAACAAGCCAGGCAGAAAGACCACACAGACAACACAACGCAAAACACACAAGGACACAGCGCAGCACAACAGAGAATACACACAGAATCACAGGAAAGCACCACAAACAACTCACTACCGTACGCCAACAACACGTACAGCACACAACACTATACACACAACCAACCCAAAACACACAAAAGAGATCAGCTGTATAGCCTTCCTACTGCAATGTTTACTAAGGTTGCTGTATCACCCAGGAGCAAGTTGCATGCAAGGGGAAACCGGCGTAGTGTTCTCTCAGGGAGGGTCTCCTCAGTGCGCGGTGGATTGTTTCCCCCAGCAGGGTTCGGCCTAAGGCTCCTCGGCAGCAGCTTCTGACACTTTACTACAAAGTATATTTACTTCAGGGCATATAGCTTTCACTCACCAGGACACTCCGGTTCTGCGCGTCCTCTCCTAGCACCCCCAGAAAACAAGGACCCCCGTGTGATCCCAAATCTGTGGAGAAGACAGCCAGGCACGCACGGCTTGCTTCAGTGTGCTAGAATGCACAAGTCGTAGGACTGCCCTCAAGCATTTAGCTTTGGAATCATAGCAAAGGATTCTTACTCCCTGCAGATCACAAAGACAGGGCTGGGCTGCACACGCTTAGGTCAGGCTGACGGAGTTCTGGCCCAGAGAAGAGCTTTGTTCTGACGAAAGGACGATCAGCTGAAGGAGTCCCAACAGCATCTTCCCTAAACCTCGTTGCAAGTTCCTATTCACTGCACACGTACCTCTTGGACTTCTTAAGGTGCATTCAGAGAGGAAACCCTGCACACCTACGTTTGGCCATTCCACTCCGTACGAGTTAGCGCAAAGTATCTGAACGTGTTAGATCGGCAAGTTAGAGCTCAGTCACCGCCGCCACCACCACCCCCAACCCCCAGAACGATTTCCATTGCCGGTTTGAATTAAGCTACAGTAGAGTTTTTCTTGACAGGGAGAGCGGGCTCCCGGTGCCGCCTGCTTTTCGACTGTTGAACAGGACGCCCATCCGTCCTGCTTCCAATGCTGTGCAGAGAGCTACTTGCTCTGCCTCTTCCCCTGAGGCTGGGCAGAAGACCTCTTCACAGTATCCTTGTGTCCGCGAGTACAAGTACGTGAAAGAAGCTGGCCTTGACACAGAAGTGTTTCGCTGTCAGTCTGGACGTGTCTGAGCAGCTAATCACTTGGACTGAGACAGCCTCAGAGCCTTCTCTGCAGGACAACAGCTCTGACGCCTTAGGGCCCATCCGTCATCCAGGCTTTGGAGAAGCTTGCACACACCTCTTGCTGACACGATGCTGAGGGACCAAAGCCAATGTGCACTTAGTTTTCGAAGCTCAGACTGTGGCAAGGGAGACCGGCTGACATACCCCGGCAGGCCAACCTGGGCCTCTCTGAGGCAGCCAGGCAGTAGCAGAGAAAAAGCGACTTTTTAAACTTCCAAGCTAAAGTCAGTGTATGCAGGCGTTTTTCTGACAGCCGGGCTTCCTCAGCAAGACCTCGCGTTACGGGCCACACAAGCGAGAGTCCGCCGCTCAGCAAAAGAGAGCTCCACACACAGCAGACTTCACTCAGGCACATGGAGCGTGGGCACACCGGACAGACACGGAAAGCACATTGCAAGCTCAGTTTCAGCTTCCACGGCAACGACTACGACGATTCCTTCAGTGGGGGCGTCCTGCACTGCTTTCTTTCACCCGCGTAAGCTGAATCCAAAGCTGACTTGCCTCCAACTGCTGTTTTTCCAAAGCATCTTGTTCGGCAACTTCCGTGTGGCCTGTGCTAAGGCCTAGTCGAATCCCACTTACTTACGTCTTTGACATAGAGTGTGTTCAGAGAAGACCGCCTTCTACTGCAATGCTCACTGTTTCCCCGTTGTCTCATAGGCGCAGATTGCATGCAAGGCGGAAGCAGCCAGGCGTTCTCTCAGGGAGAGTCTCCTCAATGCACGGTGGATTGTTTCCCCAGCAGAGTCTGGCAAATGGCCGTCATGCAGCAGTTTCCGACACATTACTGCAAAGGCATCTTCGGGGCATTGCTGTGAACGCGACGAGTTGGCTCTTTCCGTTCTCTTTGAGTGCCCTCAGGAAACAAGGCCCTCCTGGGGGGAATTACAAACCTGTGGAGCAAATGCACAGTCACTTAGAGGCTCTCTTCAGGGCGCTTGAATGCAGAAGTCTCTCGACACACGAACAGCACATCACACTAAACATCAACACCCCCCCCACACACCCACACACCGGGAACAGTACTGCACACAACACACATGAACCACGGATCTCAGAGTAAACACAACACGCACAGTGTGGCTCACTGACCAAGCATGACCACACAGAGCACACACCTCACAGATTACCCTCATCACTCAAACAGCCAACCGCACACACAACCTGTCAAACACAACCACACACAAATCGCAATCACACACGCGAAACGCACACCACACACGCAACACATAAAAACCCACACGCAACACACACACTAACCACAACAAAAAGAACGCCGAATTTAAGCAACACTCATTTCACACACTACACACGTCACTCCAAACACACATAAAACATACACCACACAGAGCCTCACAGAACACACAACACAAAGGACACAACGTGTTCAAGGCATATCAGACACAACACACAATGTCACACAGAACACCTTGAAATACACAGATGACACAACACACACACACAATGCACAAAACAGATAAGAATACACGCAGCACACATGCAACCGAGAACACGGTACGTCGTACATCACGCAACACACGTGCGGTCAGGTCACATCACATTAACACGAAACAGAGAACCATTCACAGACCAAGTAACTTTCTCAACCACGAACACAACACGCTCCACAGAAGAAGACGCCGAACATAACCACACACGAAGACAGACTCCAGGCACACAACACACATCCACCCACAAACACACCATTCACACAGCACTCCATAAAATACACACAGAACGCACACTACAAACAACAAGGTGCCCAAACTGCGCACATCACATACACAGCAGTCACAACACAGAAAGAACACAACACACAGGAAACACACACACAACCACATAAACACCGCCACGCACAATAAGCCAGCAGATCACAGACTTCACAGCGAAAAACACACCGCAACAGAGCACGCAAACACGTAACACAACACAGAGTACACACACAATCACACCACAAACACCACAAAACACGCCCTTCCACAAAAGACAACGCACTTCACACGTAACACCAAACCCGACAAACACAGAACACATCACAGGAGAGATGCGCAACAGAAACACAGTACACACAACGCACACATTGAAACCAACATATCAACACACCACCACAACACACAGCATAATACACAAATCACAGAGCACCACACAACTCACACAAGCGTCACACACAAATTAAACGTCACAACTCATAGCACGCACAACATCCTGCATTAACGTCACAGCACACAGACCGGTGCAAACCGTACATACCACACGTAAAGCCACACACTGCACACACTCAGGGAAGAGCCACAACAAACACAAGCAAACACCCACAAACACAAAGATATGGAGAACAAACCCCCAAACGCAACACGCAAAACAGCACAACATCTGAAACAACATACCCCTCAGACATCACAGGACATAAGGGCACCCAATTCTCACAAACCACGTTTAACTACGTACACACCACGCACACAATGGGGCACACACACAACACAAGCAAAACCACACACACATAACACCTCTCACCTCACACACATAACAATCAATCTCACACACAGAATCTCTCAAACACGTATCACAATCACACACGCAGAACACACACAACACATACAAAACCACAAGGAAAACACACAAACAACAATAAACGCACATAGCACACATTTCACACACTACGCACCCCCACTCACCACCGCACACAGACTCCCCACACACATATGTAAGCACGGGCTCCGCTCTGCAATGCACACACGCCAAACGTAACAGCACGGCAGTCACAGGGCACGCAGCCGACACAACAGAGCACATGTTCCTCACCAAACACACAAATCACATTTACGAGAGCACGGGTAGCACACGCAATGAGGCACACTGAGAAAGCACAACCACACACGGACAACACATCTTCACATCACAAACAGAGCAACTGCACACACTCAACCACACCAGCACAACGACACACAAGTCACAGTCACACACGCGGAACACACGATCCACACACAACACTCAAAAGTCCATACCATAGGCAAAATGCACGTAGACAACAAAGACAAATAGAACACATTTCACACACTACACGCTACGCACACCAACAACGCACAGACACACCACGCATACATCCTCACAAGGAGCACGCCGCAGAACACACGCACAACACAGAATCACGCAACACAATGGCCACAATACGAACACCACACCCTTCAAGGCACATGACCGTGCACAGTACGCACGAGAATCCTTCGCAGACCACGTAGTGCACACACCAAGAGACATGCCGAGCAGGCCCCAACCACACACAGTCAGTATCTCTCACATCATGTGCATAACCCAAACGTCCAGACACACACACACACACACACACACTCACACACACACACAACCTCTCCGACACAACACACAAATCACAACGACGCACACACGACAGACACAACACATACAAGTCCACCCACTGCTGACGAGAACACATGCAGCGCACATAAAAAGCACAACACACAGCACACACAACCACAACATACAATACAGAGCACACGCAGACAGACCCGCACGCAGACAGCACCGGCCAAAACCCACAGACACACACACACACACACACACACACACACAGAGCAAACACATGGACACAACACGTCCGACACAAGGCTAAATCAACGTCACACACAGTGCTCAAATTACACAGACCACCCAACATCTGCCCAGTATGCAACACACAGAAAGCATGTAGATGGCACTCACACAACCCAGAACACAGTGCATAACACAGCAGACCAAGGAAAAGACCAGACACATTTCACGCTGAACATTAGACCGTAAGCCACACACCAAACACAGAACACATACAACCGCCAACAGATAACTCATCAAAAAGACGCCAAATGTGCAGTGCACAGAGAACCACTCAACCCTCACAGCCCCACTCACAAATAGCAGCATCACACATCACACACCACGCAGTGGAAAAGACGCAGAACAGTGTACTCAACAAGCAGTAAGGAACCTATGCCACACATCTTACAGAAAACGTACACACAGAAACGGACAACACACAGCACAGAGGAAACAAGCCAGGCAGAAAGACCACACAGACAACACAACGCAAAACACACAAGGACACAGCGCAGCACAACAGAGAATACACACAGAATCACAGGAAAGCACCACAAACAACTCACTACCGTACGCCAACAACACGTACAGCACACAACACTATACACACAACCAACCCAAAACACACAAAAGAGATCAGCTGTATAGCCTTCCTACTGCAATGTTTACTAAGGTTGCTGTATCACCCAGGAGCAAGTTGCATGCAAGGGGAAACCGGCGTAGTGTTCTCTCAGGGAGGGTCTCCTCAGTGCGCGGTGGATTGTTTCCCCCAGCAGGGTTCGGCCTAAGGCTCCTCGGCAGCAGCTTCTGACACTTTACTACAAAGTATATTTACTTCAGGGCATATAGCTTTCACTCACCAGGACACTCCGGTTCTGCGCGTCCTCTCCTAGCACCCCCAGAAAACAAGGACCCCCGTGTGATCCCAAATCTGTGGAGAAGACAGCCAGGCACGCACGGCTTGCTTCAGTGTGCTAGAATGCACAAGTCGTAGGACTGCCCTCAAGCATTTAGCTTTGGAATCATAGCAAAGGATTCTTACTCCCTGCAGATCACAAAGACAGGGCTGGGCTGCACACGCTTAGGTCAGGCTGACGGAGTTCTGGCCCAGAGAAGAGCTTTGTTCTGACGAAAGGACGATCAGCTGAAGGAGTCCCAACAGCATCTTCCCTAAACCTCGTTGCAAGTTCCTATTCACTGCACACGTACCTCTTGGACTTCTTAAGGTGCATTCAGAGAGGAAACCCTGCACACCTACGTTTGGCCATTCCACTCCGTACGAGTTAGCGCAAAGTATCTGAACGTGTTAGATCGGCAAGTTAGAGCTCAGTCACCGCCGCCACCACCACCCCCAACCCCCAGAACGATTTCCATTGCCGGTTTGAATTAAGCTACAGTAGAGTTTTTCTTGACAGGGAGAGCGGGCTCCCGGTGCCGCCTGCTTTTCGACTGTTGAACAGGACGCCCATCCGTCCTGCTTCCAATGCTGTGCAGAGAGCTACTTGCTCTGCCTCTTCCCCTGAGGCTGGGCAGAAGACCTCTTCACAGTATCCTTGTGTCCGCGAGTACAAGTACGTGAAAGAAGCTGGCCTTGACACAGAAGTGTTTCGCTGTCAGTCTGGACGTGTCTGAGCAGCTAATCACTTGGACTGAGACAGCCTCAGAGCCTTCTCTGCAGGACAACAGCTCTGACGCCTTAGGGCCCATCCGTCATCCAGGCTTTGGAGAAGCTTGCACACACCTCTTGCTGACACGATGCTGAGGGACCAAAGCCAATGTGCACTTAGTTTTCGAAGCTCAGACTGTGGCAAGGGAGACCGGCTGACATACCCCGGCAGGCCAACCTGGGCCTCTCTGAGGCAGCCAGGCAGTAGCAGAGAAAAAGCGACTTTTTAAACTTCCAAGCTAAAGTCAGTGTATGCAGGCGTTTTTCTGACAGCCGGGCTTCCTCAGCAAGACCTCGCGTTACGGGCCACACAAGCGAGAGTCCGCCGCTCAGCAAAAGAGAGCTCCACACACAGCAGACTTCACTCAGGCACATGGAGCGTGGGCACACCGGACAGACACGGAAAGCACATTGCAAGCTCAGTTTCAGCTTCCACGGCAACGACTACGACGATTCCTTCAGTGGGGGCGTCCTGCACTGCTTTCTTTCACCCGCGTAAGCTGAATCCAAAGCTGACTTGCCTCCAACTGCTGTTTTTCCAAAGCATCTTGTTCGGCAACTTCCGTGTGGCCTGTGCTAAGGCCTAGTCGAATCCCACTTACTTACGTCTTTGACATAGAGTGTGTTCAGAGAAGACCGCCTTCTACTGCAATGCTCACTGTTTCCCCGTTGTCTCATAGGCGCAGATTGCATGCAAGGCGGAAGCAGCCAGGCGTTCTCTCAGGGAGAGTCTCCTCAATGCACGGTGGATTGTTTCCCCAGCAGAGTCTGGCAAATGGCCGTCATGCAGCAGTTTCCGACACATTACTGCAAAGGCATCTTCGGGGCATTGCTGTGAACGCGACGAGTTGGCTCTTTCCGTTCTCTTTGAGTGCCCTCAGGAAACAAGGCCCTCCTGGGGGGAATTACAAACCTGTGGAGCAAATGCACAGTCACTTAGAGGCTCTCTTCAGGGCGCTTGAATGCAGAAGTCTCTCGACACACGAACAGCACATCACACTAAACATCAACACCCCCCCCACACACCCACACACCGGGAACAGTACTGCACACAACACACATGAACCACGGATCTCAGAGTAAACACAACACGCACAGTGTGGCTCACTGACCAAGCATGACCACACAGAGCACACACCTCACAGATTACCCTCATCACTCAAACAGCCAACCGCACACACAACCTGTCAAACACAACCACACACAAATCGCAATCACACACGCGAAACGCACACCACACACGCAACACATAAAAACCCACACGCAACACACACACTAACCACAACAAAAAGAACGCCGAATTTAAGCAACACTCATTTCACACACTACACACGTCACTCCAAACACACATAAAACATACACCACACAGAGCCTCACAGAACACACAACACAAAGGACACAACGTGTTCAAGGCATATCAGACACAACACACAATGTCACACAGAACACCTTGAAATACACAGATGACACAACACACACACACAATGCACAAAACAGATAAGAATACACGCAGCACACATGCAACCGAGAACACGGTACGTCGTACATCACGCAACACACGTGCGGTCAGGTCACATCACATTAACACGAAACAGAGAACCATTCACAGACCAAGTAACTTTCTCAACCACGAACACAACACGCTCCACAGAAGAAGACGCCGAACATAACCACACACGAAGACAGACTCCAGGCACACAACACACATCCACCCACAAACACACCATTCACACAGCACTCCATAAAATACACACAGAACGCACACTACAAACAACAAGGTGCCCAAACTGCGCACATCACATACACAGCAGTCACAACACAGAAAGAACACAACACACAGGAAACACACACACAACCACATAAACACCGCCACGCACAATAAGCCAGCAGATCACAGACTTCACAGCGAAAAACACACCGCAACAGAGCACGCAAACACGTAACACAACACAGAGTACACACACAATCACACCACAAACACCACAAAACACGCCCTTCCACAAAAGACAACGCACTTCACACGTAACACCAAACCCGACAAACACAGAACACATCACAGGAGAGATGCGCAACAGAAACACAGTACACACAACGCACACATTGAAACCAACATATCAACACACCACCACAACGCACAGCATAATACACAAATCACAGAGCACCACACAACTCACACAAGCGTCACACACAAATTAAACGTCACAACTCATAGCACGCACAACATCCTGCATTAACGTCACAGCACACAGACCGGTGCAAACCGTACATACCACACGTAAAGCCACACACTGCACACACTCAGGGAAGAGTCACAACAAACACAAGCAAACACCCACAAACACAAAGATATGGAGAACAAACCCCCAAACGCAACACGCAAAACAGCACAACATCTGAAACAACATACCCCTCAGACATCACAGGACATAAGGGCACCCAATTCTCACAAACCACGTTTAACTACGTACACACCACGCACACAATGGGGCACACACACAACACAAGCAAAACCACACACACATAACACCTCTCACCTCACACACATAACAATCAATCTCACACACAGAATCTCTCAAACACGTATCACAATCACACACGCAGAACACACACAACACATACAAAACCACAAGGAAAACACACAAACAACAATAAACGCACATAGCACACATTTCACACACTACGCACCCCCACTCACCACCGCACACAGACTCCCCACACACATATGTAAGCACGGGCTCCGCTCTGCAATGCACACACGCCAAACGTAACAGCACGGCAGTCACAGGGCACGCAGCCGACACAACAGAGCACATGTTCCTCACCAAACACACAAATCACATTTACGAGAGCACGGGTAGCACACGCAATGAGGCACACTGAGAAAGCACAACCACACACGGACAACACATCTTCACATCACAAACAGAGCAACTGCACACACTCAACCACACCAGCACAACGACACACAAGTCACAGTCACACACGCGGAACACACGATCCACACACAACACTCAAAAGTCCATACCATAGGCAAAATGCACGTAGACAACAAAGACAAATAGAACACATTTCACACACTACACGCTACGCACACCAACAACGCACAGACACACCACGCATACATCCTCACAAGGAGCACGCCGCAGAACACACGCACAACACAGAATCACGCAACACAATGGCCACAATACGAACACCACACCCTTCAAGGCACATGACCGTGCACAGTACGCACGAGAATCCTTCGCAGACCACGTAGTGCACACACCAAGAGACATGCCGAGCAGGCCCCAACCACACACAGTCAGTATCTCTCACATCATGTGCATAACCCAAACGTCCAGACACACACACACACACACACACACACTCACACACACACACAACCTCTCCGACACAACACACAAATCACAACGACGCACACACGACAGACACAACACATACAAGTCCACCCACTGCTGACGAGAACACATGCAGCGCACATAAAAAGCACAACACACAGCACACACAACCACAACATACAATACAGAGCACACGCAGACAGACCCGCACGCAGACAGCACCGGCCAAAACCCACACACACACACACACACACACACACACACACACACACAGCAAACACATGGACACAACACGTCCGACACAAGGCTAAATCAACGTCACACACAGTGCTCAAATTACACAGACCACCCAACATCTGCCCAGTATGCAACACACAGAAAGCATGTAGATGGCACTCACACAACCCAGAACACAGTGCATAACACAGCAGACCAAGGAAAAGACCAGACACATTTCACGCTGAACATTAGACCGTAAGCCACACACCAAACACAGAACACATACAACCGCCAACAGATAACTCATCAAAAAGACGCCAAATGTGCAGTGCACAGAGAACCACTCAACCCTCACAGCCCCACTCACAAATAGCAGCATCACACATCACACACCACGCAGTGGAAAAGACGCAGAACAGTGTACTCAACAAGCAGTAAGGAACCTATGCCACACATCTTACAGAAAACGTACACACAGAAACGGACAACACACAGCACAGAGGAAACAAGCCAGGCAGAAAGACCACACAGACAACACAACGCAAAACACACAAGGACACAGCGCAGCACAACAGAGAATACACACAGAATCACAGGAAAGCACCACAAACAACTCACTACCGTACGCCAACAACACGTACAGCACACAACACTATACACACAACCAACCCAAAACACACAAAAGAGATCAGCTGTATAGCCTTCCTACTGCAATGTTTACTAAGGTTGCTGTATCACCCAGGAGCAAGTTGCATGCAAGGGGAAACCGGCGTAGTGTTCTCTCAGGGAGGGTCTCCTCAGTGCGCGGTGGATTGTTTCCCCCAGCAGGGTTCGGCCTAAGGCTCCTCGGCAGCAGCTTCTGACACTTTACTACAAAGTATATTTACTTCAGGGCATATAGCTTTCACTCACCAGGACACTCCGGTTCTGCGCGTCCTCTCCTAGCACCCCCAGAAAACAAGGACCCCCGTGTGATCCCAAATCTGTGGAGAAGACAGCCAGGCACGCACGGCTTGCTTCAGTGTGTTAGAATGCACAAGTCGTAGGACTGCCCTCAAGCATTTAGCTTTGGAATCATAGCAAAGGATTCTTACTCCCTGCAGATCACAAAGACAGGGCTGGGCTGCACACGCTTAGGTCAGGCTGACGGAGTTCTGGCCCAGAGAAGAGCTTTGTTCTGACGAAAGGACGATCAGCTGAAGGAGTCCCAACAGCATCTTCCCTAAACCTCGTTGCAAGTTCCTATTCACTGCACACGTACCTCTTGGACTTCTTAAGGTGCATTCAGAGAGGAAACCCTGCACACCTACGTTTGGCCATTCCACTCCGTACGAGTTAGCGCAAAGTATCTGAACGTGTTAGATCGGCAAGTTAGAGCTCAGTCACCGCCGCCACCACCACCCCCAACCCCCAGAACGATTTCCATTGCCGGTTTGAATTAAGCTACAGTAGAGTTTTTCTTGACAGGGAGAGCGGGCTCCCGGTGCCGCCTGCTTTTCGACTGTTGAACAGGACGCCCATCCGTCCTGCTTCCAATGCTGTGCAGAGAGCTACTTGCTCTGCCTCTTCCCCTGAGGCTGGGCAGAAGACCTCTTCACAGTATCCTTGTGTCCGCGAGTACAAGTACGTGAAAGAAGCTGGCCTTGACACAGAAGTGTTTCGCTGTCAGTCTGGACGTGTCTGAGCAGCTAATCACTTGGACTGAGACAGCCTCAGAGCCTTCTCTGCAGGACAACAGCTCTGACGCCTTAGGGCCCATCCGTCATCCAGGCTTTGGAGAAGCTTGCACACACCTCTTGCTGACACGATGCTGAGGGACCAAAGCCAATGTGCACTTAGTTTTCGAAGCTCAGACTGTGGCAAGGGAGACCGGCTGACATACCCCGGCAGGCCAACCTGGGCCTCTCTGAGGCAGCCAGGCAGTAGCAGAGAAAAAGCGACTTTTTAAACTTCCAAGCTAAAGTCAGTGTATGCAGGCGTTTTTCTGACAGCCGGGCTTCCTCAGCAAGACCTCGCGTTACGGGCCACACAAGCGAGAGTCCGCCGCTCAGCAAAAGAGAGCTCCACACACAGCAGACTTCACTCAGGCACATGGAGCGTGGGCACACCGGACAGACACGGAAAGCACATTGCAAGCTCAGTTTCAGCTTCCACGGCAACGACTACGACGATTCCTTCAGTGGGGGCGTCCTGCACTGCTTTCTTTCACCCGCGTAAGCTGAATCCAAAGCTGACTTGCCTCCAACTGCTGTTTTTCCAAAGCATCTTGTTCGGCAACTTCCGTGTGGCCTGTGCTAAGGCCTAGTCGAATCCCACTTACTTACGTCTTTGACATAGAGTGTGTTCAGAGAAGACCGCCTTCTACTGCAATGCTCACTGTTTCCCCGTTGTCTCATAGGCGCAGATTGCATGCAAGGCGGAAGCAGCCAGGCGTTCTCTCAGGGAGAGTCTCCTCAATGCACGGTGGATTGTTTCCCCAGCAGAGTCTGGCAAATGGCCGTCATGCAGCAGTTTCCGACACATTACTGCAAAGGCATCTTCGGGGCATTGCTGTGAACGCGACGAGTTGGCTCTTTCCGTTCTCTTTGAGTGCCCTCAGGAAACAAGGCCCTCCTGGGGGGAATTACAAACCTGTGGAGCAAATGCACAGTCACTTAGAGGCTCTCTTCAGGGCGCTTGAATGCAGAAGTCTCTCGACACACGAACAGCACATCACACTAAACATCAACACCCCCCCCACACACCCACACACCGGGAACAGTACTGCACACAACACACATGAACCACGGATCTCAGAGTAAACACAACACGCACAGTGTGGCTCACTGACCAAGCATGACCACACAGAGCACACACCTCACAGATTACCCTCATCACTCAAACAGCCAACCGCACACACAACCTGTCAAACACAACCACACACAAATCGCAATCACACACGCGAAACGCACACCACACACGCAACACATAAAAACCCACACGCAACACACACACTAACCACAACAAAAAGAACGCCGAATTTAAGCAACACTCATTTCACACACTACACACGTCACTCCAAACACACATAAAACATACACCACACAGAGCCTCACAGAACACACAACACAAAGGACACAACGTGTTCAAGGCATATCAGACACAACACACAATGTCACACAGAACACCTTGAAATACACAGATGACACAACACACACACACAATGCACAAAACAGATAAGAATACACGCAGCACACATGCAACCGAGAACACGGTACGTCGTACATCACGCAACACACGTGCGGTCAGGTCACATCACATTAACACGAAACAGAGAACCATTCACAGACCAAGTAACTTTCTCAACCACGAACACAACACGCTCCACAGAAGAAGACGCCGAACATAACCACACACGAAGACAGACTCCAGGCACACAACACACATCCACCCACAAACACACCATTCACACAGCACTCCATAAAATACACACAGAACGCACACTACAAACAACAAGGTGCCCAAACTGCGCACATCACATACACAGCAGTCACAACACAGAAAGAACACAACACACAGGAAACACACACACAACCACATAAACACCGCCACGCACAATAAGCCAGCAGATCACAGTCTTCACAGCGAAAAACACACCGCAACAGAGCACGCAAACACGTAACACAACACAGAGTACACACACAATCACACCACAAACACCACAAAACACGCCCTTCCACAAAAGACAACGCACTTCACACGTAACACCAAACCCGACAAACACAGAACACATCACAGGAGAGATGCGCAACAGAAACACAGTACACACAACGCACACATTGAAACCAACATATCAACACACCACCACAACACACAGCATAATACACAAATCACAGAGCACCACACAACTCACACAAGCGTCACACACAAATTAAACGTCACAACTCATAGCACGCACAACATCCTGCATTAACGTCACAGCACACAGACCGGTGCAAACCGTACATACCACACGTAAAGCCACACACTGCACACACTCAGGGAAGAGCCACAACAAACACAAGCAAACTCCCACAAACACAAAGATATGGAGAACAAACCCCCAAACGCAACACGCAAAACAGCACAACATCTGAAACAACATACCCCTCAGACATCACAGGACATAAGGGCACCCAATTCTCACAAACCACGTTTAACTACGTACACACCACGCACACAATGGGGCACACACACAACACAAGCAAAACCACACACACATAACACCTCTCACCTCACACACATAACAATCAATCTCACACACAGAATCTCTCAAACACGTATCACAATCACACACGCAGAACACACACAACACATACAAAACCACAAGGAAAACACACAAACAACAATAAACGCACATAGCACACATTTCACACACTACGCACCCCCACTCACCACCGCACACAGACTCCCCACACACATATGTAAGCACGGGCTCCGCTCTGCAATGCACACACGCCAAACGTAACAGCACGGCAGTCACAGGGCACGCAGCCGACACAACAGAGCATATGTTCCTCACCAAACACACAAATCACATTTACGAGAGCACGGGTAGCACACGCAATGAGGCACACTGAGAAAGCACAACCACACACGGACAACACATCTTCACATCACAAACAGAGCAACTGCACACACTCAACCACACCAGCACAACGACACACAAGTCACAGTCACACACGCGGAACACACGATCCACACACAACACTCAAAAGTCCATACCATAGGCAAAATGCACGTAGACAACAAAGACAAATAGAACACATTTCACACACTACACGCTACGCACACCAACAACGCACAGACACACCACGCATACATCCTCACAAGGAGCACGCCGCAGAACACACGCACAACACAGAATCACGCAACACAATGGCCACAATACGAACACCACACCCTTCAAGGCACATGACCGTGCACAGTACGCACGAGAATCCTTCGCAGACCACGTAGTGCACACACCAAGAGACATGCCGAGCAGGCCCCAACCACACACAGTCAGTATCTCTCACATCATGTGCATAACCCAAACGTCCAGACACACACACACACACACACACACACTCACACACACACACAACCTCTCCGACTAAACACACAAATCACAACGACGCACACACGACAGACACAACACATACAAGTCCACCCACTGCTGACGAGAACACATGCAGCGCACATAAAAAGCACAACACACAGCACACACAACCACAACATACAATACAGAGCACACGCAGACAGACCCGCACGCAGACAGCACCGGCCAAAACCCACACACACACACACACACACACACACACACACACACACAGCAAACACATGGACACAACACGTCCGACACAAGGCTAAATCAACGTCACACACAGTGCTCAAATTACACAGACCACCCAACATCTGCCCAGTATGCAACACACAGAAAGCATGTAGATGGCACTCACACAACCCAGAACACAGTGCATAACACAGCAGACCAAGGAAAAGACCAGACACATTTCACGCTGAACATTAGACCGTAAGCCACACACCAAACACAGAACACATACAACCGCCAACAGATAACTCATCAAAAAGACGCCAAATGTGCAGTGCACAGAGAACCACTCAACCCTCACAGCCCCACTCACAAATAGCAGCATCACACATCACACACCACGCAGTGGAAAAGACGCAGAACAGTGTACTCAACAAGCAGTAAGGAACCTATGCCACACATCTTACAGAAAACGTACACACAGAAACGGACAACACACAGCACAGAGGAAACAAGCCAGGCAGAAAGACCACACAGACAACACAACGCAAAACACACAAGGACACAGCGCAGCACAACAGAGAATACACACAGAATCACAGGAAAGCACCACAAACAACTCACTACCGTACGCCAACAACACGTACAGCACACAACACTATACACACAACCAACCCAAAACACACAAAAGAGATCAGCTGTATAGCCTTCCTACTGCAATGTTTACTAAGGTTGCTGTATCACCCAGGAGCAAGTTGCATGCAAGGGGAAACCGGCGTAGTGTTCTCTCAGGGAGGGTCTCCTCAGTGCGCGGTGGATTGTTTCCCCCAGCAGGGTTCGGCCTAAGGCTCCTCGGCAGCAGCTTCTGACACTTTACTACAAAGTATATTTACTTCAGGGCATATAGCTTTCACTCACCAGGACACTCCGGTTCTGCGCGTCCTCTCCTAGCACCCCCAGAAAACAAGGACCCCCGTGTGATCCCAAATCTGTGGAGAAGACAGCCAGGCACGCACGGCTTGCTTCAGTGTGCTAGAATGCACAAGTCGTAGGACTGCCCTCAAGCATTTAGCTTTGGAATCATAGCAAAGGATTCTTACTCCCTGCAGATCACAAAGACAGGGCTGGGCTGCACACGCTTAGGTCAGGCTGACGGAGTTCTGGCCCAGAGAAGAGCTTTGTTCTGACGAAAGGACGATCAGCTGAAGGAGTCCCAACAGCATCTTCCCTAAACCTCGTTGCAAGTTCCTATTCACTGCACACGTACCTCTTGGACTTCTTAAGGTGCATTCAGAGAGGAAACCCTGCACACCTACGTTTGGCCATTCCACTCCGTACGAGTTAGCGCAAAGTATCTGAACGTGTTAGATCGGCAAGTTAGAGCTCAGTCACCGCCGCCACCACCACCCCCAACCCCCAGAACGATTTCCATTGCCGGTTTGAATTAAGCTACAGTAGAGTTTTTCTTGACAGGGAGAGCGGGCTCCCGGTGCCGCCTGCTTTTCGACTGTTGAACAGGACGCCCATCCGTCCTGCTTCCAATGCTGTGCAGAGAGCTACTTGCTCTGCCTCTTCCCCTGAGGCTGGGCAGAAGACCTCTTCACAGTATCCTTGTGTCCGCGAGTACAAGTACGTGAAAGAAGCTGGCCTTGACACAGAAGTGTTTCGCTGTCAGTCTGGACGTGTCTGAGCAGCTAATCACTTGGACTGAGACAGCCTCAGAGCCTTCTCTGCAGGACAACAGCTCTGACGCCTTAGGGCCCATCCGTCATCCAGGCTTTGGAGAAGCTTGCACACACCTCTTGCTGACACGATGCTGAGGGACCAAAGCCAATGTGCACTTAGTTTTCGAAGCTCAGACTGTGGCAAGGGAGACCGGCTGACATACCCCGGCAGGCCAACCTGGGCCTCTCTGAGGCAGCCAGGCAGTAGCAGAGAAAAAGCGACTTTTTAAACTTCCAAGCTAAAGTCAGTGTATGCAGGCGTTTTTCTGACAGCCGGGCTTCCTCAGCAAGACCTCGCGTTACGGGCCACACAAGCGAGAGTCCGCCGCTCAGCAAAAGAGAGCTCCACACACAGCAGACTTCACTCAGGCACATGGAGCGTGGGCACACCGGACAGACACGGAAAGCACATTGCAAGCTCAGTTTCAGCTTCCACGGCAACGACTACGACGATTCCTTCAGTGGGGGCGTCCTGCACTGCTTTCTTTCACCCGCGTAAGCTGAATCCAAAGCTGACTTGCCTCCAACTGCTGTTTTTCCAAAGCATCTTGTTCGGCAACTTCCGTGTGGCCTGTGCTAAGGCCTAGTCGAATCCCACTTACTTACGTCTTTGACATAGAGTGTGTTCAGAGAAGACCGCCTTCTACTGCAATGCTCACTGTTTCCCCGTTGTCTCATAGGCGCAGATTGCATGCAAGGCGGAAGCAGCCAGGCGTTCTCTCAGGGAGAGTCTCCTCAATGCACGGTGGATTGTTTCCCCAGCAGAGTCTGGCAAATGGCCGTCATGCAGCAGTTTCCGACACATTACTGCAAAGGCATCTTCGGGGCATTGCTGTGAACGCGACGAGTTGGCTCTTTCCGTTCTCTTTGAGTGCCCTCAGGAAACAAGGCCCTCCTGGGGGGAATTACAAACCTGTGGAGCAAATGCACAGTCACTTAGAGGCTCTCTTCAGGGCGCTTGAATGCAGAAGTCTCTCGACACACGAACAGCACATCACACTAAACATCAACACCCCCCCCACACACCCACACACCGGGAACAGTACTGCACACAACACACATGAACCACGGATCTCAGAGTAAACACAACACGCACAGTGTGGCTCACTGACCAAGCATGACCACACAGAGCACACACCTCACAGATTACCCTCATCACTCAAACAGCCAACCGCACACACAACCTGTCAAACACAACCACACACAAATCGCAATCACACACGCGAAACGCACACCACACACGCAACACATAAAAACCCACACGCAACACACACACTAACCACAACAAAAAGAACGCCGAATTTAAGCAACACTCATTTCACACACTACACACGTCACTCCAAACACACATAAAACATACACCACACAGAGCCTCACAGAACACACAACACAAAGGACACAACGTGTTCAAGGCATATCAGACACAACACACAATGTCACACAGAACACCTTGAAATACACAGATGACACAACACACACACACAATGCACAAAACAGATAAGAATACACGCAGCACACATGCAACCGAGAACACGGTACGTCGTACATCACGCAACACACGTGCGGTCAGGTCACATCACATTAACACGAAACAGAGAACCATTCACAGACCAAGTAACTTTCTCAACCACGAACACAACACGCTCCACAGAAGAAGACGCCGAACATAACCACACACGAAGACAGACTCCAGGCACACAACACACATCCACCCACAAACACACCATTCACACAGCACTCCATAAAATACACACAGAACGCACACTACAAACAACAAGGTGCCCAAACTGCGCACATCACATACACAGCAGTCACAACACAGAAAGAACACAACACACAGGAAACACACACACAACCACATAAACACCGCCACGCACAATAAGCCAGCAGATCACAGACTTCACAGCGAAAAACACACCGCAACAGAGCACGCAAACACGTAACACAACACAGAGTACACACACAATCACACCACAAACACCACAAAACACGCCCTTCCACAAAAGACAACGCACTTCACACGTAACACCAAACCCGACAAACACAGAACACATCACAGGAGAGATGCGCAACAGAAACACAGTACACACAACGCACACATTGAAACCAACATATCAACACACCACCACAACACACAGCATAATACACAAATCACAGAGCACCACACAACTCACACAAGCGTCACACACAAATTAAACGTCACAACTCATAGCACGCACAACATCCTGCATTAACGTCACAGCACACAGACCGGTGCAAACCGTACATACCACACGTAAAGCCACACACTGCACACACTCAGGGAAGAGCCACAACAAACACAAGCAAACACCCACAAACACAAAGATATGGAGAACAAACCCCCAAACGCAACACGCAAAACAGCACAACATCTGAAACAACATACCCCTCAGACATCACAGGACATAAGGGCACCCAATTCTCACAAACCACGTTTAACTACGTACACACCACGCACACAATGGGGCACACACACAACACAAGCAAAACCACACACACATAACACCTCTCACCTCACACACATAACAATCAATCTCACACACAGAATCTCTCAAACACGTATCACAATCACACACGCAGAACACACACAACACATACAAAACCACAAGGAAAACACACAAACAACAATAAACGCACATAGCACACATTTCACACACTACGCACCCCCACTCACCACCGCACACAGACTCCCCACACACATATGTAAGCACGGGCTCCGCTCTGCAATGCACACACGCCAAACGTAACAGCACGGCAGTCACAGGGCACGCAGCCGACACAACAGAGCACATGTTCCTCACCAAACACACAAATCACATTTACGAGAGCACGGGTAGCACACGCAATGAGGCACACTGAGAAAGCACAACCACACACGGACAACACATCTTCACATCACAAACAGAGCAACTGCACACACTCAACCACACCAGCACAACGACACACAAGTCACAGTCACACACGCGGAACACACGATCCACACACAACACTCAAAAGTCCATACCATAGGCAAAATGCACGTAGACAACAAAGACAAATAGAACACATTTCACACACTACACGCTACGCACACCAACAACGCACAGACACACCACGCATACATCCTCACAAGGAGCACGCCGCAGAACACACGCACAACACAGAATCACGCAACACAATGGCCACAATACGAACACCACACCCTTCAAGGCACATGACCGTGCACAGTACGCACGAGAATCCTTCGCAGACCACGTAGTGCACACACCAAGAGACATGCCGAGCAGGCCCCAACCACACACAGTCAGTATCTCTCACATCATGTGCATAACCCAAACGTCCAGACACACACACACACACACACACACTCACACACACACACAACCTCTCCGACACAACACACAAATCACAACGACGCACACACGACAGACACAACACATACAAGTCCACCCACTGCTGACGAGAACACATGCAGCGCACATAAAAAGCACAACACACAGCACACACAACCACAACATACAATACAGAGCACACGCAGACAGACCCGCACGCAGACAGCACCGGCCAAAACCCACAGACACACACACACACACACACACACACACACACAGAGCAAACACATGGACACAACACGTCCGACACAAGGCTAAATCAACGTCACACACAGTGCTCAAATTACACAGACCACCCAACATCTGCCCAGTATGCAACACACAGAAAGCATGTAGATGGCACTCACACAACCCAGAACACAGTGCATAACACAGCAGACCAAGGAAAAGACCAGACACATTTCACGCTGAACATTAGACCGTAAGCCACACACCAAACACAGAACACATACAACCGCCAACAGATAACTCATCAAAAAGACGCCAAATGTGCAGTGCACAGAGAACCACTCAACCCTCACAGCCCCACTCACAAATAGCAGCATCACACATCACACACCACGCAGTGGAAAAGACGCAGAACAGTGTACTCAACAAGCAGTAAGGAACCTATGCCACACATCTTACAGAAAACGTACACACAGAAACGGACAACACACAGCACAGAGGAAACAAGCCAGGCAGAAAGACCACACAGACAACACAACGCAAAACACACAAGGACACAGCGCAGCACAACAGAGAATACACACAGAATCACAGGAAAGCACCACAAACAACTCACTACCGTACGCCAACAACACGTACAGCACACAACACTATACACACAACCAACCCAAAACACACAAAAGAGATCAGCTGTATAGCCTTCCTACTGCAATGTTTACTAAGGTTGCTGTATCACCCAGGAGCAAGTTGCATGCAAGGGGAAACCGGCGTAGTGTTCTCTCAGGGAGGGTCTCCTCAGTGCGCGGTGGATTGTTTCCCCCAGCAGGGTTCGGCCTAAGGCTCCTCGGCAGCAGCTTCTGACACTTTACTACAAAGTATATTTACTTCAGGGCATATAGCTTTCACTCACCAGGACACTCCGGTTCTGCGCGTCCTCTCCTAGCACCCCCAGAAAACAAGGACCCCCGTGTGATCCCAAATCTGTGGAGAAGACAGCCAGGCACGCACGGCTTGCTTCAGTGTGCTAGAATGCACAAGTCGTAGGACTGCCCTCAAGCATTTAGCTTTGGAATCATAGCAAAGGATTCTTACTCCCTGCAGATCACAAAGACAGGGCTGGGCTGCACACGCTTAGGTCAGGCTGACGGAGTTCTGGCCCAGAGAAGAGCTTTGTTCTGACGAAAGGACGATCAGCTGAAGGAGTCCCAACAGCATCTTCCCTAAACCTCGTTGCAAGTTCCTATTCACTGCACACGTACCTCTTGGACTTCTTAAGGTGCATTCAGAGAGGAAACCCTGCACACCTACGTTTGGCCATTCCACTCCGTACGAGTTAGCGCAAAGTATCTGAACGTGTTAGATCGGCAAGTTAGAGCTCAGTCACCGCCGCCACCACCCCCCCCAACCCCCAGAACGATTTCCATTGCCGGTTTGAATTAAGCTACAGTAGAGTTTTTCTTGACAGGGAGAGCGGGCTCCCGGTGCCGCCTGCTTTTCGACTGTTGAACAGGACGCCCATCCGTCCTGCTTCCAATGCTGTGCAGAGAGCTACTTGCTCTGCCTCTTCCCCTGAGGCTGGGCAGAAGACCTCTTCACAGTATCCTTGTGTCCGCGAGTACAAGTACGTGAAAGAAGCTGGCCTTGACACAGAAGTGTTTCGCTGTCAGTCTGGACGTGTCTGAGCAGCTAATCACTTGGACTGAGACAGCCTCAGAGCCTTCTCTGCAGGACAACAGCTCTGACGCCTTAGGGCCCATCCGTCATCCAGGCTTTGGAGAAGCTTGCACACACCTCTTGCTGACACGATGCTGAGGGACCAAAGCCAATGTGCACTTAGTTTTCGAAGCTCAGACTGTGGCAAGGGAGACCGGCTGACATACCCCGGCAGGCCAACCTGGGCCTCTCTGAGGCAGCCAGGCAGTAGCAGAGAAAAAGCGACTTTTTAAACTTCCAAGCTAAAGTCAGTGTATGCAGGCGTTTTTCTGACAGCCGGGCTTCCTCAGCAAGACCTCGCGTAACGGGCCACACAAGCGAGAGTCCGCCGCTCAGCAAAAGAGAGCTCCACACACAGCAGACTTCACTCAGGCACATGGAGCGTGGGCACACCGGACAGACACGGAAAGCACATTGCAAGCTCAGTTTCAGCTTCCACGGCAACGACTACGACGATTCCTTCAGTGGGGGCGTCCTGCACTGCTTTCTTTCACCCGCGTAAGCTGAATCCAAAGCTGACTTGCCTCCAACTGCTGTTTTTCCAAAGCATCTTGTTCGGCAACTTCCGTGTGGCCTGTGCTAAGGCCTAGTCGAATCCCACTTACTTACGTCTTTGACATAGAGTGTGTTCAGAGAAGACCGCCTTCTACTGCAATGCTCACTGTTTCCCCGTTGTCTCATAGGCGCAGATTGCATGCAAGGCGGAAGCAGCCAGGCGTTCTCTCAGGGAGAGTCTCCTCAATGCACGGTGGATTGTTTCCCCAGCAGAGTCTGGCAAATGGCCGTCCTGCAGCAGTTTCCGACACATTACTGCAAAGGCATCTTCGGGGCATTGCTGTGAACGCGACGAGTTGGCTCTTTCCGTTCTCTTTGAGTGCCCTCAGGAAACAAGGCCCTCCTGGGGGGAATTACAAACCTGTGGAGCAAATGCACAGTCACTTAGAGGCTCTCTTCAGGGCGCTTGAATGCAGAAGTCTCTCGACACACGAACAGCACATCACACTAAACATCAACACCCCCCCCACACACCCACACACCGGGAACAGTACTGCACACAACACACATGAACCACGGATCTCAGAGTAAACACAACACGCACAGTGTGGCTCACTGACCAAGCATGACCACACAGAGCACACACCTCACAGATTACCCTCATCACTCAAACAGCCAACCGCACACACAACCTGTCAAACACAACCACACACAAATCGCAATCACACACGCGAAACGCACACCACACACGCAACACATAAAAACCCACACGCAACACACACACTAACCACAACAAAAAGAACGCCGAATTTAAGCAACACTCATTTCACACACTACACACGTCACTCCAAACACACATAAAACATACACCACACAGAGCCTCACAGAACACACAACACAAAGGACACAACGTGTTCAAGGCATATCAGACACAACACACAATGTCACACAGAACACCTTGAAATACACAGATGACACAACACACACACACAATGCACAAAACAGATAAGAATACACGCAGCACACATGCAACCGAGAACACGGTACGTCGTACATCACGCAACACACGTGCGGTCAGGTCACATCACATTAACACGAAACAGAGAACCATTCACAGACCAAGTAACTTTCTCAACCACGAACACAACACGCTCCACAGAAGAAGACGCCGAACATAACCACACACGAAGACAGACTCCAGGCACACAACACACATCCACCCACAAACACACCATTCACACAGCACTCCATAAAATACACACAGAACGCACACTACAAACAACAAGGTGCCCAAACTGCGCACATCACATACACAGCAGTCACAACACAGAAAGAACACAACACACAGGAAACACACACACAACCACATAAACACCGCCACGCACAATAAGCCAGCAGATCACAGACTTCACAGCGAAAAACACACCGCAACAGAGCACGCAAACACGTAACACAACACAGAGTACACACACAATCACACCACAAACACCACAAAACACGCCCTTCCACAAAAGACAACGCACTTCACACGTAACACCAAACCCGACAAACACAGAACACATCACAGGAGAGATGCGCAACAGAAACACAGTACACACAACGCACACATTGAAACCAACATATCAACACACCACCACAACACACAGCATAATACACAAATCACAGAGCACCACACAACTCACACAAGCGTCACACACAAATTAAACGTCACAACTCATAGCACGCACAACATCCTGCATTAACGTCACAGCACACAGACCGGTGCAAACCGTACATACCACACGTAAAGCCACACACTGCACACACTCAGGGAAGAGCCACAACAAACACAAGCAAACACCCACAAACACAAAGATATGGAGAACAAACCCCCAAACGCAACACGCAAAACAGCACAACATCTGAAACAACATACCCCTCAGACATCACAGGACATAAGGGCACCCAATTCTCACAAACCACGTTTAACTACGTACACACCACGCACACAATGGGGCACACACACAACACAAGCAAAACCACACACACATAACACCTCTCACCTCACACACATAACAATCAATCTCACACACAGAATCTCTCAAACACGTATCACAATCACACACGCAGAACACACACAACACATACAAAACCACAAGGAAAACACACAAACAACAATAAACGCACATAGCACACATTTCACACACTACGCACCCCCACTCACCACCGCACACAGACTCCCCACACACATATGTAAGCACGGGCTCCGCTCTGCAATGCACACACGCCAAACGTAACAGCACGGCAGTCACAGGGCACGCAGCCGACACAACAGAGCACATGTTCCTCACCAAACACACAAATCACATTTACGAGAGCACGGGTAGCACACGCAATGAGGCACACTGAGAAAGCACAACCACACACGGACAACACATCTTCACATCACAAACAGAGCAACTGCACACACTCAACCACACCAGCACAACGACACACAAGTCACAGTCACACACGCGGAACACACGATCCACACACAACACTCAAAAGTCCATACCATAGGCAAAATGCACGTAGACAACAAAGACAAATAGAACACATTTCACACACTACACGCTACGCACACCAACAACGCACAGACACACCACGCATACATCCTCACAAGGAGCACGCCGCAGAACACACGCACAACACAGAATCACGCAACACAATGGCCACAATACGAACACCACACCCTTCAAGGCACATGACCGTGCACAGTACGCACGAGAATCCTTCGCAGACCACGTAGTGCACACACCAAGAGACATGCCGAGCAGGCCCCAACCACACACAGTCAGTATCTCTCACATCATGTGCATAACCCAAACGTCCAGACACACACACACACACACACACACACTCACACACACACACAACCTCTCCGACACAACACACAAATCACAACGACGCACACACGACAGACACAACACATACAAGTCCACCCACTGCTGACGAGAACACATGCAGCGCACATAAAAAGCACAACACACAGCACACACAACCACAACATACAATACAGAGCACACGCAGACAGACCCGCACGCAGACAGCACCGGCCAAAACCCACACACACACACACACACACACACACACACACACAGCAAACACATGGACACAACACGTCCGACACAAGGCTAAATCAACGTCACACACAGTGCTCAAATTACACAGACCACCCAACATCTGCCCAGTATGCAACACACAGAAAGCATGTAGATGGCACTCACACAACCCAGAACACAGTGCATAACACAGCAGACCAAGGAAAAGACCAGACACATTTCACGCTGAACATTAGACCGTAAGCCACACACCAAACACAGAACACATACAACCGCCAACAGATAACTCATCAAAAAGACGCCAAATGTGCAGTGCACAGAGAACCACTCAACCCTCACAGCCCCACTCACAAATAGCAGCATCACACATCACACACCACGCAGTGGAAAAGACGCAGAACAGTGTACTCAACAAGCAGTAAGGAACCTATGCCACACATCTTACAGAAAACGTACACACAGAAACGGACAACACACAGCACAGAGGAAACAAGCCAGGCAGAAAGACCACACAGACAACACAACGCAAAACACACAAGGACACAGCGCAGCACAACAGAGAATACACACAGAATCACAGGAAAGCACCACAAACAACTCACTACCGTACGCCAACAACACGTACAGCACACAACACTATACACACAACCAACCCAAAACACACAAAAGAGATCAGCTGTATAGCCTTCCTACTGCAATGTTTACTAAGGTTGCTGTATCACCCAGGAGCAAGTTGCATGCAAGGGGAAACCGGCGTAGTGTTCTCTCAGGGAGGGTCTCCTCAGTGCGCGGTGGATTGTTTCCCCCAGCAGGGTTCGGCCTAAGGCTCCTCGGCAGCAGCTTCTGACACTTTACTACAAAGTATATTTACTTCAGGGCATATAGCTTTCACTCACCAGGACACTCCGGTTCTGCGCGTCCTCTCCTAGCACCCCCAGAAAACAAGGACCCCCGTGTGATCCCAAATCTGTGGAGAAGACAGCCAGGCACGCACGGCTTGCTTCAGTGTGCTAGAATGCACAAGTCGTAGGACTGCCCTCAAGCATTTAGCTTTGGAATCATAGCAAAGGATTCTTACTCCCTGCAGATCACAAAGACAGGGCTGGGCTGCACACGCTTAGGTCAGGCTGACGGAGTTCTGGCCCAGAGAAGAGCTTTGTTCTGACGAAAGGACGATCAGCTGAAGGAGTCCCAACAGCATCTTCCCTAAACCTCGTTGCAAGTTCCTATTCACTGCACACGTACCTCTTGGACTTCTTAAGGTGCATTCAGAGAGGAAACCCTGCACACCTACGTTTGGCCATTCCACTCCGTACGAGTTAGCGCAAAGTATCTGAACGTGTTAGATCGGCAAGTTAGAGCTCAGTCACCGCCGCCACCACCACCCCCAACCCCCAGAACGATTTCCATTGCCGGTTTGAATTAAGCTACAGTAGAGTTTTTCTTGACAGGGAGAGCGGGCTCCCGGTGCCGCCTGCTTTTCGACTGTTGAACAGGACGCCCATCCGTCCTGCTTCCAATGCTGTGCAGAGAGCTACTTGCTCTGCCTCTTCCCCTGAGGCTGGGCAGAAGACCTCTTCACAGTATCCTTGTGTCCGCGAGTACAAGTACGTGAAAGAAGCTGGCCTTGACACAGAAGTGTTTCGCTGTCAGTCTGGACGTGTCTGAGCAGCTAATCACTTGGACTGAGACAGCCTCAGAGCCTTCTCTGCAGGACAACAGCTCTGACGCCTTAGGGCCCATCCGTCATCCAGGCTTTGGAGAAGCTTGCACACACCTCTTGCTGACACGATGCTGAGGGACCAAAGCCAATGTGCACTTAGTTTTCGAAGCTCAGACTGTGGCAAGGGAGACCGGCTGACATACCCCGGCAGGCCAACCTGGGCCTCTCTGAGGCAGCCAGGCAGTAGCAGAGAAAAAGCGACTTTTTAAACTTCCAAGCTAAAGTCAGTGTATGCAGGCGTTTTTCTGACAGCCGGGCTTCCTCAGCAAGACCTCGCGTTAAGGGCCACACAAGCGAGAGTCCGCCGCTCAGCAAAAGAGAGCTCCACACACAGCAGACTTCACTCAGGCACATGGAGCGTGGGCACACCGGACAGACACGGAAAGCACATTGCAAGCTCAGTTTCAGCTTCCACGGCAACGACTACGACGATTCCTTCAGTGGGGGCGTCCTGCACTGCTTTCTTTCACCCGCGTAAGCTGAATCCAAAGCTGACTTGCCTCCAACTGCTGTTTTTCCAAAGCATCTTGTTCGGCAACTTCCGTGTGGCCTGTGCTAAGGCCTAGTCGAATCCCACTTACTTACGTCTTTGACATAGAGTGTGTTCAGAGAAGACCGCCTTCTACTGCAATGCTCACTGTTTCCCCGTTGTCTCATAGGCGCAGATTGCATGCAAGGCGGAAGCAGCCAGGCGTTCTCTCAGGGAGAGTCTCCTCAATGCACGGTGGATTGTTTCCCCAGCAGAGTCTGGCAAATGGCCGTCCTGCAGCAGTTTCCGACACATTACTGCAAAGGCATCTTCGGGGCATTGCTGTGAACGCGACGAGTTGGCTCTTTCCGTTCTCTTTGAGTGCCCTCAGGAAACAAGGCCCTCCTGGGGGGAATTACAAACCTGTGGAGCAAATGGACCAGTCACTTAGAGGCTCTCTTCAGGGCGCTTGAATGCAGAAGTCTCTCGACACACGAACAGCACATCACACTAAACATCAACACCCCCCCACACACACACCCACACACCGGGAACAGTACTGCACACAACACACATGAACCACGGATCTCAGAGTAAACACAACACGCACAGTGTGGCTCACTGACCAAGCATGACCACACAGAGCACACACCTCACAGATTACCCTCATCACTCAAACAGCCAACCGCACACACAACCTGTCAAACACAACCACACACAAATCGCAATCACACACGCGAAACGCACACCACACACGCAACACATAAAAACCCACACGCAACACACACACTAACCACAACAAAAAGAACGCCGAATTTAAGCAACACTCATTTCACACACTACACACGTCACTCCAAACACACATAAAACATACACCACACAGAGCCTCACAGAACACACAACACAAAGGACACAACGTGTTCAAGGCATATCAGACACAACACACAATGTCACACAGAACACCTTGAAATACACAGATGACACAACACACACACACAATGCACAAAACAGATAAGAATACACGCAGCACACATGCAACCGAGAACACGGTACGTCGTACATCACGCAACACACGTGCGGTCAGGTCACATCACATTAACACGAAACAGAGAACCATTCACAGACCAAGTAACTTTCTCAACCACGAACACAACACGCTCCACAGAAGAAGACGCCGAACATAACCACACACGAAGACAGACTCCAGGCACACAACACACATCCACCCACAACCACACCATTCACACAGCACTCCATAAAATACACACAGAACGCACACTACAAACAACAAGGTGCCCAAACTGCGCACATCACATACACAGCAGTCACAACACAGAAAGAACACAACACACAGGAAACACACACACAACCACATAAACACCGCCACGCACAATAAGCCAGCAGATCACAGACTTCACAGCGAAAAACACACCGCAACAGAGCACGCAAACACGTAACACAACACAGAGTACACACACAATCACACCACAAACACCACAAAACACGCCCTTCCACAAAAGACAACGCACTTCACACGTAACACCAAACCCGACAAACACAGAACACATCACAGGAGAGATGCGCAACAGAAACACAGTACACACAACGCACACATTGAAACCAACATATCAACACACCACCACAACACACAGCATAATACACAAATCACAGAGCACCACACAACTCACACAAGCGTCACACACAAATTAAACGTCACAACTCATAGCACGCACAACATCCTGCATTAACGTCACAGCACACAGACCGGTGCAAACCGTACATACCACACGTAAAGCCACACACTGCACACACTCAGGGAAGAGCCACAACAAACACAAGCAAACACCCACAAACACAAAGATATGGAGAACAAACCCCCAAACGCAACACGCAAAACAGCACAACATCTGAAACAACATACCCCTCAGACATCACAGGACATAAGGGCACCCAATTCTCACAAACCACGTTTAACTACGTACACACCACGCACACAATGGGGCACACACACAACACAAGCAAAACCACACACACATAACACCTCTCACCTCACACACATAACAATCAATCTCACACACAGAATCTCTCAAACACGTATCACAATCACACACGCAGAACACACACAACACATACAAAACCACAAGGAAAACACACAAACAACAATAAACGCACATAGCACACATTTCACACACTACGCACCCCCACTCACCACCGCACACAGACTCCCCACACACATATGTAAGCACGGGCTCCGCTCTGCAATGCACACACGCCAAACGTAACAGCACGGCAGTCACAGGGCACGCAGCCGACACAACAGAGCACATGTTCCTCACCAAACACACAAATCACATTTACGAGAGCACGGGTAGCACACGCAATGAGGCACACTGAGAAAGCACAACCACACACGGACAACACATCTTCACATCACAAACAGAGCAACTGCACACACTCAACCACACCAGCACAACGACACACAAGTCACAGTCACACACGCGGAACACACGATCCACACACAACACTCAAAAGTCCATACCATAGGCAAAATGCACGTAGACAACAAAGACAAATAGAACACATTTCACACACTACACGCTACGCACACCAACAACGCACAGACACACCACGCATACATCCTCACAAGGAGCACGCCGCAGAACACACGCACAACACAGAATCACGCAACACAATGGCCACAATACGAACACCACACCCTTCAAGGCACATGACCGTGCACAGTACGCACGAGAATCCTTCGCAGACCACGTAGTGCACACACCAAGAGACATGCCGAGCAGGCCCCAACCACACACAGTCAGTATCTCTCACATCATGTGCATAACCCAAACGTCCAGACACACACACACACACACACACACACTCACACACACACACAACCTCTCCGACACAACACACAAATCACAACGACGCACACACGACAGACACAACACATACAAGTCCACCCACTGCTGACGAGAACACATGCAGCGCACATAAAAAGCACAACACACAGCACACACAACCACAACATACAATACAGAGCACACGCAGACAGACCCGCACGCAGACAGCACCGGCCAAAACCCACAGACACACACACACACACACACACACACACACAGAGCAAACACATGGACACAACACGTCCGACACAAGGCTAAATCAACGTCACACACAGTGCTCAAATTACACAGACCACCCAACATCTGCCCAGTATGCAACACACAGAAAGCATGTAGATGGCACTCACACAACCCAGAACACAGTGCATAACACAGCAGACCAAGGAAAAGACCAGACACATTTCACGCTGAACATTAGACCGTAAGCCACACACCAAACACAGAACACATACAACCGCCAACAGATAACTCATCAAAAAGACGCCAAATGTGCAGTGCACAGAGAACCACTCAACCCTCACAGCCCCACTCACAAATAGCAGCATCACACATCACACACCACGCAGTGGAAAAGACGCAGAACAGTGTACTCAACAAGCAGTAAGGAACCTATGCCACACATCTTACAGAAAACGTACACACAGAAACGGACAACACACAGCACAGAGGAAACAAGCCAGGCAGAAAGACCACACAGACAACACAACGCAAAACACACAAGGACACAGCGCAGCACAACAGAGAATACACACAGAATCACAGGAAAGCACCACAAACAACTCACTACCGTACGCCAACAACACGTACAGCACACAACACTATACACACAACCAACCCAAAACACACAAAAGAGATCAGCTGTATAGCCTTCCTACTGCAATGTTTACTAAGGTTGCTGTATCACCCAGGAGCAAGTTGCATGCAAGGGGAAACCGGCGTAGTGTTCTCTCAGGGAGGGTCTCCTCAGTGCGCGGTGGATTGTTTCCCCCAGCAGGGTTCGGCCTAAGGCTCCTCGGCAGCAGCTTCTGACACTTTACTACAAAGTATATTTACTTCAGGGCATATAGCTTTCACTCACCAGGACACTCCGGTTCTGCGCGTCCTCTCCTAGCACCCCCAGAAAACAAGGACCCCCGTGTGATCCCAAATCTGTGGAGAAGACAGCCAGGCACGCACGGCTTGCTTCAGTGTGCTAGAATGCACAAGTCGTAGGACTGCCCTCAAGCATTTAGCTTTGGAATCATAGCAAAGGATTCTTACTCCCTGCAGATCACAAAGACAGGGCTGGGCTGCACACGCTTAGGTCAGGCTGACGGAGTTCTGGCCCAGAGAAGAGCTTTGTTCTGACGAAAGGACGATCAGCTGAAGGAGTCCCAACAGCATCTTCCCTAAACCTCGTTGCAAGTTCCTATTCACTGCACACGTACCTCTTGGACTTCTTAAGGTGCATTCAGAGAGGAAACCCTGCACACCTACGTTTGGCCATTCCACTCCGTACGAGTTAGCGCAAAGTATCTGAACGTGTTAGATCGGCAAGTTAGAGCTCAGTCACCGCCGCCACCACCACCCCCAACCCCCAGAACGATTTCCATTGCCGGTTTGAATTAAGCTACAGTAGAGTTTTTCTTGACAGGGAGAGCGGGCTCCCGGTGCCGCCTGCTTTTCGACTGTTGAACAGGACGCCCATCCGTCCTGCTTCCAATGCTGTGCAGAGAGCTACTTGCTCTGCCTCTTCCCCTGAGGCTGGGCAGAAGACCTCTTCACAGTATCCTTGTGTCCGCGAGTACAAGTACGTGAAAGAAGCTGGCCTTGACACAGAAGTGTTTCGCTGTCAGTCTGGACGTGTCTGAGCAGCTAATCACTTGGACTGAGACAGCCTCAGAGCCTTCTCTGCAGGACAACAGCTCTGACGCCTTAGGGCCCATCCGTCATCCAGGCTTTGGAGAAGCTTGCACACACCTCTTGCTGACACGATGCTGAGGGACCAAAGCCAATGTGCACTTAGTTTTCGAAGCTCAGACTGTGGCAAGGGAGACCGGCTGACATACCCCGGCAGGCCAACCTGGGCCTCTCTGAGGCAGCCAGGCAGTAGCAGAGAAAAAGCGACTTTTTAAACTTCCAAGCTAAAGTCAGTGTATGCAGGCGTTTTTCTGACAGCCGGGCTTCCTCAGCAAGACCTCGCGTTACGGGCCACACAAGCGAGAGTCCGCCGCTCAGCAAAAGAGAGCTCCACACACAGCAGACTTCACTCAGGCACATGGAGCGTGGGCACACCGGACAGACACGGAAAGCACATTGCAAGCTCAGTTTCAGCTTCCACGGCAACGACTACGACGATTCCTTCAGTGGGGGCGTCCTGCACTGCTTTCTTTCACCCGCGTAAGCTGAATCCAAAGCTGACTTGCCTCCAACTGCTGTTTTTCCAAAGCATCTTGTTCGGCAACTTCCGTGTGGCCTGTGCTAAGGCCTAGTCGAATCCCACTTACTTACGTCTTTGACATAGAGTGTGTTCAGAGAAGACCGCCTTCTACTGCAATGCTCACTGTTTCCCCGTTGTCTCATAGGCGCAGATTGCATGCAAGGCGGAAGCAGCCAGGCGTTCTCTCAGGGAGAGTCTCCTCAATGCACGGTGGATTGTTTCCCCAGCAGAGTCTGGCAAATGGCCGTCATGCAGCAGTTTCCGACACATTACTGCAAAGGCATCTTCGGGGCATTGCTGTGAACGCGACGAGTTGGCTCTTTCCGTTCTCTTTGAGTGCCCTCAGGAAACAAGGCCCTCCTGGGGGGAATTACAAACCTGTGGAGCAAATGCACAGTCACTTAGAGGCTCTCTTCAGGGCGCTTGAATGCAGAAGTCTCTCGACACACGAACAGCACATCACACTAAACATCAACACCCCCCACACACACCCACACACCGGGAACAGTACTGCACACAACACACATGAACCACGGATCTCAGAGTAAACACAACACGCACAGTGTGGCTCACTGACCAAGCATGACCACACAGAGCACACACCTCACAGATTACCCTCATCACTCAAACAGCCAACCGCACACACAACCTGTCAAACACAACCACACACAAATCGCAATCACACACGCGAAACGCACACCACACACGCAACACATAAAAACCCACACGCAACACACACACTAACCACAACAAAAAGAACGCCGAATTTAAGCAACACTCATTTCACACACTACACACGTCACTCCAAACACACATAAAACATACACCACACAGAGCCTCACAGAACACACAACACAAAGGACACAACGTGTTCAAGGCATATCAGACACAACACACAATGTCACACAGAACACCTTGAAATACACAGATGACACAACACACACACACAATGCACAAAACAGATAAGAATACACGCAGCACACATGCAACCGAGAACACGGTACGTCGTACATCACGCAACACACGTGCGGTCAGGTCACATCACATTAACACGAAACAGAGAACCATTCACAGACCAAGTAACTTTCTCAACCACGAACACAACACGCTCCACAGAAGAAGACGCCGAACATAACCACACACGAAGACAGACTCCAGGCACACAACACACATCCACCCACAAACACACCATTCACACAGCACTCCATAAAATACACACAGAACGCACACTACAAACAACAAGGTGCCCAAACTGCGCACATCACATACACAGCAGTCACAACACAGAAAGAACACAACACACAGGAAACACACACACAACCACATAAACACCGCCACGCACAATAAGCCAGCAGATCACAGACTTCACAGCGAAAAACACACCGCAACAGAGCACGCAAACACGTAACACAACACAGAGTACACACACAATCACACCACAAACACCACAAAACACGCCCTTCCACAAAAGACAACGCACTTCACACGTAACACCAAACCCGACAAACACAGAACACATCACAGGAGAGATGCGCAACAGAAACACAGTACACACAACGCACACATTGAAACCAACATATCAACACACCACCACAACACACAGCATAATACACAAATCACAGAGCACCACACAACTCACACAAGCGTCACACACAAATTAAACGTCACAACTCATAGCACGCACAACATCCTGCATTAACGTCACAGCACACAGACCGGTGCAAACCGTACATACCACACGTAAAGCCACACACTGCACACACTCAGGGAAGAGCCACAACAAACACAAGCAAACACCCACAAACACAAAGATATGGAGAACAAACCCCCAAACGCAACACGCAAAACAGCACAACATCTGAAACAACATACCCCTCAGACATCACAGGACATAAGGGCACCCAATTCTCACAAACCACGTTTAACTACGTACACACCACGCACACAATGGGGCACACACACAACACAAGCAAAACCACACACACATAACACCTCTCACCTCACACACATAACAATCAATCTCACACACAGAATCTCTCAAACACGTATCACAATCACACACGCAGAACACACACAACACATACAAAACCACACGGAAAACACACAAACAACAATAAACGCACATAGCACACATTTCACACACTACGCACCCCCACTCACCACCGCACACAGACTCCCCACACACATATGTAAGCACGGGCTCCGCTCTGCAATGCACACACGCCAAACGTAACAGCACGGCAGTCACAGGGCACGCAGCCGACACAACAGAGCACATGTTCCTCACCAAACACACAAATCACATTTACGAGAGCACGGGTAGCACACGCAATGAGGCACACTGAGAAAGCACAACCACACACGGACAACACATCTTCACATCACAAACAGAGCAACTGCACACACTCAACCACACCAGCACAACGACACACAAGTCACAGTCACACACGCGGAACACACGATCCACACACAACACTCAAAAGTCCATACCATAGGCAAAATGCACGTAGACAACAAAGACAAATAGAACACATTTCACACACTACACGCTACGCACACCAACAACGCACAGACACACCACGCATACATCCTCACAAGGAGCACGCCGCAGAACACACGCACAACACAGAATCACGCAACACAATGGCCACAATACGAACACCACACCCTTCAAGGCACATGACCGTGCACAGTACGCACGAGAATCCTTCGCAGACCACGTAGTGCACACACCAAGAGACATGCCGAGCAGGCCCCAACCACACACAGTCAGTATCTCTCACATCATGTGCATAACCCAAACGTCCAGACACACACACACACACACACACACACTCACACACACACACAACCTCTCCGACACAACACACAAATCACAACGACGCACACACGACAGACACAACACATACAAGTCCACCCACTGCTGACGAGAACACATGCAGCGCACATAAAAAGCACAACACACAGCACACACAACCACAACATACAATACAGAGCACACGCAGACAGACCCGCACGCAGACAGCACCGGCCAAAACCCACACACACACACACACACACACACACACACACAGCAAACACATGGACACAACACGTCCGACACAAGGCTAAATCAACGTCACACACAGTGCTCAAATTACACAGACCACCCAACATCTGCCCAGTATGCAACACACAGAAAGCATGTAGATGGCACTCACACAACCCAGAACACAGTGCATAACACAGCAGACCAAGGAAAAGACCAGACACATTTCACGCTGAACATTAGACCGTAAGCCACACACCAAACACAGAACACATACAACCGCCAACAGATAACTCATCAAAAAGACGCCAAATGTGCAGTGCACAGAGAACCACTCAACCCTCACAGCCCCACTCACAAATAGCAGCATCACACATCACACACCACGCAGTGGAAAAGACGCAGAACAGTGTACTCAACAAGCAGTAAGGAACCTATGCCACACATCTTACAGAAAACGTACACACAGAAACGGACAACACACAGCACAGAGGAAACAAGCCAGGCAGAAAGACCACACAGACAACACAACGCAAAACACACAAGGACACAGCGCAGCACAACAGAGAATACACACAGAATCACAGGAAAGCACCACAAACAACTCACTACCGTACGCCAACAACACGTACAGCACACAACACTATACACACAACCAACCCAAAACACACAAAAGAGATCAGCTGTATAGCCTTCCTACTGCAATGTTTACTAAGGTTGCTGTATCACCCAGGAGCAAGTTGCATGCAAGGGGAAACCGGCGTAGTGTTCTCTCAGGGAGGGTCTCCTCAGTGCGCGGTGGATTGTTTCCCCCAGCAGGGTTCGGCCTAAGGCTCCTCGGCAGCAGCTTCTGACACTTTACTACAAAGTATATTTACTTCAGGGCATATAGCTTTCACTCACCAGGACACTCCGGTTCTGCGCGTCCTCTCCTAGCACCCCCAGAAAACAAGGACCCCCGTGTGATCCCAAATCTGTGGAGAAGACAGCCAGGCACGCACGGCTTGCTTCAGTGTGCTAGAATGCACAAGTCGTAGGACTGCCCTCAAGCATTTAGCTTTGGAATCATAGCAAAGGATTCTTACTCCCTGCAGATCACAAAGACAGGGCTGGGCTGCACACGCTTAGGTCAGGCTGACGGAGTTCTGGCCCAGAGAAGAGCTTTGTTCTGACGAAAGGACGATCAGCTGAAGGAGTCCCAACAGCATCTTCCCTAAACCTCGTTGCAAGTTCCTATTCACTGCACACGTACCTCTTGGACTTCTTAAGGTGCATTCAGAGAGGAAACCCTGCACACCTACGTTTGGCCATTCCACTCCGTACGAGTTAGCGCAAAGTATCTGAACGTGTTAGATCGGCAAGTTAGAGCTCAGTCACCGCCGCCACCACCACCCCCAACCCCCAGAACGATTTCCATTGCCGGTTTGAATTAAGCTACAGTAGAGTTTTTCTTGACAGGGAGAGCGGGCTCCCGGTGCCGCCTGCTTTTCGACTGTTGAACAGGACGCCCATCCGTCCTGCTTCCAATGCTGTGCAGAGAGCTACTTGCTCTGCCTCTTCCCCTGAGGCTGGGCAGAAGACCTCTTCACAGTATCCTTGTGTCCGCGAGTACAAGTACGTGAAAGAAGCTGGCCTTGACACAGAAGTGTTTCGCTGTCAGTCTGGACGTGTCTGAGCAGCTAATCACTTGGACTGAGACAGCCTCAGAGCCTTCTCTGCAGGACAACAGCTCTGACGCCTTAGGGCCCATCCGTCATCCAGGCTTTGGAGAAGCTTGCACACACCTCTTGCTGACACGATGCTGAGGGACCAAAGCCAATGTGCACTTAGTTTTCGAAGCTCAGACTGTGGCAAGGGAGACCGGCTGACATACCCCGGCAGGCCAACCTGGGCCTCTCTGAGGCAGCCAGGCAGTAGCAGAGAAAAAGCGACTTTTTAAACTTCCAAGCTAAAGTCAGTGTATGCAGGCGTTTTTCTGACAGCCGGGCTTCCTCAGCAAGACCTCGCGTTACGGGCCACACAAGCGAGAGTCCGCCGCTCAGCAAAAGAGAGCTCCACACACAGCAGACTTCACTCAGGCACATGGAGCGTGGGCACACCGGACAGACACGGAAAGCACATTGCAAGCTCAGTTTCAGCTTCCACGGCAACGACTACGACGATTCCTTCAGTGGGGGCGTCCTGCACTGCTTTCTTTCACCCGCGTAAGCTGAATCCAAAGCTGACTTGCCTCCAACTGCTGTTTTTCCAAAGCATCTTGTTCGGCAACTTCCGTGTGGCCTGTGCTAAGGCCTAGTCGAATCCCACTTACTTACGTCTTTGACATAGAGTGTGTTCAGAGAAGACCGCCTTCTACTGCAATGCTCACTGTTTCCCCGTTGTCTCATAGGCGCAGATTGCATGCAAGGCGGAAGCAGCCAGGCGTTCTCTCAGGGAGAGTCTCCTCAATGCACGGTGGATTGTTTCCCCAGCAGAGTCTGGCAAATGGCCGTCATGCAGCAGTTTCCGACACATTACTGCAAAGGCATCTTCGGGGCATTGCTGTGAACGCGACGAGTTGGCTCTTTCCGTTCTCTTTGAGTGCCCTCAGGAAACAAGGCCCTCCTGGGGGGAATTACAAACCTGTGGAGCAAATGCACAGTCACTTAGAGGCTCTCTTCAGGGCGCTTGAATGCAGAAGTCTCTCGACACACGAACAGCACATCACACTAAACATCAACACCCCCCCCACACACCCACACACCGGGAACAGTACTGCACACAACACACATGAACCACGGATCTCAGAGTAAACACAACACGCACAGTGTGGCTCACTGACCAAGCATGACCACACAGAGCACACACCTCACAGATTACCCTCATCACTCAAACAGCCAACCGCACACACAACCTGTCAAACACAACCACACACAAATCGCAATCACACACGCGAAACGCACACCACACACGCAACACATAAAAACCCACACGCAACACACACACTAACCACAACAAAAAGAACGCCGAATTTAAGCAACACTCATTTCACACACTACACACGTCACTCCAAACACACATAAAACATACACCACACAGAGCCTCACAGAACACACAACACAAAGGACACAACGTGTTCAAGGCATATCAGACACAACACACAATGTCACACAGAACACCTTGAAATACACAGATGACACAACACACACACACAATGCACAAAACAGATAAGAATACACGCAGCACACATGCAACCGAGAACACGGTACGTCGTACATCACGCAACACACGTGCGGTCAGGTCACATCACATTAACACGAAACAGAGAACCATTCACAGACCAAGTAACTTTCTCAACCACGAACACAACACGCTCCACAGAAGAAGACGCCGAACATAACCACACACGAAGACAGACTCCAGGCACACAACACACATCCACCCACAAACACACCATTCACACAGCACTCCATAAAATACACACAGAACGCACACTACAAACAACAAGGTGCCCAAACTGCGCACATCACATACACAGCAGTCACAACACAGAAAGAACACAACACACAGGAAACACACACACAACCACATAAACACCGCCACGCACAATAAGCCAGCAGATCACAGACTTCACAGCGAAAAACACACCGCAACAGAGCACGCAAACACGTAACACAACACAGAGTACACACACAATCACACCACAAACACCACAAAACACGCCCTTCCACAAAAGACAACGCACTTCACACGTAACACCAAACCCGACAAACACAGAACACATCACAGGAGAGATGCGCAACAGAAACACAGTACACACAACGCACACATTGAAACCAACATATCAACACACCACCACAACACACAGCATAATACACAAATCACAGAGCACCACACAACTCACACAAGCGTCACACACAAATTAAACGTCACAACTCATAGCACGCACAACATCCTGCATTAACGTCACAGCACACAGACCGGTGCAAACCGTACATACCACACGTAAAGCCACACACTGCACACACTCAGGGAAGAGCCACAACAAACACAAGCAAACACCCACAAACACAAAGATATGGAGAACAAACCCCCAAACGCAACACGCAAAACAGCACAACATCTGAAACAACATACCCCTCAGACATCACAGGACATAAGGGCACCCAATTCTCACAAACCACGTTTAACTACGTACACACCACGCACACAATGGGGCACACACACAACACAAGCAAAACCACACACACATAACACCTCTCACCTCACACACATAACAATCAATCTCACACACAGAATCTCTCAAACACGTATCACAATCACACACGCAGAACACACACAACACATACAAAACCACAAGGAAAACACACAAACAACAATAAACGCACATAGCACACATTTCACACACTACGCACCCCCACTCACCACCGCACACAGACTCCCCACACACATATGTAAGCACGGGCTCCGCTCTGCAATGCACACACGCCAAACGTAACAGCACGGCAGTCACAGGGCACGCAGCCGACACAACAGAGCACATGTTCCTCACCAAACACACAAATCACATTTACGAGAGCACGGGTAGCACACGCAATGAGGCACACTGAGAAAGCACAACCACACACGGACAACACATCTTCACATCACAAACAGAGCAACTGCACACACTCAACCACACCAGCACAACGACACACAAGTCACAGTCACACACGCGGAACACACGATCCACACACAACACTCAAAAGTCCATACCATAGGCAAAATGCACGTAGACAACAAAGACAAATAGAACACATTTCACACACTACACGCTACGCACACCAACAACGCACAGACACACCACGCATACATCCTCACAAGGAGCACGCCGCAGAACACACGCACAACACAGAATCACGCAACACAATGGCCACAATACGAACACCACACCCTTCAAGGCACATGACCGTGCACAGTACGCACGAGAATCCTTCGCAGACCACGTAGTGCACACACCAAGAGACATGCCGAGCAGGCCCCAACCACACACAGTCAGTATCTCTCACATCATGTGCATAACCCAAACGTCCAGACACACACACACACACACACACACACTCACACACACACACAACCTCTCCGACACAACACACAAATCACAACGACGCACACACGACAGACACAACACATACAAGTCCACCCACTGCTGACGAGAACACATGCAGCGCACATAAAAAGCACAACACACAGCACACACAACCACAACATACAATACAGAGCACACGCAGACAGACCCGCACGCAGACAGCACCGGCCAAAACCCCCACACACACACACACACACACACACACACACAGCAAACACATGGACACAACACGTCCGACACAAGGCTAAATCAACGTCACACACAGTGCTCAAATTACACAGACCACCCAACATCTGCCCAGTATGCAACACACAGAAAGCATGTAGATGGCACTCACACAACCCAGAACACAGTGCATAACACAGCAGACCAAGGAAAAGACCAGACACATTTCACGCTGAACATTAGACCGTAAGCCACACACCAAACACAGAACACATACAACCGCCAACAGATAACTCATCAAAAAGACGCCAAATGTGCAGTGCACAGAGAACCACTCAACCCTCACAGCCCCACTCACAAATAGCAGCATCACACATCACACACCACGCAGTGGAAAAGACGCAGAACAGTGTACTCAACAAGCAGTAAGGAACCTATGCCACACATCTTACAGAAAACGTACACACAGAAACGGACAACACACAGCACAGAGGAAACAAGCCAGGCAGAAAGACCACACAGACAACACAACGCAAAACACACAAGGACACAGCGCAGCACAACAGAGAATACACACAGAATCACAGGAAAGCACCACAAACAACTCACTACCGTACGCCAACAACACGTACAGCACACAACACTATACACACAACCAACCCAAAACACACAAAAGAGATCAGCTGTATAGCCTTCCTACTGCAATGTTTACTAAGGTTGCTGTATCACCCAGGAGCAAGTTGCATGCAAGGGGAAACCGGCGTAGTGTTCTCTCAGGGAGGGTCTCCTCAGTGCGCGGTGGATTGTTTCCCCCAGCAGGGTTCGGCCTAAGGCTCCTCGGCAGCAGCTTCTGACACTTTACTACAAAGTATATTTACTTCAGGGCATATAGCTTTCACTCACCAGGACACTCCGGTTCTGCGCGTCCTCTCCTAGCACCCCCAGAAAACAAGGACCCCCGTGTGATCCCAAATCTGTGGAGAAGACAGCCAGGCACGCACGGCTTGCTTCAGTGTGCTAGAATGCACAAGTCGTAGGACTGCCCTCAAGCATTTAGCTTTGGAATCATAGCAAAGGATTCTTACTCCCTGCAGATCACAAAGACAGGGCTGGGCTGCACACGCTTAGGTCAGGCTGACGGAGTTCTGGCCCAGAGAAGAGCTTTGTTCTGACGAAAGGACGATCAGCTGAAGGAGTCCCAACAGCATCTTCCCTAAACCTCGTTGCAAGTTCCTATTCACTGCACACGTACCTCTTGGACTTCTTAAGGTGCATTCAGAGAGGAAACCCTGCACACCTACGTTTGGCCATTCCACTCCGTACGAGTTAGCGCAAAGTATCTGAACGTGTTAGATCGGCAAGTTAGAGCTCAGTCACCGCCGCCACCACCACCCCCAACCCCCAGAACGATTTCCATTGCCGGTTTGAATTAAGCTACAGTAGAGTTTTTCTTGACAGGGAGAGCGGGCTCCCGGTGCCGCCTGCTTTTCGACTGTTGAACAGGACGCCCATCCGTCCTGCTTCCAATGCTGTGCAGAGAGCTACTTGCTCTGCCTCTTCCCCTGAGGCTGGGCAGAAGACCTCTTCACAGTATCCTTGTGTCCGCGAGTACAAGTACGTGAAAGAAGCTGGCCTTGACACAGAAGTGTTTCGCTGTCAGTCTGGACGTGTCTGAGCAGCTAATCACTTGGACTGAGACAGCCTCAGAGCCTTCTCTGCAGGACAACAGCTCTGACGCCTTAGGGCCCATCCGTCATCCAGGCTTTGGAGAAGCTTGCACACACCTCTTGCTGACACGATGCTGAGGGACCAAAGCCAATGTGCACTTAGTTTTCGAAGCTCAGACTGTGGCAAGGGAGACCGGCTGACATACCCCGGCAGGCCAACCTGGGCCTCTCTGAGGCAGCCAGGCAGTAGCAGAGAAAAAGCGACTTTTTAAACTTCCAAGCTAAAGTCAGTGTATGCAGGCGTTTTTCTGACAGCCGGGCTTCCTCAGCAAGACCTCGCGTTACGGGCCACACAAGCGAGAGTCCGCCGCTCAGCAAAAGAGAGCTCCACACACAGCAGACTTCACTCAGGCACATGGAGCGTGGGCACACCGGACAGACACGGAAAGCACATTGCAAGCTCAGTTTCAGCTTCCACGGCAACGACTACGACGATTCCTTCAGTGGGGGCGTCCTGCACTGCTTTCTTTCACCCGCGTAAGCTGAATCCAAAGCTGACTTGCCTCCAACTGCTGTTTTTCCAAAGCATCTTGTTCGGCAACTTCCGTGTGGCCTGTGCTAAGGCCTAGTCGAATCCCACTTACTTACGTCTTTGACATAGAGTGTGTTCAGAGAAGACCGCCTTCTACTGCAATGCTCACTGTTTCCCCGTTGTCTCATAGGCGCAGATTGCATGCAAGGCGGAAGCAGCCAGGCGTTCTCTCAGGGAGAGTCTCCTCAATGCACGGTGGATTGTTTCCCCAGCAGAGTCTGGCAAATGGCCGTCCTGCAGCAGTTTCCGACACATTACTGCAAAGGCATCTTCGGGGCATTGCTGTGAACGCGACGAGTTGGCTCTTTCCGTTCTCTTTGAGTGCCCTCAGGAAACAAGGCCCTCCTGGGGGGAATTACAAACCTGTGGAGCAAATGCACAGTCACTTAGAGGCTCTCTTCAGGGCGCTTGAATGCAGAAGTCTCTCGACACACGAACAGCACATCACACTAAACATCAACACCCCCCCCACACACCCACACACCGGGAACAGTACTGCACACAACACACATGAACCACGGATCTCAGAGTAAACACAACACGCACAGTGTGGCTCACTGACCAAGCATGACCACACAGAGCACACACCTCACAGATTACCCTCATCACTCAAACAGCCAACCGCACACACAACCTGTCAAACACAACCACACACAAATCGCAATCACACACGCGAAACGCACACCACACACGCAACACATAAAAACCCACACGCAACACACACACTAACCACAACAAAAAGAACGCCGAATTTAAGCAACACTCATTTCACACACTACACACGTCACTCCAAACACACATAAAACATACACCACACAGAGCCTCACAGAACACACAACACAAAGGACACAACGTGTTCAAGGCATATCAGACACAACACACAATGTCACACAGAACACCTTGAAATACACAGATGACACAACACACACACACAATGCACAAAACAGATAAGAATACACGCAGCACACATGCAACCGAGAACACGGTACGTCGTACATCACGCAACACACGTGCGGTCAGGTCACATCACATTAACACGAAACAGAGAACCATTCACAGACCAAGTAACTTTCTCAACCACGAACACAACACGCTCCACAGAAGAAGACGCCGAACATAACCACACACGAAGACAGACTCCAGGCACACAACACACATCCACCCACAACCACACCATTCACACAGCACTCCATAAAATACACACAGAACGCACACTACAAACAACAAGGTGCCCAAACTGCGCACATCACATACACAGCAGTCACAACACAGAAAGAACACAACACACAGGAAACACACACACAACCACATAAACACCGCCACGCACAATAAGCCAGCAGATCACAGACTTCACAGCGAAAAACACACCGCAACAGAGCACGCAAACACGTAACACAACACAGAGTACACACACAATCACACCACAAACACCACAAAACACGCCCTTCCACAAAAGACAACGCACTTCACACGTAACACCAAACCCGACAAACACAGAACACATCACAGGAGAGATGCGCAACAGAAACACAGTACACACAACGCACACATTGAAACCAACATATCAACACACCACCACAACACACAGCATAATACACAAATCACAGAGCACCACACAACTCATACAAGCGTCACACACAAATTAAACGTCACAACTCATAGCACGCACAACATCCTGCATTAACGTCACAGCACACAGACCGGTGCAAACCGTACATACCACACGTAAAGCCACACACTGCACACACTCAGGGAAGAGCCACAACAAACACAAGCAAACACCCACAAACACAAAGATATGGAGAACAAACCCCCAAACGCAACACGCAAAACAGCACAACATCTGAAACAACATACCCCTCAGACATCACAGGACATAAGGGCACCCAATTCTCACAAACCACGTTTAACCACGTACACACCACGCACACAATAGGGCACACACACAACACAAGCAAAACCACACACACATAACACCTCTCACCTCACACACATAACAATCAATCTCACACACAGAATCTCTCAAACACGTATCACAATCACACACGCAGAACACACACAACACATACAAAACCACACGGAAAACACACAAACAACAATAAACGCACATAGCACACATTTCACACACTACGCACCCCCACTCACCACCGCACACAGACTCCCCACACACATATGTACGCACGGGCTCCGCTCTGCAATGCACACACGCCAAACGTAACAGCACGGCAGTCACAGGGCACGCAGCCGACACAACAGAGCACATGTTCCTCACCAAACACACAAATCACATTTACGAGAGCACGGGTAGCACACGCAATGAGGCACACTGAGAAAGCACAACCACACACGGACAACACATCTTCACATCACAAACAGAGCAACTGCACACACTCAACCACACCAGCACAACGACACACAAGTCACAGTCACACACGCGGAACACACGATCCACACACAACACTCAAAAGTCCATACCATAGGCAAAATGCACGTAGACAACAAAGACAAATAGAACACATTTCACACACTACACGCTACGCACACCAACAACGCACAGACACACCACGCATACATCCTCACAAGGAGCACGCCGCAGAACACACGCACAACACAGAATCACGCAACACAATGGCCACAATACGAACACCACACCCTTCAAGGCACATGACCGTGCACAGTACGCACGAGAATCCTTCGCAGACCACGTAGTGCACACACCAAGAGACATGCCGAGCAGGCCCCAACCACACACAGTCAGTATCTCTCACATCATGTGCATAACCCAAACGTCCAGACACACACACACACACACACACACACTCACACACACACACAACCTCTCCGACACGACACACAAATCACAACGACGCACACACGACAGACACAACACATACAAGTCCACCCACTGCTGACGAGAACACATGCAGCGCACATAAAAAGCACAACACACAGCACACACAACCACAACATACAATACAGAGCACACGCAGACAGACCCGCACGCAGACAGCACCGGCCAAAACCCACAGACACACACACACACACACACACACACACACAGAGCAAACACATGGACACAACACGTCCGACACAAGGCTAAATCAACGTCACACACAGTGCTCAAATTACACAGACCACCCAACATCTGCCCAGTATGCAACACACAGAAAGCATGTAGATGGCACTCACACAACCCAGAACACAGTGCATAACACAGCAGACCAAGGAAAAGACCAGACACATTTCACGCTGAACATTAGACCGTAAGCCACACACCAAACACAGAACACATACAACCGCCAACAGATAACTCATCAAAAAGACGCCAAATGTGCAGTGCACAGAGAACCACTCAACCCTCACAGCCCCACTCACAAATAGCAGCATCACACATCACACACCACGCAGTGGAAAAGACGCAGAACAGTGTACTCAACAAGCAGTAAGGAACCTATGCCACACATCTTACAGAAAACGTACACACAGAAACGGACAACACACAGCACAGAGGAAACAAGCCAGGCAGAAAGACCACACAGACAACACAACGCAAAACACACAAGGACACAGCGCAGCACAACAGAGAATACACACAGAATCACAGGAAAGCACCACAAACAACTCACTACCGTACGCCAACAACACGTACAGCACACAACACTATACACACAACCAACCCAAAACACACAAAAGAGATCAGCTGTATAGCCTTCCTACTGCAATGTTTACTAAGGTTGCTGTATCACCCAGGAGCAAGTTGCATGCAAGGGGAAACCGGCGTAGTGTTCTCTCAGGGAGGGTCTCCTCAGTGCGCGGTGGATTGTTTCCCCCAGCAGGGTTCGGCCTAAGGCTCCTCGGCAGCAGCTTCTGACACTTTACTACAAAGTATATTTACTTCAGGGCATATAGCTTTCACTCACCAGGACACTCCGGTTCTGCGCGTCCTCTCCTAGCACCCCCAGAAAACAAGGACCCCCGTGTGATCCCAAATCTGTGGAGAAGACAGCCAGGCACGCACGGCTTGCTTCAGTGTGCTAGAATGCACAAGTCGTAGGACTGCCCTCAAGCATTTAGCTTTGGAATCATAGCAAAGGATTCTTACTCCCTGCAGATCACAAAGACAGGGCTGGGCTGCACACGCTTAGGTCAGGCTGACGGAGTTCTGGCCCAGAGAAGAGCTTTGTTCTGACGAAAGGACGATCAGCTGAAGGAGTCCCAACAGCATCTTCCCTAAACCTCGTTGCAAGTTCCTATTCACTGCACACGTACCTCTTGGACTTCTTAAGGTGCATTCAGAGAGGAAACCCTGCACACCTACGTTTGGCCATTCCACTCCGTACGAGTTAGCGCAAAGTATCTGAACGTGTTAGATCGGCAAGTTAGAGCTCAGTCACCGCCGCCACCACCACCCCCAACCCCCAGAACGATTTCCATTGCCGGTTTGAATTAAGCTACAGTAGAGTTTTTCTTGACAGGGAGAGCGGGCTCCCGGTGCCGCCTGCTTTTCGACTGTTGAACAGGACGCCCATCCGTCCTGCTTCCAATGCTGTGCAGAGAGCTACTTGCTCTGCCTCTTCCCCTGAGGCTGGGCAGAAGACCTCTTCACAGTATCCTTGTGTCCGCGAGTACAAGTACGTGAAAGAAGCTGGCCTTGACACAGAAGTGTTTCGCTGTCAGTCTGGACGTGTCTGAGCAGCTAATCACTTGGACTGAGACAGCCTCAGAGCCTTCTCTGCAGGACAACAGCTCTGACGCCTTAGGGCCCATCCGTCATCCAGGCTTTGGAGAAGCTTGCACACACCTCTTGCTGACACGATGCTGAGGGACCAAAGCCAATGTGCACTTAGTTTTCGAAGCTCAGACTGTGGCAAGGGAGACCGGCTGACATACCCCGGCAGGCCAACCTGGGCCTCTCTGAGGCAGCCAGGCAGTAGCAGAGAAAAAGCGACTTTTTAAACTTCCAAGCTAAAGTCAGTGTATGCAGGCGTTTTTCTGACAGCCGGGCTTCCTCAGCAAGACCTCGCGTTACGGGCCACACAAGCGAGAGTCCGCCGCTCAGCAAAAGAGAGCTCCACACACAGCAGACTTCACTCAGGCACATGGAGCGTGGGCACACCGGACAGACACGGAAAGCACATTGCAAGCTCAGTTTCAGCTTCCACGGCAACGACTACGACGATTCCTTCAGTGGGGGCGTCCTGCACTGCTTTCTTTCACCCGCGTAAGCTGAATCCAAAGCTGACTTGCCTCCAACTGCTGTTTTTCCAAAGCATCTTGTTCGGCAACTTCCGTGTGGCCTGTGCTAAGGCCTAGTCGAATCCCACTTACTTACGTCTTTGACATAGAGTGTGTTCAGAGAAGACCGCCTTCTACTGCAATGCTCACTGTTTCCCCGTTGTCTCATAGGCGCAGATTGCATGCAAGGCGGAAGCAGCCAGGCGTTCTCTCAGGGAGAGTCTCCTCAATGCACGGTGGATTGTTTCCCCAGCAGAGTCTGGCAAATGGCCGTCCTGCAGCAGTTTCCGACACATTACTGCAAAGGCATCTTCGGGGCATTGCTGTGAACGCGACGAGTTGGCTCTTTCCGTTCTCTTTGAGTGCCCTCAGGAAACAAGGCCCTCCTGGGGGGAATTACAAACCTGTGGAGCAAATGCACAGTCACTTAGAGGCTCTCTTCAGGGCGCTTGAATGCAGAAGTCTCTCGACACACGAACAGCACATCACACTAAACATCAACACCCCCCCCACACACCCACACACCGGGAACAGTACTGCACACAACACACATGAACCACGGATCTCAGAGTAAACACAACACGCACAGTGTGGCTCACTGACCAAGCATGACCACACAGAGCACACACCTCACAGATTACCCTCATCACTCAAACAGCCAACCGCACACACAACCTGTCAAACACAACCACACACAAATCGCAATCACACACGCGAAACGCACACCACACACGCAACACATAAAAACCCACACGCAACACACACACTAACCACAACAAAAAGAACGCCGAATTTAAGCAACACTCATTTCACACACTACACACGTCACTCCAAACACACATAAAACATACACCACACAGAGCCTCACAGAACACACAACACAAAGGACACAACGTGTTCAAGGCATATCAGACACAACACACAATGTCACACAGAACACCTTGAAATACACAGATGACACAACACACACACACAATGCACAAAACAGATAAGAATACACGCAGCACACATGCAACCGAGAACACGGTACGTCGTACATCACGCAACACACGTGCGGTCAGGTCACATCACATTAACACGAAACAGAGAACCATTCACAGACCAAGTAACTTTCTCAACCACGAACACAACACGCTCCACAGAAGAAGACGCCGAACATAACCACACACGAAGACAGACTCCAGGCACACAACACACATCCACCCACAACCACACCATTCACACAGCACTCCATAAAATACACACAGAACGCACACTACAAACAACAAGGTGCCCAAACTGCGCACATCACATACACAGCAGTCACAACACAGAAAGAACACAACACACAGGAAACACACACACAACCACATAAACACCGCCACGCACAATAAGCCAGCAGATCACAGACTTCACAGCGAAAAACACACCGCAACAGAGCACGCAAACACGTAACACAACACAGAGTACACACACAATCACACCACAAACACCACAAAACACGCCCTTCCACAAAAGACAACGCACTTCACACGTAACACCAAACCCGACAAACACAGAACACATCACAGGAGAGATGCGCAACAGAAACACAGTACACACAACGCACACATTGAAACCAACATATCAACACACCACCACAACACACAGCATAATACACAAATCACAGAGCACCACACAACTCACACAAGCGTCACACACAAATTAAACGTCACAACTCATAGCACGCACAACATCCTGCATTAACGTCACAGCACACAGACCGGTGCAAACCGTACATACCACACGTAAAGCCACACACTGCACACACTCAGGGAAGAGCCACAACAAACACAAGCAAACACCCACAAACACAAAGATATGGAGAACAAACCCCCAAACGCAACACGCAAAACAGCACAACATCTGAAACAACATACCCCTCAGACATCACAGGACATAAGGGCACCCAATTCTCACAAACCACGTTTAACCACGTACACACCACGCACACAATAGGGCACACACACAACACAAGCAAAACCACACACACATAACACCTCTCACCTCACACACATAACAATCAATCTCACACACAGAATCTCTCAAACACGTATCACAATCACACACGCAGAACACACACAACACATACAAAACCACACGGAAAACACACAAACAACAATAAACGCACATAGCACACATTTCACACACTACGCACCCCCACTCACCACCGCACACAGACTCCCCACACACATATGTACGCACGGGCTCCGCTCTGCAATGCACACACGCCAAACGTAACAGCACGGCAGTCACAGGGCACGCAGCCGACACAACAGAGCACATGTTCCTCACCAAACACACAAATCACATTTACGAGAGCACGGGTAGCACACGCAATGAGGCACACTGAGAAAGCACAACCACACACGGACAACACATCTTCACATCACAAACAGAGCAACTGCACACACTCAACCACACCAGCACAACGACACACAAGTCACAGTCACACACGCGGAACACACGATCCACACACAACACTCAAAAGTCCATACCATAGGCAAAATGCACGTAGACAACAAAGACAAATAGAACACATTTCACACACTACACGCTACGCACACCAACAACGCACAGACACACCACGCATACATCCTCACAAGGAGCACGCCGCAGAACACACGCACAACACAGAATCACGCAACACAATGGCCACAATACGAACACCACACCCTTCAAGGCACATGACCGTGCACAGTACGCACGAGAATCCTTCGCAGACCACGTAGTGCACACACCAAGAGACATGCCGAGCAGGCCCCAACCACACACAGTCAGTATCTCTCACATCATGTGCATAACCCAAACGTCCAGACACACACACACACACACACACACACTCACACACACACACAACCTCTCCGACACAACACACAAATCACAACGACGCACACACGACAGACACAACACATACAAGTCCACCCACTGCTGACGAGAACACATGCAGCGCACATAAAAAGCACAACACACAGCACACACAACCACAACATACAATACAGAGCACACGCAGACAGACCCGCACGCAGACAGCACCGGCCAAAACCCACAGACACACACACACACACACACACACACACACACAGAGCAAACACATGGACACAACACGTCCGACACAAGGCTAAATCAACGTCACACACAGTGCTCAAATTACACAGACCACCCAACATCTGCCCAGTATGCAACACACAGAAAGCATGTAGATGGCACTCACACAACCCAGAACACAGTGCATAACACAGCAGACCAAGGAAAAGACCAGACACATTTCACGCTGAACATTAGACCGTAAGCCACACACCAAACACAGAACACATACAACCGCCAACAGATAACTCATCAAAAAGACGCCAAATGTGCAGTGCACAGAGAACCACTCAACCCTCACAGCCCCACTCACAAATAGCAGCATCACACATCACACACCACGCAGTGGAAAAGACGCAGAACAGTGTACTCAACAAGCAGTAAGGAACCTATGCCACACATCTTACAGAAAACGTACACACAGAAACGGACAACACACAGCACAGAGGAAACAAGCCAGGCAGAAAGACCACACAGACAACACAACGCAAAACACACAAGGACACAGCGCAGCACAACAGAGAATACACACAGAATCACAGGAAAGCACCACAAACAACTCACTACCGTACGCCAACAACACGTACAGCACACAACACTATACACACAACCAACCCAAAACACACAAAAGAGATCAGCTGTATAGCCTTCCTACTGCAATGTTTACTAAGGTTGCTGTATCACCCAGGAGCAAGTTGCATGCAAGGGGAAACCGGCGTAGTGTTCTCTCAGGGAGGGTCTCCTCAGTGCGCGGTGGATTGTTTCCCCCAGCAGGGTTCGGCCTAAGGCTCCTCGGCAGCAGCTTCTGACACTTTACTACAAAGTATATTTACTTCAGGGCATATAGCTTTCACTCACCAGGACACTCCGGTTCTGCGCGTCCTCTCCTAGCACCCCCAGAAAACAAGGACCCCCGTGTGATCCCAAATCTGTGGAGAAGACAGCCAGGCACGCACGGCTTGCTTCAGTGTGCTAGAATGCACAAGTCGTAGGACTGCCCTCAAGCATTTAGCTTTGGAATCATAGCAAAGGATTCTTACTCCCTGCAGATCACAAAGACAGGGCTGGGCTGCACACGCTTAGGTCAGGCTGACGGAGTTCTGGCCCAGAGAAGAGCTTTGTTCTGACGAAAGGACGATCAGCTGAAGGAGTCCCAACAGCATCTTCCCTAAACCTCGTTGCAAGTTCCTATTCACTGCACACGTACCTCTTGGACTTCTTAAGGTGCATTCAGAGAGGAAACCCTGCACACCTACGTTTGGCCATTCCACTCCGTACGAGTTAGCGCAAAGTATCTGAACGTGTTAGATCGGCAAGTTAGAGCTCAGTCACCGCCGCCACCACCACCCCCAACCCCCAGAACGATTTCCATTGCCGGTTTGAATTAAGCTACAGTAGAGTTTTTCTTGACAGGGAGAGCGGGCTCCCGGTGCCGCCTGCTTTTCGACTGTTGAACAGGACGCCCATCCGTCCTGCTTCCAATGCTGTGCAGAGAGCTACTTGCTCTGCCTCTTCCCCTGAGGCTGGGCAGAAGACCTCTTCACAGTATCCTTGTGTCCGCGAGTACAAGTACGTGAAAGAAGCTGGCCTTGACACAGAAGTGTTTCGCTGTCAGTCTGGACGTGTCTGAGCAGCTAATCACTTGGACTGAGACAGCCTCAGAGCCTTCTCTGCAGGACAACAGCTCTGACGCCTTAGGGCCCATCCGTCATCCAGGCTTTGGAGAAGCTTGCACACACCTCTTGCTGACACGATGCTGAGGGACCAAAGCCAATGTGCACTTAGTTTTCGAAGCTCAGACTGTGGCAAGGGAGACCGGCTGACATACCCCGGCAGGCCAACCTGGGCCTCTCTGAGGCAGCCAGGCAGTAGCAGAGAAAAAGCGACTTTTTAAACTTCCAAGCTAAAGTCAGTGTATGCAGGCGTTTTTCTGACAGCCGGGCTTCCTCAGCAAGACCTCGCGTTACGGGCCACACAAGCGAGAGTCCGCCGCTCAGCAAAAGAGAGCTCCACACACAGCAGACTTCACTCAGGCACATGGAGCGTGGGCACACCGGACAGACACGGAAAGCACATTGCAAGCTCAGTTTCAGCTTCCACGGCAACGACTACGACGATTCCTTCAGTGGGGGCGTCCTGCACTGCTTTCTTTCACCCGCGTAAGCTGAATCCAAAGCTGACTTGCCTCCAACTGCTGTTTTTCCAAAGCATCTTGTTCGGCAACTTCCGTGTGGCCTGTGCTAAGGCCTAGTCGAATCCCACTTACTTACGTCTTTGACATAGAGTGTGTTCAGAGAAGACCGCCTTCTACTGCAATGCTCACTGTTTCCCCGTTGTCTCATAGGCGCAGATTGCATGCAAGGCGGAAGCAGCCAGGCGTTCTCTCAGGGAGAGTCTCCTCAATGCACGGTGGATTGTTTCCCCAGCAGAGTCTGGCAAATGGCCGTCATGCAGCAGTTTCCGACACATTACTGCAAAGGCATCTTCGGGGCATTGCTGTGAACGCGACGAGTTGGCTCTTTCCGTTCTCTTTGAGTGCCCTCAGGAAACAAGGCCCTCCTGGGGGGAATTACAAACCTGTGGAGCAAATGCACAGTCACTTAGAGGCTCTCTTCAGGGCGCTTGAATGCAGAAGTCTCTCGACACACGAACAGCACATCACACTAAACATCAACACCCCCCCCACACACCCACACACCGGGAACAGTACTGCACACAACACACATGAACCACGGATCTCAGAGTAAACACAACACGCACAGTGTGGCTCACTGACCAAGCATGACCACACAGAGCACACACCTCACAGATTACCCTCATCACTCAAACAGCCAACCGCACACACAACCTGTCAAACACAACCACACACAAATCGCAATCACACACGCGAAACGCACACCACACACGCAACACATAAAAACCCACACGCAACACACACACTAACCACAACAAAAAGAACGCCGAATTTAAGCAACACTCATTTCACACACTACACACGTCACTCCAAACACACATAAAACATACACCACACAGAGCCTCACAGAACACACAACACAAAGGACACAACGTGTTCAAGGCATATCAGACACAACACACAATGTCACACAGAACACCTTGAAATACACAGATGACACAACACACACACACAATGCACAAAACAGATAAGAATACACGCAGCACACATGCAACCGAGAACACGGTACGTCGTACATCACGCAACACACGTGCGGTCAGGTCACATCACATTAACACGAAACAGAGAACCATTCACAGACCAAGTAACTTTCTCAACCACGAACACAACACGCTCCACAGAAGAAGACGCCGAACATAACCACACACGAAGACAGACTCCAGGCACACAACACACATCCACCCACAACCACACCATTCACACAGCACTCCATAAAATACACACAGAACGCACACTACAAACAACAAGGTGCCCAAACTGCGCACATCACATACACAGCAGTCACAACACAGAAAGAACACAACACACAGGAAACACACACACAACCACATAAACACCGCCACGCACAATAAGCCAGCAGATCACAGACTTCACAGCGAAAAACACACCGCAACAGAGCACGCAAACACGTAACACAACACAGAGTACACACACAATCACACCACAAACACCACAAAACACGCCCTTCCACAAAAGACAACGCACTTCACACGTAACACCAAACCCGACAAACACAGAACACATCACAGGAGAGATGCGCAACAGAAACACAGTACACACAACGCACACATTGAAACCAACATATCAACACACCACCACAACACACAGCATAATACACAAATCACAGAGCACCACACAACTCACACAAGCGTCACACACAAATTAAACGTCACAACTCATAGCACGCACAACATCCTGCATTAACGTCACAGCACACAGACCGGTGCAAACCGTACATACCACACGTAAAGCCACACACTGCACACACTCAGGGAAGAGCCACAACAAACACAAGCAAACACCCACAAACACAAAGATATGGAGAACAAACCCCCAAACGCAACACGCAAAACAGCACAACATTTGAAACAACATACCCCTCAGACATCACAGGACATAAGGGCACCCAATTCTCACAAACCACGTTTAACCACGTACACACCACGCACACAATGGGGCACACACACAACACAAGCAAAACCACACACACATAACACCTCTCACCTCACACACATAACAATCAATCTCACACACAGAATCTCTCAAACACGTATCACAATCACACACGCAGAACACACACAACACATACAAAACCACACGGAAAACACACAAACAACAATAAACGCACATAGCACACATTTCACACACTACGCACCCCCACTCACCACCGCACACAGACTCCCCACACACATATGTACGCACGGGCTCCGCTCTGCAATGCACACACGCCAAACGTAACAGCACGGCAGTCACAGGGCACGCAGCCGACACAACAGAGCACATGTTCCTCACCAAACACACAAATCACATTTACGAGAGCACGGGTAGCACACGCAATGAGGCACACTGAGAAAGCACAACCACACACGGACAACACATCTTCACATCACAAACAGAGCAAATGCACACACTCAACCACACCAGCACAACGACACACAAGTCACAGTCACACACGCGGAACACACGATCCACACACAACACTCAAAAGTCCATACCATAGGCAAAATGCACGTAGACAACAAAGACAAATAGAACACATTTCACACACTACACGCTACGCACACCAACAACGCACAGACACACCACGCATACATCCTCACAAGGAGCACGCCGCAGAACACACGCACAACACAGAATCACGCAACACAATGGCCACAATACGAACACCACACCCTTCAAGGCACATGACCGTGCACAGTACGCACGAGAATCCTTCGCAGACCACGTAGTGCACACACGAAGAGACATGCCGAGCAGGCCCCAACCACACACAGTCAGTATCTCTCACATCATGTGCATAACCCAAACGTCCAGAAACACACACACACACACACTCACACACACACACAACCTCTCCGACACAACACAGAAATCACAACGACGCACACACGACAGACACAACACATACAAGTCCACCCACTGCTGACGAGAACACATGCAGCGCACATAAAAAGCACAACACACAGCACACACAACCACAACATACAATACAGAGCACACGCAGACAGACCCGCACGCAGACAGCACCGGCCAAAACCCACAGACACACACACACACAGACACACACACACACAGCAAACACATGGACACAACACGTCCGACACAAGGCTAAATCAACGTCACACACAGTGCTCAAATTACACAGACCACCCAACATCTGCCCAGTATGTAACACACAGAAAGCATGTAGATGGCACTCACACAACCCAGAACACAGTGCATAACACAGCAGACCAAGGAAAAGACCAGACACATTTCACGCTGAACATTAGACCGTAAGCCACACACCAAACACAGAACACATACAACCGCCAACAGATAACTCATCAAAAAGACGCCAAATGTGCAGTGCACAGAGAACCACTCAACCCTCACAGCCCCACTCACAAATAGCAGCATCATACATCACACACCACGCAGTGGAAAAGACGCAGAACAGTGTACTCAACAAGCAGTAAGTAACCTATGCCACACATCTTACAGAAAACGTACACACAGAAACGGACAACACACAGCACAGAGGAAACAAGCCAGGCAGAAAGACCACACAGACAACACAACGCAAAACACACAAGGACACAGCGCAGCACAACAGAGAATACACACAGAATCACAGGAAAGCACCACAAACAACTCACTACCGTACGCCAACAACACGTACAGCACACAACACTATACACACAACCAACCCAAAACACACAAAAGAGATCAGCTGTATAGCCTTCCTACTGCAATGTTTACTAAGGTTGCTGTATCACCCAGGAGCAAGTTGCATGCAAGGGGAAACCGGCGTAGTGTTCTCTCAGGGAGGGTCTCCTCAGTGCGCGGTGGATTGTTTCCCCCAGCAGGGTTCGGCCTAAGGCTCCTCGGCAGCAGCTTCTGACACTTTACTACAAAGTATATTTACTTCAGGGCATATAGCTTTCACTCACCAGGACACTCCGGTTCTGCGCGTCCTCTCCTAGCACCCCCAGAAAACAAGGACCCCCGTGTGATCCCAAATCTGTGGAGAAGACAGCCAGGCACGCACGGCTTGCTTCAGTGTGCTAGAATGCACAAGTCGTAGGACTGCCCTCAAGCATTTAGCTTTGGAATCATAGCAAAGGATTCTTACTCCCTGCAGATCACAAAGACAGGGCTGGGCTGCACACGCTTAGGTCAGGCTGACGGAGTTCTGGCCCAGAGAAGAGCTTTGTTCTGACGAAAGGACGATCAGCTGAAGGAGTCCCAACAGCATCTTCCCTAAACCTCGTTGCAAGTTCCTATTCACTGCACACGTACCTCTTGGACTTCTTAAGGTGCATTCAGAGAGGAAACCCTGCACACCTACGTTTGGCCATTCCACTCCGTACGAGTTAGCGCAAAGTATCTGAACGTGTTAGATCGGCAAGTTAGAGCTCAGTCACCGCCGCCACCACCACCCCCAACCCCCAGAACGATTTCCATTGCCGGTTTGAATTAAGCTACAGTAGAGTTTTTCTTGACAGGGAGAGCGGGCTCCCGGTGCCGCCTGCTTTTCGACTGTTGAACAGGACGCCCATCCGTCCTGCTTCCAATGCTGTGCAGAGAGCTACTTGCTCTGCCTCTTCCCCTGAGGCTGGGCAGAAGACCTCTTCACAGTATCCTTGTGTCCGCGAGTACAAGTACGTGAAAGAAGCTGGCCTTGACACAGAAGTGTTTCGCTGTCAGTCTGGACGTGTCTGAGCAGCTAATCACTTGGACTGAGACAGCCTCAGAGCCTTCTCTGCAGGACAACAGCTCTGACGCCTTAGGGCCCATCCGTCATCCAGGCTTTGGAGAAGCTTGCACACACCTCTTGCTGACACGATGCTGAGGGACCAAAGCCAATGTGCACTTAGTTTTCGAAGCTCAGACTGTGGCAAGGGAGACCGGCTGACATACCCCGGCAGGCCAACCTGGGCCTCTCTGAGGCAGCCAGGCAGTAGCAGAGAAAAAGCGACTTTTTAAACTTAAAAGCTAAAGTCAGTGTATGCAGGCGTTTTTCTGACAGCCGGGCTTCCTCAGCAAGACCTCGCGTTAAGGGCCACACAAGCGAGAGTCCGCCGCTCAGCAAAAGAGAGCTCCACACACAGCAGACTTCACTCAGGCACATGGAGCGTGGGCACACCGGACAGACACGGAAAGCACATTGCAAGCTCAGTTTCAGCTTCCACGGCAACGACTACGACGATTCCTTCAGTGGGGGCGTCCTGCACTGCTTTCTTTCACCCGCGTAAGCTGAATCCAAAGCTGACTTGCCTCCAACTGCTGTTTTTCCAAAGCATCTTGTTCGGCAACTTCCGTGTGGCCTGTGCTAAGGCCTAGTCGAATCCCACTTACTTACGTCTTTGACATAGAGTGTGTTCAGAGAAGACCGCCTTCTACTGCAATGCTCACTGTTTCCCCGTTGTCTCATAGGCGCAGATTGCATGCAAGGCGGAAGCAGCCAGGCGTTCTCTCAGGGAGAGTCTCCTCAATGCACGGTGGATTGTTTCCCCAGCAGAGTCTGGCAAATGGCCGTCCTGCAGCAGTTTCCGACACATTACTGCAAAGGCATCTTCGGGGCATTGCTGTGAACGCGACGAGTTGGCTCTTTCCGTTCTCTTTGAGTGCCCTCAGGAAACAAGGCCCTCCTGGGGGGAATTACAAACCTGTGGAGCAAATGGACAGCCACTTAGAGGCTCTCTTCAGGGCGCTTGAATGCAGAAGTCTCTCGACACACGAACAGCACATCACACTAAACATCAACACCCCCCACACACACCCACACACCGGGAACAGTACTGCACACAACACACATGAACCACGGATCTCAGAGTAAACACAACACGCACAGTGTGGCTCACTGACCAAGCATGACCACACAGAGCACACACCTCACAGATTACCCTCATCACTCAAACAGCCAACCGCACACACAACCTGTCAAACACAACCACACACAAATCGCAATCACACACGCGAAACGCACACCACACACGCAACACATAAAAACCCACACGCAACACACACACTAACCACAACAAAAAGAACGCCGAATTTAAGCAACACTCATTTCACACACTACACACGTCACTCCAAACACACATAAAACATACACCACACAGAGCCTCACAGAACACACAACACAAAGGACACAACGTGTTCAAGGCATATCAGACACAACACACAATGTCACACAGAACACCTTGAAATACACAGATGACACAACACACACACACAATGCACAAAACAGATAAGAATACACGCAGCACACATGCAACCGAGAACACGGTACGTCGTACATCACGCAACACACGTGCGGTCAGGTCACATCACATTAACACGAAACAGAGAACCATTCACAGACCAAGTAACTTTCTCAACCACGAACACAACACGCTCCACAGAAGAAGACGCCGAACATAACCACACACGAAGACAGACTCCAGGCACACAACACACATCCACCCACAACCACACCATTCACACAGCACTCCATAAAATACACACAGAACGCACACTACAAACAACAAGGTGCCCAAACTGCGCACATCACATACACAGCAGTCACAACACAGAAAGAACACAACACACAGGAAACACACACACAACCACATAAACACCGCCACGCACAATAAGCCAGCAGATCACAGACTTCACAGCGAAAAACACACCGCAACAGAGCACGCAAACACGTAACACAACACAGAGTACACACACAATCACACCACAAACACCACAAAACACGCCCTTCCACAAAAGACAACGCACTTCACACGTAACACCAAACCCGACAAACACAGAACACATCACAGGAGAGATGCGCAACAGAAACACAGTACACACAACGCACACATTGAAACCAACATATCAACACACCACCACAACACACAGCATAATACACAAATCACAGAGCACCACACAACTCACACAAGCGTCACACACAAATTAAACGTCACAACTCATAGCACGCACAACATCCTGCATTAACGTCACAGCACACAGACCGGTGCAAACCGTACATACCACACGTAAAGCCACACACTGCACACACTCAGGGAAGAGCCACAACAAACACAAGCAAACACCCACAAACACAAAGATATGGAGAACAAACCCCCAAACGCAACACGCAAAACAGCACAACATCTGAAACAACATACCCCTCAGACATCACAGGACATAAGGGCACCCAATTCTCACAAACCACGTTTAACCACGTACACACCACGCACACAATGGGGCACACACACAACACAAGCAAAACCACACACACATAACACCTCTCACCTCACACACATAACAATCAATCTCACACACAGAATCTCTCAAACACGTATCACAATCACACACGCAGAACACACACAACACATACAAAACCACACGGAAAACACACAAACAACAATAAACGCACATAGCACACATTTCACACACTACGCACCCCCACTCACCACCGCACACAGACTCCCCACACACATATGTACGCACGGGCTCCGCTCTGCAATGCACACACGCCAAACGTAACAGCACGGCAGTCACAGGGCACGCAGCCGACACAACAGAGCACATGTTCCTCACCAAACACACAAATCACATTTACGAGAGCACGGGTAGCACACGCAATGAGGCACACTGAGAAAGCACAACCACACACGGACAACACATCTTCACATCACAAACAGAGCAAATGCACACACTCAACCACACCAGCACAACGACACACAAGTCACAATCACACACGCGGAACACACGATCCACACACAACACTCAAAAGTCCATACCATAGGCAAAATGCACGTAGACAACAAAGACAAATAGAACACATTTCACACACTACACGCTACGCACACCAACAACGCACAGACACACCACGCATACATCCTCACAAGGAGCACGCCGCAGAACACACGCACAACACAGAATCACGCAACACAATGGCCACAATACGAACACCACACCCTTCAAGGCACATGACCGTGCACAGTACGCACGAGAATCCTTCGCAGACCACGTAGTGCACACACCAAGAGACATGCCGAGCAGGCCCCAACCACACACAGTCAGTATCTCTCACATCATGTGCATAACCCAAACGTCCAGAAACACACACACACACACACACTCACACACACACACAACCTCTCCGACACAACACAGAAATCACAACGACGCACACACGACAGACACAACACATACAAGTCCACCCACTGCTGACGAGAACACATGCAGCGCACATAAAAAGCACAACACACAGCACACACAACCACAACATACAATACAGAGCACACGCAGACAGACCCGCACGCAGACAGCACCGGCCAAAACCCACAGACACACACACACACACACACACACACACACAGCAAACACATGGACACAACACGTCCGACACAAGGCTAAATCAACGTCACACACAGTGCTCAAATTACACAGACCACCCAACATCTGCCCAGTATGCAACACACAGAAAGCATGTAGATGGCACTCACACAACCCAGAACACAGTGCATAACACAGCAGACCAAGGAAAAGACCAGACACATTTCACGCTGAACATTAGACCGTAAGCCACACACCAAACACAGAACACATACAACCGCCAACAGATAACTCATCAAAAAGACGCCAAATGTGCAGTGCACAGAGAACCACTCAACCCTCACAGCCCCACTCACAAATAGCAGCATCACACATCACACACCACGCAGTGGAAAAGACGCAGAACAGTGTACTCAACAAGCAGTAAGGAACCTATGCCACACATCTTACAGAAAACGTACACACAGAAACGGACAACACACAGCACAGAGGAAACAAGCCAGGCAGAAAGACCACACAGACAACACAACGCAAAACACACAAGGACACAGCACAGCACAACAGAGAATACACACAGAATCACAGGAAAGCACCACAAACAACTCACTACCGTACGCCAACAACACGTACAGCACACAACACTATACACACAACCAACCCAAAACACACAAAAGAGATCAGCTGTATAGCCTTCCTACTGCAATGTTTACTAAGGTTGCTGTATCACCCAGGAGCAAGTTGCATGCAAGGGGAAACCGGCGTAGTGTTCTCTCAGGGAGGGTCTCCTCAGTGCGCGGTGGATTGTTTCCCCCAGCAGGGTTCGGCCTAAGGCTCCTCGGCAGCAGCTTCTGACACTTTACTACAAAGTATATTTACTTCAGGGCATATAGCTTTCACTCACCAGGACACTCCGGTTCTGCGCGTCCTCTCCTAGCACCCCCAGAAAACAAGGACCCCCGTGTGATCCCAAATCTGTGGAGAAGACAGCCAGGCACGCACGGCTTGCTTCAGTGTGCTAGAATGCACAAGTCGTAGGACTGCCCTCAAGCATTTAGCTTTGGAATCATAGCAAAGGATTCTTACTCCCTGCAGATCACAAAGACAGGGCTGGGCTGCACACGCTTAGGTCAGGCTGACGGAGTTCTGGCCCAGAGAAGAGCTTTGTTCTGACGAAAGGACGATCAGCTGAAGGAGTCCCAACAGCATCTTCCCTAAACCTCGTTGCAAGTTCCTATTCACTGCACACGTACCTCTTGGACTTCTTAAGGTGCATTCAGAGAGGAAACCCTGCACACCTACGTTTGGCCATTCCACTCCGTACGAGTTAGCGCAAAGTATCTGAACGTGTTAGATCGGCAAGTTAGAGCTCAGTCACCGCCGCCACCACCACCCCCAACCCCCAGAACGATTTCCATTGCCGGTTTGAATTAAGCTACAGTAGAGTTTTTCTTGACAGGGAGAGCGGGCTCCCGGTGCCGCCTGCTTTTCGACTGTTGAACAGGACGCCCATCCGTCCTGCTTCCAATGCTGTGCAGAGAGCTACTTGCTCTGCCTCTTCCCCTGAGGCTGGGCAGAAGACCTCTTCACAGTATCCTTGTGTCCGCGAGTACAAGTACGTGAAAGAAGCTGGCCTTGACACAGAAGTGTTTCGCTGTCAGTCTGGACGTGTCTGAGCAGCTAATCACTTGGACTGAGACAGCCTCAGAGCCTTCTCTGCAGGACAACAGCTCTGACGCCTTAGGGCCCATCCGTCATCCAGGCTTTGGAGAAGCTTGCACACACCTCTTGCTGACACGATGCTGAGGGACCAAAGCCAATGTGCACTTAGTTTTCGAAGCTCAGACTGTGGCAAGGGAGACCGGCTGACATACCCCGGCAGGCCAACCTGGGCCTCTCTGAGGCAGCCAGGCAGTAGCAGAGAAAAAGCGACTTTTTAAACTTCCAAGCTAAAGTCAGTGTATGCAGGCGTTTTTCTGACAGCCGGGCTTCCTCAGCAAGACCTCGCGTTAAGGGCCACACAAGCGAGAGTCCGCCGCTCAGCAAAAGAGAGCTCCACACACAGCAGACTTCACTCAGGCACATGGAGCGTGGGCACACCGGACAGACACGGAAAGCACATTGCAAGCTCAGTTTCAGCTTCCACGGCAACGACTACGACGATTCCTTCAGTGGGGGCGTCCTGCACTGCTTTCTTTCACCCGCGTAAGCTGAATCCAAAGCTGACTTGCCTCCAACTGCTGTTTTTCCAAAGCATCTTGTTCGGCAACTTCCGTGTGGCCTGTGCTAAGGCCTAGTCGAATCCCACTTACTTACGTCTTTGACATAGAGTGTGTTCAGAGAAGACCGCCTTCTACTGCAATGCTCACTGTTTCCCCGTTGTCTCATAGGCGCAGATTGCATGCAAGGCGGAAGCAGCCAGGCGTTCTCTCAGGGAGAGTCTCCTCAATGCACGGTGGATTGTTTCCCCAGCAGAGTCTGGCAAATGGCCGTCCTGCAGCAGTTTCCGACACATTACTGCAAAGGCATCTTCGGGGCATTGCTGTGAACGCGACGAGTTGGCTCTTTCCGTTCTCTTTGAGTGCCCTCAGGAAACAAGGCCCTCCTGGGGGGAATTACAAACCTGTGGAGCAAATGGACAGCCACTTAGAGGCTCTCTTCAGGGCGCTTGAATGCAGAAGTCTCTCGACACACGAACAGCACATCACACTAAACATCAACACCCCCCACACACACCCACACACCGGGAACAGTACTGCACACAACACACATGAACCACGGATCTCAGAGTAAACACAACACGCACAGTGTGGCTCACTGACCAAGCATGACCACACAGAGCACACACCTCACAGATTACCCTCATCACTCAAACAGCCAACCGCACACACAACCTGTCAAACACAACCACACACAAATCGCAATCACACACGCGAAACGCACACCACACACGCAACACATAAAAACCCACACGCAACACACACACTAACCACAACAAAAAGAACGCCGAATTTAAGCAACACTCATTTCACACACTACACACGTCACTCCAAACACACATAAAACATACACCACACAGAGCCTCACAGAACACACAACACAAAGGACACAACGTGTTCAAGGCATATCAGACACAACACACAATGTCACACAGAACACCTTGAAATACACAGATGACACAACACACACACACAATGCACAAAACAGATAAGAATACACGCAGCACACATGCAACCGAGAACACGGTACGTCGTACATCACGCAACACACGTGCGGTCAGGTCACATCACATTAACACGAAACAGAGAACCATTCACAGACCAAGTAACTTTCTCAACCACGAACACAACACGCTCCACAGAAGAAGACGCCGAACATAACCACACACGAAGACAGACTCCAGGCACACAACACACATCCACCCACAACCACACCATTCACACAGCACTCCATAAAATACACACAGAACGCACACTACAAACAACAAGGTGCCCAAACTGCGCACATCACATACACAGCAGTCACAACACAGAAAGAACACAACACACAGGAAACACACACACAACCACATAAACACCGCCACGCACAATAAGCCAGCAGATCACAGACTTCACAGCGAAAAACACACCGCAACAGAGCACGCAAACACGTAACACAACACAGAGTACACACACAATCACACCACAAACACCACAAAACACGCCCTTCCACAAAAGACAACGCACTTCACACGTAACACCAAACCCGACAAACACAGAACACATCACAGGAGAGATGCGCAACAGAAACACAGTACACACAACGCACACATTGAAACCAACATATCAACACACCACCACAACACACAGCATAATACACAAATCACAGAGCACCACACAACTCACACAAGCGTCACACACAAATTAAACGTCACAACTCATAGCACGCACAACATCCTGCATTAACGTCACAGCACACAGACCGGTGCAAACCGTACATACCACACGTAAAGCCACACACTGCACACACTCAGGGAAGAGCCACAACAAACACAAGCAAACACCCACAAACACAAAGATATGGAGAACAAACCCCCAAACGCAACACGCAAAACAGCACAACATCTGAAACAACATACCCCTCAGACATCACAGGACATAAGGGCACCCAATTCTCACAAACCACGTTTAACCACGTACACACCACGCACACAATGGGGCACACACACAACACAAGCAAAACCACACACACATAACACCTCTCACCTCACACACATAACAATCAATCTCACACACAGAATCTCTCAAACACGTATCACAATCACACACGCAGAACACACACAACACATACAAAACCACACGGAAAACACACAAACAACAATAAACGCACATAGCACACATTTCACACACTACGCACCCCCACTCACCACCGCACACAGACTCCCCACACACATATGTACGCACGGGCTCCGCTCTGCAATGCACACACGCCAAACGTAACAGCACGGCAGTCACAGGGCACGCAGCCGACACAACAGAGCACATGTTCCTCACCAAACACACAAATCACATTTACGAGAGCACGGGTAGCACACGCAATGAGGCACACTGAGAAAGCACAACCACACACGGACAACACATCTTCACATCACAAACAGAGCAAATGCACACACTCAACCACACCAGCACAACGACACACAAGTCACAATCACACACGCGGAACACACGATCCACACACAACACTCAAAAGTCCATACCATAGGCAAAATGCACGTAGACAACAAAGACAAATAGAACACATTTCACACACTACACGCTACGCACACCAACAACGCACAGACACACCACGCATACATCCTCACAAGGAGCACGCCGCAGAACACACGCACAACACAGAATCACGCAACACAATGGCCACAATACGAACACCACACCCTTCAAGGCACATGACCGTGCACAGTACGCACGAGAATCCTTCGCAGACCACGTAGTGCACACACCAAGAGACATGCCGAGCAGGCCCCAACCACACACAGTCAGTATCTCTCACATCATGTGCATAACCCAAACGTCCAGAAACACACACACACACACACACTCACACACACACACAACCTCTCCGACACAACACAGAAATCACAACGACGCACACACGACAGACACAACACATACAAGTCCACCCACTGCTGACGAGAACACATGCAGCGCACATAAAAAGCACAACACACAGCACACACAACCACAACATACAATACAGAGCACACGCAGACAGACCCGCACGCAGACAGCACCGGCCAAAACCCACAGACACACACACACACACACACACACACACACAGCAAACACATGGACACAACACGTCCGACACAAGGCTAAATCAACGTCACACACAGTGCTCAAATTACACAGACCACCCAACATCTGCCCAGTATGCAACACACAGAAAGCATGTAGATGGCACTCACACAACCCAGAACACAGTGCATAACACAGCAGACCAAGGAAAAGACCAGACACATTTCACGCTGAACATTAGACCGTAAGCCACACACCAAACACAGAACACATACAACCGCCAACAGATAACTCATCAAAAAGACGCCAAATGTGCAGTGCACAGAGAACCACTCAACCCTCACAGCCCCACTCACAAATAGCAGCATCACACATCACACACCACGCAGTGGAAAAGACGCAGAACAGTGTACTCAACAAGCAGTAAGGAACCTATGCCACACATCTTACAGAAAACGTACACACAGAAACGGACAACACACAGCACAGAGGAAACAAGCCAGGCAGAAAGACCACACAGACAACACAACGCAAAACACACAAGGACACAGCGCAGCACAACAGAGAATACACACAGAATCACAGGAAAGCACCACAAACAACTCACTACCGTACGCCAACAACACGTACAGCACACAACACTATACACACAACCAACCCAAAACACACAAAAGAGATCAGCTGTATAGCCTTCCTACTGCAATGTTTACTAAGGTTGCTGTATCACCCAGGAGCAAGTTGCATGCAAGGGGAAACCGGCGTAGTGTTCTCTCAGGGAGGGTCTCCTCAGTGCGCGGTGGATTGTTTCCCCCAGCAGGGTTCGGCCTAAGGCTCCTCGGCAGCAGCTTCTGACACTTTACTACAAAGTATATTTACTTCAGGGCATATAGCTTTCACTCACCAGGACACTCCGGTTCTGCGCGTCCTCTCCTAGCACCCCCAGAAAACAAGGACCCCCGTGTGATCCCAAATCTGTGGAGAAGACAGCCAGGCACGCACGGCTTGCTTCAGTGTGCTAGAATGCACAAGTCGTAGGACTGCCCTCAAGCATTTAGCTTTGGAATCATAGCAAAGGATTCTTACTCCCTGCAGATCACAAAGACAGGGCTGGGCTGCACACGCTTAGGTCAGGCTGACGGAGTTCTGGCCCAGAGAAGAGCTTTGTTCTGACGAAAGGACGATCAGCTGAAGGAGTCCCAACAGCATCTTCCCTAAACCTCGTTGCAAGTTCCTATTCACTGCACACGTACCTCTTGGACTTCTTAAGGTGCATTCAGAGAGGAAACCCTGCACACCTACGTTTGGCCATTCCACTCCGTACGAGTTAGCGCAAAGTATCTGAACGTGTTAGATCGGCAAGTTAGAGCTCAGTCACCGCCGCCACCACCACCCCCAACCCCCAGAACGATTTCCATTGCCGGTTTGAATTAAGCTACAGTAGAGTTTTTCTTGACAGGGAGAGCGGGCTCCCGGTGCCGCCTGCTTTTCGACTGTTGAACAGGACGCCCATCCGTCCTGCTTCCAATGCTGTGCAGAGAGCTACTTGCTCTGCCTCTTCCCCTGAGGCTGGGCAGAAGACCTCTTCACAGTATCCTTGTGTCCGCGAGTACAAGTACGTGAAAGAAGCTGGCCTTGACACAGAAGTGTTTCGCTGTCAGTCTGGACGTGTCTGAGCAGCTAATCACTTGGACTGAGACAGCCTCAGAGCCTTCTCTGCAGGACAACAGCTCTGACGCCTTAGGGCCCATCCGTCATCCAGGCTTTGGAGAAGCTTGCACACACCTCTTGCTGACACGATGCTGAGGGACCAAAGCCAATGTGCACTTAGTTTTCGAAGCTCAGACTGTGGCAAGGGAGACCGGCTGACATACCCCGGCAGGCCAACCTGGGCCTCTCTGAGGCAGCCAGGCAGTAGCAGAGAAAAAGCGACTTTTTAAACTTCCAAGCTAAAGTCAGTGTATGCAGGCGTTTTTCTGACAGCCGGGCTTCCTCAGCAAGACCTCGCGTTACGGGCCACACAAGCGAGAGTCCGCCGCTCAGCAAAAGAGAGCTCCACACACAGCAGACTTCACTCAGGCACATGGAGCGTGGGCACACCGGACAGACACGGAAAGCACATTGCAAGCTCAGTTTCAGCTTCCACGGCAACGACTACGACGATTCCTTCAGTGGGGGCGTCCTGCACTGCTTTCTTTCACCCGCGTAAGCTGAATCCAAAGCTGACTTGCCTCCAACTGCTGTTTTTCCAAAGCATCTTGTTCGGCAACTTCCGTGTGGCCTGTGCTAAGGCCTAGTCGAATCCCACTTACTTACGTCTTTGACATAGAGTGTGTTCAGAGAAGACCGCCTTCTACTGCAATGCTCACTGTTTCCCCGTTGTCTCATAGGCGCAGATTGCATGCAAGGCGGAAGCAGCCAGGCGTTCTCTCAGGGAGAGTCTCCTCAATGCACGGTGGATTGTTTCCCCAGCAGAGTCTGGCAAATGGCCGTCATGCAGCAGTTTCCGACACATTACTGCAAAGGCATCTTCGGGGCATTGCTGTGAACGCGACGAGTTGGCTCTTTCCGTTCTCTTTGAGTGCCCTCAGGAAACAAGGCCCTCCTGGGGGGAATTACAAACCTGTGGAGCAAATGCACAGTCACTTAGAGGCTCTCTTCAGGGCGCTTGAATGCAGAAGTCTCTCGACACACGAACAGCACATCACACTAAACATCAACACCCCCCCACACACACACCCACACACCGGGAACAGTACTGCACACAACACACATGAACCACGGATCTCAGAGTAAACACAACACGCACAGTGTGGCTCACTGACCAAGCATGACCACACAGAGCACACACCTCACAGATTACCCTCATCACTCAAACAGCCAACCGCACACACAACCTGTCAAACACAACCACACACAAATCGCAATCACACACGCGAAACGCACACCACACACGCAACACATAAAAACCCACACGCAACACACACACTAACCACAACAAAAAGAACGCCGAATTTAAGCAACACTCATTTCACACACTACACACGTCACTCCAAACACACATAAAACATACACCACACAGAGCCTCACAGAACACACAACACAAAGGACACAACGTGTTCAAGGCATATCAGACACAACACACAATGTCACACAGAACACCTTGAAATACACAGATGACACAACACACACACACAATGCACAAAACAGATAAGAATACACGCAGCACACATGCAACCGAGAACACGGTACGTCGTACATCACGCAACACACGTGCGGTCAGGTCACATCACATTAACACGAAACAGAGAACCATTCACAGACCAAGTAACTTTCTCAACCACGAACACAACACGCTCCACAGAAGAAGACGCCGAACATAACCACACACGAAGACAGACTCCAGGCACACAACACACATCCACCCACAACCACACCATTCACACAGCACTCCATAAAATACACACAGAACGCACACTACAAACAACAAGGTGCCCAAACTGCGCACATCACATACACAGCAGTCACAACACAGAAAGAACACAACACACAGGAAACACACACACAACCACATAAACACCGCCACGCACAATAAGCCAGCAGATCACAGACTTCACAGCGAAAAACACACCGCAACAGAGCACGCAAACACGTAACACAACACAGAGTACACACACAATCACACCACAAACACCACAAAACACGCCCTTCCACAAAAGACAACGCACTTCACACGTAACACCAAACCCGACAAACACAGAACACATCACAGGAGAGATGCGCAACAGAAACACAGTACACACAACGCACACATTGAAACCAACATATCAACACACCACCACAACACACAGCATAATACACAAATCACAGAGCACCACACAACTCACACAAGCGTCACACACAAATTAAACGTCACAACTCATAGCACGCACAACATCCTGCATTAACGTCACAGCACACAGACCGGTGCAAACCGTACATACCACACGTAAAGCCACACACTGCACACACTCAGGGAAGAGCCACAACAAACACAAGCAAACACCCACAAACACAAAGATATGGAGAACAAACCCCCAAACGCAACACGCAAAACAGCACAACATCTGAAACAACATACCCCTCAGACATCACAGGACATAAGGGCACCCAATTCTCACAAACCACGTTTAACCACGTACACACCACGCACACAATGGGGCACACACACAACACAAGCAAAACCACACACACATAACACCTCTCACCTCACACACATAACAATCAATCTCACACACAGAATCTCTCAAACACGTATCACAATCACACACGCAGAACACACACAACACATACAAAACCACACGGAAAACACACAAACAACAATAAACGCACATAGCACACATTTCACACACTACGCACCCCCACTCACCACCGCACACAGACTCCCCACACACATATGTACGCACGGGCTCCGCTCTGCAATGCACACACGCCAAACGTAACAGCACGGCAGTCACAGGGCACGCAGCCGACACAACAGAGCACATGTTCCTCACCAAACACACAAATCACATTTACGAGAGCACGGGTAGCACACGCAATGAGGCACACTGAGAAAGCACAATCACACACGGACAACACATCTTCACATCACAAACAGAGCAACTGCACACACTCAACCACACCAGCACAACGACACACAAGTCACAATCACACACGCGGAACACACGATCCACACACAACACTCAAAAGTCAATACCATAGGCAAAATGCACGTAGACAACAAAGACAAATAGAACACATTTCACACACTACACGCTACGCACACCAACCACGCACAGACACACCACGCATACATCCTCACAAGGAGCACGCCGCAGAACACACGCACAACACAGAATCACGCAACACAATGGCCACAATACGAACACCACACCCTTCAAGGCACATGACCGTGCACAGTACGCACGAGAATCCTTCGCAGACCACGTAGTGCACACACCAAGAGACATGCCGAGCAGGCCCCAACCGCACACAGTCAGTATCTCTCACATCATGTGCATAACCCAAACGTCCAGACACACACACACACACACACACACACACTCACACACACACACAACCTCTCCGACACAACACACAAATCACAACGACGCACACACGACAGACACAACACACACAAGTCCACCCACTGCTGACGAGAACACATGCAGCGCACATAAAAAGCACAACACACAGCACACACAACCACAAGCATACAATACAGAGCACACGCAGACAGACCCGCACGCAGACAGCTCCGGCCAAAACCCACAGACACACACACACACACACACACACACAGCAAACACATGGACACAACACGTCCGACACAAGGCTAAATCAACGTCACACACAGTGCTCAAATTACACAGACCACCCAACATCTGCCCAGTATGCAACACACAGAAAGCATGTAGATGGCACTCACACAACCCAGAACACAGTGCATAACACAGCAGACCAAGGAAAAGACCAGACACATTTCACGCTGAACATTAGACCGTAAGCCACACACCAAACACAGAACACATACAACCGCCAACAGATAACTCATCAAAAAGACGCCAAATGTGCAGTGCACAGAGAACCACTCAACCCTCACAGCCCCACTCACAAATAGCAGCATCACACATCACACACCACGCAGTGGAAAAGACGCAGAACAGTGTACTCAACAAGCAGTAAGGAACCTATGCCACACATATTACAGAAAATGTACACACAGAAACGGACAACACACAGCACAGAGGAAACAAGCCAGGCCCAAAGACCACACAGACAACACAACGCAAAACACACAAGGACACAGCGCAGCACAACAGAGAATACACACAGAATCACAGAAAAGCACCACAAACCACTCACTACCGTACGCCAACAACACGTACAGCACACAACACTACACACACAACCAACCCAAAACACACAAAAGAGATCAGCTGTATAGCCTTCCTACTGCAATGTTTACTAAGGTTGCTGTATCACCCAGGAGCAAGTTGCATGCAAGGGGAAACCGGCATAGTGTTCTCTCAGGGAGGGTCTCCTCAGTGCGCGGTGGATTGTTTCCCCCAGCAGGGTTCGGCCTAAGGCTCCTCGGCAGCAGCTTCTGACACTTTACTACAAAGTATATTTACTTCAGGGCATATAGCTTTCACTCACCAGGACACTCCGGTTCTGCGCGTCCTCTCCTAGCACCCCCAGAAAACAAGGACCCCCGTGTGATCCCAAATCTGTGGAGAAGACAGCCAGGCACGCACGGCTTGCTTCAGTGTGCTAGAATGCACAAGTCGTAGGACTGCCCTCAAGCATTTAGCTTTGGAATCATAGCAAAGGATTCTTACTCCCTGCAGATCACAAAGACAGGGCTGGGCTGCACACGCTTAGGTCAGGCTGACGGAGTTCTGGCCCAGAGAAGAGCTTTGTTCTGACGAAAGGACGATCAGCTGAAGGAGTCCCAACAGCATCTTCCCTAAACCTCGTTGCAAGTTCCTATTCACTGCACACGTACCTCTTGGACTTCTTAAGGTGCATTCAGAGAGGAAACCCTGCACACCTACGTTTGGCCATTCCACTCCGTACGAGTTAGCGCAAAGTATCTGAACGTGTTAGATCGGCAAGTTAGAGCTCAGTCACCGCCGCCACCACCACCCCCAACCCCCAGAACGATTTCCATTGCCGGTTTGAATTAAGCTACAGTAGAGTTTTTCTTGACAGGGAGAGCGGGCTCCCGGTGCCGCCTGCTTTTCGACTGTTGAACAGGACTCCCATCCGTCCTGCTTCCAATGCTGTGCAGAGAGCTACTTGCTCTGCCTCTTCCCCTGAGGCTGGGCAGAAGACCTCTTCACAGTATCCTTGTGTCCGCGAGTACAAGTACGTGAAAGAAGCTGGCCTTGACACAGAAGTGTTTCGCTGTCAGTCTGGACGTGTCTGAGCAGCTAATCACTTGGACTGAGACAGCCTCAGAGCCTTCTCTGCAGGACAACAGCTCTGACGCCTTAGGGCCCATCCGTCATCCAGGCTTTGGAGAAGCTTGCACACACCTCTTGCTGACACGATGCTGAGGGACCAAAGCCAATGTGCACTTAGTTTTCGAAGCTCAGACTGTGGCAAGGGAGACCGGCTGACATACCCCGGCAGGCCAACCTGGGCCTCTCTGAGGCAGCCAGGCAGTAGCAGAGAAAAAGCGACTTTTTAAACTTCCAAGCTAAAGTCAGTGTATGCAGGCGTTTTTCTGACAGCCGGGCTTCCTCAGCAAGACCTCGCGTTACGGGCCACACAAGCGAGAGTCCGCCGCTCAGCAAAAGAGAGCTCCACACACAGCAGACTTCACTCAGGCACATGGAGCGTGGGCACACCGGACAGACACGGAAAGCACATTGCAAGCTCAGTTTCAGCTTCCACGGCAACGACTACGACGATTCCTTCAGTGGGGGCGTCCTGCACTGCTTTCTTTCACCCGCGTAAGCTGAATCCAAAGCTGACTTGCCTCCAACTGCTGTTTTTCCAAAGCATCTTGTTCGGCAACTTCCGTGTGGCCTGTGCTAAGGCCTAGTCGAATCCCACTTACTTACGTCTTTGACATAGAGTGTGTTCAGAGAAGACCGCCTTCTACTGCAATGCTCACTGTTTCCCCGTTGTCTCATAGGCGCAGATTGCATGCAAGGCGGAAGCAGCCAGGCGTTCTCTCAGGGAGAGTCTCCTCAATGCACGGTTTATTGTTTCCCCAGCAGAGTCTGGCAAATGGCCGTCCTGCAGCAGTTTCCGACACATTACTGCAAAGGCATCTTCGGGGCATTGCTGTGAACGCGACGAGTTGGCTCTTTCCGTTCTCTTTGAGTGCCCTCAGGAAACAAGGCCCTCCTGGGGGGAATTACAAACCTGTGGAGCAAATGCACAGTCACTTAGAGGCTCTCTTCAGGGCGCTTGAATGCAGAAGTCTCTCGACACACGAACAGCACATCACACTAAACATCAACATCCCCCCCACACACCCACACACCGGGAACAGTACTGCACACAACACACATGAACCACGGATCTCAGAGTAAACACAACACGCACAGTGTGGCTCACTGACCAAGCATGACCACACAGAGCACACACCTCACAGATTACCCTCATCACTCAAACAGCCAACCGCACACACAACCTGTCAAACGCAATCACACACGCGAAACGCACACCACACACGCAACACATAAAAACCCACACGCAACACACACACTAACCACAACAAAAAGAACGCCGAATTTAAGCAACACTCATTTCACACACTACACACGTCACTCCAAACACACATAAAACATACACCACACAGAGCCTCACAGAACACACAACACAAAGGACACAACGTGTTCAAGGCATATCAGACACAACACACAATGTCACACAGAACACCTTGAAATACACAGATGACACAACACACACACACAATGCACAAAACAGATAAGAATACACGCAGCACACATGCAACCGAGAACACGGTACGTCGTACATCACGCAACACACGTGCGGTCAGGTCACATCACATTAACACGAAACAGAGAACCATTCACAGACCAAGTAACTTTCTCAACCACGAACACAACACGCTCCACAGAAGAAGACGCCGAACATAACCACACACGAAGACAGACTCCAGGCACACAACACACATCCACCCACAACCACACCATTCACACAGCACTCCATAAAATACACACAGAACGCACACTACAAACAACAAGGTGCCCAAACTGCGCACATCACATACACAGCAGTCACAACACAGAAAGAACACAACACACAGGAAACACACACACAACCACATAAACACCGCCACGCACAATAAGCCAGCAGATCACAGACTTCACAGCGAAAAACACACCGCAACAGAGCACGTAAACATGTAACACAACACAGAGTACACACACAATCACACCACAAACACCACAAAACACGCCCTTCCACAAAAGACAACGCACATCACACGTAACACCAAACCCGACAAACACAGAACACATCACAGGAGAGATGCGCAACAGAAACACAGTACACACAACGCACACATTGAAACCAACATATCAACACACCACCACAACACACAGCATAATACACAAATCACAGAGCACCACACAACTCACACAAGCGTCACACACAAATTAAACGTCACAACTCATAGCACGCACAACATCCTGCATTAACGTCACAGCACACAGACCGGTGCAAACCGTACATACCACACGTAAAGCCACACACTGCACACACTCAGGGAAGAGCCACAACAAACACAAGCAAACACCCACAAACACAAAGATATGGAGAACAAACCCCCAAACGCAACACGCAAAACAGCACAACATCTGAAACAACATACCCCTCAGACATCACAGGACATAAGGGCACCCAATTCTCACAAACCACGTTTAACCACGTACACACCACGCACACAATGGGGCACACACACAACACAAGCAAAACCACACACACATAACACCTCTCACCTCACACACATAACAATCAATCTCACACACAGAATCTCTCAAACACGTATCACAATCACACACGCAGAACACACACAACACATACAAAACCACACGGAAAACACACAAACAACAATAAACGCACATAGCACACATTTCACACACTACGCACCCCCACTCACCACCGCACACAGACTCCCCACACACATATGTACGCACGGGCTCCGCTCTGCAATGCACACACGCCAAACGTAACAGCGCGGCAGTCACAGGGCACGCAGCCGACACAACAGAGCACATGTTCCTCACCAAACACACAAATCACATTTACGAGAGCACGGGTAGCACACGCAATGAGGCACACTGAGAAAGCACAACCACACACGGACAACACATCTTCACATCACAAACAGAGCAACTGCACACACTCAACCACACCAGCACAACGACACACAAGTCACAATCACACACGCGGAACACACGATCCACACACAACACTCAAAAGTCCATACCATAGGCAAAATGCACGTAGACAACAAAGACAAATAGAACACATTTCACACACTACACGCTACGCACACCAACCACGCACAGACACACCACGCATACATCCTCACAAGGAGCACGCCGCAGAACACACGCACAACACAGAATCACGCAACACAATGGCCACAATACGAACACCACACCCTTCAAGGCACATGACCGTGCACAGTACGCACGAGAAAACTTCGCAGACCACGTAGTGCACACACCAAGAGACATGCCGAGCAGGCCCCAACCACACACAGTCAGTATCTCTCACATCATGTGCATAACCCAAACGTCCAGACACACACACACACACACACACAACCTCTCCGACACAACAGACAAATCACAACGACGCACACACGACAGACACAACACATACAAGTCCACCCACTGCTGACGAGAACACATGCAGCGCACATAAAAAGCACAACACACAGCACACACAACCACAAGCATACAATACAGAGCATACGCAGACAGACCCGCACGCAGACAGCACCGGCCAAAACCCACAGACACACACACACACACACAGCAAACACATGGACACAACACGTCCGACACAAGGCTAAATCAACGTCACACACAGTGCTCAAATTACACAGACCACCCAACATCTGCCCAGTATGCAACACACAGAAAGCATGTAGATGGCACTCACACAACCCAGAACACAGTGCATAACACAGCAGACCAAGGAAAAGACCAGACACATTTCACGCTGAACATTAGACAGTAAGCCACACACCAAACACAGAACACACACAACCGCCAACAGATAACTCATCAGAAAGACGCCAAATGTGCAGTGCACAGAGAACCACTCAACCCTCACAGCCCCACTCACAAATAGCAGCATCACACATCACACACCACGCAGTGGAAAAGACGCAGAACAGTGTACTCAACAAGCAGTAAGGAACCTATGCCACACATATTACAGAAAACGTACACACAGAAACGGACAACACACAGCACAGAGGAAACAAGCCAGGCCCAAAGACCACACAGACAACACAACGCAAAACACACAAGGACACAGCGCAGCACAACAGAGAATACACACAGAATCACAGAAAAGCACCACAAACCACTCACTACCGTACGCCAACAACACGTACAGCACACAACACTACACACACAACCAACCCAAAACACACAAAAGAGATCAGCTGTATAGGCTTCCTACTGCAATGTTTACTAAGGTTGCTGTATCACCCAGGAGCAAGTTGCATGCAAGGGGAAACCGGCGTAGTGTTCTCTCAGGGAGGGTCTCCTCAGTGCGCGGTGGATTGTTTCCCCCAGCAGGGTTCGGCCTAAGGCTCCTCGGCAGCAGCTTCTGACACTTTACTACAAAGTATATTTACTTCAGGGCATATAGCTTTCACTCACCAGGACACTCCGGTTCTGCGCGTCCTCTCCTAGCACCCCCAGAAAACAAGGACCCCCGTGTGATCCCAAATCTGTGGAGAAGACAGCCAGGCACGCACGGCTTGCTTCAGTGTGCTAGAATGCACAAGTCGTAGGACTGCCCTCAAGCATTTAGCTTTGGAATCATAGCAAAGGATTCTTACTCCCTGCAGATCACAAAGACAGGGCTGGGCTGCACACGCTTAGGTCAGGCTGACGGAGTTCTGGCCCAGAGAAGAGCTTTGTTCTGACGAAAGGACGATCAGCTGAAGGAGTCCCAACAGCATCTTCCCTAAACCTCGTTGCAAGTTCCTATTCACTGCACACGTACCTCTTGGACTTCTTAAGGTGCATTCAGAGAGGAAACCCTGCACACCTACGTTTGGCCATTCCACTCCGTACGAGTTAGCGCAATGTATCTGAACGTGTTAGATCGGCAAGTTAGAGCTCAGTCACCGCCGCCACCACCACCCCCAACCCCCAGAACGATTTCCATTGCCGGTTTGAATTAAGCTACAGTAGAGTTTTTCTTGACAGGGAGAGCGGGCTCCCGGTGCCGCCTGCTTTTCGACTGTTGAACAGGACGCCCATCCGTCCTGCTTCCAATGCTGTGCAGAGAGCTACATGCTCTGCCTCTTCCCCTGAGGCTGGGCAGAAGACCTCTTCACAGTATCCTTGTGTCCGCGAGTACAAGTACGTGAAAGAAGCTGGCCTTGACACAGAAGTGTTTCGCTGTCAGTCTGGACGTGTCTGAGCAGCTAATCACTTGGACTGAGACAGCCTCAGAGCCTTCTCTGCAGGACAACAGCTCTGACGCCTTAGGGCCCATCCGTCATCCAGGCTTTGGAGAAGCTTGCACACACCTCTTGCTGACACGATGCTGAGGGACCAAAGCCAATGTGCACTTAGTTTTCGAAGCTCAGACTGTGGCAAGGGAGACCGGCTGACATACCCCGGCAGGCCAACCTGGGCCTCTCTGAGGCAGCCAGGCAGTAGCAGAGAAAAAGCGACTTTTTAAACTTCCAAGCTAAAGTCAGTGTATGCAGGCGTTTTTCTGACAGCGGGGCTTCCTCAGCAAGACCTCGCGTTACGGGCCACACAAGCGAGAGTCCGCCGCTCAGCAAAAGAGAGCTCCACACACAGCAGACTTCACTCAGGCACATGGAGCGTGGGCACACCGGACAGACACGGAAAGCACATTGCAAGCTCAGTTTCAGCTTCCACGGCAACGACTACGACGATTCCTTCAGTGGGGGCGTCCTGCACTGCTTTCTTTCACCCGCGTAAGCTGAATCCAAAGCTGACTTGCCTCCAACTGCTGTTTTTCCAAAGCATCTTGTTCGGCAACTTCCGTGTGGCCTGTGCTAAGGCCTAGTCGAATCCCACTTACTTACGTCTTTGACATAGAGTGTGTTCAGAGAAGACCGCCTTCTACTGCAATGCTCACTGTTTCCCCGTTGTCTCATAGGCGCAGATTGCATGCAAGGCGGAAGCAGCCAGGCGTTCTCTCAGGGAGAGTCTCCTCAATGCACGGTTTATTGTTTCCCCAGCAGAGTCTGGCAAATGGCCGTCCTGCAGCAGTTTCCGACACATTACTGCAAAGGCATCTTCGGGGCATTGCTGTGAACGCGACGAGTTGGCTCTTTCCGTTCTCTTTGAGTGCCCTCAGGAAACAAGGCCCTCCTGGGGGGAATTACAAACCTGTGGAGCAAATGCACAGTCACTTAGAGGCTCTCTTCAGGGCGCTTGAATGCAGAAGTCTCTCGACACACGAACAGCACATCACACTAAACATCAACATCCCCCCCACACACCCACACACCGGGAACAGTACTGCACACAACACACATGAACCACGGATCTCAGAGTAAACACAACACGCACAGTGTGGCTCACTGACCAAGCATGACCACACAGAGCACACACCTCACAGATTACCCTCATCACTCAAACAGCCAACCGCACACACAACCTGTCAAACGCAATCACACACGCGAAACGCACACCACACACGCAACACATAAAAACCCACACGCAACACACACACTAACCACAACAAAAAGAACGCCGAATTTAAGCAACACTCATTTCACACACTACACACGTCACTCCAAACACACATAAAACATACACCACACAGAGCCTCACAGAACACACAACACAAAGGACACAACGTGTTCAAGGCATATCAGACACAACACACAATGTCACACAGAACACCTTGAAATACACAGATGACACAACACACACACACAATGCACAAAACAGATAAGAATACACGCAGCACACATGCAACCGAGAACACGGTACGTCGTACATCACGCAACACACGTGCGGTCAGGTCACATCACATTAACACGAAACAGAGAACCATTCACAGACCAAGTAACTTTCTCAACCACGAACACAACACGCTCCACAGAAGAAGACGCCGAACATAACCACACACGAAGACAGACTCCAGGCACACAACACACATCCACCCACAACCACACCATTCACACAGCACTCCATAAAATACACACAGAACGCACACTACAAACAACAAGGTGCCCAAACTGCGCACATCACATACACAGCAGTCACAACACAGAAAGAACACAACACACAGGAAACACACACACAACCACATAAACACCGCCACGCACAATAAGCCAGCAGATCACAGACTTCACAGCGAAAAACACACCGCAACAGAGCACGTAAACATGTAACACAACACAGAGTACACACACAATCACACCACAAACACCACAAAACACGCCCTTCCACAAAAGACAACGCACATCACACGTAACACCAAACCCGACAAACACAGAACACATCACAGGAGAGATGCGCAACAGAAACACAGTACACACAACGCACACATTGAAACCAACATATCAACACACCACCACAACACACAGCATAATACACAAATCACAGAGCACCACACAACTCACACAAGCGTCACACACAAATTAAACGTCACAACTCATAGCACGCACAACATCCTGCATTAACGTCACAGCACACAGACCGGTGCAAACCGTACATACCACACGTAAAGCCACACACTGCACACACTCAGGGAAGAGCCACAACAAACACAAGCAAACACCCACAAACACAAAGATATGGAGAACAAACCCCCAAACGCAACACGCAAAACAGCACAACATCTGAAACAACATACCCCTCAGACATCACAGGACATAAGGGCACCCAATTCTCACAAACCACGTTTAACCACGTACACACCACGCACACAATGGGGCACACACACAACACAAGCAAAACCACACACACATAACACCTCTCACCTCACACACATAACAATCAATCTCACACACAGAATCTCTCAAACACGTATCACAATCACACACGCAGAACACACACAACACATACAAAACCACACGGAAAACACACAAACAACAATAAACGCACATAGCACACATTTCACACACTACGCACCCCCACTCACCACCGCACACAGACTCCCCACACACATATGTACGCACGGGCTCCGCTCTGCAATGCACACACGCCAAACGTAACAGCGCGGCAGTCACAGGGCACGCAGCCGACACAACAGAGCACATGTTCCTCACCAAACACACAAATCACATTTACGAGAGCACGGGTAGCACACGCAATGAGGCACACTGAGAAAGCACAACCACACACGGACAACACATCTTCACATCACAAACAGAGCAACTGCACACACTCAACCACACCAGCACAACGACACACAAGTCACAATCACACACGCGGAACACACGATCCACACACAACACTCAAAAGTCCATACCATAGGCAAAATGCACGTAGACAACAAAGACAAATAGAACACATTTCACACACTACACGCTACGCACACCAACCACGCACAGACACACCACGCATACATCCTCACAAGGAGCACGCCGCAGAACACACGCACAACACAGAATCACGCAACACAATGGCCACAATACGAACACCACACCCTTCAAGGCACATGACCGTGCACAGTACGCACGAGAAAACTTCGCAGACCACGTAGTGCACACACCAAGAGACATGCCGAGCAGGCCCCAACCACACACAGTCAGTATCTCTCACATCATGTGCATAACCCAAACGTCCAGACACACACACACACACACACACAACCTCTCCGACACAACAGACAAATCACAACGACGCACACACGACAGACACAACACATACAAGTCCACCCACTGCTGACGAGAACACATGCAGCGCACATAAAAAGCACAACACACAGCACACACAACCACAAGCATACAATACAGAGCATACGCAGACAGACCCGCACGCAGACAGCACCGGCCAAAACCCACAGACACACACACACACACACAGCAAACACATGGACACAACACGTCCGACACAAGGCTAAATCAACGTCACACACAGTGCTCAAATTACACAGACCACCCAACATCTGCCCAGTATGCAACACACAGAAAGCATGTAGATGGCACTCACACAACCCAGAACACAGTGCATAACACAGCAGACCAAGGAAAAGACCAGACACATTTCACGCTGAACATTAGACTGTAAGCCACACACCAAACACAGAACACACACAACCGCCAACAGATAACTCATCAGAAAGACGCCAAATGTGCAGTGCACAGAGAACCACTCAACCCTCACAGCCCCACTCACAAATAGCAGCATCACACATCACACACCACGCAGTGGAAAAGACGCAGAACAGTGTACTCAACAAGCAGTAAGGAACCTATGCCACACATATTACAGAAAACGTACACACAGAAACGGACAACACACAGCACAGAGGAAACAAGCCAGGCCCAAAGACCACACAGACAACACAACGCAAAACACACAAGGACACAGCGCAGCACAACAGAGAATACACACAGAATCACAGAAAAGCACCACAAACCACTCACTACCGTACGCCAACAACACGTACAGCACACAACACTACACACACAACCAACCCAAAACACACAAAAGAGATCAGCTGTATAGCCTTCCTACTGCAATGTTTACTAAGGTTGCTGTATCACCCAGGAGCAAGTTGCATGCAAGGGGAAACCGGCGTAGTGTTCTCTCAGGGAGGGTCTCCTCAGTGCGCGGTGGATTGTTTCCCCCAGCAGGGTTCGGCCTAAGGCTCCTCGGCAGCAGCTTCTGACACTTTACTACAAAGTATATTTACTTCAGGGCATATAGCTTTCACTCACCAGGACACTCCGGTTCTGCGCGTCCTCTCCTAGCACCCCCAGAAAACAAGGACCCCCGTGTGATCCCAAATCTGTGGAGAAGACAGCCAGGCACGCACGGCTTGCTTCAGTGTGCTAGAATGCACAAGTCGTAGGACTGCCCTCAAGCATTTAGCTTTGGAATCATAGCAAAGGATTCTTACTCCCTGCAGATCACAAAGACAGGGCTGGGCTGCACACGCTTAGGTCAGGCTGACGGAGTTCTGGCCCAGAGAAGAGCTTTGTTCTGACGAAAGGACGATCAGCTGAAGGAGTCCCAACAGCATCTTCCCTAAACCTCGTTGCAAGTTCCTATTCACTGCACACGTACCTCTTGGACTTCTTAAGGTGCATTCAGAGAGGAAACCCTGCACACCTACGTTTGGCCATTCCACTCCGTACGAGTTAGCGCAATGTATCTGAACGTGTTAGATCGGCAAGTTAGAGCTCAGTCACCGCCGCCACCACCACCCCCAACCCCCAGAACGATTTCCATTGCCGGTTTGAATTAAGCTACAGTAGAGTTTTTCTTGACAGGGAGAGCGGGCTCCCGGTGCCGCCTGCTTTTCGACTGTTGAACAGGACGCCCATCCGTCCTGCTTCCAATGCTGTGCAGAGAGCTACATGCTCTGCCTCTTCCCCTGAGGCTGGGCAGAAGACCTCTTCACAGTATCCTTGTGTCCGCGAGTACAAGTACGTGAAAGAAGCTGGCCTTGACACAGAAGTGTTTCGCTGTCAGTCTGGACGTGTCTGAGCAGCTAATCACTTGGACTGAGACAGCCTCAGAGCCTTCTCTGCAGGACAACAGCTCTGACGCCTTAGGGCCCATCCGTCATCCAGGCTTTGGAGAAGCTTGCACACACCTCTTGCTGACACGATGCTGAGGGACCAAAGCCAATGTGCACTTAGTTTTCGAAGCTCAGACTGTGGCAAGGGAGACCGGCTGACATACCCCGGCAGGCCAACCTGGGCCTCTCTGAGGCAGCCAGGCAGTAGCAGAGAAAAAGCGACTTTTTAAACTTCCAAGCTAAAGTCAGTGTATGCAGGCGTTTTTCTGACAGCGGGGCTTCCTCAGCAAGACCTCGCGTTACGGGCCACACAAGCGAGAGTCCGCCGCTCAGCAAAAGAGAGCTCCACACACAGCAGACTTCACTCAGGCACATGGAGCGTGGGCACACCGGACAGACACGGAAAGCACATTGCAAGCTCAGTTTCAGCTTCCACGGCAACGACTACGACGATTCCTTCAGTGGGGGCGTCCTGCACTGCTTTCTTTCACCCGCGTAAGCTGAATCCAAAGCTGACTTGCCTCCAACTGCTGTTTTTCCAAAGCATCTTGTTCGGCAACTTCCGTGTGGCCTGTGCTAAGGCCTAGTCGAATCCCACTTACTTACGTCTTTGACATAGAGTGTGTTCAGAGAAGACCGCCTTCTACTGCAATGCTCACTGTTTCCCCGTTGTCTCATAGGCGCAGATTGCATGCAAGGCGGAAGCAGCCAGGTGTTCTCTCAGGGAGAGTCTCCTCAATGCACGGTGGATTGTTTCCCCAGCAGAGTCTGGCAAATGGCCGTCCTGCAGCAGTTTCCGACACATTACTGCAAAGGCATCTTCGGGGCATTGCTGTGAACGCGACGAGTTGGCTCTTTCCGTTCTCTTTGAGTGCCCTCAGGAAACAAGGCCCTCCTGGGGGGAATTACAAACCTGTGGAGCAAATGCACAGTCACTTAGAGGCTCTCTTCAGGGCGCTTGAATGCAGAAGTCTCTCGACACACGAACAGCACATCACACTAAACATCAACACCCCCCCCACACACCCACACACCGGGAACAGTACTGCACACAACACACATGAACCACGGATCTCAGAGTAAACACAACACGCACAGTGTGGCTCACTGACCAAGCATGACCACACAGAGCACACACCTCACAGATTACCCTCATCACTCAAACAGCCAACCGCACACACAACCTGTCAAACACAACCACACACAAATCGCAATCACACACGCGAAACGCACACCACACATGCAACACATAAAAACCCACACGCAACACACACACTAACCACAACAAAAAGAACGCCGAATTTAAGCAACACTCATTTCACACACTACACACGTCACTCCAAACACACATAAAACATACACCACACAGAGCCTCACAGAACACACAACACAAAGGACACAACGTGTTCAAGGCATATCAGACACAACACACAATGTCACACAGAACACCTTGAAATACACAGATGACACAACACACACACACAATGCACAAAACAGATAAGAATACACGCAGCACACATGCAACCGAGAACACGGTACGTCGTACATCACGCAACACACGTGCGGTCAGGTCACATCACATTAACACGAAACAGAGAACCATTCACAGACCAAGTAACTTTCTCAACCACGAACACAACACGCTCCACAGAAGAAGACGGCGAACATAACCACACACGAAGACAGACTCCAGGCACACAACACACATCCACCCACAACCACACCATTCACACAGCACTCCATAAAATACACACAGAACGCACACTACAAACAACAAGGTGCCCAAACTGCGCACATCACATACACAGCAGTCACAACACAGAAAGAACACAACACACAGGAAACACACACACAACCACATAAACACCGCCACGCACAATAAGCCAGCAGATCACAGACTTCACAGCGAAAAACACACCGCAACAGAGCACGCAAACACGTAACACAACACAGAGTACACACACAATCACACCACAAACACCACAAAACACGCCCTTCCACAAAAGACAACGCACTTCACACGTAACACCAAACCCGACAAACACAGAACACATCACAGGAGAGATGCGCAACAGAAACACAGTACACACAACGCACACATTGAAACCAACATATCAACACACCACCACAACACACAGCATAATACACAAATCACAGAGCACCACACAACTCACACAAGCGTCACACACAAATTAAACGTCACAACTCATAGCACGCACAACATCCTGCATTAACGTCACAGCACACAGACCGGTGCAAACCGTACATACCACACGTAAAGCCACACACTGCACACACTCAGGGAAGAGCCACAACAAACACAAGCAAACACCCACAAACACAAAGATATGGAGAACAAACCCCCAAACGCAACACGCAAAACAGCACAACATCTGAAACAACATACCCCTCAGACATCACAGGACATAAGGGCACCCAATTCTCACAAACCACGTTTAACCACGTACACACCACGCACACAATGGGGCACACACACAACACAAGCAAAACCACACACACATAACACCTCTCACCTCACACACATAACAATCAATCTCACACACAGAATCTCTCAAACACGTATCACAATCACACACGCAGAACACACACAACACATACAAAACCACACGGAAAACACACAAACAACAATAAACGCACATAGCACACATTTCACACACTACGCACCCCCACTCACCACCGCACACAGACTCCCCACACACATATGTACGCACGGGCTCCGCTCTGCAATGCACACACGCCAAACGTAACAGCACGGCAGTCACAGGGCACGCAGCCGACACAACAGAGCACATGTTCCTCACCAAACACACAAATCACATTTACGAGAGCACGGGTAGCACACGCAATGAGGCACACTGAGAAAGCACAACCACACACGGACAACATATCTTCACATCACAAACAGAGCAACTGCACACACTCAACCACATCAGCACAACGACACACAAGTCACAATCACACACGCGGAACACACGATCCACACACAACACTCAAAAGTCCATACCATAGGCAAAATGCACGTAGACAACAAAGACAAATAGAACACATTTCACACACTACACGCTACGCACACCAACCACGCACAGACACACCACGCATACATCCTCACAAGGAGCACGCCGCAGAACACACGCACAACACAGAATCACGCAACACAATGGCCACAATACGAACACCACACCCTTCAAGGCACATGACCGTGCACAGTACGCACGAGAAAACTTCGCAGACCACGTAGTGCACACACCAAGAGACATGCCGAGCAGGCCCCAACCACACACAGTCAGTATCTCTCACATCATGTGCATAACCCAAACGTCCAGACACACACACACACACACACACAACCTCTCCGACACAACAGACAAATCACAACGACGCACACACGACAGACACAACACATACAAGTCCACCCACTGCTGACGAGAACACATGCAGCGCACATAAAAAGCACAACACACAGCACACACAACCACAAGCATACAATACAGAGCATACGCAGACAGACCCGCACGCAGACAGCACCGGCCAAAACCCACAGACACACACACACACACACAGCAAACACATGGACACAACACGTCCGACACAAGGCTAAATCAACGTCACACACAGTGCTCAAATTACACAGACCACCCAACATCTGCCCAGTATGCAACACACAGAAAGCATGTAGATGGCACTCACACAACCCAGAACACAGTGCATAACACAGCAGACCAAGGAAAAGACCAGACACATTTCACGCTGAACATTAGACTGTAAGCCACACACCAAACACAGAACACACACAACCGCCAACAGATAACTCATCAGAAAGACGCCAAATGTGCAGTGCACAGAGAACCACTCAACCCTCACAGCCCCACTCACAAAGAGCAGCATCACACATCACACACCACGCAGTGGAAAAGACGCAGAACAGTGTACTCAACAAGCAGTAAGGAACCTATGCCACACATATTACAGAAAACGTACACACAGAAACGGACAACACACAGCACAGAGGAAACAAGCCAGGCCCAAAGACCACACAGACAACACAACGCAAAACACACAAGGACACAGCGCAGCACAACAGAGAATACACACAGAATCACAGAAAAGCACCACAAACCACTCACTACCGTACGCCAACAACACGTACAGCACACAACACTACACACACAACCAACCCAAAACACACAAAAGAGATCAGCTGTATAGGCTTCCTACTGCAATGTTTACTAAGGTTGCTGTATCACCCAGGAGCAAGTTGCATGCAAGGGGAAACCGGCGTAGTGTTCTCTCAGGGAGGGTCTCCTCAGTGCGCGGTGGATTGTTTCCCCCAGCAGGGTTCGGCCTAAGGCTCCTCGGCAGCAGCTTCTGACACTTTACTACAAAGTATATTTACTTCAGGGCATATAGCTTTCACTCACCAGGACACTCCGGTTCTGCGCGTCCTCTCCTAGCACCCCCAGAAAACAAGGACCCCCGTGTGATCCCAAATCTGTGGAGAAGACAGCCAGGCACGCACGGCTTGCTTCAGTGTGCTAGAATGCACAAGTCGTAGGACTGCCCTCAAGCATTTAGCTTTGGAATCATAGCAAAGGATTCTTACTCCCTGCAGATCACAAAGACAGGGCTGGGCTGCACACGCTTAGGTCAGGCTGACGGAGTTCTGGCCCAGAGAAGAGCTTTGTTCTGACGAAAGGACGATCAGCTGAAGGAGTCCCAACAGCATCTTCCCTAAACCTCGTTGCAAGTTCCTATTCACTGCACACGTACCTCTTGGACTTCTTAAGGTGCATTCAGAGAGGAAACCCTGCACACCTACGTTTGGCCATTCCACTCCGTACGAGTTAGCGCAAAGTATCTGAACGTGTTAGATCGGCAAGTTAGAGCTCAGTCACCGCCGCCACCACCACCCCCAACCCCCAGAACGATTTCCATTGCCGGTTTGAATTAAGCTACAGTAGAGTTTTTCTTGACAGGGAGAGCGGGCTCCCGGTGCCGCCTGCTTTTCGACTGTTGAACAGGACGCCCATCCGTCCTGCTTCCAATGCTGTGCAGAGAGCTACTTGCTCTGCCTCTTCCCCTGAGGCTGGGCAGAAGACCTCTTCACAGTATCCTTGTGTCCGCGAGTACAAGTACGTGAAAGAAGCTGGCCTTGACACAGAAGTGTTTCGCTGTCAGTCTGGACGTGTCTGAGCAGCTAATCACTTGGACTGAGACAGCCTCAGAGCCTTCTCTGCAGGACAACAGCTCTGACGCCTTAGGGCCCATCCGTCATCCAGGCTTTGGAGAAGCTTGCACACACCTCTTGCTGACACGATGCTGAGGGACCAAAGCCAATGTGCACTTAGTTTTCGAAGCTCAGACTGTGGCAAGGGAGACCGGCTGACATACCCCGGCAGGCCAACCTGGGCCTCTCTGAGGCAGCCAGGCAGTAGCAGAGAAAAAGCGACTTTTTAAACTTCCAAGCTAAAGTCAGTGTATGCAGGCGTTTTTCTGACAGCGGGGCTTCCTCAGCAAGACCTCGCGTTACGGGCCACACAAGCGAGAGTCCGCTGCTCAGCAAAAGAGAGCTCCACACACAGCAGACTTCACTCAGGCACATGGAGCGTGGGCACACCGGACAGACACGGAAAGCACATTGCAAGCTCAGTTTCAGCTTCCACGGCAACGACTACGACGATTCCTTCAGTGGGGGCGTCCTGCACTGCTTTCTTTCACCCGCGTAAGCTGAATCCAAAGCTGACTTGCCTCCAACTGCTGTTTTTCCAAAGCATCTTGTTCGGCAACTTCCGTGTGGCCTGTGCTAAGGCCTAGTCGAATCCCACTTACTTACGTCTTTGACATAGAGTGTGTTCAGAGAAGACCGCCTTCTACTGCAATGCTCACTGTTTCCCCGTTGTCTCATAGGCGCAGATTGCATGCAAGGCGGAAGCAGCCAGGTGTTCTCTCAGGGAGAGTCTCCTCAATGCACGGTGGATTGTTTCCCCAGCAGAGTCTGGCAAATGGCCGTCCTGCAGCAGTTTCCGACACATTACTGCAAAGGCATCTTCGGGGCATTGCTGTGAACGCGACGAGTTGGCTCTTTCCGTTCTCTTTGAGTGCCCTCAGGAAACAAGGCCCTCCTGGGGGGAATTACAAACCTGTGGAGCAAATGCACAGTCACTTAGAGGCTCTCTTCAGGGCGCTTGAATGCAGAAGTCTCTCGACACACGAACAGCACATCACACTAAACATCAACACCCCCCCACACACCCACACACCGGGAACAGTACTGCACACAACACACATGAACCACGGATCTCAGAGTAAACACAACACGCACAGTGTGGCTCACTGACCAAGCATGACCACACAGAGCACACACCTCACAGATTACCCTCATCACTCAAACAGCCAACCGCACACACAACCTGTCAAACACAACCACACACAAATCGCAATCACACACGCGAAACGCACACCACACACGCAACACATAAAAACCCACACGCAACACACACACTAACCACAACAAAAAGAACGCCGAATTTAAGCAACACTCATTTCACACACTACACACGTCACTCCAAACACACATAAAACATACACCACACAGAGCCTCACAGAACACACAACACAAAGGACACAACGTGTTCAAGGCATATCAGACACAACACACAATGTCACACAGAACACCTTGAAATACACAGATGACACAACACACACACACAATGCACAAAACAGATAAGAATACACGCAGCACACATGCAACCGAGAACACGGTACGTCGTACATCACGCAACACACGTGCGGTCAGGTCACATCACATTAACACGAAACAGAGAACCATTCACAGACCAAGTAACTTTCTCAACCACGAACACAACACGCTCCACAGAAGAAGACGGCGAACATAACCACACACGAAGACAGACTCCAGGCACACAACACACATCCACCCACAACCACACCATTCACACAGCACTCCATAAAATACACACAGAACGCACACTACAAACAACAAGGTGCCCAAACTGCGCACATCACATACACAGCAGTCACAACACAGAAAGAACACAACACACAGGAAACACACACACAACCACATAAACACCGCCACGCACAATAAGCCAGCAGATCACAGACTTCACAGCGAAAAACACACCGCAACAGAGCACGCAAACACGTAACACAACACAGAGTACACACACAATCACACCACAAACACCACAAAACACGCCCTTCCACAAAAGACAACGCACTTCACACGTAACACCAAACCCGACAAACACAGAACACATCACAGGAGAGATGCGCAACAGAAACACAGTACACACAACGCACACATTGAAACCAACATATCAACACACCACCACAACACACAGCATAATACACAAATCACAGAGCACCACACAACTCACACAAGCGTCACACACAAATTAAACGTCACAACTCATAGCACGCACAACATCCTGCATTAACGTCACAGCACACAGACCGGTGCAAACCGTACATACCACACGTAAAGCCACACACTGCACACACTCAGGGAAGAGCCACAACAAACACAAGCAAACACCCACAAACACAAAGATATGGAGAACAAACCCCCAAACGCAACACGCAAAACAGCACAACATCTGAAACAACATACCCCTCAGACATCACAGGACATAAGGGCACCCAATTCTCACAAACCACGTTTAACCACGTACACACCACGCACACAATGGGGCACACACACAACACAAGCAAAACCACACACACATAACACCTCTCACCTCACACACATAACAATCAATCTCACACACAGAATCTCTCAAACACGTATCACAATCACACACGCAGAACACACACAACACATACAAAACCACACGGAAAACACACAAACAACAATAAACGCACATAGCACACATTTCACACACTACGCACCCCCACTCACCACCGCACACAGACTCCCCACACACATATGTACGCACGGGCTCCGCTCTGCAATGCACACACGCCAAACGTAACAGCGCGGCAGTCACAGGGCACGCAGCCGACACAACAGAGCACATGTTCCTCACCAAACACACAAATCACATTTACGAGAGCACGGGTAGCACACGCAATGAGGCACACTGAGAAAGCACAACCACACACGGACAACACATCTTCACATCACAAACAGAGCAACTGCACACACTCAACCACACCAGCACAACGACACACAAGTCACAATCACACACGCGGAACACACGATCCACACACAACACTCAAAAGTCCATACCATAGGCAAAATGCACGTAGACAACAAAGACAAATAGAACACATTTCACACACTACACGCTACGCACACCAACCACGCACAGACACACCACGCATACATCCTCACAAGGAGCACGCCGCAGAACACACGCACAACACAGAATCACGCAACACAATGGCCACAATACGAACACCACACCCTTCAAGGCACATGACCGTGCACAGTACGCACGAGAAAACTTCGCAGACCACGTAGTGCACACACCAAGAGACATGCCGAGCAGGCCCCAACCACACACAGTCAGTATCTCTCACATCATGTGCATAACCCAAACGTCCAGACACACACACACACACACACACAACCTCTCCGACACAACAGACAAATCACAACGACGCACACACGACAGACACAACACATACAAGTCCACCCACTGCTGACGAGAACACATGCAGCGCACATAAAAAGCACAACACACAGCACACACAACCACAAGCATACAATACAGAGCATACGCAGACAGACCCGCACGCAGACAGCACCGGCCAAAACCCACAGACACACACACACACACACAGCAAACACATGGACACAACACGTCCGACACAAGGCTAAATCAACGTCACACACAGTGCTCAAATTACACAGACCACCCAACATCTGCCCAGTATGCAACACACAGAAAGCATGTAGATGGCACTCACACAACCCAGAACACAGTGCATAACACAGCAGACCAAGGAAAAGACCAGACACATTTCACGCTGAACATTAGACAGTAAGCCACACACCAAACACAGAACACACACAACCGCCAACAGATAACTCATCAGAAAGACGCCAAATGTGCAGTGCACAGAGAACCACTCAACCCTCACAGCCCCACTCACAAATAGCAGCATCACACATCACACACCACGCAGTGGAAAAGACGCAGAACAGTGTACTCAACAAGCAGTAAGGAACCTATGCCACACATATTACAGAAAATGTACACACAGAAACGGACAACACACAGCACAGAGGAAACAAGCCAGGCCCAAAGACCACACAGACAACACAACGCAAAACACACAAGGACACAGCGCAGCACAACAGAGAATACACACAGAATCACAGAAAAGCACCACAAACCACTCACTACCGTACGCCAACAACACGTACAGCACACAACACTACACACACAACCAACCCAAAACACACAAAAGAGATCAGCTGTATAGCCTTCCTACTGCAATGTTTACTAAGGTTGCTGTATCACCCAGGAGCAAGTTGCATGCAAGGGGAAACCTTCATAGTGTTCTCTCAGGGAGGGTCTCCTCAGTGCGCGGTGGATTGTTTCCCCCAGCAGGGTTCGGCCTAAGGCTCCTCGGCAGCAGCTTCTGACACTTTACTACAAAGTATATTTACTTCAGGGCATATAGCTTTCACTCACCAGGACACTCCGGTTCTGCGCGTCCTCTCCTAGCACCCCCAGAAAACAAGGACCCCCGTGTGATCCCAAATCTGTGGAGAAGACAGCCAGGCACGCACGGCTTGCTTCAGTGTGCTAGAATGCACAAGTCGTAGGACTGCCCTCAAGCATTTAGCTTTGGAATCATAGCAAAGGATTCTTACTCCCTGCAGATCACAAAGACAGGGCTGGGCTGCACACGCTTAGGTCAGGCTGACGGAGTTCTGGCCCAGAGAAGAGCTTTGTTCTGACGAAAGGACGATCAGCTGAAGGAGTCCCAACAGCATCTTCCCTAAACCTCGTTGCAAGTTCCTATTCACTGCACACGTACCTCTTGGACTTCTTAAGGTGCATTCAGAGAGGAAACCCTGCACACCTACGTTTGGCCATTCCACTCCGTACGAGTTAGCGCAAAGTATCTGAACGTGTTAGATCGGCAAGTTAGAGCTCAGTCACCGCCGCCACCACCACCCCCAACCCCCAGAACGATTTCCATTGCCGGTTTGAATTAAGCTACAGTAGAGTTTTTCTTGACAGGGAGAGCGGGCTCCCTGTGCCGCCTGCTTTTCGACTGTTGAACAGGACGCCCATCCGTCCTGCTTCCAATGCTGTGCAGAGAGCTACTTGCTCTGCCTCTTCCCCTGAGGCTGGGCAGAAGACCTCTTCACAGTATCCTTGTGTCCGCGAGTACAAGTACGTGAAAGAAGCTGGCCTTGACACAGAAGTGTTTCGCTGTCAGTCTGGACGTGTCTGAGCAGCTAATCACTTGGACTGAGACAGCCTCAGAGCCTTCTCTGCAGGACAACAGCTCTGACGCCTTAGGGCCCATCCGTCATCCAGGCTTTGGAGAAGCTTGCACACACCTCTTGCTGACACGATGCTGAGGGACCAAAGCCAATGTGCACTTAGTTTTCGAAGCTCAGACTGTGGCAAGGGAGACCGGCTGACATACCCCGGCAGGCCAACCTGGGCCTCTCTGAGGCAGCCAGGCAGTAGCAGAGAAAAAGCGACTTTTTAAACTTCCAAGCTAAAGTCAGTGTATGCAGGCGTTTTTCTGACAGCCGGGCTTCCTCAGCAAGACCTCGCGTTACGGGCCACACAAGCGAGAGTCCGCCGCTCAGCAAAAGAGAGCTCCACACACAGCAGACTTCACTCAGGCACATGGAGCGTGGGCACACCGGACAGACACGGAAAGCACATTGCAAGCTCAGTTTCAGCTTCCACGGCAACGACTACGACGATTCCTTCAGTGGGGGCGTCCTGCACTGCTTTCTTTCACCCGCGTAAGCTGAATCCAAAGCTGACTTGCCTCCAACTGCTGTTTTTCCAAAGCATCTTGTTCGGCAACTTCCGTGTGGCCTGTGCTAAGGCCTAGTCGAATCCCACTTACTTACGTCTTTGACATAGAGTGTGTTCAGAGAAGACCGCCTTCTACTGCAATGCTCACTGTTTCCCCGTTGTCTCATAGTCGCAGATTGCATGCAAGGCGGAAGCAGCCAGGCGTTCTCTCAGGGAGAGTCTCCTCAATGCACGGTGGATTGTTTCCCCAGCAGAGTCTGGCAAATGGCCGTCCTGCAGCAGTTTCCGACACATTACTGCAAAGGCATCTTCGGGGCATTGCTGTGAACGCGACGAGTTGGCTCTTTCCGTTCTCTTTGAGTGCCCTCAGGAAACAAGGCCCTCCTGGGGGGAATTACAAACCTGTGGAGCAAATGCACAGTCACTTAGAGGCTCTCTTCAGGGCGCTTGAATGCAGAAGTCTCTCGACACACGAACAGCACATCACACTAAACATCAACACCCCCCCACACACACCCACACACCGGGAACAGTACTGCACACAACACACATGAACCACGGATCTCAGAGTAAACACAACACGCACAGTGTGGCTCACTGACCAAGCATGACCACACAGAGCACACACCTCACAGATTACCCTCATCACTCAAACAGCCAACCGCACACACAACCTGTCAAACACAACCACACACAAATCGCAATCACACACGCGAAACGCACACCACACACGCAACACATAAAAACCCACACGCAACACACACACTAACCACAACAAAAAGAACGCCGAATTTAAGCAACACTCATTTCACACACTACACACGTCACTCCAAACACACATAAAACATACACCACACAGAGCCTCACAGAACACACAACACAAAGGACACAACGTGTTCAAGGCATATCAGACACAACACACAATGTCACACAGAACACCTTGAAATACACAGATGACACAACACACACACACAATGCACAAGACAGATAAGAATACACGCAGCACACATGCAACTGAGAACACGGTACGTCGTACATCACGCAACACACGTGCGGTCAGGTCACATCACATTAACACGAAACAGAGAACCATTCACAGACCAAGTAACTTTCTCAACCACGAACACAACACGCTCCACAGAAGAAGACGCCGAACATAACCACACACGAAGACAGACTCCAGGCACACAACACACATCCACCCACAACCACACCATTCACACAGCACTCCATAAAATACACACAGAACGCACACTACAAACAACAAGGTGCCCAAACTGCGCACATCACATACACAGCAGTCACAACACAGAAAGAACACAACACACAGGAAACACACACACAACCACATAAACACCGCCACGCACAATAAGCCAGCAGATCACAGACTTCACAGCGAAAAACACACCGCAACAGAGCACGTAAACATGTAACACAACACAGAGTACACACACAATCACACCACAAACACCACAAAACACGCCCTTCCACAAAAGACAACGCACATCACACGTAACACCAAACCCGACAAACACAGAACACATCACAGGAGAGATGCGCAACAGAAACACAGTACACACAACGCACACATTGAAACCAACATATCAACACACCACCACAACACACAGCATAATACACAAATCACAGAGCACCACACAACTCACACAAGCGTCACACACAAATTAAACGTCACAACTCATAGCACGCACAACATCCTGCATTAACGTCACAGCACACAGACCGGTGCAAACCGTACATACCACACGTAAAGCCACACACTGCACACACTCAGGGAAGAGCCACAACAAACACAAGCAAACACCCACAAACACAAAGATATGGAGAACAAACCCCCAAACGCAACACGCAAAACAGCACAACATCTGAAACAACATACCCCTCAGACATCACAGGACATAAGGGCACCCAATTCTCACAAACCACGTTTAACCACGTACACACCACGCACACAATGGGGCACACACACAACACAAGCAAAACCACACACACATAACACCTCTCACCTCACACACATAACAATCAATCTCACACACAGAATCTCTCAAACACGTATCACAATCACACACGCAGAACACACACAACACATACAAAACCACACGGAAAACACACAAACAACAATAAACGCACATAGCACACATTTCACACACTACGCACCCCCACTCACCACCGCACACAGACTCCCCACACACATATGTACGCACGGGCTCCGCTCTGCAATGCACACACGCCAAACGTAACAGCGCGGCAGTCACAGGGCACGCAGCCGACACAACAGAGCACATGTTCCTCACCAAACACACAAATCACATTTACGAGAGCACGGGTAGCACACGCAATGAGGCACACTGAGAAAGCACAACCACACACGGACAACACATCTTCACATCACAAACAGAGCAACTGCACACACTCAACCACACCAGCACAACGACACACAAGTCACAATCACACACGCGGAACACACGATCCACACACAACACTCAAAAGTCCATACCATAGGCAAAATGCACGTAGACAACAAAGACAAATAGAACACATTTCACACACTACACGCTACGCACACCAACCACGCACAGACACACCACGCATACATCCTCACAAGGAGCACGCCGCAGAACACACGCACAACACAGAATCACGCAACACAATGGCCACAATACGAACACCACACCCTTCAAGGCACATGACCGTGCACAGTACGCACGAGAAAACTTCGCAGACCACGTAGTGCACACACCAAGAGACATGCCGAGCAGGCCCCAACCACACACAGTCAGTATCTCTCACATCATGTGCATAACCCAAACGTCCAGACACACACACACACACACACACAACCTCTCCGACACAACAGACAAATCACAACGACGCACACACGACAGACACAACACATACAAGTCCACCCACTGCTGACGAGAACACATGCAGCGCACATAAAAAGCACAACACACAGCACACACAACCACAAGCATACAATACAGAGCATACGCAGACAGACCCGCACGCAGACAGCACCGGCCAAAACCCACAGACACACACACACACACACAGCAAACACATGGACACAACACGTCCGACACAAGGCTAAATCAACGTCACACACAGTGCTCAAATTACACAGACCACCCAACATCTGCCCAGTATGCAACACACAGAAAGCATGTAGATGGCACTCACACAACCCAGAACACAGTGCATAACACAGCAGACCAAGGAAAAGACCAGACACATTTCACGCTGAACATTAGACTGTAAGCCACACACCAAACACAGAACACACACAACCGCCAACAGATAACTCATCAGAAAGACGCCAAATGTGCAGTGCACAGAGAACCACTCAACCCTCACAGCCCCACTCACAAATAGCAGCATCACACATCACACACCACGCAGTGGAAAAGACGCAGAACAGTGTACTCAACAAGCAGTAAGGAACCTATGCCACACATATTACAGAAAACGTACACACAGAAACGGACAACACACAGCACAGAGGAAACAAGCCAGGCCCAAAGACCACACAGACAACACAACGCAAAACACACAAGGACACAGCGCAGCACAACAGAGAATACACACAGAATCACAGAAAAGCACCACAAACCACTCACTACCGTACGCCAACAACACGTACAGCACACAACACTACACACACAACCAACCCAAAACACACAAAAGAGATCAGCTGTATAGGCTTCCTACTGCAATGTTTACTAAGGTTGCTGTATCACCCAGGAGCAAGTTGCATGCAAGGGGAAACCGGCGTAGTGTTCTCTCAGGGAGGGTCTCCTCAGTGCGCGGTGGATTGTTTCCCCCAGCAGGGTTCGGCCTAAGGCTCCTCGGCAGCAGCTTCTGACACTTTACTACAAAGTATATTTACTTCAGGGCATATAGCTTTCACTCACCAGGACACTCCGGTTCTGCGCGTCCTCTCCTAGCACCCCCAGAAAACAAGGACCCCCGTGTGATCCCAAATCTGTGGAGAAGACAGCCAGGCACGCACGGCTTGCTTCAGTGTGCTAGAATGCACAAGTCGTAGGACTGCCCTCAAGCATTTAGCTTTGGAATCATAGCAAAGGATTCTTACTCCCTGCAGATCACAAAGACAGGGCTGGGCTGCACACGCTTAGGTCAGGCTGACGGAGTTCTGGCCCAGAGAAGAGCTTTGTTCTGACGAAAGGACGATCAGCTGAAGGAGTCCCAACAGCATCTTCCCTAAACCTCGTTGCAAGTTCCTATTCACTGCACACGTACCTCTTGGACTTCTTAAGGTGCATTCAGAGAGGAAACCCTGCACACCTACGTTTGGCCATTCCACTCCGTACGAGTTAGCGCAATGTATCTGAACGTGTTAGATCGGCAAGTTAGAGCTCAGTCACCGCCGCCACCACCACCCCCAACCCCCAGAACGATTTCCATTGCCGGTTTGAATTAAGCTACAGTAGAGTTTTTCTTGACAGGGAGAGCGGGCTCCCGGTGCCGCCTGCTTTTCGACTGTTGAACAGGACGCCCATCCGTCCTGCTTCCAATGCTGTGCAGAGAGCTACATGCTCTGCCTCTTCCCCTGAGGCTGGGCAGAAGACCTCTTCACAGTATCCTTGTGTCCGCGAGTACAAGTACGTGAAAGAAGCTGGCCTTGACACAGAAGTGTTTCGCTGTCAGTCTGGACGTGTCTGAGCAGCTAATCACTTGGACTGAGACAGCCTCAGAGCCTTCTCTGCAGGACAACAGCTCTGACGCCTTAGGGCCCATCCGTCATCCAGGCTTTGGAGAAGCTTGCACACACCTCTTGCTGACACGATCCTGAGGGACCAAAGCCAATGTGCACTTAGTTTTCGAAGCTCAGACTGTGGCAAGGGAGACCGGCTGACATACCCCGGCAGGCCAACCTGGGCCTCTCTGAGGCAGCCAGGCAGTAGCAGAGAAAAAGCGACTTTTTAAACTTCCAAGCTAAAGTCAGTGTATGCAGGCGTTTTTCTGACAGCGGGGCTTCCTCAGCAAGACCTCGCGTTACGGGCCACACAAGCGAGAGTCCGCTGCTCAGCAAAAGAGAGCTCCACACACAGCAGACTTCACTCAGGCACATGGAGCGTGGGCACACCGGACAGACACGGAAAGCACATTGCAAGCTCAGTTTCAGCTTCCACGGCAACGACTACGACGATTCCTTCAGTGGGGGCGTCCTGCACTGCTTTCTTTCACCCGCGTAAGCTGAATCCAAAGCTGACTTGCCTCCAACTGCTGTTTTTCCAAAGCATCTTGTTCGGCAACTTCCGTGTGGCCTGTGCTAAGGCCTAGTCGAATCCCACTTACTTACGTCTTTGACATAGAGTGTGTTCAGAGAAGACCGCCTTCTACTGCAATGCTCACTGTTTCCCCGTTGTCTCATAGGCGCAGATTGCATGCAAGGCGGAAGCAGCCAGGTGTTCTCTCAGGGAGAGTCTCCTCAATGCACGGTGGATTGTTTCCCCAGCAGAGTCTGGCAAATGGCCGTCCTGCAGCAGTTTCCGACACATTACTGCAAAGGCATCTTCGGGGCATTGCTGTGAACGCGACGAGTTGGCTCTTTCCGTTCTCTTTGAGTGCCCTCAGGAAACAAGGCCCTCCTGGGGGGAATTACAAACCTGTGGAGCAAATGCACAGTCACTTAGAGGCTCTCTTCAGGGCGCTTGAATGCAGAAGTCTCTCGACACACGAACAGCACATCACACTAAACATCAACACCCCCCCCACACACCCACACACCGGGAACAGTACTGCACACAACACACATGAACCACGGATCTCAGAGTAAACACAACACGCACAGTGTGGCTCACTGACCAAGCATGACCACACAGAGCACACACCTCACAGATTACCCTCATCACTCAAACAGCCAACCGCACACACAACCTGTCAAACACAACCACACACAAATCGCAATCACACACGCGAAACGCACACCACACATGCAACACATAAAAACCCACACGCAACACACACACTAACCACAACAAAAAGAACGCCGAATTTAAGCAACACTCATTTCACACACTACACACGTCACTCCAAACACACATAAAACATACACCACACAGAGCCTCACAGAACACACAACACAAAGGACACAACGTGTTCAAGGCATATCAGACACAACACACAATGTCACACAGAACACCTTGAAATACACAGATGACACAACACACACACACAATGCACAAAACAGATAAGAATACACGCAGCACACATGCAACCGAGAACACGGTACGTCGTACATCACGCAACACACGTGCGGTCAGGTCACATCACATTAACACGAAACAGAGAACCATTCACAGACCAAGTAACTTTCTCAACCACGAACACAACACGCTCCACAGAAGAAGACGGCGAACATAACCACACACGAAGACAGACTCCAGGCACACAACACACATCCACCCACAACCACACCATTCACACAGCACTCCATAAAATACACACAGAACGCACACTACAAACAACAAGGTGCCCAAACTGCGCACATCACATACACAGCAGTCACAACACAGAAAGAACACAACACACAGGAAACACACACACAACCACATAAACACCGCCACGCACAATAAGCCAGCAGATCACAGACTTCACAGCGAAAAACACACCGCAACAGAGCACGCAAACACGTAACACAACACAGAGTACACACACAATCACACCACAAACACCACAAAACACGCCCTTCCACAAAAGACAACGCACTTCACACGTAACACCAAACCCGACAAACACAGAACACATCACAGGAGAGATGCGCAACAGAAACACAGTACACACAACGCACACATTGAAACCAACATATCAACACACCACCACAACACACAGCATAATACACAAATCACAGAGCACCACACAACTCACACAAGCGTCACACACAAATTAAACGTCACAACTCATAGCACGCACAACATCCTGCATTAACGTCACAGCACACAGACCGGTGCAAACCGTACATACCACACGTAAAGCCACACACTGCACACACTCAGGGAAGAGCCACAACAAACACAAGCAAACACCCACAAACACAAAGATATGGAGAACAAACCCCCAAACGCAACACGCAAAACAGCACAACATCTGAAACAACATACCCCTCAGACATCACAGGACATAAGGGCACCCAATTCTCACAAACCACGTTTAACCACGTACACACCACGCACACAATGGGGCACACACACAACACAAGCAAAACCACACACACATAACACCTCTCACCTCACACACATAACAATCAATCTCACACACAGAATCTCTCAAACACGTATCACAATCACACACGCAGAACACACACAACACATACAAAACCACACGGAAAACACACAAACAACAATAAACGCACATAGCACACATTTCACACACTACGCACCCCCACTCACCACCGCACACAGACTCCCCACACACATATGTACGCACGGGCTCCGCTCTGCAATGCACACACGCCAAACGTAACAGCGCGGCAGTCACAGGGCACGCAGCCGACACAACAGAGCACATGTTCCTCACCAAACACACAAATCACATTTACGAGAGCACGGGTAGCACACGCAATGAGGCACACTGAGAAAGCACAACCACACACGGACAACACATCTTCACATCACAAACAGAGCAACTGCACACACTCAACCACACCAGCACAACGACACACAAGTCACAATCACACACGCGGAACACACGATCCACACACAACACTCAAAAGTCCATACCATAGGCAAAATGCACGTAGACAACAAAGACAAATAGAACACATTTCACACACTACACGCTACGCACACCAACCACGCACAGACACACCACGCATACATCCTCACAAGGAGCACGCCGCAGAACACACGCACAACACAGAATCACGCAACACAATGGCCACAATACGAACACCACACCCTTCAAGGCACATGACCGTGCACAGTACGCACGAGAAAACTTCGCAGACCACGTAGTGCACACACCAAGAGACATGCCGAGCAGGTCCCAACCACACACAGTCAGTATCTCTCACATCATGTGCATAACCCAAACGTCCAGACACACACACACACACACACACAACCTCTCCGACACAACAGACAAATCACAACGACGCACACACGACAGACACAACACATACAAGTCCACCCACTGCTGACGAGAACACATGCAGCGCACATAAAAAGCACAACACACAGCACACACAACCACAAGCATACAATACAGAGCATACGCAGACAGACCCGCACGCAGACAGCACCGGCCAAAACCCACAGACACACACACACACACACAGCAAACACATGGACACAACACGTCCGACACAAGGCTAAATCAACGTCACACACAGTGCTCAAATTACACAGACCACCCAACATCTGCCCAGTATGCAACACACAGAAAGCATGTAGATGGCACTCACACAACCCAGAACACAGTGCATAACACAGCAGACCAAGGAAAAGACCAGACACATTTCACGCTGAACATTAGACTGTAAGCCACACACCAAACACAGAACACACACAACCGCCAACAGATAACTCATCAGAAAGACGCCAAATGTGCAGTGCACAGAGAACCACTCAACCCTCACAGCCCCACTCACAAAGAGCAGCATCACACATCACACACCACGCAGTGGAAAAGACGCAGAACAGTGTACTCAACAAGCAGTAAGGAACCTATGCCACACATATTACAGAAAACGTACACACAGAAACGGACAACACACAGCACAGAGGAAACAAGCCAGGCCCAAAGACCACACAGACAACACAACGCAAAACACACAAGGACACAGCGCAGCACAACAGAGAATACACACAGAATCACAGAAAAGCACCACAAACCACTCACTACCGTACGCCAACAACACGTACAGCACACAACACTACACACACAACCAACCCAAAACACACAAAAGAGATCAGCTGTATAGGCTTCCTACTGCAATGTTTACTAAGGTTGCTGTATCACCCAGGAGCAAGTTGCATGCAAGGGGAAACCGGCGTAGTGTTCTCTCAGGGAGGGTCTCCTCAGTGCGCGGTGGATTGTTTCCCCCAGCAGGGTTCGGCCTAAGGCTCCTCGGCAGCAGCTTCTGACACTTTACTACAAAGTATATTTACTTCAGGGCATATAGCTTTCACTCACCAGGACACTCCGGTTCTGCGCGTCCTCTCCTAGCACCCCCAGAAAACAAGGACCCCCGTGTGATCCCAAATCTGTGGAGAAGACAGCCAGGCACGCACGGCTTGCTTCAGTGTGCTAGAATGCACAAGTCGTAGGACTGCCCTCAAGCATTTAGCTTTGGAATCATAGCAAAGGATTCTTACTCCCTGCAGATCACAAAGACAGGGCTGGGCTGCACACGCTTAGGTCAGGCTGACGGAGTTCTGGCCCAGAGAAGAGCTTTGTTCTGACGAAAGGACGATCAGCTGAAGGAGTCCCAACAGCATCTTCCCTAAACCTCGTTGCAAGTTCCTATTCACTGCACACGTACCTCTTGGACTTCTTAAGGTGCATTCAGAGAGGAAACCCTGCACACCTACGTTTGGCCATTCCACTCCGTACGAGTTAGCGCAATGTATCTGAACGTGTTAGATCGGCAAGTTAGAGCTCAGTCACCGCCGCCACCACCACCCCCAACCCCCAGAACGATTTCCATTGCCGGTTTGAATTAAGCTACAGTAGAGTTTTTCTTGACAGGGAGAGCGGGCTCCCGGTGCCGCCTGCTTTTCGACTGTTGAACAGGACGCCCATCCGTCCTGCTTCCAATGCTGTGCAGAGAGCTACATGCTCTGCCTCTTCCCCTGAGGCTGGGCAGAAGACCTCTTCACAGTATCCTTGTGTCCGCGAGTACAAGTACGTGAAAGAAGCTGGCCTTGACACAGAAGTGTTTCGCTGTCAGTCTGGACGTGTCTGAGCAGCTAATCACTTGGACTGAGACAGCCTCAGAGCCTTCTCTGCAGGACAACAGCTCTGACGCCTTAGGGCCCATCCGTCATCCAGGCTTTGGAGAAGCTTGCACACACCTCTTGCTGACACGATGCTGAGGGACCAAAGCCAATGTGCACTTAGTTTTCGAAGCTCAGACTGTGGCAAGGGAGACCGGCTGACATACCCCGGCAGGCCAACCTGGGCCTCTCTGAGGCAGCCAGGCAGTAGCAGAGAAAAAGCGACTTTTTAAACTTCCAAGCTAAAGTCAGTGTATGCAGGCGTTTTTCTGACAGCGGGGCTTCCTCAGCAAGACCTCGCGTTACGGGCCACACAAGCGAGAGTCCGCTGCTCAGCAAAAGAGAGCTCCACACACAGCAGACTTCACTCAGGCACATGGAGCGTGGGCACACCGGACAGACACGGAAAGCACATTGCAAGCTCAGTTTCAGCTTCCACGGCAACGACTACGACGATTCCTTCAGTGGGGGCGTCCTGCACTGCTTTCTTTCACCCGCGTAAGCTGAATCCAAAGCTGACTTGCCTCCAACTGCTGTTTTTCCAAAGCATCTTGTTCGGCAACTTCCGTGTGGCCTGTGCTAAGGCCTAGTCGAATCCCACTTACTTACGTCTTTGACATAGAGTGTGTTCAGAGAAGACCGCCTTCTACTGCAATGCTCACTGTTTCCCCGTTGTCTCATAGGCGCAGATTGCATGCAAGGCGGAAGCAGCCAGGTGTTCTCTCAGGGAGAGTCTCCTCAATGCACGGTGGATTGTTTCCCCAGCAGAGTCTGGCAAATGGCCGTCCTGCAGCAGTTTCCGACACATTACTGCAAAGGCATCTTCGGGGCATTGCTGTGAACGCTACGAGTTGGCTCTTTCCGTTCTCTTTGAGTGCCCTCAGGAAACAAGGCCCTCCTGGGGGGAATTACAAACCTGTGGAGCAAATGCACAGTCACTTAGAGGCTCTCTTCAGGGCGCTTGAATGCAGAAGTCTCTCGACACACGAACAGCACATCACACTAAACATCAACACCCCCCCCACACACCCACACACCGGGAACAGTACTGCACACAACACACATGAACCACGGATCTCAGAGTAAACACAACACGCACAGTGTGGCTCACTGACCAAGCATGACCACACAGAGCACACACCTCACAGATTACCCTCATCACTCAAACAGCCAACCGCACACACAACCTGTCAAACACAACCACACACAAATCGCAATCACACACGCGAAACGCACACCACACATGCAACACATAAAAACCCACACGCAACACACACACTAACCACAACAAAAAGAACGCCGAATTTAAGCAACACTCATTTCACACACTACACACGTCACTCCAAACACACATAAAACATACACCACACAGAGCCTCACAGAACACACAACACAAAGGACACAACGTGTTCAAGGCATATCAGACACAACACACAATGTCACACAGAACACCTTGAAATACACAGATGACACAACACACACACACAATGCACAAAACAGATAAGAATACACGCAGCACACATGAAACCGAGAACACGGTACGTCGTACATCACGCAACACACGTGCGGTCAGGTCACATCACATTAACACGAAACAGAGAACCATTCACAGACCAAGTAACTTTCTCAACCACGAACACAACACGCTCCACAGAAGAAGACGGCGAACATAACCACACACGAAGACAGACTCCAGGCACACAACACACATCCACCCACAACCACACCATTCACACAGCACTCCATAAAATACACACAGAACGCACACTACAAACAACAAGGTGCCCAAACTGCGCACATCACATACACAGCAGTCACAACACAGAAAGAACACAACACACAGGAAACACACACACAACCACATAAACACCGCCACGCACAATAAGCCAGCAGATCACAGACTTCACAGCGAAAAACACACCGCAACAGAGCACGCAAACACGTAACACAACACAGAGTACACACACAATCACACCACAAACACCACAAAACACGCCCTTCCACAAAAGACAACGCACTTCACACGTAACACCAAACCCGACAAACACAGAACACATCACAGGAGAGATGCGCAACAGAAACACAGTACACACAACGCACACATTGAAACAAACATATCAACACACCACCACAACACACAGCATAATACACAAATCACAGAGCACCACACAACTCACACAAGCGTCACACACAAATTAAACGTCACAACTCATAGCACGCACAACATCCTGCATTAACGTCACAGCACACAGACCGGTGCAAACCGTACATACCACACGTAAAGCCACACACTGCACACACTCAGAGAAGAGCCACAACAAACACAAGCAAACACCCACAAACACAAAGATATGGAGAACAAACCCCCAAACGCAACACGCAAAACAGCACAACATCTGAAACAACATACCCCTCAGACATCACAGGACATAAGGGCACCCAATTCTCACAAACCACGTTTAACCACGTACACACCACGCACACAATGGGGCACACACACAACACAAGCAAAACCACACACACATAACACCTCTCACCTCACACACATAACAATCAATCTCACACACAGAATCTCTCAAACACGTATCACAATCACACACGCAGAACACACACAACACATACAAAACCACACGGAAAACACACAAACAACAATAAACGCACATAGCACACATTTCACACACTACGCACCCCCACTCACCACCGCACACAGACTCCCCACACACATATGTACGCACGGGCTCCGCTCTGCAATGCACACACGCCAAACGTAACAGCGCGGCAGTCACAGGGCACGCAGCCGACACAACAGAGCACATGTTCCTCACCAAACACACAAATCACATTTACGAGAGCACGGGTAGCACACGCAATGAGGCACACTGAGAAAGCACAACCACACACGGACAACACATCTTCACATCACAAACAGAGCAACTGCACACACTCAACCACACCAGCACAACGACACACAAGTCACAATCACACACGCGGAACACACGATCCACACACAACACTCAAAAGTCCATACCATAGGCAAAATGCACGTAGACAACAAAGACAAATAGAACACATTTCACACACTACACGCTACGCACACCAACCACGCACAGACACACCACGCATACATCCTCACAAGGAGCACGCCGCAGAACACACGCACAACACAGAATCACGCAACACAATGGCCACAATACGAACACCACACCCTTCAAGGCACATGACCGTGCACAGTACGCACGAGAAAACTTCGCAGACCACGTAGTGCACACACCAAGAGACATGCCGAGCAGGCCCCAACCACACACAGTCAGTATCTCTCACATCATGTGCATAACCCAAACGTCCAGACACACACACACACACACACACAACCTCTCCGACACAACAGACAAATCACAACGACGCACACACGACAGACACAACACATACAAGTCCACCCACTGCTGACGAGAACACATGCAGCGCACATAAAAAGCACAACACACAGCACACACAACCACAAGCATACAATACAGAGCATACGCAGACAGACCCGCACGCAGACAGCACCGGCCAAAACCCACAGACACACACACACACACACAGCAAACACATGGACACAACACGTCCGACACAAGGCTAAATCAACGTCACACACAGTGCTCAAATTACACAGACCACCCAACATCTGCCCAGTATGCAACACACAGAAAGCATGTAGATGGCACTCACACAACCCAGAACACAGTGCATAACACAGCAGACCAAGGAAAAGACCAGACACATTTCACGCTGAACATTAGACAGTAAGCCACACACCAAACACAGAACACACACAACCGCCAACAGATAACTCATCAGAAAGACGCCAAATGTGCAGTGCACAGAGAACCACTCAACCCTCACAGCCCCACTCACAAATAGCAGCATCACACATCACACACCACGCAGTGGAAAAGACGCAGAACAGTGTACTCAACAAGCAGTAAGGAACCTATGCCACACATATTACAGAAAATGTACACACAGAAACGGACAACACACAGCACAGAGGAAACAAGCCAGGCCCAAAGACCACACAGACAACACAACGCAAAACACACAAGGACACAGCGCAGCACAACAGAGAATACACACAGAATCACAGAAAAGCACCACAAACCACTCACTACCGTACGCCAACAACACGTACAGCACACAACACTACACACACAACCAACCCAAAACACACAAAAGAGATCAGCTGTATAGCCTTCCTACTGCAATGTTTACTAAGGTTGCTGTATCACCCAGGAGCAAGTTGCATGCAAGGGGAAACCGGCATAGTGTTCTCTCAGGGAGGGTCTCCTCAGTGCGCGGTGGATTGTTTCCCCCAGCAGGGTTCGGCCTAAGGCTCCTCGGCAGCAGCTTCTGACACTTTACTACAAAGTATATTTACTTCAGGGCATATAGCTTTCACTCACCAGGACACTCCGGTTCTGCGCGTCCTCTCCTAGCACCCCCAGAAAACAAGGACCCCCGTGTGATCCCAAATCTGTGGAGAAGACAGCCAGGCACGCACGGCTTGCTTCAGTGTGCTAGAATGCACAAGTCGTAGGACTGCCCTCAAGCATTTAGCTTTGGAATCATAGCAAAGGATTCTTACTCCCTGCAGATCACAAAGACAGGGCTGGGCTGCACACGCTTAGGTCAGGCTGACGGAGTTCTGGCCCAGAGAAGAGCTTTGTTCTGACGAAAGGACGATCAGCTGAAGGAGTCCCAACAGCATCTTCCCTAAACCTCGTTGCAAGTTCCTATTCACTGCACACGTACCTCTTGGACTTCTTAAGGTGCATTCAGAGAGGAAACCCTGCACACCTACGTTTGGCCATTCCACTCCGTACGAGTTAGCGCAAAGTATCTGAACGTGTTAGATCGGCAAGTTAGAGCTCAGTCACCGCCGCCACCACCACCCCCAACCCCCAGAACGATTTCCATTGCCGGTTTGAATTAAGCTACAGTAGAGTTTTTCTTGACAGGGAGAGCGGGCTCCCGGTGCCGCCTGCTTTTCGACTGTTGAACAGGACGCCCATCCGTCCTGCTTCCAATGCTGTGCAGAGAGCTACTTGCTCTGCCTCTTCCCCTGAGGCTGGGCAGAAGACCTCTTCACAGTATCCTTGTGTCCGCGAGTACAAGTACGTGAAAGAAGCTGGCCTTGACACAGAAGTGTTTCGCTGTCAGTCTGGACGTGTCTGAGCAGCTAATCACTTGGACTGAGACAGCCTCAGAGCCTTCTCTGCAGGACAACAGCTCTGACGCTTTAGGGCCCATCCGTCATCCAGGCTTTGGAGAAGCTTGCAAACACCTCTTGCTGACACGATGCTGAGGGACCAAAGCCAATGTGCACTTAGTTTTCGAAGCTCAGACTGTGGCAAGGGAGACCGGCTGACATACCCCGGCAGGCCAACCTGGGCCTCTCTGAGGCAGCCAGGCAGTAGCAGAGAAAAAGCGACTTTTTAAACTTCCAAGCTAAAGTCAGTGTATGCAGGCGTTTTTCTGACAGCCGGGCTTCCTCAGCAAGACCTCGCGTTACGGGCCACACAAGCGAGAGTCCGCCGCTCAGCAAAAGAGAGCTCCACACACAGCAGACTTCACTCAGGCACATGGAGCGTGGGCACACCGGACAGACACGGAAAGCACATTGCAAGCTCAGTTTCAGCTTCCACGGCAACGACTACGACGATTCCTTCAGTGGGGGCGTCCTGCACTGCTTTCTTTCACCCGCGTAAGCTGAATCCAAAGCTGACTTGCCTCCAACTGCTGTTTTTCCAAAGCATCTTGTTCGGCAACTTCCGTGTGGCCTGTGCTAAGGCCTAGTCGAATCCCACTTACTTACGTCTTTGACATAGAGTGTGTTCAGAGAAGACCGCCTTCTACTGCAATGCTCACTGTTTCCCCGTTGTCTCATAGTCGCAGATTGCATGCAAGGCGGAAGCAGCCAGGCGTTCTCTCAGGGAGAGTCTCCTCAATGCACGGTGGATTGTTTCCCCAGCAGAGTCTGGCAAATGGCCGTCCTGCAGCAGTTTCCGACACATTACTGCAAAGGCATCTTCGGGGCATTGCTGTGAACGCGACGAGTTGGCTCTTTCCGTTCTCTTTGAGTGCCCTCAGGAAACAAGGCCCTCCTGGGGGGAATTACAAACCTGTGGAGCAAATGCACAGTCACTTAGAGGCTCTCTTCAGGGCGCTTGAATGCAGAAGTCTCTCGACACACGAACAGCACATCACACTAAACATCAACACCCCCCCACACACACCCACACACCGGGAACAGTACTGCACACAACACACATGAACCACGGATCTCAGAGTAAACACAACACGCACAGTGTGGCTCACTGACCAAGCATGACCACACAGAGCACACACCTCACAGATTACCCTCATCACTCAAACAGCCAACCGCACACACAACCTGTCAAACACAACCACACACAAATCGCAATCACACACGCGAAACGCACACCACACACGCAACACATAAAAACCCACACGCAACACACACACTAACCACAACAAAAAGAACGCCGAATTTAAGCAACACTCATTTCACACACTACACACGTCACTCCAAACACACATAAAACATACACCACACAGAGCCTCACAGAACACACAACACAAAGGACACAACGTGTTCAAGGCATATCAGACACAACACACAATGTCACACAGAACACCTTGAAATACACAGATGACACAACACACACACACAATGCACAAGACAGATAAGAATACACGCAGCACACATGCAACTGAGAACACGGTACGTCGTACATCACGCAACACACGTGCGGTCAGGTCACATCACATTAACACGAAACAGAGAACCATTCACAGACCAAGTAACTTCCTCAACCACGAACACAACACGCTCCACAGAGAAGATGCCGAACATAACCACACACGAAGACAGACTCCAGGCACACAACACACATCCACCCACAACCACACCATTCACACAGCACTCCATAAAATACACACAGAACGCACACTACAAACAACAAGGTGCCCAAACTGCGCACATCACATACACAGCAGTCACAACACAGAAAGAACACAACACACAGGAAACACACACACAACCACATAAACACCGCCACGCACAATAAGCCAGCAGATCACAGACTTCACAGCGAAAAACACACCGCAACAGAGCACGCAAACACGTAACACAACACAGAGTACACACACAATCACACCACAAACACCACAAAACACGCCCTTCCACAAAAGACAACGCACTTCACACGTAACACCAAACCCGACAAACACAGAACACATCACAGGAGAGATGCGCAACAGAAACACAGTACACACAACGCACACATTGAAACAAACATATCAACACACCACCACAACACACAGCATAATACACAAATCACAGAGCACCACACAACTCACACAAGCGTCACACACAAATTAAACGTCACAACTCATAGCACGCACAACATCCTGCATTAACGTCACAGCACACAGACCGGTGCAAACCGTACATACCACACGTAAAGCCACACACTGCACACACTCAGGGAAGAGCCACAACAAACACAAGCAAACACCCACAAACACAAAGATATGGAGAACAAACCCCCAAACGCAACACGCAAAACAGCACAACATCTGAAACAACATACCCCTCAGACATCACAGGACATAAGGGCACCCAATTCTCACAAACCACGTTTAACCACGTACACACCACGCACACAATGGGGCACACACACAACACAAGCAAAACCACACACACATAACACCTCTCACCTCACACACATAACAATCAATCTCACACACAGAATCTCTCAAACACGTATCACAATCACACACGCAGAACACACACAACACATACAAAACCACACGGAAAACACACAAACAACAATAAACGCACATAGCACACATTTCACACACTACGCACCCCCACTCACCACCGCACACAGACTCCCCACACACATATGTACGCACGGGCTCCGCTCTGCAATGCACACACGCCAAACGTAACAGCGCGGCAGTCACAGGGCACGCAGCCGACACAACAGAGCACATGTTCCTCACCAAACACACAAATCACATTTACGAGAGCACGGGTAGCACACGCAATGAGGCACACTGAGAAAGCACAACCACACACGGACAACACATCTTCACATCACAAACAGAGCAACTGCACACACTCAACCACACCAGCACAACGACACACAAGTCACAATCACACACGCGGAACACACGATCCACACACAACACTCAAAAGTCCATACCATAGGCAAAATGCACGTAGACAACAAAGACAAATAGAACACATTTCACACACTACACGCTACGCACACAAACCACGCATAGACACACCACGCATACATCCTCCTCACCAAACACACAAATCACATTTACGAGAGCACGGGTAGCACACGCAATGAGGCACACTGAGAAAGCACAACCACACACGGACAACACATCTTCACATCACAAACAGAGCAACTGCACACACTCAACCACACCAGCACAACGACACACAAGTCACAATCACACACGCGGAACACACGATCCACACACAACTCTCAAAAGTCCATACCATAGGCAAAATGCACGTAGACAACAAAGACAAATAGAACACATTTCACACACTACACGCTACGCACACCAACCACGCACAGACACAAAACGCATACATCCCCACAAGGAGCACGCCGCAGAACACACGCACAACACAGAATCACGCAACACAATGGCCACAATACGAACACCACACCCTTCAAGGCACATGACCGTGCACAGTACGCACGAGAATCCTTCGCAGACCACGTAGTGCACACACCAAGAGACATGCCGAGCAGGCCCCAACCACACACAGTCAGTATCTCTCACATCATGTGCATAACCCAAACGTCCAGACACACACACACACACACACAACCTCTCCGACACAACACACAAATCACAACGACGCACACACGACAGACACAACACATACAAGTCCACCCACTGCTGACGAGAACACATGCAGCGCACATAAAAAGCACAACACACAGCACACACAACCACAAGCATACAATACAGAGCACACGCAGACAGACCCGCACGCAGACAGCACCGGCCAAAACCCACAGACACACACACACACACACACACACACAGCAAACACATGGACACAACACATCCGACACAAGGCTAAATCAACGTCACACACAGTGCTCAAATTACACAGACCACCCAACATCTGCCCAGTATGCAACACACAGAAAGCATGTAGATGGCACTCACACAACCCAGAACACAGTGCATAACACAGCAGACCAAGGAAAAGACCAGACACATTTCACGCTGAACATTAGACCGTAAGCCACACACCAAACACAGAACACATACAACCGCCAACAGATAACTCATCAAAAAGACGCCAAATGTGCAGTGCACAGAGAACCACTCAACCCTCACAGCCCCACTCACAAATAGCAGCATCACACATCACACACCACGCAGTGGAAAAGACGCAGAACAGTGTACTCAACAAGCAGTAAGGAACCTATGCCACACATATTACAGAAAATGTACACACAGAAACGGACAACACACAGCACAGAGGAAACAAGCCAGGCCCAAAGACCACACAGACAACACAACGCAAAACACACAAGGACACAGCGCAGCACAACAGAGAATACACACAGAATCACAGAAAAGCACCACAAACCACTCACTACCGTACGCCAACAACACGTACAGCACACAACACTACACACACAACCAACCCAAAACACACAAAAGAGATCAGCTGTATAGCCTTCCTACTGCAATGTTTACTAAGGTTGCTGTATCACCCAGGAGCAAGTTGCATTCAAGGATAAACCGGCGTAGTGTTCTCTCAGGGAGGGTCTCCTCAGTGCGCGGTGGATTGTTTCCCCCAGCAGGGTTCGGCCTAAGGCTCCTCGGCAGCAGCTTCTGACACTTTACTACAAAGTATATTTACTTCAGGGCATATAGCTTTCACTCACCAGGACACTCCGGTTCTGCGCGTCCTCTCCTAGCACCCCCAGAAAACAAGGACCCCCGTGTGATCCCAAATCTGTGGAGAAGACAGCCAGGCACGCACGGCTTGCTTCAGTGTGCTAGAATGCACAAGTCGTAGGACTGCCCTCAAGCATTTAGCTTTGGAATCATAGCAAAGGATTCTTACTCCCTGCAGATCACAAAGACAGGGCTGGGCTGCACACGCTTAGGTCAGGCTGACGGAGTTCTGGCCCAGAGAAGAGCTTTGTTCTGACGAAAGGACGATCAGCTGAAGGAGTCCCAACAGCATCTTCCCTAAACCTCGTTGCAAGTTCCTATTCACTGCACACGTACCTCTTGGACTTCTTAAGGTGCATTCAGAGAGGAAACCCTGCACACCTACGTTTGGCCATTCCACTCCGTACGAGTTAGCGCAAAGTATCTGAACGTGTTAGATCGGCAAGTTAGAGCTCAGTCACCGCCGCCACCACCACCCCCAACCCCCAGAACGATTTCCATTGCCGGTTTGAATTAAGCTACAGTAGAGTTTTTCTTGACAGGGAGAGCGGGCTCCCGGTGCCGCCTGCTTTTCGACTGTTGAACAGGACGCCCATCCGTCCTGCTTCCAATGCTGTGCAGAGAGCTACTTGCTCTGCCTCTTCCCCTGAGGCTGGGCAGAAGACCTCTTCACAGTATCCTTGTGTCCGCGAGTACAAGTACGTGAAAGAAGCTGGCCTTGACACAGAAGTGTTTCGCTGTCAGTCTGGACGTGTCTGAGCAGCTAATCACTTGGACTGAGACAGCCTCAGAGCCTTCTCTGCAGGACAACAGCTCTGACGCTTTAGGGCCCATCCGTCATCCAGGCTTTGGAGAAGCTTGCAAACACCTCTTGCTGACACGATGCTGAGGGACCAAAGCCAATGTGCACTTAGTTTTCGAAGCTCAGACTGTGGCAAGGGAGACCGGCTGACATACCCCGGCAGGCCAACCTGGGCCTCTCTGAGGCAGCCAGGCAGTAGCAGAGAAAAAGCGACTTTTTAAACTTCCAAGCTAAAGTCAGTGTATGCAGGCGTTTTTCTGACAGCCGGGCTTCCTCAGCAAGACCTCGCGTTACGGGCCACACAAGCGAGAGTCCGCCGCTCAGCAAAAGAGAGCTCCACACACAGCAGACTTCACTCAGGCACATGGAGCGTGGGCACACCGGACAGACACGGAAAGCACATTGCAAGCTCAGTTTCAGCTTCCACGGCAACGACTACGACGATTCCTTCAGTGGGGGCGTCCTGCACTGCTTTCTTTCACCCGCGTAAGCTGAATCCAAAGCTGACTTGCCTCCAACTGCTGTTTTTCCAAAGCATCTTGTTTGGCAACTTCCGTGTGGCCTGTGCTAAGGCCTAGTCGAATCCCACTTACTTACGTCTTTGACATAGAGTGTGTTCAGAGAAGACCGCCTTCTACTGCAATGCTCACTGTTTCCCCGTTGTCTCATAGTCGCAGATTGCATGCAAGGCGGAAGCAGCCAGGCGTTCTCTCAGGGAGAGTCTCCTCAATGCACGGTGGATTGTTTCCCCAGCAGAGTCTGGCAAATGGCCGTCCTGCAGCAGTTTCCGACACATTACTGCAAAGGCATCTTCGGGGCATTGCTGTGAACGCGACGAGTTGGCTCTTTCCGTTCTCTTTGAGTGCCCTCAGGAAACAAGGCCCTCCTGGGGGGAATTACAAACCTGTGGAGCAAATGGACAGTCACTTAGAGGCTCTCTTCAGGGCGCTTGAATGCAGAAGTCTCTCGACACACGAACAGCACATCACACTAAACATCAACACCCCCCACACACACCCACACACCGGGAACAGTACTGCACACAACACACATGAACCACGGATCTCAGAGTAAACACAACACGCACAGTGTGGCTCACTGACCAAGCATGACCACACAGAGCACACACCTCACAGATTACCCTCATCACTCAAACAGCCAACCGCACACACAACCTGTCAAACACAACCACACACAAATCGCAATTACACACGCGAAACGCACACCACACACGCAACACATAAAAACCCACACGCAACACACACACTAACCACAACAAAAAGAACGCCGAATTTAAGCAACACTCATTTCACACACTACACACGTCACTCCAAACACACATAAAACATACACCACACAGAGCCTCACAGAACACACAACACAAAGGACACAACGTGTTCAAGGCATATCAGACACAACACACAATGTCACACAGAACACCTTGAAATACACAGATGACACAACACACACACACAATGCACAAAACAGATAAGAATACACGCAGCACACATGCAACCGAGAACACGGTACGTCGTACATCACGCAACACACGTGCGGTCAGGTCACATCACATTAACACGAAACAGAGAACCATTCACAGACCAAGTAACTTTCTCAACCACGAACACAACACGCTCCACAGAAGAAGACGCCGAACATAACCACACACGAAGACAGACTCCAGGCACACAACACACATCCACCCACAACCACACCATTCACACAGCACTCCATAAAATACACACAGAACGCACACTACAAACAACAAGGTGCCCAAACTGCGCACATCACATACACAGCAGTCACAACACAGAAAGAACACAACACACAGGAAACACACACACAACCACATAAACACCGCCACGCACAATAAGCCAGCAGATCACAGACTTCACAGCGAAAAACACACCGCAACAGAGCACGCAAACACGTAACACAACACAGAGTACACACACAATCACACCACAAACACCACAAAACACGCCCTTCCACAAAAGACAACGCACTTCACACGTAACACCAAACCCGACAAACACAGAACACATCACAGGAGAGATGCGCAACAGAAACACAGTACACACAACGCACACATTGAAACCAACATATCAACACACCACCACAACACACAGCATAATACACAAATCACAGAGCACCACACAACTCACACAAGCGTCACACACAAATTAAACGTCACAACTCATAGCACGCACAACATCCTGCATTAACGTCACAGCACACAGACCGGTGCAAACCGTACATACCACACGTAAAGCCACACACTGCACACACTCAGGGAAGAGCCACAACAAACACAAGCAAACACCCACAAACACAAAGATATGGAGAACAAACCCCCAAACGCAACACGCAAAACAGCACAACATCTGAAACAACATACCCCTCAGACATCACAGGACATAAGGGCACCCAATTCTCACAAACCACGTTTAACCACGTACACACCACGCACACAATGGGGCACACACACAACACAAGCAAAACCACACACACATAACACCTCTCACCTCACACACATAACAATCAATCTCACACACAGAATCTCTCAAACACGTATCACAATCACACACGCAGAACACACACAACACATACAAAACCACACGGAAAACACACAAACAACAATAAACGCACATAGCACACATTTCACACACTACGCACCCCCACTCACCACCGCACACAGACTCCCCACACACATATGTACGCACGGGCTCCGCTCTGCAATGCACACACGCCAAACGTAACAGCACGGCAGTCACAGGGCACGCAGCCGACACAACAGAGCACATGTTCCTCACCAAACACACAAATCACATTTACGAGAGCACGTGTAGCACACGCAATGTGGCACACTGAGAAAGCACAACCACACACGGACAACACATCTTCACATCACAAACAGAGCAACTGCACACACTCAACCACACCAGCACAACGACACACAAGTCACAATCACACACGCGGAACACACGATCCACACACAACACTCAAAAGTCCATACCATAGGCAAAATGCACGCAGACAACAAAGACAAATAGAACACATTTCACACACTACACGCTACACACACCAACCACGCACAGACACACCACGCATACATCCTCACAAGGAGCACGCCGCAGAACACACGCACAACACAGAATCACGCAACACAATGGCCACAATACGAACACCACACCCTTCAAGGCACATGACCGTGCACAGTACGCACGAGAATCCTTCGCAGACCACGTAGTGCACACACCAAGAGACATGCCGAGCAGGCCCCAACCACACACAGTCAGTATCTCTCACATCCTGTGCATAACCCAAACGTCCAGACACACACACACACACACACACACTCACACACACACACAAACTCTCCGACACAACACACAAATCACAACGACGCACACACGACAGACACAACACATACAAGTCCACCCACTGCTGACGAGAACACATGCAGCGCACATAAAAAGCACAACACACAGCACACACAACCACAAGCATACAATACAGAGCACACGCAGACAGACCCGCACGCAGACAGCACCGGCCAAAACCCACAGACACACACACACACACACACACACAGCAAACACATGGACACAACACGTCCGACACAAGGCTAAATCAACGTCACACACAGTGCTCAAATTACACAGACCACCCAACATCTGCCCAGTATGCAACACACAGAAAGCATGTAGATGGCACTCACACAACCCAGAACACAGTGCATAACACAGCAGACCAAGGAAAAGACCAGACACATTTCACGCTGAACATTAGACCGTAAGCCACACACCAAACACAGAACACATACAACCGCTAACAGATAACTCATCAAAAAGACGCCAAATGTGCAGTGCACAGAGAACCACTCAACCCTCACAGCCCCACTCACAAATAGCAGCATCACACATCACACACCACGCAGTGGAAAAGACGCAGAACAGTGTACTCAACAAGCAGTAAGGAACCTATGCCACACATATTACAGAAAATGTACACACAGAAACGGACAACACACAGCACAGAGGAAACAAGCCAGGCCCAAAGACCACACAGACAACACAACGCAAAACACACAAGGACACAGCGCAGCACAACAGAGAATACACACAGAATCACAGAAAAGCACCACAAACCACTCACTACCGTACGCCAACAACACGTACAGCACACAACACTACACACACAACCAACCCAAAACACACAAAAGAGATCAGCTGTATAGCCTTCCTACTGCAATGTTTACTAAGGTTGCTGTATCACCCAGGAGCAAGTTGCATGCAAGGATAAACCGGCGTAGTGTTCTCTCAGGGAGGGTCTCCTCAGTGCGCGGTGGATTGTTTCCCCCAGCAGGGTTCGGCCTAAGGCTCCTCGGCAGCAGCTTCTGACACTTTACTACAAAGTATATTTACTTCAGGGCATATAGCTTTCACTCACCAGGACACTCCGGTTCTGCGCGTCCTCTCCTAGCACCCAAGGAAAACAAGGACCCCCTTGTGATCCCAAATCTGTGGAGAAGACAGCCAGGCACGCACGGCTTGCTTCAGTGAGCTAGAATGCACAAGTCGTAGGACTGCCCTCAAGCATTTAGCTTTGGAATCATAGCAAAGGATTCTTACTCCCTGCAGATCACAAAGACAGGGCTGGGCTGCACACGCTTAGGTCAGGCTGACGGAGTTCTGGCCCAGAGAAGAGCTTTGTTCTGACGAAAGGACGATCAGCTGAAGGAGTCCCAACAGCATCTTCCCTAAACCTCGTTGCAAGTTCCTATTCACTGCACACGTACCTCTTGGACTTCTTAAGGTGCATTCAGAGAGGAAACCCTGCACACCTACGTTTGGCCATTCCACTCCGTACGAGTTAGCGCAAAGTATCTGAACGTGTCAGATCGGCAAGTTAGAGCTCAGTCACCGCCGCCACCACCACCCGTAACCCCCAGAACGATTTCCACTGCCGGTTTGAATTAAACTACAGTAGAGTTTTTCTTGACAGGGAGAGCGGGCTCCCGGTGCCGCCTGCTTTTCGACTGTTGAACAGGACGCTCATCCGTCCTGCTTCCAATGCTGTGCAGAGAGCTACTTGCTCTGCCTCTTCCCCTGAGGCTGGGCAGAAGACCTCTTCACAGTATCCTTGTGTCCGCGAGTACAAGTACGTGAAAGAAGCTGGCCTTGACACAGAAGTGTTTCGCTGTCAGTCTGGACGTGTCTGAGCAGCTAATCACTTGGACTGAGACAGCCTCAGAGCCTTCTCTGCAGGACAACAGCTCTGACGCCTTAGGGCCCATCCGTCATCCAGGCTTTGGAGAAGCTTGCACACACCTCTTGCTGACACGATGCTGAGGGACCAAAGCCAATGTGCACTTAGTTTTCGAAGCTCAGACTGTGGCAAGGGAGACCTGCTGACATACCCCGGCAGGCAAACCTGGGCCTCTCTGAGGCAGCCAGGCAGTAGCAGAGAAAAAGGCGACTTTTTAAACTTCCAAGCTAAAGTCATTGTATGCAGGCGTTTTTCTGACAGCCGGGCTTCCTCAGCAAGACCTCGCGTTACGGGCCACACAAGCGAGAGTCCGCCGCTCAGCAAAAGAGAGCTCCACACACAGCAGACTTCACTCAGGCACATGGAGCGTGGGCACACCGGACAGACACGGTAAGCACATTGCAATCTCAGTTTCAGCTTCCACGGCAACGACTACGACGATTCCTTCAGTGGGGGCGTCCTGCACTGCTTTCTTTCACCCGCGTAAGCTGAATCCAAAGCTGACTTGCCTCCAACTGCTGTTTTTCCAAAGCATCTTGTTCGGCAACTTCCGTGTGGCTTGTTCTAACGCCTTGTCGAATCCCACTTACTTACGTCTTTGACATAGAGTGTGTTCAGAGAAGACCACCTTCTACTGCAATGCTCACTGTTTCCCCGTTGTCTCATAGGCGCAGATTGCATGCAAGGCGGAAGCAGCCAGGCGTTCTATCAGGGAGAGTTTCCTCAATGCACGGTGGATTGTTTCCCCAGCAGAGTCTGGCAAATGGCCGTCCTGCAGCAGTTTCCGACACATTACTGCAAAGGCATCTTCGGGGCATTGCTGTGAACGCGACGAGTTGGCTCTTTCCGTTCTCTTTGAGTGCCCTCAAGAAACAAGGCCCTCCTGGGGGTAATTACAAACCTGTGGAGCAAATTTACAGTCACTTAGAGGCTCTCTTCAGGGCGCTTGAATGCAGAAGTCTCTCGACACACGAACAGCACATCACACTAAACATCAACACCCCACACACACACACACCGGGAACAGTACTGCACACAACACACATGAACCACGGATCTCAGAGTAAACACAACACGCACAGTGTGGCTCACTGACCAAGCATGACCACACAGAGCACACACCTCACAGATTACCCTCATCACTCAAACAGCCAACCGCACACACAACCTGTCAAACATAACCACACACAAATCGCAATCACACACGCGAAACGCACACCACACACGCAACACATAAAAACCCACACGCAACACACACACTAACCACAACAAAAAGAACGCCGAATTTAAGCAACACTCATTTCACACACTACACACGTCACTCCAAACACACATAAAACATACACCACACAGAGCCTCACAGAACACACAACACAAAGGACACAACGTGTTCAAGGCATATCAGACACAACACACAATGTCACACAGAACACCTTGAAATACACAGATGACACAACACACACACAATGCACAAGACAGATAAGAATACACGCAGCACACATGCAACCGAGAACACGGTACGTCGTACATCACGCAACACACGTGCGGTCAGGTCACATCACATTAACACGAAACAGAGAACCATTCACAGACCAAGTAACTTTCTCAACCACGAACACAACACGCTCCACAGAAGAAGACGCCGAGCATAACCACACACGAAGACAGACTCCAGGCACACAACACACATCCACCCACAACCACACCATTCACACAGCACTCCATAAAATACACACAGAACGCACACTACAAACAACAAGGTGCCCAAACTGCGCACATCACATACACAGCAGTCACAACACAGAAAGAACACAACACACAGGAAACACACACACAACCACATAAACACCGCCATGCACAATAAGCCAGCAGATCACAGACTTCACAGCGAAAAACACACCGCAACAGAGCACGCAAACACGTAACACAACACAGAGTACACACACAATCACACCACAAACACCACAAAACACGCCCTTCCACAAAAGACAACGCACTTCACACGTAACACCAAACCCGACAAACACAGAATACATCACAGGAGAGATGCGCAACAGAAACAGTACACACAACGCACACATTGAAACCAACATATCAACACACCACCACAACACACAGCATAATACGCAAATCACAGAGCACCACACAACTCACACAAGCGTCACACACAAATTAAACGTCACAACCCATAGCACGCACAACATCCTGCATTAACGTCACAGCACACAGACCGGTGCAAACCGTACATACCACACGTAAAGCCACACACTGCACACACTCAGGGAAGAGCCACAACAAACACAAGCAAACACCCACAAACACAAAGATATGGAGAACAAACCCCCAAACGCAACACGCAAAACAGCACAACATCTGAAACAACATACCCCTCAGACATCACAGGACATAAGGGCACCCAATTCTCACAAACCACGTTTAACCACGTACACACCACGCACACAATGGGGCACACACACAACACAAGCAAAACCACACACACATAACACCTCTCACCTCACACACATAACAATCAATCTCACACACAGAATCTCTCAAACACGTATCACAATCACACACGCAGAACACACACAACACATACAAAACCACACGGAAAACACACAAACAACAATAAACGCACATAGCACACATTTCACACACTACGCACCCCCACTCACCACCGCACACAGACTCCCCACACACATATGTACGCACGGGCTCCGCTCTGCAATGCACACACGCCAAACGTAACAGCACGGCAGTCACAGGGCACGCAGCCGACACAACAGAGCACATGTTCCTCACCAAACACACAAATCACATTTACGAGAGCACGTGTAGCACACGCAATGTGGCACACTGAGAAAGCACAACCACACACGGACAACACATCTTCACATCACAAACAGAGCAACTGCACACACTCAACCACACCAGCACAACGACACACAAGTCACAATCACACACGCGGAACACACGATCCACACACAACACTCAAAAGTCCATACCATAGGCAAAATGCACGCAGACAACAAAGACAAATAGAACACATTTCACACACTACACGCTACACACACCAACCACGCACAGACACACCACGCATACATCCTCACAAGGAGCACGCCGCAGAACACACGCACAACACAGAATCACGCAACACAATGGCCACAATACGAACACCACACCCTTCAAGGCACATGACCGTGCACAGTACGCACGAGAATCCTTCGCAGACCACGTAGTGCACACACCAAGAGACATGCCGAGCAGGCCCCAACCACACACAGTCAGTATCTCTCACATCATGTGCATAACCCAAACGTCCAGACACACAAACACACACACACACTCACACACACACACAACCTCTCCGACACAACACACAAATCACAACGACGCACACACGACAGACACAACACATACAAGTCCACCCACTGCTGACGAGAACACATGCAGCGCACATAAAAAGCACAACACACAGCACACACAACCACAAGCATACAATACAGAGCACACGCAGACAGACCCGCACGCAGACAGCACCGGCCAAAACCCACAGACACACACACACACACACACAGCAAACACATGGACACAACACGTCCGACACAAGGCTAAATCAACGTCACACACAGTGCTCAAATTACACAGACCACCCAACATCTGCCCAGTATGCAACACACAGAAAGCATGTAGATGGCACTCACACAACCCAGAACACAGTGCATAACACAGCAGACCAAGGAAAAGACCAGACACATTTCACGCTGAACATTAGACCGTAAGCTACACACCAAACACAGAACACGTACAACCGCCAACAGATAACTCATCAGAAAGACGCCAAATGTGCAGTGCACAGAGAACCACTCAACCCTCACAGCCCCACTCACAAATAGCAGCATCACACATCACACACCACGCAGTGGAAAAGACGCAAAACAGTGTACTCAACAAGCAGTAAGGAACCTATGCCACGCATATTACAGAAAATGTACACACAGAAACGGACAACACACAGCACAGAGGAAACAAGCCAAGCCCAAAGACCACACAGACAACACAACGCAAAACACACAAGGACACAGCGCAGCACAACAGAGAATACACACAGAATCACAGAAAAGCACCACAAACCACTCACTACCGTACGCCAACAACACGTGCAGCACACAACACTACACACACAACCAACCCAAAACACACAAAAGAGATCAGCTGTATAGGCTTCCTACTGCAATGTTTACTAAGGTTGCTGTATCACCCAGGAGCAAGTTGCATGCAAGGGGAAACCGGCGTAGTGTTCTCTCAGGGAGGGTCTCCTCAGTGCGCGGTGGATTGTTTCCCCCAGCAGGGTTCGGCCTAAGGCTCCTCGGCAGCAGCTTCTGACACTTTACTACAAAGTATATTTACTTCAGGGCATATAGCTTTCACTCACCAGGACACTCCGGTTCTGCGCGTCCTCTCCTAGCACCCCCAGAAAACAAGGACCCCCGTGTGATCCCAAATCTGTGGAGAAGACAGCCAGGCACGCACGGCTTGCTTCAGTGTGCTAGAATGCACAAGTCGTAGGACTGCCCTCAAGCATTTAGCTTTGGAATCATAGCAAAGGATTCTTACTCCCTGCAGATCACAAAGACAGGGCTGGGCTGCACACGCTTAGGTCAGGCTGACGGAGTTCTGGCCCAGAGAAGAGCTTTGTTCTGACGAAAGGACGATCAGCTGAAGGAGTCCCAACAGCATCTTCCCTAAACCTCGTTGCAAGTTCCTATTCACTGCACACGTACCTCTTGGACTTCTTAAGGTGCATTCAGAGAGGAAACCCTGCACACCTACGTTTGGCCATTCCACTCCGTACGAGTTAGCGCAAAGTATCTGAACGTGTTAGATCGGCAAGTTAGAGCTCAGTCACCGCCGCCACCACCACCCCCAACCCCCAGAACGATTTCCATTGCCGGTTTGAATTAAGCTACAGTAGAGTTTTTCTTGACAGGGAGAGCGGGCTCCCGGTGCCGCCTGCTTTTCGACTGTTGAACAGGACGCCCATCCGTCCTGCTTCCAATGCTGTGCAGAGAGCTACTTGCTCTGCCTCTTCCCCTGAGGCTGGGCAGAAGACCTCTTCACAGTATCCTTGTGTCCGCGAGTACAAGTACGTGAAAGAAGCTGGCCTTGACACAGAAGTGTTTCGCTGTCAGTCTGGACGTGTCTGAGCAGCTAATCACTTGGACTGAGACAGCCTCAGAGCCTTCTCTGCAGGACAACAGCTCTGACGCCTTAGGGCCCATCCGTCATCCAGGCTTTGGAGAAGCTTGCACACACCTCTTGCTGACACGATGCTGAGGGACCAAAGCCAATGTGCACTTAGTTTTCGAAGCTCAGACTGTGGCAAGGGAGACCGGCTGACATACCCCGGCAGGCCAACCTGGGCCTCTCTGAGGCAGCCAGGCAGTAGCAGAGAAAAAGCGACTTTTTAAACTTCCAAGCTAAAGTCAGTGTATGCAGGCGTTTTTCTGACAGCCGGGCTTCCTCAGCAAGACCTCGCGTTACGGGCCACACAAGCGAGAGTCCGCCGCTCAGCAAAAGAGAGCTCCACACACAGCAGACTTCACTCAGGCACATGGAGCGTGGGCACACCGGACAGACACGGAAAGCACATTGCAAGCTCAGTTTCAGCTTCCACGGCAACGACTACGACGATTCCTTCAGTGGGGGCGTCCTGCACTGCTTTCTTTCACCCGCGTAAGCTGAATCCAAAGCTGACTTGCCTCCAACTGCTGTTTTTCCAAAGCATCTTGTTCGGCAACTTCCGTGTGGCTTGTGCTAACGCCTTGTCGAATCCCACTTACTTACGTCTTTGACATAGAGTGTGTTCAGAGAAGACCACCTTCTACTGCAATGCTCACTGTTTCCCCGTTGTCTCATAGTCGCAGATTGCATGCAAGGCGGAAGCAGCCAGGCGTTCTCTCAGGGAGAGTCTCCTCAATGCACGGTGGATTGTTTCCCCAGCAGAGTCTGGCAAATGGCCGTCCTGCAGCAGTTTCCGACACATTACTGCAAAGGCATCTTCGGGGAATTGCTGTGAACGCGACGAGTTGGTTCTTTCCGTTCTCTTTGAGTGCCCTTAGGAAACAAGGCCCTCCTGGGGGGAATTACAAACCTGTGGAGCAAATGGACAGCCACTTAGAGGCTCTCTTCAGGGCGCTTGAATGCAGAAGTCTCTCGACACACGAACAGCACATCACACTAAACATCAACACCCCCCACACCCACACACCGGGAACAGTACTGCACACAACACACATGAACCACGGATCTCAGAGTAAACACAACACGCACAGTGTGGCTCACTGACCAAGCATGACCACACAGAGCACACACCTCACAGATTACCCTCATCACTCAAACAGCCAACCGCACACACAACCTGTCAAACACAACCACACACAAATCGCAATCACACACGCGAAACGCACACCACACACGCAACACATAAAAACCCACACGCAACACACACACTAACCACAACAAAAAGAACGCCGAATTTAAGCAACACTCATTTCACACACTACACACGTCACTCCAAACACACATAAAACATACACCACACAGAGCCTCACAGAACACACAACACAAAGGACACAACGTGTTCAAGGCATATCAGACACAACACACAATGTCACACAGAACACCTTGAAATACACAGATGACACAACACACACACACAATGCACAAGACAGATAAGAATACACGCAGCACACATGCAACCGAGAACACGGTACGTCGTACATCACGCAACACACGTGCGGTCAGGTCACATCACATTAACACGAAACAGAGAACCATTCACAGACCAAGTAACTTTCTCAACCACGAACACAACACGCTCCACAGAAGAAGACGCCGAACATAACCACACACGAAGACAGACTCCAGGCACACAACACACATCCACCCACAACCACACCATTCACACAGCACTCCATAAAATACACACAGAACGCACACTACAAACAACAAGGTGCCCAAACTGCGCACATCACATACACAGCAGTCACAACACAGAAAGAACACAACACACAGGAAACACACACACAACCACATAAACACCGCCACGCACAATAAGCCAGCAGATCACAGACTTCACAGCGAAAAACACACCGCAACAGAGCACGCAAACACGTAACACAACACAGAGTACACACACAATCACACCACAAACACCACAAAACACGCCCTTCCACAAAAGACAACGCACTTCACACGTAACACCAAACCCGACAAACACAGAACACATCACAGGAGAGATGCGCAACAGAAACACAGTACACACAACGCACACATTGAAACCAACATATCAACACACCACCACAACACACAGCATAATACACAAATCACAGAGCACCACACAACTCACACAAGCGTCACACACAAATTAAACGTCACAACCCATAGCACGCACAACATCCTGCATTAACGTCACAGCACACAGACCGGTGCAAACCGTACATACCACACGTAAAGCCACACACTGCACACACTCAGGGAAGAGCCACAACAAACACAAGCAAACACCCACAAACACAAAGATATGGAGAACAAACCCCCAAACGCAACACGCAAAACAGCACAACATCTGAAACAACATACCCCTCAGACATCACAGGACATAAGGGCACCCAATTCTCACAAACCCTGTTTAACCACGTACACACCACGCACACAATGGGGCACACACACAACACAAGCAAAACCACACACACATAACACCTCTCACCTCACACACATAACAATCAATCTCACACACAGAATCTCTCAAACACGTATCACAATCACACACGCAGAACACACACAACACATACAAAACCACACGGAAAACACACAAACAACAATAAACGCACATAGCACACATTTCACACACTACGCACCCCCACTCACCACCGCACACAGACTCCCCACACACATATGTACGCACGGGCTCCGCTCTGCAATGCACACACGCCAAACGTAACAGCACGGCAGTCACAGGGCACGCAGCCGACACAACAGAGCACATGTTCCTCACCAAACACACAAATCACATTTACGAGAGCACGTGTAGCACACGCAATGTGGCACACTGAGAAAGCACAACCACACACGGACAACACATCTTCACATCACAAACAGAGCAACTGCACACACTCAACCACACCAGCACAACGACACACAAGTCACAATCACACACGCGGAACACACGATCCACACACAACACTCAAAAGTCCATACCATAGGCAAAATGCACGCAGACAACAAAGACAAATAGAACACATTTCACACACTACACGCTACGCACACCAACCACGCACAGACACACCACGCATACATCCTCACAAGGAGCATGCCGCAGAACACACGCACAACCCAGAATCACGCAACACAATGGCCACAATACGAACACCACACCCTTCAAGGCACATGACCGTGCACAGTACGCACGAGAATCCTTCGCAGACCATGTAGTGCACACACCAAGAGACATGCCGAGCAGGCCCCAACCACACACAGTCAGTATCTCTCACATCATGTGCATAACCCAAACGTCCAGACACACACACACACACACACACAACCTCTCCAACACAACACACAAATCACAACGACGCACACACGACAGACACAACACATACAATTCCACCCACTGCTGACGAGAACACATGCAGCGCACATAAAAAGCACAACACACAGCACACACAACCACAAGCATACAATACAGAGCACACGCAGACAGACCCGCACGCAGACAGCACCGGCCAAAACCCACAGACACACACTCACACACACACACACACACAGCAAACACATGGACACAACACGTCCGACACAAGGCTAAATCAACGTCACACACAGTGCTCAAATTACACAGACCACCCAACATCTGCCCAGTATGCAACACACAGAAAGCATGTAGATGGCACTCACACAACCCAGAACACAGTGCATAACACAGCAGACCAAGGAAAAGACCAGACACATTTCACGCTGAACATTAGACCGTAAGCCACACACCAAACACAGGACACATACAACTGCCAACAGATAACTCATCAGAAAGACGCCAAATGTGCAGTGCACAGAGAACCACTCAACCCTCACAGCCCCACTCACAAATAGCAGCATCACACATCACACACCACGCAGTGGAAAAGACGCAAAACAGTGTACTCAACAAGCAGTAAGGAACCTATGCCACACATATTACAGAAAATGTACACACAGAAACGGACAACACACAGCACAGAGGAAACAAGCCAGGCCCAAAGACCACACAGACAACACAACGCAAAACACACAAGGACACAGCGCAGCACAACAGAGAATACACACAGAATCACAGAAAAGCACCACAAACCACTCACTACCGTACGCCAACAACACGTACAGCACACAACACTACACACACAACCAACCCAAAACACACAAAAGAGATCAGCTGTATAGGCTTCCTACTGCAATGTTTACTAAGGTTGCTGTATCACCCAGGAGCAAGTTGCATGCAAGGGGAAACCGGCGTAGTGTTCTCTCAGGGAGGGTCTCCTCAGTGCGCGGTGGATTGTTTCCCCCAGCAGGGTTCGGCCTAAGGCTCCTCGGCAGCAGCTTCTGACACTTTACTACAAAGTATATTTACTTCAGGGCATATAGCTTTCACTCACCAGGACACTCCGGTTCTGCGCGTCCTCTCCTAGCACCCCCAGAAAACAAGGACCCCCGTGTGATCCCAAATCTGTGGAGAAGACAGCCAGGCACGCACGGCTTGCTTCAGTGTGCTAGAATGCACAAGTCGTAGGACTGCCCTCAAGCATTTAGCTTTGGAATCATAGCAAAGGATTCTTACTCCCTGCAGATCACAAAGACAGGGCTGGGCTGCACACGCTTAGGTCAGGCTGACGGAGTTCTGGCCCAGAGAAGAGCTTTGTTCTGACGAAAGGACGATCAGCTGAAGGAGTCCCAACAGCATCTTCCCTAAACCTCGTTGCAAGTTCCTATTCACTGCACACGTACCTCTTGGACTTCTTAAGGTGCATTCAGAGAGGAAACCCTGCACACCTACGTTTGGCCATTCCACTCCGTACGAGTTAGCGCAAAGTATCTGAACGTGTTAGATCGGCAAGTTAGAGCTCAGTCACCGCCGCCACCACCACCCCCAACCCCCAGAACGATTTCCATTGCCGGTTTGAATTAAGCTACAGTAGAGTTTTTCTTGACAGGGAGAGCGGGCTCCCGGTGCCGCCTGCTTTTCGACTGTTGAACAGGACGCCCATCCGTCCTGCTTCCAATGCTGTGCAGAGAGCTACTTGCTCTGCCTCTTCCCCTGAGGCTGGGCAGAAGACCTCTTCACAGTATCCTTGTGTCCGCGAGTACAAGTACGTGAAAGAAGCTGGCCTTGACACAGAAGTGTTTCGCTGTCAGTCTGGACGTGTCTGAGCAGCTAATCACTTGGACTGAGACAGCCTCAGAGCCTTCTCTGCAGGACAACAGCTCTGACGCCTTAGGGCCCATCCGTCATCCAGGCTTTGGAGAAGCTTGCACACACCTCTTGCTGACACGATGCTGAGGGACCAAAGCCAATGTGCACTTAGTTTTCGAAGCTCAGACTGTGGCAAGGGAGACCGGCTGACATACCCCGGCAGGCCAACCTGGGCCTCTCTGAGGCAGCCAGGCAGTAGCAGAGAAAAAGCGACTTTTTAAACTTCCAAGCTAAAGTCAGTGTATGCAGGCGTTTTTCTGACAGCCGGGCTTCCTCAGCAAGACCTCGCGTTACGGGCCACACAAGCGAGAGTCCGCCGCTCAGCAAAAGAGAGCTCCACACACAGCAGACTTCACTCAGGCACATGGAGCGTGGGCACACAGGACAGACACGGAAAGCACATTGCAAGCTCAGTTTCAGCTTCCACGGCAACGACTACGACGATTCCTTCAGTGGGGGCGTCCTGCACTGCTTTCTTTCACCCGCGTAAGCTGAATCCAAAGCTGACTTGCCTCCAACTGCTGTTTTTCCAAAGCATCTTGTTCGGCAACTTCCGTGTGGCCTGTGCTAAGGCCTAGTCGAATCCCACTTACTTACGTCTTTGACATAGAGTGTGTTCAGAGAAGACCGCCTTCTACTGCAATGCTCACTGTTTCCCCGTTGTCTCATAGTCGCAGATTGCATGCAAGGCGGAAGCAGCCAGGCGTTCTCTCAGGGAGAGTCTCCTCAATGCACGGTGGATTGTTTCCCCAGCAGAGTCTGGCAAATGGCCGTCCTGCAGCAGTTTCCGACACATTACTGCAAAGGCATCTTCGGGGCATTGCTGTGAACGCGACGAGTTGGCTCTTTCCGTTCTCTTTGAGTGCCCTCAGGAAACAAGGCCCTCCTGGGGGGAATTACAAACCTGTGGAGCAAATGCACAGTCACTTAGAGGCTCTCTTCAGGGCGCTTGAATGCAGAAGTCTCTCGACACACGAACAGCACATCACACTAAACATCAACACCCCCCCCACACACCCACACACCGGGAACAGTACTGCACACAACACACATGAACCACGGATCTCAGAGTAAACACAACACGCACAGTGTGGCTCACTGACCAAGCATGACCACACAGAGCACACACCTCACAGATTACCCTCATCACTCAAACAGCCAACCGCACACACAACCTGTCAAACACAACCACACACAAATCGCAATTACACACGCGAAACGCACACCACACACGCAACACATAAAAACCCACACGCAACACACACACTAACCACAACAAAAAGAACGCCGAATTTAAGCAACACTCATTTCACACACTACACACGTCACTCCAAACACACATAAAACATACACCACACAGAGCCTCACAGAACACACAACACAAAGGACACAACGTGTTCAAGGCATATCAGACACAACACACAATGTCACACAGAACACCTTGAAATACACAGATGACACAACACACACACACAATGCACAAGACAGATAAGAATACACGCAGCACACATGCAACCGAGAACACGGTACGTCGTACATCACGCAACACACGTGCGGTCAGGTCACATCACATTAACACGAAACAGAGAACCATTCACAGACCAAGTAACTTCCTCAACCACGAACACAACACGCTCCACAGAGAAGATGCCGAACATAACCACACACGAAGACAGACTCCAGGCACACAACACACATCCACCCACAACCACACCATTCACACAGCACTCCATAAAATACACACAGAACGCACACTACAAACAACAAGGTGCCCAAACTGCGCACATCACATACACAGCAGTCACAACACAGAAAGAACACAACACACAGGAAACACACACACAACCACATAAACACCGCCACGCACAATAAGCCAGCAGATCACAGACTTCACAGCGAAAAACACACCGCAACAGAGCACGCAAACACGTAACACAACACAGAGTACACACACAATCACACCACAAACACCACAAAACACGCCCTTCCACAAAAGACAACGCACTTCACACGTAACACCAAACCCGACAAACACAGAACACATCACAGGAGAGATGCGCAACAGAAACACAGTACACACAACGCACACATTGAAACCAACATATCAACACACCACCACAACACACAGCATAATACACAAATCACAGAGCACCACACAACTCACACAAGCGTCACACACAAATTAAACGTCACAACTCATAGCACGCACAACATCCTGCATTAACGTCACAGCACACAGACCGGTGCAAACCGTACATACCACACGTAAAGCCACACACTGCACACACTCAGGGAAGAGCCACAACAAACACAAGCAAACACCCACAAACACAAAGATATGGAGAACAAACCCCCAAACGCAACACGCAAAACAGCACAACATCTGAAACAACATACCCCTCAGACATCACAGGACATAAGGGCACCCAATTCTCACAAACCCTGTTTAACCACGTACACACCACGCACACAATGGGGCACACACACAACACAAGCAAAACCACACACACATAACACCTCTCACCTCACACACATAACAATCAATCTCACACACAGAATCTCTCAAACACGTATCACAATCACACACGCAGAACACACACAACACATACAAAACCACACGGAAAACACACAAACAACAATAAACGCACATAGCACACATTTCACACACTACGCACCCCCACTCACCACCGCACACAGACTCCCCACACACATATGTACGCACGGGCTCCGCTCTGCAATGCACACACGCCAAACGTAACAGCACGGCAGTCACAGGGCACGCAGCCGACACAACAGAGCACATGTTCCTCACCAAACACACAAATCACATTTACGAGAGCACGTGTAGCACACGCAATGTGGCACACTGAGAAAGCACAACCACACACGGACAACACATCTTCACATCACAAACAGAGCAACTGCACACACTCAACCACACCAGCACAACGACACACAAGTCACAATCACACACGCGGAACACACGATCCACACACAACACTCAAAAGTCCATACCATAGGCAAAATGCACGCAGACAACAAAGACAAATAGAACACATTTCACACACTACACGCTACGCACACCAACCACGCACAGACACACCACGCATACATCCTCACAAGGAGCATGCCGCAGAACACACGCACAACCCAGAATCACGCAACACAATGGCCACAATACGAACACCACACCCTTCAAGGCACATGACCGTGCACAGTACGCACGAGAATCCTTCGCAGACCATGTAGTGCACACACCAAGAGACATGCCGAGCAGGCCCCAACCACACACAGTCAGTATCTCTCACATCATGTGCATAACCCAAACGTCCAGACACACACACACACACACACACAACCTCTCCAACACAACACACAAATCACAACGACGCACACACGACAGACACAACACATACAATTCCACCCACTGCTGACGAGAACACATGCAGCGCACATAAAAAGCACAACACACAGCACACACAACCACAAGCATACAATACAGAGCACACGCAGACAGACCCGCACGCAGACAGCACCGGCCAAAACCCACAGACACACACTCACACACACACACACACACAGCAAACACATGGACACAACACGTCCGACACAAGGCTAAATCAACGTCACACACAGTGCTCAAATTACACAGACCACCCAACATCTGCCCAGTATGCAACACACAGAAAGCATGTAGATGGCACTCACACAACCCAGAACACAGTGCATAACACAGCAGACCAAGGAAAAGACCAGACACATTTCACGCTGAACATTAGACCGTAAGCCACACACCAAACACAGGACACATACAACTGCCAACAGATAACTCATCAGAAAGACGCCAAATGTGCAGTGCACAGAGAACCACTCAACCCTCACAGCCCCACTCACAAATAGCAGCATCACACATCACACACCACGCAGTGGAAAAGACGCAAAACAGTGTACTCAACAAGCAGTAAGGAACCTATGCCACACATATTACAGAAAATGTACACACAGAAACGGACAACACACAGCACAGAGGAAACAAGCCAGGCCCAAAGACCACACAGACAACACAACGCAAAATACACAAGGACACAGCGCAGCACAACAGAGAATACACACAGAATCACAGAAAAGCACCACAAACCACTCACTACCGTACGCCAACAACACGTACAGCACACAACACTACACACACAACCAACCCAAAACACACAAAAGAGATCAGCTGTATAGGCTTCCTACTGCAATGTTTACTAAGGTTGCTGTATCACCCAGGAGCAAGTTGCATGCAAGGGGAAACCGGCGTAGTGTTCTCTCAGGGAGGGTCTCCTCAGTGCGCGGTGGATTGTTTCCCCCAGCAGGGTTCGGCCTAAGGCTCCTCGGCAGCAGCTTCTGACACTTTACTACAAAGTATATTTACTTCAGGGCATATAGCTTTCACTCACCAGGACACTCCGGTTCTGCGCGTCCTCTCCTAGCACCCCCAGAAAACAAGGACCCCCGTGTGATCCCAAATCTGTGGAGAAGACAGCCAGGCACGCACGGCTTGCTTCAGTGTGCTAGAATGCACAAGTCGTAGGACTGCCCTCAAGCATTTAGCTTTGGAATCATAGCAAAGGATTCTTACTCCCTGCAGATCACAAAGACAGGGCTGGGCTGCACACGCTTAGGTCAGGCTGACGGAGTTCTGGCCCAGAGAAGAGCTTTGTTCTGACGAAAGGACGATCAGCTGAAGGAGTCCCAACAGCATCTTCCCTAAACCTCGTTGCAAGTTCCTATTCACTGCACACGTACCTCTTGGACTTCTTAAGGTGCATTCAGAGAGGAAACCCTGCACACCTACGTTTGGCCATTCCACTCCGTACGAGTTAGCGCAAAGTATCTGAACGTGTTAGATCGGCAAGTTAGAGCTCAGTCACCGCCGCCACCACCACCCCCAACCCCCAGAACGATTTCCATTGCCGGTTTGAATTAAGCTACAGTAGAGTTTTTCTTGACAGGGAGAGCGGGCTCCCGGTGCCGCCTGCTTTTCGACTGTTGAACAGGACGCCCATCCGTCCTGCTTCCAATGCTGTGCAGAGAGCTACTTGCTCTGCCTCTTCCCCTGAGGCTGGGCAGAAGACCTCTTCACAGTATCCTTGTGTCCGCGAGTACAAGTACGTGAAAGAAGCTGGCCTTGACACAGAAGTGTTTCGCTGTCAGTCTGGACGTGTCTGAGCAGCTAATCACTTGGACTGAGACAGCCTCAGAGCCTTCTCTGCAGGACAACAGCTCTGACGCCTTAGGGCCCATCCGTCATCCAGGCTTTGGAGAAGCTTGCACACACCTCTTGCTGACACGATGCTGAGGGACCAAAGCCAATGTGCACTTAGTTTTCGAAGCTCAGACTGTGGCAAGGGAGACCGGCTGACATACCCCGGCAGGCCAACCTGGGCCTCTCTGAGGCAGCCAGGCAGTAGCAGAGAAAAAGCGACTTTTTAAACTTCCAAGCTAAAGTCAGTGTATGCAGGCGTTTTTCTGACAGCCGGGCTTCCTCAGCAAGACCTCGCGTTACGGGCCACACAAGCGAGAGTCCGCCGCTCAGCAAAAGAGAGCTCCACACACAGCAGACTTCACTCAGGCACATGGAGCGTGGGCACACAGGACAGACACGGAAAGCACATTGCAAGCTCAGTTTCAGCTTCCACGGCAACGACTACGACGATTCCTTCAGTGGGGGCGTCCTGCACTGCTTTCTTTCACCCGCGTAAGCTGAATCCAAAGCTGACTTGCCTCCAACTGCTGTTTTTCCAAAGCATCTTGTTCGGCAACTTCCGTGTGGCCTGTGCTAAGGCCTAGTCGAATCCCACTTACTTACGTCTTTGACATAGAGTGTGTTCAGAGAAGACCGCCTTCTACTGCAATGCTCACTGTTTCCCCGTTGTCTCATAGTCGCAGATTGCATGCAAGGCGGAAGCAGCCAGGCGTTCTCTCAGGGAGAGTCTCCTCAATGCACGGTGGATTGTTTCCCCAGCAGAGTCTGGCAAATGGCCGTCCTGCAGCAGTTTCCGACACATTACTGCAAAGGCATCTTCGGGGCATTGCTGTGAACGCGACGAGTTGGCTCTTTCCGTTCTCTTTGAGTGCCCTCAGGAAACAAGGCCCTCCTGGGGGGAATTACAAACCTGTGGAGCAAATGCACAGTCACTTAGAGGCTCTCTTCAGGGCGCTTGAATGCAGAAGTCTCTCGACACACGAACAGCACATCACACTAAACATCAACACCCCCCCCACACACCCACACACCGGGAACAGTACTGCACACAACACACATGAACCACGGATCTCAGAGTAAACACAACACGCACAGTGTGGCTCACTGACCAAGCATGACCACACAGAGCACACACCTCACAGATTACCCTCATCACTCAAACAGCCAACCGCACACACAACCTGTCAAACACAACCACACACAAATCGCAATTACACACGCGAAACGCACACCACACACGCAACACATAAAAACCCACACGCAACACACACACTAACCACAACAAAAAGAACGCCGAATTTAAGCAACACTCATTTCACACACTACACACGTCACTCCAAACACACATAAAACATACACCACACAGAGCCTCACAGAACACACAACACAAAGGACACAACGTGTTCAAGGCATATCAGACACAACACACAATGTCACACAGAACACCTTGAAATACACAGATGACACAACACACACACACAATGCACAAGACAGATAAGAATACACGCAGCACACATGCAACCGAGAACACGGTACGTCGTACATCACGCAACACACGTGCGGTCAGGTCACATCACATTAACACGAAACAGAGAACCATTCACAGACCAAGTAACTTCCTCAACCACGAACACAACACGCTCCACAGAGAAGATGCCGAACATAACCACACACGAAGACAGACTCCAGGCACACAACACACATCCACCCACAACCACACCATTCACACAGCACTCCATAAAATACACACAGAACGCACACTACAAACAACAAGGTGCCCAAACTGCGCACATCACATACACAGCAGTCACAACACAGAAAGAACACAACACACAGGAAACACACACACAACCACATAAACACCGCCACGCACAATAAGCCAGCAGATCACAGACTTCACAGCGAAAAACACACCGCAACAGAGCACGCAAACACGTAACACAACACAGAGTACACACACAATCACACCACAAACACCACAAAACACGCCCTTCCACAAAAGACAACGCACTTCACACGTAACACCAAACCCGACAAACACAGAACACATCACAGGAGAGATGCGCAACAGAAACACAGTACACACAACGCACACATTGAAACCAACATATCAACACACCACCACAACACACAGCATAATACACAAATCACAGAGCACCACACAACTCACACAAGCGTCACACACAAATTAAACGTCACAACTCATAGCACGCACAACATCCTGCATTAACGTCACAGCACACAGACCGGTGCAAACCGTACATACCACACGTAAAGCCACACACTGCACACACTCAGGGAAGAGCCACAACAAACACAAGCAAACACCCACAAACACAAAGATATGGAGAACAAACCCCCAAACGCAACACGCAAAACAGCACAACATCTGAAACAACATACCCCTCAGACATCACAGGACATAAGGGCACCCAATTCTCACAAACCCTGTTTAACCACGTACACACCACGCACACAATGGGGCACACACACAACACAAGCAAAACCACACACACATAACACCTCTCACCTCACACACATAACAATCAATCTCACACACAGAATCTCTCAAACACGTATCACAATCACACACGCAGAACACACACAACACATACAAAACCACACGGAAAACACACAAACAACAATAAACGCACATAGCACACATTTCACACACTACGCACCCCCACTCACCACCGCACACAGACTCCCCACACACATATGTACGCACGGGCTCCGCTCTGCAATGCACACACGCCAAACGTAACAGCACGGCAGTCACAGGGCACGCAGCCGACACAACAGAGCACATGTTCCTCACCAAACACACAAATCACATTTACGAGAGCACGTGTAGCACACGCAATGTGGCACACTGAGAAAGCACAACCACACACGGACAACACATCTTCACATCACAAACAGAGCAACTGCACACACTCAACCACACCAGCACAACGACACACAAGTCACAATCACACACGCGGAACACACGATCCACACACAACACTCAAAAGTCCATACCATAGGCAAAATGCACGCAGACAACAAAGACAAATAGAACACATTTCACACACTACACGCTACGCACACCAACCACGCACAGACACACCACGCATACATCCTCACAAGGAGCATGCCGCAGAACACACGCACAACCCAGAATCACGCAACACAATGGCCACAATACGAACACCACACCCTTCAAGGCACATGACCGTGCACAGTACGCACGAGAATCCTTCGCAGACCATGTAGTGCACACACCAAGAGACATGCCGAGCAGGCCCCAACCACACACAGTCAGTATCTCTCACATCATGTGCATAACCCAAACGTCCAGACACACACACACACACACACACAACCTCTCCAACACAACACACAAATCACAACGACGCACACACGACAGACACAACACATACAATTCCACCCACTGCTGACGAGAACACATGCAGCGCACATAAAAAGCACAACACACAGCACACACAACCACAAGCATACAATACAGAGCACACGCAGACAGACCCGCACGCAGACAGCACCGGCCAAAACCCACAGACACACACTCACACACACACACACACACAGCAAACACATGGACACAACACGTCCGACACAAGGCTAAATCAACGTCACACACAGTGCTCAAATTACACAGACCACCCAACATCTGCCCAGTATGCAACACACAGAAAGCATGTAGATGGCACTCACACAACCCAGAACACAGTGCATAACACAGCAGACCAAGGAAAAGACCAGACACATTTCACGCTGAACATTAGACCGTAAGCCACACACCAAACACAGGACACATACAACTGCCAACAGATAACTCATCAGAAAGACGCCAAATGTGCAGTGCACAGAGAACCACTCAACCCTCACAGCCCCACTCACAAATAGCAGCATCACACATCACACACCACGCAGTGGAAAAGACGCAAAACAGTGTACTCAACAAGCAGTAAGGAACCTATGCCACACATATTACAGAAAATGTACACACAGAAACGGACAACACACAGCACAGAGGAAACAAGCCAGGCCCAAAGACCACACAGACAACACAACGCAAAATACACAAGGACACAGCGCAGCACAACAGAGAATACACACAGAATCACAGAAAAGCACCACAAACCACTCACTACCGTACGCCAACAACACGTACAGCACACAACACTACACACACAACCAACCCAAAACACACAAAAGAGATCAGCTGTATAGGCTTCCTACTGCAATGTTTACTAAGGTTGCTGTATCACCCAGGAGCAAGTTGCATGCAAGGGGAAACCGGCGTAGTGTTCTCTCAGGGAGGGTCTCCTCAGTGCGCGGTGGATTGTTTCCCCCAGCAGGGTTCGGCCTAAGGCTCCTCGGCAGCAGCTTCTGACACTTTACTACAAAGTATATTTACTTCAGGGCATATAGCTTTCACTCACCAGGACACTCCGGTTCTGCGCGTCCTCTCCTAGCACCCCCAGAAAACAAGGACCCCCGTGTGATCCCAAATCTGTGGAGAAGACAGCCAGGCACGCACGGCTTGCTTCAGTGTGCTAGAATGCACAAGTCGTAGGACTGCCCTCAAGCATTTAGCTTTGGAATCATAGCAAAGGATTCTTACTCCCTGCAGATCACAAAGACAGGGCTGGGCTGCACACGCTTAGGTCAGGCTGACGGAGTTCTGGCCCAGAGAAGAGCTTTGTTCTGACGAAAGGACGATCAGCTGAAGGAGTCCCAACAGCATCTTCCCTAAACCTCGTTGCAAGTTCCTATTCACTGCACACGTACCTCTTGGACTTCTTAAGGTGCATTCAGAGAGGAAACCCTGCACACCTACGTTTGGCCATTCCACTCCGTACGAGTTAGCGCAAAGTATCTGAACGTGTTAGATCGGCAAGTTAGAGCTCAGTCACCGCCGCCACCACCACCCCCAACCCCCAGAACGATTTCCATTGCCGGTTTGAATTAAGCTACAGTAGAGTTTTTCTTGACAGGGAGAGCGGGCTCCCGGTGCCGCCTGCTTTTCGACTGTTGAACAGGACGCCCATCCGTCCTGCTTCCAATGCTGTGCAGAGAGCTACTTGCTCTGCCTCTTCCCCTGAGGCTGGGCAGAAGACCTCTTCACAGTATCCTTGTGTCCGCGAGTACAAGTACGTGAAAGAAGCTGGCCTTGACACAGAAGTGTTTCGCTGTCAGTCTGGACGTGTCTGAGCAGCTAATCACTTGGACTGAGACAGCCTCAGAGCCTTCTCTGCAGGACAACAGCTCTGACGCCTTAGGGCCCATCCGTCATCCAGGCTTTGGAGAAGCTTGCACACACCTCTTGCTGACACGATGCTGAGGGACCAAAGCCAATGTGCACTTAGTTTTCGAAGCTCAGACTGTGGCAAGGGAGACCGGCTGACATACCCCGGCAGGCCAACCTGGGCCTCTCTGAGGCAGCCAGGCAGTAGCAGAGAAAAAGCGACTTTTTAAACTTCCAAGCTAAAGTCAGTGTATGCAGGCGTTTTTCTGACAGCCGGGCTTCCTCAGCAAGACCTCGCGTTACGGGCCACACAAGCGAGAGTCCGCCGCTCAGCAAAAGAGAGCTCCACACACAGCAGACTTCACTCAGGCACATGGAGCGTGGGCACACAGGACAGACACGGAAAGCACATTGCAAGCTCAGTTTCAGCTTCCACGGCAACGACTACGACGATTCCTTCAGTGGGGGCGTCCTGCACTGCTTTCTTTCACCCGCGTAAGCTGAATCCAAAGCTGACTTGCCTCCAACTGCTGTTTTTCCAAAGCATCTTGTTCGGCAACTTCCGTGTGGCCTGTGCTAAGGCCTAGTCGAATCCCACTTACTTACGTCTTTGACATAGAGTGTGTTCAGAGAAGACCGCCTTCTACTGCAATGCTCACTGTTTCCCCGTTGTCTCATAGTCGCAGATTGCATGCAAGGCGGAAGCAGCCAGGCGTTCTCTCAGGGAGAGTCTCCTCAATGCACGGTGGATTGTTTCCCCAGCAGAGTCTGGCAAATGGCCGTCCTGCAGCAGTTTCCGACACATTACTGCAAAGGCATCTTCGGGGCATTGCTGTGAACGCGACGAGTTGGCTCTTTCCGTTCTCTTTGAGTGCCCTCAGGAAACAAGGCCCTCCTGGGGGGAATTACAAACCTGTGGAGCAAATGCACAGTCACTTAGAGGCTCTCTTCAGGGCGCTTGAATGCAGAAGTCTCTCGACACACGAACAGCACATCACACTAAACATCAACACCCCCCCCACACACCCACACACCGGGAACAGTACTGCACACAACACACATGAACCACGGATCTCAGAGTAAACACAACACGCACAGTGTGGCTCACTGACCAAGCATGACCACACAGAGCACACACCTCACAGATTACCCTCATCACTCAAACAGCCAACCGCACACACAACCTGTCAAACACAACCACACACAAATCGCAATTACACACGCGAAACGCACACCACACACGCAACACATAAAAACCCACACGCAACACACACACTAACCACAACAAAAAGAACGCCGAATTTAAGCAACACTCATTTCACACACTACACACGTCACTCCAAACACACATAAAACATACACCACACAGAGCCTCACAGAACACACAACACAAAGGACACAACGTGTTCAAGGCATATCAGACACAACACACAATGTCACACAGAACACCTTGAAATACACAGATGACACAACACACACACACAATGCACAAGACAGATAAGAATACACGCAGCACACATGCAACCGAGAACACGGTACGTCGTACATCACGCAACACACGTGCGGTCAGGTCACATCACATTAACACGAAACAGAGAACCATTCACAGACCAAGTAACTTCCTCAACCACGAACACAACACGCTCCACAGAGAAGATGCCGAACATAACCACACACGAAGACAGACTCCAGGCACACAACACACATCCACCCACAACCACACCATTCACACAGCACTCCATAAAATACACACAGAACGCACACTACAAACAACAAGGTGCCCAAACTGCGCACATCACATACACAGCAGTCACAACACAGAAAGAACACAACACACAGGAAACACACACACAACCACATAAACACCGCCACGCACAATAAGCCAGCAGATCACAGACTTCACAGCGAAAAACACACCGCAACAGAGCACGCAAACACGTAACACAACACAGAGTACACACACAATCACACCACAAACACCACAAAACACGCCCTTCCACAAAAGACAACGCACTTCACACGTAACACCAAACCCGACAAACACAGAACACATCACAGGAGAGATGCGCAACAGAAACACAGTACACACAACGCACACATTGAAACCAACATATCAACACACCACCACAACACACAGCATAATACACAAATCACAGAGCACCACACAACTCACACAAGCGTCACACACAAATTAAACGTCACAACTCATAGCACGCACAACATCCTGCATTAACGTCACAGCACACAGACCGGTGCAAACCGTACATACCACACGTAAAGCCACACACTGCACACACTCAGGGAAGAGCCACAACAAACACAAGCAAACACCCACAAACACAAAGATATGGAGAACAAACCCCCAAACGCAACACGCAAAACAGCACAACATCTGAAACAACATACCCCTCAGACATCACAGGACATAAGGGCACCCAATTCTCACAAACCCTGTTTAACCACGTACACACCACGCACACAATGGGGCACACACACAACACAAGCAAAACCACACACACATAACACCTCTCACCTCACACACATAACAATCAATCTCACACACAGAATCTCTCAAACACGTATCACAATCACACACGCAGAACACACACAACACATACAAAACCACACGGAAAACACACAAACAACAATAAACGCACATAGCACACATTTCACACACTACGCACCCCCACTCACCACCGCACACAGACTCCCCACACACATATGTACGCACGGGCTCCGCTCTGCAATGCACACACGCCAAACGTAACAGCACGGCAGTCACAGGGCACGCAGCCGACACAACAGAGCACATGTTCCTCACCAAACACACAAATCACATTTACGAGAGCACGTGTAGCACACGCAATGTGGCACACTGAGAAAGCACAACCACACACGGACAACACATCTTCACATCACAAACAGAGCAACTGCACACACTCAACCACACCAGCACAACGACACACAAGTCACAATCACACACGCGGAACACACGATCCACACACAACACTCAAAAGTCCATACCATAGGCAAAATGCACGCAGACAACAAAGACAAATAGAACACATTTCACACACTACACGCTACGCACACCAACCACGCACAGACACACCACGCATACATCCTCACAAGGAGCATGCCGCAGAACACACGCACAACCCAGAATCACGCAACACAATGGCCACAATACGAACACCACACCCTTCAAGGCACATGACCGTGCACAGTACGCACGAGAATCCTTCGCAGACCATGTAGTGCACACACCAAGAGACATGCCGAGCAGGCCCCAACCACACACAGTCAGTATCTCTCACATCATGTGCATAACCCAAACGTCCAGACACACACACACACACACACACAACCTCTCCAACACAACACACAAATCACAACGACGCACACACGACAGACACAACACATACAATTCCACCCACTGCTGACGAGAACACATGCAGCGCACATAAAAAGCACAACACACAGCACACACAACCACAAGCATACAATACAGAGCACACGCAGACAGACCCGCACGCAGACAGCACCGGCCAAAACCCACAGACACACACTCACACACACACACACACACAGCAAACACATGGACACAACACGTCCGACACAAGGCTAAATCAACGTCACACACAGTGCTCAAATTACACAGACCACCCAACATCTGCCCAGTATGCAACACACAGAAAGCATGTAGATGGCACTCACACAACCCAGAACACAGTGCATAACACAGCAGACCAAGGAAAAGACCAGACACATTTCACGCTGAACATTAGACCGTAAGCCACACACCAAACACAGGACACATACAACTGCCAACAGATAACTCATCAGAAAGACGCCAAATGTGCAGTGCACAGAGAACCACTCAACCCTCACAGCCCCACTCACAAATAGCAGCATCACACATCACACACCACGCAGTGGAAAAGACGCAAAACAGTGTACTCAACAAGCAGTAAGGAACCTATGCCACACATATTACAGAAAATGTACACACAGAAACGGACAACACACAGCACAGAGGAAACAAGCCAGGCCCAAAGACCACACAGACAACACAACGCAAAATACACAAGGACACAGCGCAGCACAACAGAGAATACACACAGAATCACAGAAAAGCACCACAAACCACTCACTACCGTACGCCAACAACACGTACAGCACACAACACTACACACACAACCAACCCAAAACACACAAAAGAGATCAGCTGTATAGGCTTCCTACTGCAATGTTTACTAAGGTTGCTGTATCACCCAGGAGCAAGTTGCATGCAAGGGGAAACCGGCGTAGTGTTCTCTCAGGGAGGGTCTCCTCAGTGCGCGGTGGATTGTTTCCCCCAGCAGGGTTCGGCCTAAGGCTCCTCGGCAGCAGCTTCTGACACTTTACTACAAAGTATATTTACTTCAGGGCATATAGCTTTCACTCACCAGGACACTCCGGTTCTGCGCGTCCTCTCCTAGCACCCCCAGAAAACAAGGACCCCCGTGTGATCCCAAATCTGTGGAGAAGACAGCCAGGCACGCACGGCTTGCTTCAGTGTGCTAGAATGCACAAGTCGTAGGACTGCCCTCAAGCATTTAGCTTTGGAATCATAGCAAAGGATTCTTACTCCCTGCAGATCACAAAGACAGGGCTGGGCTGCACACGCTTAGGTCAGGCTGACGGAGTTCTGGCCCAGAGAAGAGCTTTGTTCTGACGAAAGGACGATCAGCTGAAGGAGTCCCAACAGCATCTTCCCTAAACCTCGTTGCAAGTTCCTATTCACTGCACACGTACCTCTTGGACTTCTTAAGGTGCATTCAGAGAGGAAACCCTGCACACCTACGTTTGGCCATTCCACTCCGTACGAGTTAGCGCAAAGTATCTGAACGTGTTAGATCGGCAAGTTAGAGCTCAGTCACCGCCGCCACCACCACCCCCAACCCCCAGAACGATTTCCATTGCCGGTTTGAATTAAGCTACAGTAGAGTTTTTCTTGACAGGGAGAGCGGGCTCCCGGTGCCGCCTGCTTTTCGACTGTTGAACAGGACGCCCATCCGTCCTGCTTCCAATGCTGTGCAGAGAGCTACTTGCTCTGCCTCTTCCCCTGAGGCTGGGCAGAAGACCTCTTCACAGTATCCTTGTGTCCGCGAGTACAAGTACGTGAAAGAAGCTGGCCTTGACACAGAAGTGTTTCGCTGTCAGTCTGGACGTGTCTGAGCAGCTAATCACTTGGACTGAGACAGCCTCAGAGCCTTCTCTGCAGGACAACAGCTCTGACGCCTTAGGGCCCATCCGTCATCCAGGCTTTGGAGAAGCTTGCACACACCTCTTGCTGACACGATGCTGAGGGACCAAAGCCAATGTGCACTTAGTTTTCGAAGCTCAGACTGTGGCAAGGGAGACCGGCTGACATACCCCGGCAGGCCAACCTGGGCCTCTCTGAGGCAGCCAGGCAGTAGCAGAGAAAAAGCGACTTTTTAAACTTCCAAGCTAAAGTCAGTGTATGCAGGCGTTTTTCTGACAGCCGGGCTTCCTCAGCAAGACCTCGCGTTACGGGCCACACAAGCGAGAGTCCGCCGCTCAGCAAAAGAGAGCTCCACACACAGCAGACTTCACTCAGGCACATGGAGCGTGGGCACACAGGACAGACACGGAAAGCACATTGCAAGCTCAGTTTCAGCTTCCACGGCAACGACTACGACGATTCCTTCAGTGGGGGCGTCCTGCACTGCTTTCTTTCACCCGCGTAAGCTGAATCCAAAGCTGACTTGCCTCCAACTGCTGTTTTTCCAAAGCATCTTGTTCGGCAACTTCCGTGTGGCCTGTGCTAAGGCCTAGTCGAATCCCACTTACTTACGTCTTTGACATAGAGTGTGTTCAGAGAAGACCGCCTTCTACTGCAATGCTCACTGTTTCCCCGTTGTCTCATAGTCGCAGATTGCATGCAAGGCGGAAGCAGCCAGGCGTTCTCTCAGGGAGAGTCTCCTCAATGCACGGTGGATTGTTTCCCCAGCAGAGTCTGGCAAATGGCCGTCCTGCAGCAGTTTCCGACACATTACTGCAAAGGCATCTTCGGGGCATTGCTGTGAACGCGACGAGTTGGCTCTTTCCGTTCTCTTTGAGTGCCCTCAGGAAACAAGGCCCTCCTGGGGGGAATTACAAACCTGTGGAGCAAATGCACAGTCACTTAGAGGCTCTCTTCAGGGCGCTTGAATGCAGAAGTCTCTCGACACACGAACAGCACATCACACTAAACATCAACACCCCCCCCACACACCCACACACCGGGAACAGTACTGCACACAACACACATGAACCACGGATCTCAGAGTAAACACAACACGCACAGTGTGGCTCACTGACCAAGCATGACCACACAGAGCACACACCTCACAGATTACCCTCATCACTCAAACAGCCAACCGCACACACAACCTGTCAAACACAACCACACACAAATCGCAATTACACACGCGAAACGCACACCACACACGCAACACATAAAAACCCACACGCAACACACACACTAACCACAACAAAAAGAACGCCGAATTTAAGCAACACTCATTTCACACACTACACACGTCACTCCAAACACACATAAAACATACACCACACAGAGCCTCACAGAACACACAACACAAAGGACACAACGTGTTCAAGGCATATCAGACACAACACACAATGTCACACAGAACACCTTGAAATACACAGATGACACAACACACACACACAATGCACAAGACAGATAAGAATACACGCAGCACACATGCAACCGAGAACACGGTACGTCGTACATCACGCAACACACGTGCGGTCAGGTCACATCACATTAACACGAAACAGAGAACCATTCACAGACCAAGTAACTTCCTCAACCACGAACACAACACGCTCCACAGAGAAGATGCCGAACATAACCACACACGAAGACAGACTCCAGGCACACAACACACATCCACCCACAACCACACCATTCACACAGCACTCCATAAAATACACACAGAACGCACACTACAAACAACAAGGTGCCCAAACTGCGCACATCACATACACAGCAGTCACAACACAGAAAGAACACAACACACAGGAAACACACACACAACCACATAAACACCGCCACGCACAATAAGCCAGCAGATCACAGACTTCACAGCGAAAAACACACCGCAACAGAGCACGCAAACACGTAACACAACACAGAGTACACACACAATCACACCACAAACACCACAAAACACGCCCTTCCACAAAAGACAACGCACTTCACACGTAACACCAAACCCGACAAACACAGAACACATCACAGGAGAGATGCGCAACAGAAACACAGTACACACAACGCACACATTGAAACCAACATATCAACACACCACCACAACACACAGCATAATACACAAATCACAGAGCACCACACAACTCACACAAGCGTCACACACAAATTAAACGTCACAACTCATAGCACGCACAACATCCTGCATTAACGTCACAGCACACAGACCGGTGCAAACCGTACATACCACACGTAAAGCCACACACTGCACACACTCAGGGAAGAGCCACAACAAACACAAGCAAACACCCACAAACACAAAGATATGGAGAACAAACCCCCAAACGCAACACGCAAAACAGCACAACATCTGAAACAACATACCCCTCAGACATCACAGGACATAAGGGCACCCAATTCTCACAAACCCTGTTTAACCACGTACACACCACGCACACAATGGGGCACACACACAACACAAGCAAAACCACACACACATAACACCTCTCACCTCACACACATAACAATCAATCTCACACACAGAATCTCTCAAACACGTATCACAATCACACACGCAGAACACACACAACACATACAAAACCACACGGAAAACACACAAACAACAATAAACGCACATAGCACACATTTCACACACTACGCACCCCCACTCACCACCGCACACAGACTCCCCACACACATATGTACGCACGGGCTCCGCTCTGCAATGCACACACGCCAAACGTAACAGCACGGCAGTCACAGGGCACGCAGCCGACACAACAGAGCACATGTTCCTCACCAAACACACAAATCACATTTACGAGAGCACGTGTAGCACACGCAATGTGGCACACTGAGAAAGCACAACCACACACGGACAACACATCTTCACATCACAAACAGAGCAACTGCACACACTCAACCACACCAGCACAACGACACACAAGTCACAATCACACACGCGGAACACACGATCCACACACAACACTCAAAAGTCCATACCATAGGCAAAATGCACGCAGACAACAAAGACAAATAGAACACATTTCACACACTACACGCTACGCACACCAACCACGCACAGACACACCACGCATACATCCTCACAAGGAGCATGCCGCAGAACACACGCACAACCCAGAATCACGCAACACAATGGCCACAATACGAACACCACACCCTTCAAGGCACATGACCGTGCACAGTACGCACGAGAATCCTTCGCAGACCATGTAGTGCACACACCAAGAGACATGCCGAGCAGGCCCCAACCACACACAGTCAGTATCTCTCACATCATGTGCATAACCCAAACGTCCAGACACACACACACACACACACACACAACCTCTCCAACACAACACACAAATCACAACGACGCACACACGACAGACACAACACATACAATTCCACCCACTGCTGACGAGAACACATGCAGCGCACATAAAAAGCACAACACACAGCACACACAACCACAAGCATACAATACAGAGCACACGCAGACAGACCCGCACGCAGACAGCACCGGCCAAAACCCACAGACACACACTCACACACACACACACACACAGCAAACACATGGACACAACACGTCCGACACAAGGCTAAATCAACGTCACACACAGTGCTCAAATTACACAGACCACCCAACATCTGCCCAGTATGCAACACACAGAAAGCATGTAGATGGCACTCACACAACCCAGAACACAGTGCATAACACAGCAGACCAAGGAAAAGACCAGACACATTTCACGCTGAACATTAGACCGTAAGCCACACACCAAACACAGGACACATACAACTGCCAACAGATAACTCATCAGAAAGACGCCAAATGTGCAGTGCACAGAGAACCACTCAACCCTCACAGCCCCACTCACAAATAGCAGCATCACACATCACACACCACGCAGTGGAAAAGACGCAAAACAGTGTACTCAACAAGCAGTAAGGAACCTATGCCACACATATTACAGAAAATGTACACACAGAAACGGACAACACACAGCACAGAGGAAACAAGCCAGGCCCAAAGACCACACAGACAACACAACGCAAAACACACAAGGACACAGCGCAGCACAACAGAGAATACACACAGAATCACAGAAAAGCACCACAAACCACTCACTACCGTACGCCAACAACACGTACAGCACACAACACTACACACACAACCAACCCAAAACACACAAAAGAGATCAGCTGTATAGGCTTCCTACTGCAATGTTTACTAAGGTTGCTGTATCACCCAGGAGCAAGTTGCATGCAAGGGGAAACCGGCGTAGTGTTCTCTCAGGGAGGGTCTCCTCAGTGCGCGGTGGATTGTTTCCCCCAGCAGGGTTCGGCCTAAGGCTCCTCGGCAGCAGCTTCTGACACTTTACTACAAAGTATATTTACTTCAGGGCATATAGCTTTCACTCACCAGGACACTCCGGTTCTGCGCGTCCTCTCCTAGCACCCCCAGAAAACAAGGACCCCCGTGTGATCCCAAATCTGTGGAGAAGACAGCCAGGCACGCACGGCTTGCTTCAGTGTGCTAGAATGCACAAGTCGTAGGACTGCCCTCAAGCATTTAGCTTTGGAATCATAGCAAAGGATTCTTACTCCCTGCAGATCACAAAGACAGGGCTGGGCTGCACACGCTTAGGTCAGGCTGACGGAGTTCTGGCCCAGAGAAGAGCTTTGTTCTGACGAAAGGACGATCAGCTGAAGGAGTCCCAACAGCATCTTCCCTAAACCTCGTTGCAAGTTCCTATTCACTGCACACGTACCTCTTGGACTTCTTAAGGTGCATTCAGAGAGGAAACCCTGCACACCTACGTTTGGCCATTCCACTCCGTACGAGTTAGCGCAAAGTATCTGAACGTGTTAGATCGGCAAGTTAGAGCTCAGTCACCGCCGCCACCACCACCCCCAACCCCCAGAACGATTTCCATTGCCGGTTTGAATTAAGCTACAGTAGAGTTTTTCTTGACAGGGAGAGCGGGCTCCCGGTGCCGCCTGCTTTTCGACTGTTGAACAGGACGCCCATCCGTCCTGCTTCCAATGCTGTGCAGAGAGCTACTTGCTCTGCCTCTTCCCCTGAGGCTGGGCAGAAGACCTCTTCACAGTATCCTTGTGTCCGCGAGTACAAGTACGTGAAAGAAGCTGGCCTTGACACAGAAGTGTTTCGCTGTCAGTCTGGACGTGTCTGAGCAGCTAATCACTTGGACTGAGACAGCCTCAGAGCCTTCTCTGCAGGACAACAGCTCTGACGCCTTAGGGCCCATCCGTCATCCAGGCTTTGGAGAAGCTTGCACACACCTCTTGCTGACACGATGCTGAGGGACCAAAGCCAATGTGCACTTAGTTTTCGAAGCTCAGACTGTGGCAAGGGAGACCGGCTGACATACCCCAGCAGGCCAACCTGGGCCTCTCTGAGGCAGCCAGGCAGTAGCAGAGAAAAAGCGACTTTTTAAACTTCCAAGCTAAAGTCAGTGTATGCAGGCGTTTTTCTGACAGCCGGGCTTCCTCAGCAAGACCTCGCGTTACGGGCCACACAAGCGAGAGTCCGCCGCTCAGCAAAAGAGAGCTCCACACACAGCAGACTTCACTCAGGCACATGGAGCGTGGGCACACAGGACAGACACGGAAAGCACATTGCAAGCTCAGTTTCAGCTTCCACGGCAACGACTACGACGATTCCTTCAGTGGGGGCGTCCTGCACTGCTTTCTTTCACCCGCGTAAGCTGAATCCAAAGCTGACTTGCCTCCAACTGCTGTTTTTCCAAAGCATCTTGTTCGGCAACTTCCGTGTGGCCTGTGCTAAGGCCTAGTCGAATCCCACTTACTTACGTCTTTGACATAGAGTGTGTTCAGAGAAGACCGCCTTCTACTGCAATGCTCACTGTTTCCCCGTTGTCTCATAGTCGCAGATTGCATGCAAGGCGGAAGCAGCCAGGCGTTCTCTCAGGGAGAGTCTCCTCAATGCACGGTGGATTGTTTCCCCAGCAGAGTCTGGCAAATGGCCGTCCTGCAGCAGTTTCCGACACATTACTGCAAAGGCATCTTCGGGGCATTGCTGTGAACGCGACGAGTTGGCTCTTTCCGTTCTCTTTGAGTGCCCTCAGGAAACAAGGCCCTCCTGGGGGGAATTACAAACCTGTGGAGCAAATGCACAGTCACTTAGAGGCTCTCTTCAGGGCGCTTGAATGCAGAAGTCTCTCGACACACGAACAGCACATCACACTAAACATCAACACCCCCCCCACACACCCACACACCGGGAACAGTACTGCACACAACACACATGAACCACGGATCTCAGAGTAAACACAACACGCACAGTGTGGCTCACTGACCAAGCATGACCACACAGAGCACACACCTCACAGATTACCCTCATCACTCAAACAGCCAACCGCACACACAACCTGTCAAACACAACCACACACAAATCGCAATTACACACGCGAAACGCACACCACACACGCAACACATAAAAACCCACACGCAACACACACACTAACCACAACAAAAAGAACGCCGAATTTAAGCAACACTCATTTCACACACTACACACGTCACTCCAAACACACATAAAACATACACCACACAGAGCCTCACAGAACACACAACACAAAGGACACAACGTGTTCAAGGCATATCAGACACAACACACAATGTCACACAGAACACCTTGAAATACACAGATGACACAACACACACACACAATGCACAAGACAGATAAGAATACACGCAGCACACATGCAACCGAGAACACGGTACGTCGTACATCACGCAACACACGTGCGGTCAGGTCACATCACATTAACACGAAACAGAGAACCATTCACAGACCAAGTAACTTCCTCAACCACGAACACAACACGCTCCACAGAGAAGATGCCGAACATAACCACACACGAAGACAGACTCCAGGCACACAACACACATCCACCCACAACCACACCATTCACACAGCACTCCATAAAATACACACAGAACGCACACTACAAACAACAAGGTGCCCAAACTGCGCACATCACATACACAGCAGTCACAACACAGAAAGAACACAACACACAGGAAACACACACACAACCACATAAACACCGCCACGCACAATAAGCCAGCAGATCACAGACTTCACAGCGAAAAACACACCGCAACAGAGCACGCAAACACGTAACACAACACAGAGTACACACACAATCACACCACAAACACCACAAAACACGCCCTTCCACAAAAGACAACGCACTTCACACGTAACACCAAACCCGACAAACACAGAACACATCACAGGAGAGATGCGCAACAGAAACACAGTACACACAACGCACACATTGAAACCAACATATCAACACACCACCACAACACACAGCATAATACACAAATCACAGAGCACCACACAACTCACACAAGCGTCACACACAAATTAAACGTCACAACTCATAGCACGCACAACATCCTGCATTAACGTCACAGCACACAGACCGGTGCAAACCGTACATACCACACGTAAAGCCACACACTGCACACACTCAGGGAAGAGCCACAACAAACACAAGCAAACACCCACAAACACAAAGATATGGAGAACAAACCCCCAAACGCAACACGCAAAACAGCACAACATCTGAAACAACATACCCCTCAGACATCACAGGACATAAGGGCACCCAATTCTCACAAACCCTGTTTAACCACGTACACACCACGCACACAATGGGGCACACACACAACACAAGCAAAACCACACACACATAACACCTCTCACCTCACACACATAACAATCAATCTCACACACAGAATCTCTCAAACACGTATCACAATCACACACGCAGAACACACACAACACATACAAAACCACACGGAAAACACACAAACAACAATAAACGCACATAGCACACATTTCACACACTACGCACCCCCACTCACCACCGCACACAGACTCCCCACACACATATGTACGCACGGGCTCCGCTCTGCAATGCACACACGCCAAACGTAACAGCACGGCAGTCACAGGGCACGCAGCCGACACAACAGAGCACATGTTCCTCACCAAACACACAAATCACATTTACGAGAGCACGTGTAGCACACGCAATGTGGCACACTGAGAAAGCACAACCACACACGGACAACACATCTTCACATCACAAACAGAGCAACTGCACACACTCAACCACACCAGCACAACGACACACAAGTCACAATCACACACGCGGAACACACGATCCACACACAACACTCAAAAGTCCATACCATAGGCAAAATGCACGCAGACAACAAAGACAAATAGAACACATTTCACACACTACACGCTACGCACACCAACCACGCACAGACACACCACGCATACATCCTCACAAGGAGCATGCCGCAGAACACACGCACAACCCAGAATCACGCAACACAATGGCCACAATACGAACACCACACCCTTCAAGGCACATGACCGTGCACAGTACGCACGAGAATCCTTCGCAGACCATGTAGTGCACACACCAAGAGACATGCCGAGCAGGCCCCAACCACACACAGTCAGTATCTCTCACATCATGTGCATAACCCAAACGTCCAGACACACACACACACACACACACACAACCTCTCCAACACAACACACAAATCACAACGACGCACACACGACAGACACAACACATACAATTCCACCCACTGCTGACGAGAACACATGCAGCGCACATAAAAAGCACAACACACAGCACACACAACCACAAGCATACAATACAGAGCACACGCAGACAGACCCGCACGCAGACAGCACCGGCCAAAACCCACAGACACACACTCACACACACACACACACACAGCAAACACATGGACACAACACGTCCGACACAAGGCTAAATCAACGTCACACACAGTGCTCAAATTACACAGACCACCCAACATCTGCCCAGTATGCAACACACAGAAAGCATGTAGATGGCACTCACACAACCCAGAACACAGTGCATAACACAGCAGACCAAGGAAAAGACCAGACACATTTCACGCTGAACATTAGACCGTAAGCCACACACCAAACACAGGACACATACAACTGCCAACAGATAACTCATCAGAAAGACGCCAAATGTGCAGTGCACAGAGAACCACTCAACCCTCACAGCCCCACTCACAAATAGCAGCATCACACATCACACACCACGCAGTGGAAAAGACGCAAAACAGTGTACTCAACAAGCAGTAAGGAACCTATGCCACACATATTACAGAAAATGTACACACAGAAACGGACAACACACAGCACAGAGGAAACAAGCCAGGCCCAAAGACCACACAGACAACACAACGCAAAACACACAAGGACACAGCGCAGCACAACAGAGAATACACACAGAATCACAGAAAAGCACCACAAACCACTCACTACCGTACGCCAACAACACGTACAGCACACAACACTACACACACAACCAACCCAAAACACACAAAAGAGATCAGCTGTATAGGCTTCCTACTGCAATGTTTACTAAGGTTGCTGTATCACCCAGGAGCAAGTTGCATGCAAGGGGAAACCGGCGTAGTGTTCTCTCAGGGAGGGTCTCCTCAGTGCGCGGTGGATTGTTTCCCCCAGCAGGGTTCGGCCTAAGGCTCCTCGGCAGCAGCTTCTGACACTTTACTACAAAGTATATTTACTTCAGGGCATATAGCTTTCACTCACCAGGACACTCCGGTTCTGCGCGTCCTCTCCTAGCACCCCCAGAAAACAAGGACCCCCGTGTGATCCCAAATCTGTGGAGAAGACAGCCAGGCACGCACGGCTTGCTTCAGTGTGCTAGAATGCACAAGTCGTAGGACTGCCCTCAAGCATTTAGCTTTGGAATCATAGCAAAGGATTCTTACTCCCTGCAGATCACAAAGACAGGGCTGGGCTGCACACGCTTAGGTCAGGCTGACGGAGTTCTGGCCCAGAGAAGAGCTTTGTTCTGACGAAAGGACGATCAGCTGAAGGAGTCCCAACAGCATCTTCCCTAAACCTCGTTGCAAGTTCCTATTCACTGCACACGTACCTCTTGGACTTCTTAAGGTGCATTCAGAGAGGAAACCCTGCACACCTACGTTTGGCCATTCCACTCCGTACGAGTTAGCGCAAAGTATCTGAACGTGTTAGATCGGCAAGTTAGAGCTCAGTCACCGCCGCCACCACCACCCCCAACCCCCAGAACGATTTCCATTGCCGGTTTGAATTAAGCTACAGTAGAGTTTTTCTTGACAGGGAGAGCGGGCTCCCGGTGCCGCCTGCTTTTCGACTGTTGAACAGGACGCCCATCCGTCCTGCTTCCAATGCTGTGCAGAGAGCTACTTGCTCTGCCTCTTCCCCTGAGGCTGGGCAGAAGACCTCTTCACAGTATCCTTGTGTCCGCGAGTACAAGTACGTGAAAGAAGCTGGCCTTGACACAGAAGTGTTTCGCTGTCAGTCTGGACGTGTCTGAGCAGCTAATCACTTGGACTGAGACAGCCTCAGAGCCTTCTCTGCAGGACAACAGCTCTGACGCCTTAGGGCCCATCCGTCATCCAGGCTTTGGAGAAGCTTGCACACACCTCTGGCTGACACGATGCTGAGGGACCAAAGCCAATGTGCACTTAGTTTTCGAAGCTCAGACTGTGGCAAGGGAGACCGGCTGACATACCCCGGCAGGCCAACCTGGGCCTCTCTGAGGCAGCCAGGCAGTAGCAGAGAAAAAGCGACTTTTTAAACTTCCAAGCTAAAGTCAGTGTATGCAGGCGTTTTTCTGACAGCCGGGCTTCCTCAGCAAGACCTCGCGTTACGGGCCACACAAGCGAGAGTCCGCCGCTCAGCAAAAGAGAGCTCCACACACAGCAGACTTCACTCAGGCACATGGAGCGTGGGCACACAGGACAGACACGGAAAGCACATTGCAAGCTCAGTTTCAGCTTCCACGGCAACGACTACGACGATTCCTTCAGTGGGGGCGTCCTGCACTGCTTTCTTTCACCCGCGTAAGCTGAATCCAAAGCTGACTTGCCTCCAACTGCTGTTTTTCCAAAGCATCTTGTTCGGCAACTTCCGTGTGGCCTGTGCTAAGGCCTAGTCGAATCCCACTTACTTACGTCTTTGACATAGAGTGTGTTCAGAGAAGACCGCCTTCTACTGCAATGCTCACTGTTTCCCCGTTGTCTCATAGTCGCAGATTGCATGCAAGGCGGAAGCAGCCAGGCGTTCTCTCAGGGAGAGTCTCCTCAATGCACGGTGGATTGTTTCCCCAGCAGAGTCTGGCAAATGGCCGTCCTGCAGCAGTTTCCGACACATTACTGCAAAGGCATCTTCGGGGCATTGCTGTGAACGCGACGAGTTGGCTCTTTCCGTTCTCTTTGAGTGCCCTCAGGAAACAAGGCCCTCCTGGGGGGAATTACAAACCTGTGGAGCAAATGCACAGTCACTTAGAGGCTCTCTTCAGGGCGCTTGAATGCAGAAGTCTCTCGACACACGAACAGCACATCACACTAAACATCAACACCCCCCACACACACCCACACACCGGGAACAGTACTGCACACAACACACATGAACCACGGATCTCAGAGTAAACACAACACGCACAGTGTGGCTCACTGACCAAGCATGACCACACAGAGCACACACCTCACAGATTACCCTCATCACTCAAACAGCCAACCGCACACACAACCTGTCAAACACAACCACACACAAATCGCAATTACACACGCGAAACGCACAACACACGCAACACATAAAAACCCACACGCAACACACACACTAACCACAACAAAAAGAACGCCGAATTTAAGCAACACTCATTTCACACACTACACACGTCACTCCAAACACACATAAAACATACACCACACAGAGCCTCACAGAACACACAACACAAAGGACACAACGTGTTCAAGGCATATCAGACACAACACACAATGTCACACAGAACACCTTGAAATACACAGATGACACAACACACACACACAATGCACAAGACAGATAAGAATACACGCAGCACACATGCAACCGAGAACACGGTACGTCGTACATCACGCAACACACGTGCGGTCAGGTCACATCACATTAACACGAAACAGAGAACCATTCACAGACCAAGTAACTTCCTCAACCACGAACACAACACGCTCCACAGAGAAGATGCCGAACATAACCACACACGAAGACAGACTCCAGGCACACAACACACATCCACCCACAACCACACCATTCACACAGCACTCCATAAAATACACACAGAACGCACACTACAAACAACAAGGTGCCCAAACTGCGCACATCACATACACAGCAGTCACAACACAGAAAGAACACAACACACAGGAAACACACACACAACCACATAAACACCGCCACGCACAATAAGCCAGCAGATCACAGACTTCACAGCGAAAAACACACCGCAACAGAGCACGCAAACACGTAACACAACACAGAGTACACACACAATCACACCACAAACACCACAATACACGCCCTTCCACAAAATACAACGCACTTCACACGTAACACCAAACCCGACAAACACAGAACACATCACAGGAGAGATGCGCAACAGAAACACAGTACACACAACGCACACATTGAAACCAACATATCAACACACCACCACAACACACAGCATAATACACAAATCACAGAGCACCACACAACTCACACAAGCGTCACACACAAATTAAACGTCACAACTCATAGCACGCACAACATCCTGCATTAACGTCACAGCACACAGACCGGTGCAAACCGTACATACCACACGTAAAGCCACACACTGCACACACTCAGGGAAGAGCCACAACAAACACAAGCAAACACCCACAAACACAAAGATATGGAGAACAAACCCCCAAACGCAACACGCAAAACAGCACAACATCTGAAACAACATACCCCTCAGACATCACAGGACATAAGGGCACCCAATTCTCACAAACCCTGTTTAACCACGTACACACCACGCACACAATGGGGCACACACACAACACAAGCAAAACCACACACACATAACACCTCTCACCTCACACACATAACAATCAATCTCACACACAGAATCTCTCAAACACGTATCACAATCACACACGCAGAACACACACAACACATACAAAACCACACGGAAAACACACAAACAACAATAAACGCACATAGCACACATTTCACACACTACGCACCCCCACTCACCACCGCACACAGACTCCCCACACACATATGTACGCACGGGCTCCGCTCTGCAATGCACACACGCCAAACGTAACAGCACGGCAGTCACAGGGCACGCAGCCGACACAACAGAGCACATGTTCCTCACCAAACACACAAATCACATTTACGAGAGCACGTGTAGCACACGCAATGTGGCACACTGAGAAAGCACAACCACACACGGACAACACATCTTCACATCACAAACAGAGCAACTGCACACACTCAACCACACCAGCACAACGACACACAAGTCACAATCACACACGCGGAACACACGATCCACACACAACACTCAAAAGTCCATACCATAGGCAAAATGCACGCAGACAACAAAGACAAATAGAACACATTTCACACACTACACGCTACGCACACCAACCACGCACAGACACACCACGCATACATCCTCACAAGGAGCATGCCGCAGAACACACGCACAACCCAGAATCACGCAACACAATGGCCACAATACGAACACCACACCCTTCAAGGCACATGACCGTGCACAGTACGCACGAGAATCCTTCGCAGACCATGTAGTGCACACACCAAGAGACATGCCGAGCAGGCCCCAACCACACACAGTCAGTATCTCTCACATCATGTGCATAACCCAAACGTCCAGACACACACACACACACACACACACAACCTCTCCAACACAACACACAAATCACAACGACGCACACACGACAGACACAACACATACAATTCCACCCACTGCTGACGAGAACACATGCAGCGCACATAAAAAGCACAACACACAGCACACACAACCACAAGCATACAATACAGAGCACACGCAGACAGACCCGCACGCAGACAGCACCGGCCAAAACCCACAGACACACACTCACACACACACACACACACAGCAAACACATGGACACAACACGTCCGACACAAGGCTAAATCAACGTCACACACAGTGCTCAAATTACACAGACCACCCAACATCTGCCCAGTATGCAACACACAGAAAGCATGTAGATGGCACTCACACAACCCAGAACACAGTGCATAACACAGCAGACCAAGGAAAAGACCAGACACATTTCACGCTGAACATTAGACCGTAAGCCACACACCAAACACAGGACACATACAACTGCCAACAGATAACTCATCAGAAAGACGCCAAATGTGCAGTGCACAGAGAACCACTCAACCCTCACAGCCCCACTCACAAATAGCAGCATCACACATCACACACCACGCAGTGGAAAAGACGCAAAACAGTGTACTCAACAAGCAGTAAGGAACCTATGCCACACATATTACAGAAAATGTACACACAGAAACGGACAACACACAGCACAGAGGAAACAAGCCAGGCCCAAAGACCACACAGACAACACAACGCAAAACACACAAGGACACAGCGCAGCACAACAGAGAATACACACAGAATCACAGAAAAGCACCACAAACCACTCACTACCGTACGCCAACAACACGTACAGCACACAACACTACACACACAACCAACCCAAAACACACAAAAGAGATCAGCTGTATAGGCTTCCTACTGCAATGTTTACTAAGGTTGCTGTATCACCCAGGAGCAAGTTGCATGCAAGGGGAAACCGGCGTAGTGTTCTCTCAGGGAGGGTCTCCTCAGTGCGCGGTGGATTGTTTCCCCCAGCAGGGTTCGGCCTAAGGCTCCTCGGCAGCAGCTTCTGACACTTTACTACAAAGTATATTTACTTCAGGGCATATAGCTTTCACTCACCAGGACACTCCGGTTCTGCGCGTCCTCTCCTAGCACCCCCAGAAAACAAGGACCCCCGTGTGATCCCAAATCTGTGGAGAAGACAGCCAGGCACGCACGGCTTGCTTCAGTGTGCTAGAATGCACAAGTCGTAGGACTGCCCTCAAGCATTTAGCTTTGGAATCATAGCAAAGGATTCTTACTCCCTGCAGATCACAAAGACAGGGCTGGGCTGCACACGCTTAGGTCAGGCTGACGGAGTTCTGGCCCAGAGAAGAGCTTTGTTCTGACGAAAGGACGATCAGCTGAAGGAGTCCCAACAGCATCTTCCCTAAACCTCGTTGCAAGTTCCTATTCACTGCACACGTACCTCTTGGACTTCTTAAGGTGCATTCAGAGAGGAAACCCTGCACACCTACGTTTGGCCATTCCACTCCGTACGAGTTAGCGCAAAGTATCTGAACGTGTTAGATCGGCAAGTTAGAGCTCAGTCACCGCCGCCACCACCACCCCCAACCCCCAGAACGATTTCCATTGCCGGTTTGAATTAAGCTACAGTAGAGTTTTTCTTGACAGGGAGAGCGGGCTCCCGGTGCCGCCTGCTTTTCGACTGTTGAACAGGACGCCCATCCGTCCTGCTTCCAATGCTGTGCAGAGAGCTACTTGCTCTGCCTCTTCCCCTGAGGCTGGGCAGAAGACCTCTTCACAGTATCCTTGTGTCCGCGAGTACAAGTACGTGAAAGAAGCTGGCCTTGACACAGAAGTGTTTCGCTGTCAGTCTGGACGTGTCTGAGCAGCTAATCACTTGGACTGAGACAGCCTCAGAGCCTTCTCTGCAGGACAACAGCTCTGACGCCTTAGGGCCCATCCGTCATCCAGGCTTTGGAGAAGCTTGCACACACCTCTTGCTGACACGATGCTGAGGGACCAAAGCCAATGTGCACTTAGTTTTCGAAGCTCAGACTGTGGCAAGGGAGACCGGCTGACATACCCCGGCAGGCCAACCTGGGCCTCTCTGAGGCAGCCAGGCAGTAGCAGAGAAAAAGCGACTTTTTAAACTTCCAAGCTAAAGTCAGTGTATGCAGGCGTTTTTCTGACAGCCGGGCTTCCTCAGCAAGACCTCGCGTTACGGGCCACACAAGCGAGAGTCCGCCGCTCAGCAAAAGAGAGCTCCACACACAGCAGACTTCACTCAGGCACATGGAGCGTGGGCACACAGGACAGACACGGAAAGCACATTGCAAGCTCAGTTTCAGCTTCCACGGCAACGACTACGACGATTCCTTCAGTGGGGGCGTCCTGCACTGCTTTCTTTCACCCGCGTAAGCTGAATCCAAAGCTGACTTGCCTCCAACTGCTGTTTTTCCAAAGCATCTTGTTCGGCAACTTCCGTGTGGCCTGTGCTAAGGCCTAGTCGAATCCCACTTACATACGTCTTTGACATAGAGTGTGTTCAGAGAAGACCGCCTTCTACTGCAATGCTCACTGTTTCCCCGTTGTCTCATAGTCGCAGATTGCATGCAAGGCGGAAGCAGCCAGGCGTTCTCTCAGGGAGAGTCTCCTCAATGCACGGTGGATTGTTTCCCCAGCAGAGTCTGGCAAATGGCCGTCCTGCAGCAGTTTCCGACACATTACTGCAAAGGCATCTTCGGGGCATTGCTGTGAACGCGACGAGTTGGCTCTTTCCATTCTCTTTGAGTGCCCTCAGGAAACAAGGCCCTCCTGGGGGGAATTACAAACCTGTGGAGCAAATGCACAGTCACTTAGAGGCTCTCTTCAGGGCGCTTGAATGCAGAAGTCTCTCGACACACGAACAGCACATCACACTAAACATCAACACCCCCCCCACACACCCACACACCGGGAACAGTACTGCACACAACACACATGAACCACGGATCTCAGAGTAAACACAACACGCACAGTGTGGCTCACTGACCAAGCATGACCACACAGAGCACACACCTCACAGATTACCCTCATCACTCAAACAGCCAACCGCACACACAACCTGTCAAACACAACCACACACAAATCGCAATTACACACGCGAAACGCACACCACACACGCAACACATATAAACCCACACGCAACACACACACTAACCACAACAAAAAGAACGCCGAATTTAAGCAACACTCATTTCACACACTACACACGTCACTCCAAACACACATAAAACATACACCACACAGAGCCTCACAGAACACACAACACAAAGGACACAACGTGTTCAAGGCATATCAGACACAACACACAATGTCACACAGAACACCTTGAAATACACAGATGACACAACACACACACACAATGCACAAGACAGATAAGAATACACGCAGCACACATGCAACCGAGAACACGGTACGTCGTACATCACGCAACACACGTGCGGTCAGGTCACATCACATTAACACGAAACAGAGAACCATTCACAGACCAAGTAACTTCCTCAACCACGAACACAACACGCTCCACAGAGAAGATGCCGAACATAACCACACACGAAGACAGACTCCAGGCACACAACACACATCCACCCACAACCACACCATTCACACAGCACTCCATAAAATACACACAGAACGCACACTACAAACAACAAGGTGCCCAAACTGCGCACATCACATACACAGCAGTCACAACACAGAAAGAACACAACACACAGGAAACACACACACAACCACATAAACACCGCCACGCACAATAAGCCAGCAGATCACAGACTTCACAGCGAAAAACACACCGCAACAGAGCACGCAAACACGTAACACAACACAGAGTACACACACAATCACACCACAAACACCACAAAACACGCCCTTCCACAAAAGACAACGCACTTCACACGTAACACCAAACCCGACAAACACAGAACACATCACAGGAGAGATGCGCAACAGAAACACAGTACACACAACGCACACATTGAAACCAACATATCAACACACCACCACAACACACAGCATAATACACAAATCACAGAGCACCACACAACTCACACAAGCGTCACACACAAATTAAACGTCACAACTCATAGCACGCACAACATCCTGCATTAACGTCACAGCACACAGACCGGTGCAAACCGTACATACCACACGTAAAGCCACACACTGCACACACTCAGGGAAGAGCCACAACAAACACAAGCAAACACCCACAAACACAAAGATATGGAGAACAAACCCCCAAACGCAACACGCAAAACAGCACAACATCTGAAACAACATACCCCTCAGACATCACAGGACATAAGGGCACCCAATTCTCACAAACCCTGTTTAACCACGTACACACCACGCACACAATGGGGCACACACACAACACAAGCAAAACCACACACACATAACACCTCTCACCTCACACACATAACAATCAATCTCACACACAGAATCTCTCAAACACGTATCACAATCACACACGCAGAACACACACAACACATACAAAACCACACGGAAAACACACAAACAACAATAAACGCACATAGCACACATTTCACACACTACGCACCCCCACTCACCACCGCACACAGACTCCCCACACACATATGTACGCACGGGCTCCGCTCTGCAATGCACACACGCCAAACGTAACAGCACGGCAGTCACAGGGCACGCAGCCGACACAACAGAGCACATGTTCCTCACCAAACACACAAATCACATTTACGAGAGCACGTGTAGCACACGCAATGTGGCACACTGAGAAAGCACAACCACACACGGACAACACATCTTCACATCACAAACAGAGCAACTGCACACACTCAACCACACCAGCACAACGACACACAAGTCACAATCACACACGCGGAACACACGATCCACACACAACACTCAAAAGTCCATACCATAGGCAAAATGCACGCAGACAACAAAGACAAATACAACACATTTCACACACTACACGCTACACACACCAACCACGCACAGACACACCACGCATACATCCTCACAAGGAGCACGCCGCAGAACACACGCACAACACAGAATCACGCAACACAATGGCCACAATACGAACACCACACCCTTCAAGGCACATGACCGTGCACAGTACGCACGAGAATTCTTCGCAGACCACGTAGTGCACACACCAAGAGACATGCCGAGCAGGCCCCAACCACACACAGTCAGTATCTCTCACATCATGTGCATAACCCAAACGTCCAGACACACACACACACACACACACACTCACACACACACACAAACTCTCCGACACAACACACAAATCACAACGACGCACACACGACAGACACAACACATACAAGTCCACCCACTGCTGACGAGAACACATGCAGCGCACATAAAAAGCACAACACACAGCACACACAACCACAAGCATACAATACAGAGCACACGCAGACAGACCCGCACGCAGACAGCACCGGCCAAAACCCACAGACACACACACACACACACACAGCAAACACATGGACACAACACGTCCGACACAAGGCTAAATCAACGTCACACACAGTGCTCAAATTACACAGACCACCCAACATCTGCCCAGTATGCAACACACAGAAAGCATGTAGATGGCACTCACACAACCCAGAACACAGTGCATAACACAGCAGACCAAGGAAAAGACCAGACACATTTCACGCTGAACATTAGACCGTAAGCCACACACCAAACACAGAACACATACAACCGCTAACAGATAACTCATCAAAAAGACGCCAAATGTGCAGTGCACAGAGAACCACTCAACCCTCACAGCCCCACTCACAAATAGCAGCATCACACATCACACACCACGCAGTGGAAAAGACGCAGAACAGTGTACTCAACAAGCAGTAAGGAACCTATGCCACGCATATTACAGAAAATGTACACACAGAAACGGACAACACACAGCACAGAGGAAACAAGCCAGGCCCAAAGACCACACAGACAACACAACGCAAAACACACAAGGACACAGCGCAGCACAAAAGAGAATACACACAGAATCACAGAAAAGCACCACAAACCACTCACTACCGTACGCCAACAACACGTACAGCACACAACACTACACACACAACCAACCCAAAACACACAAAAGAGATCAGCTGTATAGCCTTCCTACTGCAATGTTAACTAAGGTTGCTGTATCACCCAGGAGCAAGTTGCATGCAAGGATAAACCGGCGTAGTGTTCTCTCAGGGAGGGTCTCCTCAGTGCGCGGTGGATTGTTTCCCCCAGCAGGGTTCGGCCTAAGGCTCCTCGGCAGCAGCTTCTGACACTTTACTACAAAGTATATTTACTTCAGGGCATATAGCTTTCACTCACCAGGACACTCCAGTTCTGCGCGTCCTCTCCTAGCACCCAAGGAAAACAAGGACCCCCTTGTGATCCCAAATCTGTGGAGAAGACAGCCAGGCACGCACGGCTTGCTTCAGTGAGCTAGAATGCACAAGTCGTAGGACTGCCCTCAAGCATTTAGCTTTGGAATCATAGCAAAGGATTCTTACTCCCTGCAGATCACAAAGACAGGGCTGGGCTGCACACGCTTAGGTCAGGCTGACGGAGTTCTGGCCCAGAGAAGAGCTTTGTTCTGACGAAAGGACGATCAGCTGAAGGAGTCCCAACAGCATCTTCCCTAAACCTCGTTGCAAGTTCCTATTCACTGCACACGTACCTCTTGGACTTCTTAAGGTGCATTCAGAGAGGAAACCCTGCACACCTACGTTTGGCCATTCCACTCCGTACGAGTTAGCGCAAAGTATCTGAACGTGTCAGATCGGCAAGTTAGAGCTCAGTCACCGCCGCCACCACCACCCCTAACCCCCAGAACGATTTCCATTGCCGGTTTGAATTAAACTACAGTAGAGTTTTTCTTGACAGGGAGAGCGGGCTCCCGGTGCCGCCTGCTTTTCGACTGTTGAACAGGACGCTCATCCGTCCTGCTTCCAATGCTGTGCAGAGAGCTACTTGCTCTGCCTCTTCCCCTGAGGCTGGGCAGAAGACCTCTTCACAGTATCCTTGTGTCCGCGAGTACAAGTACGTGAAAGAAGCTGGCCTTGACACAGAAGTGTTTCGCTGTCAGTCTGGACGTGTCTGAGCAGCTAATCACTTGGACTGAGACAGCCTCAGAGCCTTCTCTGCAGGACAACAGCTCTGACGCCTTAGGGCCCATCCGTCATCCAGGCTTTGGAGAAGCTTGCACACACCTCTTGCTGACACGATGCTGAGGGACCAAAGCCAATGTGCACTTAGTTTTCGAAGCTCAGACTGTGGCAAGGGAGACCTGCTGACATACCCCGGCAGGCAAACCTGGGCCTCTCTGAGGCAGCCAGGCAGTAGCAGAGAAAAAGGCGACTTTTTAAACTTCCAAGCTAAAGTCATTGTATGCAGGCGTTTTTCTGACAGCCGGGCTTCCTCAGCAAGACCTCGCGTTACGGGCCACACAACCGAGAGTCCGCCGCTCAGCAAAAGAGAGCTCCACACACAGCAGACTTCACTCAGGCACATGGAGCGTGGGCACACCGGACAGACACGGTAAGCACATTGCAAGCTCAGTTTCAGCTTCCACGGCAACGACTACGACGATTCCTTCAGTGGGGGCGTCCTGCACTGCTTTCTTTCACCCGCGTAAGCTGAATCCAAAGCTGACTTGCCTCCAACTGCTGTTTTTCCAAAGCATCTTGTTCGGCAACTTCCGTGTGGCTTGTGCTAAGGCCTAGTCGAATCCCACTTACTTACGTCTTTGACATAGAGTGTGTTCAGAGAAGACCACCTTCTACTGCAATGCTCACTGTTTCCCCGTTGTCTCATAGGCGCAGATTGCATGCAAGGCGGAAGCAGCCAGGCGTTCTCTCAGGGAGAGTTTCCTCAATGCACGGTGGATTGTTTCCCCAGCAGAGTCTGGCAAATGGCCGTCCTGCAGCAGTTTCCGACACATTACTGCAAAGGCATCTTCGGGGCATTGCTGTGAACGCGACGAGTTGGCTCTTTCCGTTCTCTTTGAGTGCCCTCAAGAAACAAGGCCCTCCTGGGGGTAATTACAAACCTGTGGAGCAAATGGACAGTCACTTAGAGGCTCTCTTCAGGGCGCTTGAATGCAGAAGTCTCTCGACACACGAACAGCACATCACACTAAACATCAACACCCCACACACACACACACCGGGAACAGTACTGCACACAACACACATGAACCACGGATCTCAGAGTAAACACAACACGCACAGTGTGGCTCACTGACCAAGCATGACCACACAGAGCACACACCTCACAGATTACCCTCATCACTCAAACAGCCAACCGCACACACAACCTGTCAAACACAACCACACACAAATCGCAATCACACACGCGAAACGCACACCACACACGCAACACATAAAAACCCACACGCAACACACACACTAACCACAACAAAAAGAACGCCGAATTTAAGCAACACTCATTTCACACACTACACACGTCACTCCAAACACACATAAAACATACACCACACAGAGCCTCACAGAACACACAACACAAAGGACACAACGTGTTCAAGGCATATCAGACACAACACACAATGTCACACAGAACACCTTGAAATACACAGATGACACAACACACACACAATGCACAAGACAGATAAGAATACACGCAGCACACATGCAACCGAGAACACGGTACGTCGTACATCACGCAACACACGTGCGGTCAGGTCACATCACATTAACACGAAACAGAGAACCATTCACAGACCAAGTAACTTTCTCAACCACGAACACAACACGCTCCACAGAAGAAGACGCCGAGCATAACCACACACGAAGACAGACTCCAGGCACACAACACACATCCACCCACAACCACACCATTCACACAGCACTCCATAAAATACACACAGAACGCACACTACAAACAACAAGGTGCCCAAACTGCGCACATCACATACACAGCAGTCACAACACAGAAAGAACACAACACACAGGAAACACACACACAACCACATAAACACCGCCATGCACAATAAGCCAGCAGATCACAGACTTCACAGCGAAAAACACACCGCAACAGAGCACGCAAACACGTAACACAACACAGAGTACACACACAATCACACCACAAACACCACAAAACACGCCCTTCCACAAAAGACAACGCACTTCACACGTAACACCAAACCCGACAAACACAGAACACATCACAGGAGAGATGCGCAACAGAAACACAGTACACACAACGCACACATTGAAAACAACATATCAACACACCACCACAACACACAGCATAATACACAAATCACAGAGCACCACACAACTCACACAAGCGTCACACACAAATTAAACGTCACAACCCATAGCACGCACAACATCCTGCATTAACGTCACAGCACACAGACCGGTGCAAACCGTACATACCACACGTAAAGCCACACACTGCACACACTCAGGGAAGAGCCACAACAAACACAAGCAAACACCCACAAACACAAAGATATGGAGAACAAACCCCCAAACGCAACACGCAAAACAGCACAACATCTGAAACAACATACCCCTCAGACATCACAGGACATAAGGGCACCCAATTCTCACAAACCCTGTTTAACCACGTACACACCACGCACACAATGGGGCACACACACAACACAAGCAAAACCACACACACATAACACCTCTCACCTCACACACATAACAATCAATCTCACACACAGAATCTCTCAAACACGTATCACAATCACACACGCAGAACACACACAACACATACAAAACCACACGGAAAACACACAAACAACAATAAACGCACATAGCACACATTTCACACACTACGCACCCCCACTCACCACCGCACACAGACTCCCCACACACATATGTACACACGGGCTCCGCTCTGCAATGCACACACGCCAAACGTAACAGCACGGCAGTCACAGGGCACGCAGCCGACACAACAGAGCACATGTTCCTCACCAAACACACAAATCACATTTACGAGAGCACGTGTAGCACACGCAATGTGGCACACTGAGAAAGCACAACCACACACGGACAACACATCTTCACATCACAAACAGAGCAACTGCACACACTCAACCACACCAGCACAACGACACACAAGTCACAATCACACACGCGGAACACACGATCCACACACAACACTCAAAAGTCCATACCATAGGCAAAATGCACGCAGACAACAAAGACAAATACAACACATTTCACACACTACACGCTACACACACCAACCACGCACAGACACACCACGCATACATCCTCACAAGGAGCACGCCGCAGAACACACGCACAACACAGAATCACGCAACACAATGGCCACAATACGAACACCACACCCTTCAAGGCACATGACCGTGCACAGTACGCACGAGAATCCTTCGCAGACCACGTAGTGCACACACCAAGAGACATGCCGAGCAGGCCCCAACCACACACAGTCAGTATCTCTCACATCATGTGCATAACCCAAACGTCCAGACACACACACACACACACACACACTCACACACACACACAAACTCTCCGACACAACACACAAATCACAACGACGCACACACGACAGACACAACACATACAAGTCCACCCACTGCTGACGAGAACACATGCAGCGCACATAAAAAGCACAACACACAGCACACACAACCACAAGCATACAATACAGAGCACACGCAGACAGACCCGCACGCAGACAGCACCGGCCAAAACCCACAGACACACACACACACACACACAGCAAACACATGGACACAACACGTCCGACACAAGGCTAAATCAACGTCACACACAGTGCTCAAATTACACAGACCACCCAACATCTGCCCAGTATGCAACACACAGAAAGCATGTAGATGGCACTCACACAACCCAGAACACAGTGCATAACACAGCAGACCAAGGAAAAGACCAGACACATTTCACGCTGAACATTAGACCGTAAGCCACACACCAAACACAGAACACATACAACCGCTAACAGATAACTCATCAAAAAGACGCCAAATGTGCAGTGCACAGAGAACCACTCAACCCTCACAGCCCCACTCACAAATAGCAGCATCACACATCACACACCACGCAGTGGAAAAGACGCAGAACAGTGTACTCAACAAGCAGAAAGGAACCTATGCCACGCATATTACAGAAAATGTACACACAGAAACGGACAACACACAGCACAGAGGAAACAAGCCAGGCCCAAAGACCACACAGACAACACAACGCAAAACACACAAGGACACAGCGCAGCACAAAAGAGAATACACACAGAATCACAGAAAAGCACCACAAACCACTCACTACCGTACGCCAACAACACGTACAGCACACAACACTACACACACAACCAACCCAAAACACACAAAAGAGATCAGCTGTATAGCCTTCCTACTGCAATGTTAACTAAGGTTGCTGTATCACCCAGGAGCAAGTTGCATGCAAGGATAAACCGGCGTAGTGTTCTCTCAGGGAGGGTCTCCTCAGTGCGCGGTGGATTGTTTCCCCCAGCAGGGTTCGGCCTAAGGCTCCTCGGCAGCAGCTTCTGACACTTTACTACAAAGTATATTTACTTCAGGGCATATAGCTTTCACTCACCAGGACACTCCGGTTCTGCGCGTCCTCTCCTAGCACCCAAGGAAAACAAGGACCCCCTTGTGATCCCAAATCTGTGGAGAAGACAGCCAGGCACGCACGGCTTGCTTCAGTGAGCTAGAATGCACAAGTCGTAGGACTGCCCTCAAGCATTTAGCTTTGGAATCATAGCAAAGGATTCTTACTCCCTGCAGATCACAAAGACAGGGCTGGGCTGCACACGCTTAGGTCAGGCTGACGGAGTTCTGGCCCAGAGAAGAGCTTTGTTCTGACGAAAGGACGATCAGCTGAAGGAGTCCCAACAGCATCTTCCCTAAACCTCGTTGCAAGTTCCTATTCACTGCACACGTACCTCTTGGACTTCTTAAGGTGCATTCAGAGAGGAAACCCTGCACACCTACGTTTGGCCATTCCACTCCGTACGAGTTAGCGCAAAGTATCTGAACGTGTCAGATCGGCAAGTTAGAGCTCAGTCACCGCCGCCACCACCACCCCTAACCCCCAGAACGATTTCCATTGCCGGTTTGAATTAAACTACAGTAGAGTTTTTCTTGACAGGGAGAGCGGGCTCCCGGTGCCGCCTGCTTTTCGACTGTTGAACAGGACGCTCATCCGTCCTGCTTCCAATGCTGTGCAGAGAGCTACTTGCTCTGCCTCTTCCCCTGAGGCTGGGCAGAAGACCTCTTCACAGTATCCTTGTGTCCGCGAGTACAAGTACGTGAAAGAAGCTGGCCTTGACACAGAAGTGTTTCGCTGTCAGTCTGGACGTGTCTGAGCAGCTAATCACTTGGACTGAGACAGCCTCAGAGCCTTCTCTGCAGGACAACAGCTCTGACGCCTTAGGGCCCATCCGTCATCCAGGCTTTGGAGAAGCTTGCACACACCTCTTGCTGACACGATGCTGAGGGACCAAAGCCAATGTGCACTTAGTTTTCGAAGCTCAGACTGTGGCAAGGGAGACCTGCTGACATACCCCGGCAGGCAAACCTGGGCCTCTCTGAGGCAGCCAGGCAGTAGCAGAGAAAAAGGCGACTTTTTAAACTTCCAAGCTAAAGTCATTGTATGCAGGCGTTTTTCTGACAGCCGGGCTTCCTCAGCAAGACCTCGCGTTACGGGCCACACAACCGAGAGTCCGCCGCTCAGCAAAAGAGAGCTCCACACACAGCAGACTTCACTCAGGCACATGGAGCGTGGGCACACCGGACAGACACGGTAAGCACATTGCAAGCTCAGTTTCAGCTTCCACGGCAACGACTACGACGATTCCTTCAGTGGGGGCGTCCTGCACTGCTTTCTTTCACCCGCGTAAGCTGAATCCAAAGCTGACTTGCCTCCAACTGCTGTTTTTCCAAAGCATCTTGTTCGGCAACTTCCGTGTGGCTTGTGCTAAGGCCTAGTCGAATCCCACTTACTTACGTCTTTGACATAGAGTGTGTTCAGAGAAGACCACCTTCTACTGCAATGCTCACTGTTTCCCCGTTGTCTCATAGGCGCAGATTGCATGCAAGGCGGAAGCAGCCAGGCGTTCTCTCAGGGAGAGTTTCCTCAATGCACGGTGGATTGTTTCCCCAGCAGAGTCTGGCAAATGGCCGTCCTGCAGCAGTTTCCGACACATTACTGCAAAGGCATCTTCGGGGCATTGCTGTGAACGCGACGAGTTGGCTCTTTCCGTTCTCTTTGAGTGCCCTCAAGAAACAAGGCCCTCCTGGGGGTAATTACAAACCTGTGGAGCAAATGGACAGTCACTTAGAGGCTCTCTTCAGGGCGCTTGAATGCAGAAGTCTCTCGACACACGAACAGCACATCACACTAAACATCAACACCCCACACACACACACACCGGGAACAGTACTGCACACAACACACATGAACCACGGATCTCAGAGTAAACACAACACGCACAGTGTGGCTCACTGACCAAGCATGACCACACAGAGCACACACCTCACAGATTACCCTCATCACTCAAACAGCCAACCGCACACACAACCTGTCAAACACAACCACACACAAATCGCAATCACACACGCGAAACGCACACCACACACGCAACACATAAAAACCCACACGCAACACACACACTAACCACAACAAAAAGAACGCCGAATTTAAGCAACACTCATTTCACACACTACACACGTCACTCCAAACACACATAAAACATACACCACACAGAGCCTCACAGAACACACAACACAAAGGACACAACGTGTTCAAGGCATATCAGACACAACACACAATGTCACACAGAACACCTTGAAATACACAGATGACACAACACACACACAATGCACAAGACAGATAAGAATACACGCAGCACACATGCAACCGAGAACACGGTACGTCGTACATCACGCAACACACGTGCGGTCAGGTCACATCACATTAACACGAAACAGAGAACCATTCACAGACCAAGTAACTTTCTCAACCACGAACACAACACGCTCCACAGAAGAAGACGCCGAGCATAACCACACACGAAGACAGACTCCAGGCACACAACACACATCCACCCACAACCACACCATTCACACAGCACTCCATAAAATACACACAGAACGCACACTACAAACAACAAGGTGCCCAAACTGCGCACATCACATACACAGCAGTCACAACACAGAAAGAACACAACACACAGGAAACACACACACAACCACATAAACACCGCCATGCACAATAAGCCAGCAGATCACAGACTTCACAGCGAAAAACACACCGCAACAGAGCACGCAAACACGTAACACAACACAGAGTACACACACAATCACACCACAAACACCACAAAACACGCCCTTCCACAAAAGACAACGCACTTCACACGTAACACCAAACCCGACAAACACAGAACACATCACAGGAGAGATGCGCAACAGAAACACAGTACACACAACGCACACATTGAAAACAACATATCAACACACCACCACAACACACAGCATAATACACAAATCACAGAGCACCACACAACTCACACAAGCGTCACACACAAATTAAACGTCACAACCCATAGCACGCACAACATCCTGCATTAACGTCACAGCACACAGACCGGTGCAAACCGTACATACCACACGTAAAGCCACACACTGCACACACTCAGGGAAGAGCCACAACAAACACAAGCAAACACCCACAAACACAAAGATATGGAGAACAAACCCCCAAACGCAACACGCAAAACAGCACAACATCTGAAACAACATACCCCTCAGACATCACAGGACATAAGGGCACCCAATTCTCACAAACCACGTTTAACCACGTACACACCACGCACACAATGGGGCACACACACAACACAAGCAAAACCACACACACATAACACCTCTCACCTCACACACATAACAATCAGTCTCACACCCAGAATCTCTCAAACACGTATCACAATCACACACGCAGAACACACACAACACATACAAAACCACACGGAAAACACACAAACAACAATAAACGCACATAGCACACATTTCACACACTACGCACCCCCACTCACCACCGCACACAGACTCCCCACACACATATGTACGCACGGGCTCCGCTCTGCAATGCACACACGCCAAACGTAACAGCACGGCAGTCACAGGGCACGCAGCCGACACAACAGAGCACATGTTCCTCACCAAACACACAAATCACATTTACGAGAGCACGTGTAGCACACGCAATGTGGCACACTGAGAAAGCACAACCACACACGGACAACACATCTTCACATCACAAACAGAGCAACTGCACACACTCAACCACACCAGCACAACGACACACAAGTCACAATCACACACGCGGAACACACGATCCACACACAACACTCAAAAGTCCATACAATAGGCAAAATGCACGCAGACAACAAAGACAAATAGAACACATTTCACACACTACACGCTACACACACCAACCACGCACAGACACACCACGCATACATCCTCACAAGGAGCACGCCGCAGAACACACGCACAACACAGAATCACGCAACACAATGGCCACAATACGAACACCACACCCTTCAAGGCACATGACCGTGCACAGTACGCACGAGAATCCTTCGCAGACCACGTAGTGCACACACCAAGAGACATGCCGAGCAGGCCCCAACCACACACAGTCAGTATCTCTCACATCATGTGCATAACCCAAACGTCCAGACACACACACACACACACACACACTCACACACACACACAACCTCTCCGACACAACACACAAATCACAACGACGCACACACGACAGACACAACACATACAAGTCCACCCACTGCTGACGAGAACACATGCAGCGCACATAAAAAGCACAACACACAGCACACACAACCACAACATACAATACAGAGCACACGCAGACAGACCCGCACGCAGACAGCACCGGCCAAAACCCACAGACACACACACACACACACAGCAAACACATGGACACAACACGTCCGACACAAGGCTAAATCAACGTCACACACAGTGCTCAAATTACACAGACCACCCAACATCTGCCCAGTATGCAACACACAGAAAGCATGTAGATGGCACTCACACAACCCAGAACACAGTGCATAACACAGCAGACCAAGGAAAAGACCAGACACATTTCACGCTGAACATTAGACCGTAAGCTACACACCAAACACAGAACACGTACAACCGCCAACAGATAACTCATCAGAAAGACGCCAAATGTGCAGTGCACAGAGAACCACTCAACCCTCACAGCCCCACTCACAAATAGCAGCATCACACATCACACACCACGCAGTGGAAAAGACGCAAAACAGTGTACTCAACAAGCAGTAAGGAACCTATGCCACGCATATTACAGAAAATGTACACACAGAAACGGACAACACACAGCACAGAGGAAACAAGCCAAGCCCAAAGACCACACAGACAACACAACGCAAAACACACAAGGACACAGCGCAGCACAACAGAGAATACACACAGAATCACAGAAAAGCACCACAAACCACTCACTACCGTACGCCAACAACACGTACAGCACACAACACTACACACACAACCAACCCAAAACACACAAAAGAGATCAGCTGTATAGGCTTCCTACTGCAATGTTTACTAAGGTTGCTGTATCACCCAGGAGCAAGTTGCATGCAAGGGGAAACCGGCGTAGTGTTCTCTCAGGGAGGGTCTCCTCAGTGCGCGGTGGATTGTTTCCCCCAGCAGGGTTCGGCCTAAGGCTCCTCGGCAGCAGCTTCTGACACTTTACTACAAAGTATATTTACTTCAGGGCATATAGCTTTCACTCACCAGGACACTCCGGTTCTGCGCGTCCTCTCCTAGCACCCCCAGAAAACAAGGACCCCCGTGTGATCCCAAATCTGTGGAGAAGACAGCCAGGCACGCACGGCTTGCTTCAGTGTGCTAGAATGCACAAGTCGTAGGACTGCCCTCAAGCATTTAGCTTTGGAATCATAGCAAAGGATTCTTACTCCCTGCAGATCACAAAGACAGGGCTGGGCTGCACACGCTTAGGTCAGGCTGACGGAGTTCTGGCCCAGAGAAGAGCTTTGTTCTGACGAAAGGACGATCAGCTGAAGGAGTCCCGACAGCATCTTCCCTAAACCTCGTTGCAAGTTCCTATTCACTGCACACGTACCTCTTGGACTTCTTAAGGTGCATTCAGAGAGGAAACCCTGCACACCTACGTTTGGCCATTCCACTCCGTACGAGTTAGCGCAATGTATCTGAACGTGTTAGATCGGCAAGTTAGAGCTCAGTCACCGCCGCCACCACCACCCCCAACCCCCAGAACGATTTCCATTGCCGGTTTGAATTAAGCTACAGTAGAGTTTTTCTTGACAGGGAGAGCGGGCTCCCGGTGCCGCCTGCTTTTCGACTGTTGAACAGGACGCCCATCCGTCCTGCTTCCAATGCTGTGCAGAGAGCTACATGCTCTGCCTCTTCCCCTGAGGCTGGGCAGAAGACCTCTTCACAGTATCCTTGTGTCCGCGAGTACAAGTACGTGAAAGAAGCTGGCCTTGACACAGAAGTGTTTCGCTGTCAGTCTGGACGTGTCTGAGCAGCTAATCACTTGGACTGAGACAGCCTCAGAGCCTTCTCTGCAGGACAACAGCTCTGACGCCTTAGGGCCCATCCGTCATCCAGGCTTTGGAGAAGCTTGCACACACCTCTTGCTGACACGATGCTGAGGGACCAAAGCCAATGTGCACTTAGTTTTCGAAGCTCAGACTGTGGCAAGGGAGACCGGCTGACATACCCCGGCAGGCCAACCTGGGCCTCTCTGAGGCAGCCAGGCAGTAGCAGAGAAAAAGCGACTTTTTAAACTTCCAAGCTAAAGTCAGTGTATGCAGGCGTTTTTCTGACAGCGGGGCTTCCTCAGCAAGACCTCGCGTTACGGGCCACACAAGCGAGAGTCCGCTGCTCAGCAAAAGAGAGCTCCACACACAGCAGACTTCACTCAGGCACATGGAGCGTGGGCACACCGGACAGACACGGAAAGCACATTGCAAGCTCAGTTTCAGCTTCCACGGCAACGACTACGACGATTCCTTCAGTGGGGGCGTCCTGCACTGCTTTCTTTCACCCGCGTAAGCTGAATCCAAAGCTGACTTGCCTCCAACTGCTGTTTTTCCAAAGCATCTTGTTCGGCAACTTCCGTGTGGCCTGTGCTAAGGCCTAGTCGAATCCCACTTACTTACGTCTTTGACATAGAGTGTGTTCAGAGAAGACCGCCTTCTACTGCAATGCTCACTGTTTCCCCATTGTCTCATAGGCGCAGATTGCATGCAAGGCGGAAGCAGCCAGGTGTTCTCTCAGGGAGAGTCTCCTCAATGCACGGTGGATTGTTTCCCCAGCAGAGTCTGGCAAATGGCCGTCCTGCAGCAGTTTCCGACACATTACTGCAAAGGCATCTTCGGGGCATTGCTGTGAACGCGACGAGTTGGCTCTTTCCGTTCTCTTTGAGTGCCCTCAGGAAACAAGGCCCTCCTGGGGGGAATTACAAACCTGTGGAGCAAATGCACAGTCACTTAGAGGCTCTCTTCAGGGCGCTTGAATGCAGAAGTCTCTCGACACACGAACAGCACATCACACTAAACATCAACACCCCCCCACACACCCACACACCGGGAACAGTACTGCACACAACACACATGAACCACGGATCTCAGAGTAAACACAACACGCACAGTGTGGCTCACTGACCAAGCATGACCACACAGAGCACACACCTCACAGATTACCCTCATCACTCAAACAGCCAACCGCACACACAACCTGTCAAACACAACCACACACAAATCGCAATCACACACGCGAAACGCACACCACACACGCAACACATAAAAACCCACACGCAACACACACACTAACCACAACAAAAAGAACGCCGAATTTAAGCAACACTCATTTCACACACTACACACGTCACTCCAAACACACATAAAACATACACCACACAGAGCCTCACAGAACACACAACACAAAGGACACAACGTGTTCAAGGCATATCAGACACAACACACAATGTCACACAGAACACCTTGAAATACACAGATGACACAACACACACACACAATGCACAAGACAGATAAGAATACACGCAGCACACATGCAACCGAGAACACGGTACGTCGTACATCACGCAACACACGTGCGGTCAGGTCACATCACATTAACACGAAACAGAGAACCATTCACAGACCAAGTAACTTTCTCAACCACGAACACAACACGCTCCACAGAAGAAGACGCCGAGCATAACCACACACGAAGACAGACTCCAGGCACACAACACACATCCACCCACAACCACACCATTCACACAGCACTCCATAAAATACACACAGAACGCACACTACAAACAACAAGGTGCCCAAACTGCGCACATCACATACACAGCAGTCACAACACAGAAAGAACACAACACACAGGAAACACACACACAACCACATAAACACCGCCACGCACAATAAGCCAGCAGATCACAGACTTCACAGCGAAAAACACACCGCAACAGGGCACGCAAACACGTAACACAACACAGAGTACACACACAATCAAACCACAAACACCACAAAACACGCCCTTCCACAAAAGACAACGCACTTCACACGTAACACAAAACCCAACACAGAACACATCACATGAGAGATGCGCAACAGAAACACAGTACACACAACGCACTCATTGAAACCAACATATCAACACACCACCACAACACACAGCATAATACACAAATCACAGAGCACCACACAACTCACACAAGCGTCACACACAAATTAAACGTCACAACTCATAGCACGCACAACATCCTGCTTTAACGTCACAGCACACAGACCGGTGCAAACCGTACATACCACACGTAAAGCCACACACTGCACACACTCAGGGAAGAGCCACAACAAACACAAGCAAACACCCACAAACACAAAGATATGGAGAACAAACCCCCAAACGCAACACGCAAAACAGCACAACATCTGAAACAACATACCCCTCAGACATCACAGGACATAAGGGCACCCAATTCTCACAAACCCTGTTTAACCACGTACACACCACGCACACAATGGGGCACACACACAACACAAGCAAAACCACACACACATAACACCTCTCACCTCACACACATAACAATCAATATCACACACAGAATCTCTCAAACACGTATCACAATCACACACGCAGAACACACACAACACATACAAAACCACACGGAAAACACACAAACAACAATAAACGCACATAGCACACATTTCACACACTACGCACCCCCACTCACCACCGCACACAGACTCCCCACACACATATGTACGCACGGGCTCCGCTCTGCAATGCACACACGCCAAACGTAACAGCACGGCAGTCACAGGGCACGCAGCCGACACAACAGAGCACATGTTCCTCACCAAACACACAAATCACATTTACGAGAGCACGTGTAGCACACGCAATGTGGCACACTGAGAAAGCACAACCACACACGGACAACACATCTTCACATCACAAACAGAGCAACTGCACACACTCAACCACACCAGCACAACGACACACAAGTCACAATCACACACGCGGAACACACGATCCACACACAACACTCAAAAGTCCATACCATAGGCAAAATGCACGTAGACAACAAAGACAAATAGAACACATTTCACACACTACACGCTACGCACACCAACCACGCACAGACACACCACGCATACATCCTCACAAGGAGCACGCCGCAGAACACACGCACAACACAGAATCACGCAACACAATGGCCACAATACGAACACCACACCCTTCAAGGCACATGACCGTGCACAGTACGCACGAGAAAACTTCGCAGACCACGTAGTGCACACACCAAGAGACATGCCGAGCAGGCCCCAACCACACACAGTCAGTATCTCTCACATCATGTGCATAACCCAAACGTCCAGACACACACACACACACACACACAACCTCTCCGACACAACAGACAAATCACAACGACGCCCACACGACAGACACAACACATACAAGTCCACCCACTGCTGACGAGAACACATGCAGCGCACATAAAAAGCACAACACACAGCACACACAACCACAAGCATACAATACAGAGCATACGCAGACAGACCCGCACGCAGACAGCACCGGCCAAAACCCACAGACACACACACACACACACAGCAAACACATGGACACAACACGTCCGACACAAGGCTAAATCAACGTCACACACAGTGCTCAAATTACACAGACCACCCAACATCTGCCCAGTATGCAACACACAGAAAGCATGTAGATGGCACTCACACAACCCAGAACACAGTGCATAACACAGCAGACCAAGGAAAAGACCAGACACATTTCACGCTGAACATTAGACTGTAAGCCACACACCAAACACAGAACACACACAACCGCCAACAGATAACTCATCAGAAAGACGCCAAATGTGCAGTGCACAGAGAACCACTCAACCCTCACAGCCCCACTCACAAATAGCAGCATCACACATCACACACCACGCAGTGGAAAAGACGCAGAACAGTGTACTCAACAAGCAGTAAGGAACCTATGCCACACATATTACAGAAAACGTACACACAGAAACGGACAACACACAGCACAGAGGAAACAAGCCAGGCCCAAAGACCACACAGACAACACAACGCAAAACACACAAGGACACAGCGCAGCACAACAGAGAATACACACAGAATCACAGAAAAGCACCACAAACCACTCACTACCGTACGCCAACAACACGTACAGCACACAACACTACACACACAACCAACCCAAAACACACAAAAGAGATCAGCTGTATAGGCTTCCTACTGCAATGTTTACTAAGGTTGCTGTATCACCCAGGAGCAAGTTGCATGCAAGGGGAAACCGGCGTAGTGTTCTCTCAGGGAGGGTCTCCTCAGTGCGTGGTGGATTGTTTCCCCCAGCAGGGTTCGGCCTAAGGCTCCTCGGCAGCAGCTTCTGACACTTTACTACAAAGTATATTTACTTCAGGGCATATAGCTTTCACTCACCAGGACACTCCGGTTCTGCGCGTCCTCTCCTAGCACCCCCAGAAAACAAGGACCCCCGTGTGATCCCAAATCTGTGGAGAAGACAGCCAGGCACGCACGGCTTGCTTCAGTGTGCTAGAATGCACAAGTCGTAGGACTGCCCTCAAGCATTTAGCTTTGGAATCATAGCAAAGGATTCTTACTCCCTGCAGATCACAAAGACAGGGCTGGGCTGCACACGCTTAGGTCAGGCTGACGGAGTTCTGGCCCAGAGAAGAGCTTTGTTCTGACGAAAGGACGATCAGCTGAAGGAGTCCCAACAGCATCTTCCCTAAACCTCGTTGCAAGTTCCTATTCACTGCACACGTACCTCTTGGACTTCTTAAGGTGCATTCAGAGAGGAAACCCTGCACACCTACGTTTGGCCATTCCACTCCGTACGAGTTAGCGCAATGTATCTGAACGTGTTAGATCGGCAAGTTAGAGCTCAGTCACCGCCGCCACCACCACCCCCAACCCCCAGAACGATTTCCATTGCCGGTTTGAATTAAGCTACAGTAGAGTTTTTCTTGACAGGGAGAGCGGGCTCCCGGTGCCGCCTGCTTTTCGACTGTTGAACAGGACGCCCATCCGTCCTGCTTCCAATGCTGTGCAGAGAGCTACATGCTCTGCCTCTTCCCCTGAGGCTGGGCAGAAGACCTCTTCACAGTATCCTTGTGTCCGCGAGTACAAGTACGTGAAAGAAGCTGGCCTTGACACAGAAGTGTTTCGCTGTCAGTCTGGACGTGTCTGAGCAGCTAATCACTTGGACTGAGACAGCCTCAGAGCCTTCTCTGCAGGACAACAGCTCTGACGCCTTAGGGCCCATCCGTCATCCAGGCTTTGGAGAAGCTTGCACACACCTCTTGCTGACACGATGCTGAGGGACCAAAGCCAATGTGCACTTAGTTTTCGAAGCTCAGACTGTGGCAAGGGAGACCGGCTGACATACCCCGGCAGGCCAACCTGGGCCTCTCTGAGGCAGCCAGGCAGTAGCAGAGAAAAAGCGACTTTTTAAACTTCCAAGCTAAAGTCAGTGTATGCAGGCGTTTTTCTGACAGCGGGGCTTCCTCAGCAAGACCTCGCGTTACGGGCCACACAAGCGAGAGTCCGCTGCTCAGCAAAAGAGAGCTCCACACACAGCAGACTTCACTCAGGCACATGGAGCGTGGGCACACCGGACAGACACGGAAAGCACATTGCAAGCTCAGTTTCAGCTTCCACGGCAACGACTACGACGATTCCTTCAGTGGGGGCGTCCTGCACTGCTTTCTTTCACCCGCGTAAGCTGAATCCAAAGCTGACTTGCCTCCAACTGCTGTTTTTCCAAAGCATCTTGTTCGGCAACTTCCGTGTGGCCTGTGCTAAGGCCTAGTCGAATCCCACTTACTTACGTCTTTGACATAGAGTGTGTTCAGAGAAGACCGCCTTCTACTGCAATGCTCACTGTTTCCCCGTTGTCTCATAGGCGCAGATTGCATGCAAGGCGGAAGCAGCCAGGTGTTCTCTCAGGGAGAGTCTCCTCAATGCACGGTGGATTGTTTCCCCAGCAGAGTCTGGCAAATGGCCGTCCTGCAGCAGTTTCCGACACATTACTGCAAAGGCATCTTCGGGGCATTGCTGTGAACGCGACGAGTTGGCTCTTTCCGTTCTCTTTGAGTGCCCTCAGGAAACAAGGCCCTCCTGGGGGGAATTACAAACCTGTGGAGCAAATGCACAGTCACTTAGAGGCTCTCTTCAGGGCGCTTGAATGCAGAAGTCTCTCGACACACGAACAGCACATCACACTAAACATCAACACCCCCCCACACACCCACACACCGGGAACAGTACTGCACACAACACACATGAACCACGGATCTCAGAGTAAACACAACACGCACAGTGTGGCTCACTGACCAAGCATGACCACACAGAGCACACACCTCACAGATTACCCTCATCACTCAAACAGCCAACCGCACACACAACCTGTCAAACACAACCACACACAAATCGCAATCACACACGCGAAACGCACACCACACACGCAACACATAAAAACCCACACGCAACACACACACTAACCACAACAAAAAGAACGCCGAATTTAAGCAACACTCATTTCACACACTACACACGTCACTCCAAACACACATAAAACATACACCACACAGAGCCTCACAGAACACACAACACAAAGGACACAACGTGTTCAAGGCATATCAGACACAACACACAATGTCACACAGAACACCTTGAAATACACAGATGACACAACACACACACACAATGCACAAGACAGATAAGAATACACGCAGCACACATGCAACCGAGAACACGGAACGTCGTACATCACGCAACACACGTGCGGTCAGGTCACATCACATTAACACGAAACAGAGAACCATTCACAGACCAAGTAACTTTCTCAACCACGAACACAACACGCTCCACAGAAGAAGACGCCGAGCATAACCACACACGAAGACAGACTCCAGGCACACAACACACATCCACCCACAACCACACCATTCACACAGCACTCCATAAAATACACACAGAACGCACACTACAAACAACAAGGTGCCCAAACTGCGCACATCACATACACAGCAGTCACAACACAGAAAGAACACAACACACAGGAAACACACACACAACCACATAAACACCGCCACGCACAATAAGCCAGCAGATCACAGACTTCACAGCGAAAAACACACCGCAACAGGGCACGCAAACACGTAACACAACACAGAGTACACACACAATCAAACCACAAACACCACAAAACACGCCCTTCCACAAAAGACAACGCACTTCACACGTAACACAAAACCCAACACAGAACACATCACATGAGAGATGCGCAACAGAAACACAGTACACACAACGCACTCATTGAAACCAACATATCAACACACCACCACAACACACAGCATAATACACAAATCACAGAGCACCACACAACTCACACAAGCGTCACACACAAATTAAACGTCACAACTCATAGCACGCACAACATCCTGCTTTAACGTCACAGCACACAGACCGGTGCAAACCGTACATACCACACGTAAAGCCACACACTGCACACACTCAGGGAAGAGCCACAACAAACACAAGCAAACACCCACAAACACAAAGATATGGAGAACAAACCCCCAAACGCAACACGCAAAACAGCACAACATCTGAAACAACATACCCCTCAGACATCACAGGACATAAGGGCACCCAATTCTCACAAACCCTGTTTAACCACGTACACACCACGCACACAATGGGGCACACACACAACACAAGCAAAACCACACACACATAACACCTCTCACCTCACACACATAACAATCAATATCACACACAGAATCTCTCAAACACGTATCACAATCACACACGCAGAACACACACAACACATACAAAACCACACGGAAAACACACAAACAACAATAAACGCACATAGCACACATTTCACACACTACGCACCCCCACTCACCACCGCACACAGACTCCCCACACACATATGTACGCACGGGCTCCGCTCTGCAATGCACACACGCCAAACGTAACAGCACGGCAGTCACAGGGCACGCAGCCGACACAACAGAGCACATGTTCCTCACCAAACACACAAATCACATTTACGAGAGCACGTGTAGCACACGCAATGTGGCACACTGAGAAAGCACAACCACACACGGACAACACATCTTCACATCACAAACAGAGCAACTGCACACACTCAACCACACCAGCACAACGACACACAAGTCACAATCACACACGCGGAACACACGATCCACACACAACACTCAAAAGTCCATACCATAGGCAAAATGCACGTAGACAACAAAGACAAATAGAACACATTTCACACACTACACGCTACGCACACCAACCACGCACAGACACACCACGCATACATCCTCACAAGGAGCACGCCGCAGAACACACGCACAACACAGAATCACGCAACACAATGGCCACAATACGGACACCACACCCTTCAAGGCACATGACCGTGCACAGTACGCACGAGAAAACTTCGCAGACCACGTAGTGCACACACCAAGAGACATGCCGAGCAGGCCCCAACCACACACAGTCAGTATCTCTCACATCATGTGCATAACCCAAACGTCCAGACACACACACACACACACACACAACCTCTCCGACACAACAGACAAATCACAACGACGCACACACGACAGACACAACACATACAAGTCCACCCACTGCTGACGAGAACACATGCAGCGCACATAAAAAGCACAACACACAGCACACACAACCACAAGCATACAATACAGAGCATACGCAGACAGACCCGCACGCAGACAGCACCGGCCAAAACCCACAGACACACACACACACACACAGCAAACACATGGACACAACACGTCCGACACAAGGCTAAATCAACGTCACACACAGTGCTCAAATTACACAGACCACCCAACATCTGCCCAGTATGCAACACACAGAAAGCATGTAGATGGCACTCACACAACCCAGAACACAGTGCATAACACAGCAGACCAAGGAAAAGACCAGACACATTTCACGCTGAACATTAGACTGTAAGCCACACACCAAACACAGAACACACACAACCGCCAACAGATAACTCATCAGAAAGACGCCAAATGTGCAGTGCACAGAGAACCACTCAACCCTCACAGCCCCACTCACAAATAGCAGCATCACACATCACACACCACGCAGTGGAAAAGACGCAGAACAGTGTACTCAACAAGCAGTAAGGAACCTATGCCACACATATTACAGAAAACGTACACACAGAAACGGACAACACACAGCACAGAGGAAACAAGCCAGGCCCAAAGACCACACAGACAACACAACGCAAAACACACAAGGACACAGCGCAGCACAACAGAGAATACACACAGAATCACAGAAAAGCACCACAAACCACTCACTACCGTACGCCAACAACACGTACAGCACACAACACTACACACACAACCAACCCAAAACACACAAAAGAGATCAGCTGTATAGGCTTCCTACTGCAATGTTTACTAAGGTTGCTGTATCACCCAGGAGCAAGTTGCATGCAAGGGGAAACCGGCGTAGTGTTCTCTCAGGGAGGGTCTCCTCAGTGCGTGGTGGATTGTTTCCCCCAGCAGGGTTCGGCCTAAGGCTCCTCGGCAGCAGCTTCTGACACTTTACTACAAAGTATATTTACTTCAGGGCATATAGCTTTCACTCACCAGGACACTCCGGTTCTGCGCGTCCTCTCCTAGCACCCCCAGAAAACAAGGACCCCCGTGTGATCCCAAATCTGTGGAGAAGACAGCCAGGCACGCACGGCTTGCTTCAGTGTGCTAGAATGCACAAGTCGTAGGACTGCCCTCAAGCATTTAGCTTTGGAATCATAGCAAAGGATTCTTACTCCCTGCAGATCACAAAGACAGGGCTGGGCTGCACACGCTTAGGTCAGGCTGACGGAGTTCTGGCCCAGAGAAGAGCTTTGTTCTGACGAAAGGACGATCAGCTGAAGGAGTCCCAACAGCATCTTCCCTAAACCTCGTTGCAAGTTCCTATTCACTGCACACGTACCTCTTGGACTTCTTAAGGTGCATTCAGAGAGGAAACCCTGCACACCTACGTTTGGCCATTCCACTCCGTACGAGTTAGCGCAATGTATCTGAACGTGTTAGATCGGCAAGTTAGAGCTCAGTCACCGCCGCCACCACCACCCCCAACCCCCAGAACGATTTCCATTGCCGGTTTGAATTAAGCTACAGTAGAGTTTTTCTTGACAGGGAGAGCGGGCTCCCGGTGCCGCCTGCTTTTCGACTGTTGAACAGGACGCCCATCCGTCCTGCTTCCAATGCTGTGCAGAGAGCTACATGCTCTGCCTCTTCCCCTGAGGCTGGGCAGAAGACCTCTTCACAGTATCCTTGTGTCCGCGAGTACAAGTACGTGAAAGAAGCTGGCCTTGACACAGAAGTGTTTCGCTGTCAGTCTGGACGTGTCTGAGCAGCTAATCACTTGGACTGAGACAGCCTCAGAGCCTTCTCTGCAGGACAACAGCTCTGACGCCTTAGGGCCCATCCGTCATCCAGGCTTTGGAGAAGCTTGCACACACCTCTTGCTGACACGATCCTGAGGGACCAAAGCCAATGTGCACTTAGTTTTCGAAGCTCAGACTGTGGCAAGGGAGACCGGCTGACATACCCCGGCAGGCCAACCTGGGCCTCTCTGAGGCAGCCAGGCAGTAGCAGAGAAAAAGCGACTTTTTAAACTTCCAAGCTAAAGTCAGTGTATGCAGGCGTTTTTCTGACAGCGGGGCTTCCTCAGCAAGACCTCGCGTTACGGGCCACACAAGCGAGAGTCCGCTGCTCAGCAAAAGAGAGCTCCACACACAGCAGACTTCACTCAGGCACATGGAGCGTGGGCACACCGGACAGACACGGAAAGCACATTGCAAGCTCAGTTTCAGCTTCCACGGCAACGACTACGACGATTCCTTCAGTGGGGGCGTCCTGCACTGCTTTCTTTCACCCGCGTAAGCTGAATCCAAAGCTGACTTGCCTCCAACTGCTGTTTTTCCAAAGCATCTTGTTCGGCAACTTCCGTGTGGCCTGTGCTAAGGCCTAGTCGAATCCCACTTACTTACGTCTTTGACATAGAGTGTGTTCAGAGAAGACCGCCTTCTACTGCAATGCTCACTGTTTCCCCGTTGTCTCATAGGCGCAGATTGCATGCAAGGCGGAAGCAGCCAGGTGTTCTCTCAGGGAGAGTCTCCTCAATGCACGGTGGATTGTTTCCCCAGCAGAGTCTGGCAAATGGCCGTCCTGCAGCAGTTTCCGACACATTACTGCAAAGGCATCTTCGGGGCATTGCTGTGAACGCGACGAGTTGGCTCTTTCCGTTCTCTTTGAGTGCCCTCAGGAAACAAGGCCCTCCTGGGGGGAATTACAAACCTGTGGAGCAAATGCACAGTCACTTAGAGGCTCTCTTCAGGGCGCTTGAATGCAGAAGTCTCTCGACACACGAACAGCACATCACACTAAACATCAACACCCCCCCCACACACCCACACACCGGGAACAGTACTGCACACAACACACATGAACCACGGATCTCAGAGTAAACACAACACGCACAGTGTGGCTCACTGACCAAGCATGACCACACAGAGCACACACCTCACAGATTACCCTCATCACTCAAACAGCCAACCGCACACACAACCTGTCAAACACAACCACACACAAATCGCAATCACACACGCGAAACGCACACCACACATGCAACACATAAAAACCCACACGCAACACACACACTAACCACAACAAAAAGAACGCCGAATTTAAGCAACACTCATTTCACACACTACACACGTCACTCCAAACACACATAAAACATACACCACACAGAGCCTCACAGAACACACAACACAAAGGACACAACGTGTTCAAGGCATATCAGACACAACACACAATGTCACACAGAACACCTTGAAATACACAGATGACACAACACACACACACAATGCACAAAACAGATAAGAATACACGCAGCACACATGCAACCGAGAACACGGTACGTCGTACATCACGCAACACACGTGCGGTCAGGTCACATCACATTAACACGAAACAGAGAACCATTCACAGACCAAGTAACTTTCTCAACCACGAACACAACACGCTCCACAGAAGAAGACGGCGAACATAACCACACACGAAGACAGACTCCAGGCACACAACACACATCCACCCACAACCACACCATTCACACAGCACTCCATAAAATACACACAGAACGCACACTACAAACAACAAGGTGCCCAAACTGCGCACATCACATACACAGCAGTCACAACACAGAAAGAACACAACACACAGGAAACACACACACAACCACATAAACACCGCCACGCACAATAAGCCAGCAGATCACAGACTTCACAGCGAAAAACACACCGCAACAGAGCACGCAAACACGTAACACAACACAGAGTACACACACAATCACACCACAAACACCACAAAACACGCCCTTCCACAAAAGACAACGCACTTCACACGTAACACCAAACCCGACAAACACAGAACACATCACAGGAGAGATGCGCAACAGAAACACAGTACACACAACGCACACATTGAAACCAACATATCAACACACCACCACAACACACAGCATAATACACAAATCACAGAGCACCACACAACTCACACAAGCGTCACACACAAATTAAACGTCACAACTCATAGCACGCACAACATCCTGCATTAACGTCACAGCACACAGACCGGTGCAAACCGTACATACCACACGTAAAGCCACACACTGCACACACTCAGGGAAGAGCCACAACAAACACAAGCAAACACCCACAAACACAAAGATATGGAGAACAAACCCCCAAACGCAACACGCAAAACAGCACAACATCTGAAACAACATACCCCTCAGACATCACAGGACATAAGGGCACCCAATTCTCACAAACCACGTTTAACCACGTACACACCACGCACACAATGGGGCACACACACAACACAAGCAAAACCACACACACATAACACCTCTCACCTCACACACATAACAATCAATCTCACACACAGAATCTCTCAAACACGTATCACAATCACACACGCAGAACACACACAACACATACAAAACCACACGGAAAACACACAAACAACAATAAACGCACATAGCACACATTTCACACACTACGCACCCCCACTCACCACCGCACACAGACTCCCCACACACATATGTACGCACGGGCTCCGCTCTGCAATGCACACACGCCAAACGTAACAGCGCGGCAGTCACAGGGCACGCAGCCGACACAACAGAGCACATGTTCCTCACCAAACACACAAATCACATTTACGAGAGCACGGGTAGCACACGCAATGAGGCACACTGAGAAAGCACAACCACACACGGACAACACATCTTCACATCACAAACAGAGCAACTGCACACACTCAACCACACCAGCACAACGACACACAAGTCACAATCACACACGCGGAACACACGATCCACACACAACACTCAAAAGTCCATACCATAGGCAAAATGCACGTAGACAACAAAGACAAATAGAACACATTTCACACACTACACGCTACGCACACCAACCACGCACAGACACACCACGCATACATCCTCACAAGGAGCACGCCGCAGAACACACGCACAACACAGAATCACGCAACACAATGGCCACAATACGAACACCACACCCTTCAAGGCACATGACCGTGCACAGTACGCACGAGAAAACTTCGCAGACCACGTAGTGCACACACCAAGAGACATGCCGAGCAGGCCCCAACCACACACAGTCAGTATCTCTCACATCATGTGCATAACCCAAACGTCCAGACACACACACACACACACACACAACCTCTCCGACACAACAGACAAATCACAACGACGCACACACGACAGACACAACACATACAAGTCCACCCACTGCTGACGAGAACACATGCAGCGCACATAAAAAGCACAACACACAGCACACACAACCACAAGCATACAATACAGAGCATACGCAGACAGACCCGCACGCAGACAGCACCGGCCAAAACCCACAGACACACACACACACACACAGCAAACACATGGACACAACACGTCCGACACAAGGCTAAATCAACGTCACACACAGTGCTCAAATTACACAGACCACCCAACATCTGCCCAGTATGCAACACACAGAAAGCATGTAGATGGCACTCACACAACCCAGAACACAGTGCATAACACAGCAGACCAAGGAAAAGACCAGACACATTTCACGCTGAACATTAGACAGTAAGCCACACACCAAACACAGAACACACACAACCGCCAACAGATAACTCATCAGAAAGACGCCAAATGTGCAGTGCACAGAGAACCACTCAACCCTCACAGCCCCACTCACAAATAGCAGCATCACACATCACACACCACGCAGTGGAAAAGACGCAGAACAGTGTACTCAACAAGCAGTAAGGAACCTATGCCACACATATTACAGAAAATGTACACACAGAAACGGACAACACACAGCACAGAGGAAACAAGCCAGTCCCAAAGACCACACAGACAACACAACGCAAAACACACAAGGACACAGCGCAGCACAACAGAGAATACACACAGAATCACAGAAAAGCACCACAAACCACTCACTACCGTACGCCAACAACACGTACAGCACACAACACTACACACACAACCAACCCAAAACACACAAAAGAGATCAGCTGTATAGCCTTCCTACTGCAATGTTTACTAAGGTTGCTGTATCACCCAGGAGCAAGTTGCATGCAAGGGGAAACCGGCATAGTGTTCTCTCAGGGAGGGTCTCCTCAGTGCGCGGTGGATTGTTTCCCCCAGCAGGGTTCGGCCTAAGGCTCCTCGGCAGCAGCTTCTGACACTTTACTACAAAGTATATTTACTTCAGGGCATATAGCTTTCACTCACCAGGACACTCCGGTTCTGCGCGTCCTCTCCTAGCACCCCCAGAAAACAAGGACCCCCGTGTGATCCCAAATCTGTGGAGAAGACAGCCAGGCACGCACGGCTTGCTTCAGTGTGCTAGAATGCACAAGTCGTAGGACTGCCCTCAAGCATTTAGCTTTGGAATCATAGCAAAGGATTCTTACTCCCTGCAGATCACAAAGACAGGGCTGGGCTGCACACGCTTAGGTCAGGCTGACGGAGTTCTGGCCCAGAGAAGAGCTTTGTTCTGACGAAAGGACGATCAGCTGAAGGAGTCCCAACAGCATCTTCCCTAAACCTCGTTGCAAGTTCCTATTCACTGCACACGTACCTCTTGGACTTCTTAAGGTGCATTCAGAGAGGAAACCCTGCACACCTACGTTTGGCCATTCCACTCCGTACGAGTTAGCGCAAAGTATCTGAACGTGTTAGATCGGCAAGTTAGAGCTCAGTCACCGCCGCCACCACCACCCCCAACCCCCAGAACGATTTCCATTGCCGGTTTGAATTAAGCTACAGTAGAGTTTTTCTTGACAGGGAGAGCGGGCTCCCGGTGCCGCCTGCTTTTCGACTGTTGAACAGGACGCCCATCCGTCCTGCTTCCAATGCTGTGCAGAGAGCTACTTGCTCTGCCTCTTCCCCTGAGGCTGGGCAGAAGACCTCTTCACAGTATCCTTGTGTCCGCGAGTACAAGTACGTGAAAGAAGCTGGCCTTGACACAGAAGTGTTTCGCTGTCAGTCTGGACGTGTCTGAGCAGCTAATCACTTGGACTGAGACAGCCTCAGAGCCTTCTCTGCAGGACAACAGCTCTGACGCTTTAGGGCCCATCCGTCATCCAGGCTTTGGAGAAGCTTGCAAACACCTCTTGCTGACACGATGCTGAGGGACCAAAGCCAATGTGCACTTAGTTTTCGAAGCTCAGACTGTGGCAAGGGAGACCGGCTGACATACCCCGGCAGGCCAACCTGGGCCTCTCTGAGGCAGCCAGGCAGTAGCAGAGAAAAAGCGACTTTTTAAACTTCCAAGCTAAAGTCAGTGTATGCAGGCGTTTTTCTGACAGCCGGGCTTCCTCAGCAAGACCTCGCGTTACGGGCCACACAAGCGAGAGTCCGCCGCTCAGCAAAAGAGAGCTCCACACACAGCAGACTTCACTCAGGCACATGGAGCGTGGGCACACCGGACAGACACGGAAAGCACATTGCAAGCTCAGTTTCAGCTTCCACGGCAACGACTACGACGATTCCTTCAGTGGGGGCGTCCTGCACTGCTTTCTTTCACCCGCGTAAGCTGAATCCAAAGCTGACTTGCCTCCAACTGCTGTTTTTCCAAAGCATCTTGTTCGGCAACTTCCGTGTGGCCTGTGCTAAGGCCTAGTCGAATCCCACTTACTTACGTCTTTGACATAGAGTGTGTTCAGAGAAGACCGCCTTCTACTGCAATGCTCACTGTTTCCCCGTTGTCTCATAGGCGCAGATTGCATGCAAGGCGGAAGCAGCCAGGCGTTCTCTCAGGGAGAGTCTCCTCAATGCACGGTGGATTGTTTCCCCAGCAGAGTCTGGCAAATGGCCGTCCTGCAGCAGTTTCCGACACATTACTGCAAAGGCATCTTCGGGGCATTGCTGTGAACGCGACGAGTTGGCTCTTTCCGTTCTCTTTGAGTGCCCTCAGGAAACAAGGCCCTCCTGGGGGGAATTACAAACCTGTGGAGCAAATGCACAGTCACTTAGAGGCTCTCTTCAGGGCGCTTGAATGCAGAAGTCTCTCGACACACGAACAGCACATCACACTAAACATCAACACCCCCCCCCACACACCCACACACCGTGAACAGTACTGCACACAACACACATGAACCACGGATCTCAGAGTAAACACAACACGCACAGTGTGGCTCACTGACCAAGCATGACCACACAGAGCACACACCTCACAGATTACCCTCATCACTCAAACAGCCAACCGCACACACAACCTGTCAAACACAACCACACACAAATCGCAATCACACACGCGAAACGCACACCACACACGCAACACATAAAAACCCACACGCAACACACACACTAACCACAACAAAAAGAACGCCGAATTTAAGCAACACTCATTTCACACACTACACACGTCACTCCAAACACACATAAAACATACACCACACAGAGCCTCACAGAACACACAACACAAAGGACACAACGTGTTCAAGGCATATCAGACACAACACACAATGTCACACAGAACACCTTGAAATACACAGATGACACAACACACACACACAATGCACAAGACAGATAAGAATACACGCAGCACACATGCAACTGAGAACACGGTACGTCGTACATCACGCAACACACGTGCGGTCAGGTCACATCACATTAACACGAAACAGAGAACCATTCACAGACCAAGTAACTTCCTCAACCACGAACACAACACGCTCCACAGAGAAGATGCCGAACATAACCACACACGAAGACAGACTCCAGGCACACAACACACATCCACCCACAACCACACCATTCACACAGCACTCCATAAAATACACACAGAACGCACACTACAAACAACAAGGTGCCCAAACTGCGCACATCACATACACAGCAGTCACAACACAGAAAGAACACAACACACAGGAAACACACACACAACCACATAAACACCGCCACGCACAATAAGCCAGCAGATCACAGACTTCACAGCGAAAAACACACCGCAACAGAGCACGCAAACACGTAACACAACACAGAGTACACACACAATCACACCACAAACACCACAAAACACGCCCTTCCACAAAAGACAACGCACTTCACACGTAACACCAAACCCGACAAACACAGAACACATCACAGGAGAGATGCGCAACAGAAACACAGTACACACAACGCACACATTGAAACAAACATATCAACACACCACCACAACACACAGCATAATACACAAATCACAGAGCACCACACAACTCACACAAGCGTCACACACAAATTAAACGTCACAACTCATAGCACGCACAACATCCTGCATTAACGTCACAGCACACAGACCGGTGCAAACCGTACATACCACACGTAAAGCCACACACTGCACACACTCAGGGAAGAGCCACAACAAACACAAGCAAACACCCACAAACACAAAGATATGGAGAACAAACCCCCAAACGCAACACGCAAAACAGCACAACATCTGAAACAACATACCCCTCAGACATCACAGGACATAAGGGCACCCAATTCTCACAAACCACGTTTAACCACGTACACACCACGCACACAATGGGGCACACACACAACACAAGCAAAACCACACACACATAACACCTCTCACCTCACACACATAACAATCAATCTCACACACAGAATCTCTCAAACACGTATCACAATCACACACGCAGAACACACACAACACATACAAAACCACACGGAAAACACACAAACAACAATAAACGCACATAGCACACATTTCACACACTACGCACCCCCACTCACCACCGCACACAGACTCCCCACACACATATGTACGCACGGGCTCCGCTCTGCAATGCACACACGCCAAACGTAACAGCGCGGCAGTCACAGGGCACGCAGCCGACACAACAGAGCACATGTTCCTCACCAAACACACAAATCACATTTACGAGAGCACGGGTAGCACACGCAATGAGGCACACTGAGAAAGCACAACCACACACGGACAACACATCTTCACATCACAAACAGAGCAACTGCACACACTCAACCACACCAGCACAACGACACACAAGTCACAATCACACACGCGGAACACACGATCCACACACAACACTCAAAAGTCCATACCATAGGCAAAATGCACGTAGACAACAAAGACAAATAGAACACATTTCACACACTACACGCTACGCACACAAACCACGCATAGACACACCACGCATACATCCTCCTCACCAAACACACAAATCACATTTACGAGAGCACGGGTAGCACACGCAATGAGGCACACTGAGAAAGCACAACCACACACGGACAACACATCTTCACATCACAAACAGAGCAACTGCACACACTCAACCACACCAGCACAACGACACACAAGTCACAATCACACACGCGGAACACACGATCCACACACAACTCTCAAAAGTCCATACCATAGGCAAAATGCACGTAGACAACAAAGACAAATAGAACACATTTCACACACTACACGCTACGCACACCAACCACGCACAGACACACCACGCATACATCCCCACAAGGAGCACGCCGCAGAACACACGCACAACACAGAATCACGCAACACAATGGCCACAATACGAACACCACACCCTTCAAGGCACATGACCGTGCACAGTACGCACGAGAATCCTTCGCAGACCACGTAGTGCACACACCAAGAGACATGCCGAGCAGGCCCCAACCACACACAGTCAGTATCTCTCACATCATGTGCATAACCCAAACGTCCAGACACACAAACACACACACACACTCACACACACACACAACCTCTCCGACACAACACACAAATCACAACGACGCACACACGACAGACACAACACATACAAGTCCACCCACTGCTGACGAGAACACATGCAGCGCACATAAAAAGCACAACACACAGCACACACAACCACAAGCATACAATACAGAGCACACGCAGACAGACCCGCACGCAGACAGCACCGGCCAAAACCCACAGACACACACACACACACACACAGCAAACACATGGACACAACACGTCCGACACAAGGCTAAATCAACGTCACACACAGTGCTCAAATTACACAGACCACCCAACATCTGCCCAGTATGCAACACACAGAAAGCATGTAGATGGCACTCACACAACCCAGAACACAGTGCATAACACAGCAGACCAAGGAAAAGACCAGACACATTTCACGCTGAACATTAGACCGTAAGCTACACACCAAACACAGAACACGTACAACCGCCAACAGATAACTCATCAGAAAGACGCCAAATGTGCAGTGCACAGAGAACCACTCAACCCTCACAGCCCCACTCACAAATAGCAGCATCACACATCACACACCACGCAGTGGAAAAGACGCAAAACAGTGTACTCAACAAGCAGTAAGGAACCTATGCCACGCATATTACAGAAAATGTACACACAGAAACGGACAACACACAGCACAGAGGAAACAAGCCAAGCCCAAAGACCACACAGACAACACAACGCAAAACACACAAGGACACAGCGCAGCACAACAGAGAATACACACAGAATCACAGAAAAGCACCACAAACCACTCACTACCGTACGCCAACAACACGTGCAGCACACAACACTACACACACAACCAACCCAAAACACACAAAAGAGATCAGCTGTATAGGCTTCCTACTGCAATGTTTACTAAGGTTGCTGTATCACCCAGGAGCAAGTTGCATGCAAGGGGAAACCGGCGTAGTGTTCTCTCAGGGAGGGTCTCCTCAGTGCGCGGTGGATTGTTTCCCCCAGCAGGGTTCGGCCTAAGGCTCCTCGGCAGCAGCTTCTGACACTTTACTACAAAGTATATTTACTTCAGGGCATATAGCTTTCACTCACCAGGACACTCCGGTTCTGCGCGTCCTCTCCTAGCACCCCCAGAAAACAAGGACCCCCGTGTGATCCCAAATCTGTGGAGAAGACAGCCAGGCACGCACGGCTTGCTTCAGTGTGCTAGAATGCACAAGTCGTAGGACTGCCCTCAAGCATTTAGCTTTGGAATCATAGCAAAGGATTCTTACTCCCTGCAGATCACAAAGACAGGGCTGGGCTGCACACGCTTAGGTCAGGCTGACGGAGTTCTGGCCCAGAGAAGAGCTTTGTTCTGACGAAAGGACGATCAGCTGAAGGAGTCCCAACAGCATCTTCCCTAAACCTCGTTGCAAGTTCCTATTCACTGCACACGTACCTCTTGGACTTCTTAAGGTGCATTCAGAGAGGAAACCCTGCACACCTACGTTTGGCCATTCCACTCCGTACGAGTTAGCGCAAAGTATCTGAACGTGTTAGATCGGCAAGTTAGAGCTCAGTCACCGCCGCCACCACCACCCCCAACCCCCAGAACGATTTCCATTGCCGGTTTGAATTAAGCTACAGTAGAGTTTTTCTTGACAGGGAGAGCGGGCTCCCGGTGCCGCCTGCTTTTCGACTGTTGAACAGGACGCCCATCCGTCCTGCTTCCAATGCTGTGCAGAGAGCTACTTGCTCTGCCTCTTCCCCTGAGGCTGGGCAGAAGACCTCTTCACAGTATCCTTGTGTCCGCGAGTACAAGTACGTGAAAGAAGCTGGCCTTGACACAGAAGTGTTTCGCTGTCAGTCTGGACGTGTCTGAGCAGCTAATCACTTGGACTGAGACAGCCTCAGAGCCTTCTCTGCAGGACAACAGCTCTGACGCCTTAGGGCCCATCCGTCATCCAGGCTTTGGAGAAGCTTGCACACACCTCTTGCTGACACGATGCTGAGGGACCAAAGCCAATGTGCACTTAGTTTTCGAAGCTCAGACTGTGGCAAGGGAGACCGGCTGACATACCCCGGCAGGCCAACCTGGGCCTCTCTGAGGCAGCCAGGCAGTAGCAGAGAAAAAGCGACTTTTTAAACTTCCAAGCTAAAGTCAGTGTATGCAGGCGTTTTTCTGACAGCCGGGCTTCCTCAGCAAGACCTCGCGTTACGGGCCACACAAGCGAGAGTCCGCCGCTCAGCAAAAGAGAGCTCCACACACAGCAGACTTCACTCAGGCACATGGAGCGTGGGCACACCGGACAGACACGGAAAGCACATTGCAAGCTCAGTTTCAGCTTCCACGGCAACGACTACGACGATTCCTTCAGTGGGGGCGTCCTGCACTGCTTTCTTTCACCCGCGTAAGCTGAATCCAAAGCTGACTTGCCTCCAACTGCTGTTTTTCCAAAGCATCTTGTTCGGCAACTTCCGTGTGGCCTGTGCTAAGGCCTAGTCGAATCCCACTTACTTACGTCTTTGACATAGAGTGTGTTCAGAGAAGACCGCCTTCTACTGCAATGCTCACTGTTTCCCCGTTGTCTCATAGGCGCAGATTGCATGCAAGGCGGAAGCAGCCAGGCGTTCTCTCAGGGAGAGTCTCCTCAATGCACGGTGGATTGTTTCCCCAGCAGAGTCTGGCAAATGGCCGTCCTGCAGCAGTTTCCGACACATTACTGCAAAGGCATCTTCGGGGCATTGCTGTGAACGCGACGAGTTGGCTCTTTCCGTTCTCTTTGAGTGCCCTCAGGAAACAAGGCCCTCCTGGGGGGAATTACAAACCTGTGGAGCAAATGCACAGTCACTTAGAGGCTCTCTTCAGGGCGCTTGAATGCAGAAGTCTCTCGACACACGAACAGCACATCACACTAAACATCAACACCCCCCCCCACACACCCACACACCGGGAACAGTACTGCACACAACACACATGAACCACGGATCTCAGAGTAAACACAACACGCACAGTGTGGCTCACTGACCAAGCATGACCACACAGAGCACACACCTCACAGATTACCCTCATCACTCAAACAGCCAACCGCACACACAACCTGTCAAACACAACCACACACAAATCGCAATCACACACGCGAAACGCACACCACACACACAACACATAAAAACCCACACGCAACACACACACTAACCACAACAAAAAGAACGCCGAATTTAAGCAACACTCATTTCACACACTACACACGTCACTCCAAACACACATAAAACATACACCACACAGAGCCTCACAGAACACACAACACAAAGGACACAACGTGTTCAAGGCATATCAGACACAACACACAATGTCACACAGAACACCTTGAAATACACAGATGACACAACACACACACAATGCACAAGACAGATAAGAATACACGCAGCACACATGCAACCGAGAACACGGTACGTCGTACATCACGCAACACACGTGCGGTCAGGTCACATCACATTAACACGAAACAGAGAACCATTCACAGACCAAGTAACTTTCTCAACCACGAACACAACACGCTCCACAGAAGAAGACGCCGAGCATAACCACACACGAAGACAGACTCCAGGCACACAACACACATCCACCCACAACCACACCATTCACACAGCACTCCATAAAATACACACAGAACGCACACTACAAACAACAAGGTGCCCAAACTGCGCACATCACATACACAGCAGTCACAACACAGAAAGAACACAACACACAGGAAACACACACACAACCACATAAACACCGCCATGCACAATAAGCCAGCAGATCACAGACTTCACAGCGAAAAACACACCGCAACAGAGCACGCAAACACGTAACACAACACAGAGTACACACACAATCACACCACAAACACCACAAAACACGCCCTTCCACAAAAGACAACGCACTTCACACGTAACACCAAACCCGACAAACACAGAACACATCACAGGAGAGATGCGCAACAGAAACAGTACACACAACGCACACATTGAAACCAACATATCAACACACCACCACAACACACAGCATAATACGCAAATCACAGAGCACCACACAACTCACACAAGCGTCACACACAAATTAAACGTCACAACCCATAGCACGCACAACATCCTGCATTAACGTCACAGCACACAGACCGGTGCAAACCGTACATACCACACGTAAAGCCACACACTGCACACACTCAGGGAAGAGCCACAACAAACACAAGCAAACACCCACAAACACAAAGATATGGAGAACAAACCCCCAAACGCAACACGCAAAACAGCACAACATCTGAAACAACATACCCCTCAGACATCACAGGACATAAGGGCACCCAATTCTCACAAACCACGTTTAACCACGTACACACCACGCACACAATGGGGCACACACACAACACAAGCAAAACCACACACACATAACACCTCTCACCTCACACACATAACAATCAATCTCACACACAGAATCTCTCAAACACGTATCACAATCACACACGCAGAACACACACAACACATACAAAACCACACGGAAAACACACAAACAACAATAAACGCACATAGCACACATTTCACACACTACGCACCCCCACTCACCACCGCACACAGACTCCCCACACACATATGTACGCACGGGCTCCGCTCTGCAATGCACACACGCCAAACGTAACAGCACGGCAGTCACAGGGCACGCAGCCGACACAACAGAGCACATGTTCCTCACCAAACACACAAATCACATTTACGAGAGCACGTGTAGCACACGCAATGTGGCACACTGAGAAAGCACAACCACACACGGACAACACATCTTCACATCACAAACAGAGCAACTGCACACTCTCAACCACACCAGCACAACGACACACAAGTCACAATCACACACGCGGAACACACGATCCACACACAACACTCAAAAGTCCATACCATAGGCAAAATGCACGCAGACAACAAAGACAAATACAACACATTTCACACACTACACGCTACACACACCAACCACGCACAGACACACCACGCATACATCCTCACAAGGAGCACGCCGCAGAACACACGCACAACACAGAATCACGCAACACAATGGCCACAATACGAACACCACACCCTTCAAGGCACATGACCGTGCACAGTACGCACGAGAATCCTTCGCAGACCACGTAGTGCACACACCAAGAGACATGCCGAGCAGGCCCCAACCACACACAGTCAGTATCTCTCACATCATGTGCATAACCCAAACGTCCAGACACACAAACACACACACACACTCACACACACACACAACCTCTCCGACACAACACACAAATCACAACGACGCACACACGACAGACACAACACATACAAGTCCACCCACTGCTGACGAGAACACATGCAGCGCACATAAAAAGCACAACACACAGCACACACAACCACAAGCATACAATACAGAGCACACGCAGACAGACCCGCACGCAGACAGCACCGGCCAAAACCCACAGACACACACACACACACACACAGCAAACACATGGACACAACACGTCCGACACAAGGCTAAATCAACGTCACACACAGTGCTCAAATTACACAGACCACCCAACATCTGCCCAGTATGCAACACACAGAAAGCATGTAGATGGCACTCACACAACCCAGAACACAGTGCATAACACAGCAGACCAAGGAAAAGACCAGACACATTTCACGCTGAACATTAGACCGTAAGCTACACACCAAACACAGAACACGTACAACCGCCAACAGATAACTCATCAGAAAGACGCCAAATGTGCAGTGCACAGAGAACCACTCAACCCTCACAGCCCCACTCACAAATAGCAGCATCACACATCACACACCACGCAGTGGAAAAGACGCAAAACAGTGTACTCAACAAGCAGTAAGGAATCTATGCCACGCATATTACAGAAAATGTACACACAGAAACGGACAACACACAGCACAGAGGAAACAAGCCAAGCCCAAAGACCACACAGACAACACAACGCAAAACACACAAGGACACAGCGCAGCACAACAGAGAATACACACAGAATCACAGAAAAGCACCACAAACCACTCACTACCGTACGCCAACAACACGTGCAGCACACAACACTACACACACAACCAACCCAAAACACACAAAAGAGATCAGCTGTATAGGCTTCCTACTGCAATGTTTACTAAGGTTGCTGTATCACCCAGGAGCAAGTTGCATGCAAGGGGAAACCGGCGTAGTGTTCTCTCAGGGAGGGTCTCCTCAGTGCGCGGTGGATTGTTTCCCCCAGCAGGGTTCGGCCTAAGGCTCCTCGGCAGCAGCTTCTGACACTTTACTACAAAGTATATTTACTTCAGGGCATATAGCTTTCACTCACCAGGACACTCCGGTTCTGCGCGTCCTCTCCTAGCACCCCCAGAAAACAAGGACCCCCGTGTGATCCCAAATCTGTGGAGAAGACAGCCAGGCACGCACGGCTTGCTTCAGTGTGCTAGAATGCACAAGTCGTAGGACTGCCCTCAAGCATTTAGCTTTGGAATCATAGCAAAGGATTCTTACTCCCTGCAGATCACAAAGACAGGGCTGGGCTGCACACGCTTAGGTCAGGCTGACGGAGTTCTGGCCCAGAGAAGAGCTTTGTTCTGACGAAAGGACGATCAGCTGAAGGAGTCCCAACAGCATCTTCCCTAAACCTCGTTGCAAGTTCCTATTCACTGCACACGTACCTCTTGGACTTCTTAAGGTGCATTCAGAGAGGAAACCCTGCACACCTACGTTTGGCCATTCCACTCCGTACGAGTTAGCGCAAAGTATCTGAACGTGTTAGATCGGCAAGTTAGAGCTCAGTCACCGCCGCCACCACCACCCCCAACCCCCAGAACGATTTCCATTGCCGGTTTGAATTAAGCTACAGTAGAGTTTTTCTTGACAGGGAGAGCGGGCTCCCGGTGCCGCCTGCTTTTCGACTGTTGAACAGGACGCCCATCCGTCCTGCTTCCAATGCTGTGCAGAGAGCTACTTGCTCTGCCTCTTCCCCTGAGGCTGGGCAGAAGACCTCTTCACAGTATCCTTGTGTCCGCGAGTACAAGTACGTGAAAGAAGCTGGCCTTGACACAGAAGTGTTTCGCTGTCAGTCTGGACGTGTCTGAGCAGCTAATCACTTGGACTGAGACAGCCTCAGAGCCTTCTCTGCAGGACAACAGCTCTGACGCCTTAGGGCCCATCCGTCATCCAGGCTTTGGAGAAGCTTGCACACACCTCTTGCTGACACGATGCTGAGGGACCAAAGCCAATGTGCACTTAGTTTTCGAAGCTCAGACTGTGGCAAGGGAGACCGGCTGACATACCCCGGCAGGCCAACCTGGGCCTCTCTGAGGCAGCCAGGCAGTAGCAGAGAAAAAGCGACTTTTTAAACTTCCAAGCTAAAGTCAGTGTATGCAGGCGTTTTTCTGACAGCCGGGCTTCCTCAGCAAGACCTCGCGTTACGGGCCACACAAGCGAGAGTCCGCCGCTCAGCAAAAGAGAGCTCCACACACAGCAGACTTCACTCAGGCACATGGAGCGTGGGCACACCGGACAGACACGGAAAGCACATTGCAAGCTCAGTTTCAGCTTCCACGGCAACGACTACGACGATTCCTTCAGTGGGGGCGTCCTGCACTGCTTTCTTTCACCCGCGTAAGCTGAATCCAAAGCTGACTTGCCTCCAACTGCTGTTTTTCCAAAGCATCTTGTTCGGCAACTTCCGTGTGGCTTGTGCTAAGGCCTAGTCGAATCCCACTTACTTACGTCTTTGACATAGAGTGTGTTCAGAGAAGACCGCCTTCTACTGCAATGCTCACTGTTTCCCCGTTGTCTCATAGGCGCAGATTGCATGCAAGGCGGAAGCAGCCAGGCGTTCTCTCAGGGAGAGTCTCCTCAATGCACGGTGGATTGTTTCCCCAGCAGAGTCTGGCAAATGGCCGTCCTGCAGCAGTTTCCGACACATTACTGCAAAGGCATCTTCGGGGAATTGCTGTGAACGCGACGAGTTGGTTCTTTCCGTTCTCTTTGAGTGCCCTTAGGAAACAAGGCCCTCCTGGGGGGAATTACAAACCTGTGGAGCAAATGGACAGCCACTTAGAGGCTCTCTTCAGGGCGCTTGAATGCAGAAGTCTCTCGACACACGAACAGCACATCACACTAAACATCAACACCCCCCACACCCACACACCGGGAACAGTACTGCACACAACACACATGAACCACGGATCTCAGAGTAAACACAACACGCACAGTGTGGCTCACTGACCAAGCATGACCACACAGAGCACACACCTCACAGATTACCCTCATCACTCAAACAGCCAACCGCACACACAACCTGTCAAACACAACCACACACAAATCGCAATCACACACGCGAAACGCACACCACACACGCAACACATAAAAACCCACACGCAACACACACACTAACCACAACAAAAAGAACGCCGAATTTAAGCAACACTCATTTCACACACTACACACGTCACTCCAAACACACATAAAACATACACCACACAGAGCCTCACAGAACACACAACACAAAGGACACAACGTGTTCAAGGCATATCAGACACAACACACAATGTCACACAGAACACCTTGAAATACACAGATGACACAACACACACACACAATGCACAAGACAGATAAGAATACACGCAGCACACATGCAACCGAGAACACGGTACGTCGTACATCACGCAACACACGTGCGGTCAGGTCACATCACATTAACACGAAACAGAGAACCATTCACAGACCAAGTAACTTTCTCAACCACGAACACAACACGCTCCACAGAAGAAGACGCCGAACATAACCACACACGAAGACAGACTCCAGGCACACAACACACATCCACCCACAACCACACCATTCACACAGCACTCCATAAAATACACACAGAACGCACACTACAAACAACAAGGTGCCCAAACTGCGCACATCACATACACAGCAGTCACAACACAGAAAGAACACAACACACAGGAAACACACACACAACCACATAAACACCGCCACGCACAATAAGCCAGCAGATCACAGACTTCACAGCGAAAAACACACCGCAACAGAGCACGCAAACACGTAACACAACACAGAGTACACACACAATCACACCACAAACACCACAAAACACGCCCTTCCACAAAAGACAACGCACTTCACACGTAACACCAAACCCGACAAACACAGAACACATCACAGGAGAGATGCGCAACAGAAACACAGTACACACAACGCACACATTGAAACCAACATATCAACACACCACCACAACACACAGCATAATACACAAATCACAGAGCACCACACAACTCACACAAGCGTCACACACAAATTAAACGTCACAACTCATAGCACGCACAACATCCTGCATTAACGTCACAGCACACAGACCGGTGCAAACCGTACATACCACACGTAAAGCCACACACTGCACACACTCAGGGAAGAGCCACAACAAACACAAGCAAACACCCACAAACACAAAGATATGGAGAACAAACCCCCAAACGCAACACGCAAAACAGCACAACATCTGAAACAACATACCCCTCAGACATCACAGGACATAAGGGCACCCAATTCTCACAAACCCTGTTTAACCACGTACACACCACGCACACAATGGGGCACACACACAACACAAGCAAAACCACACACACATAACACCTCTCACCTCACACACATAACAATCAATCTCACACACAGAATCTCTCAAACACGTATCACAATCACACACGCAGAACACACACAACACATACAAAACCACACGGAAAACACACAAACAACAATAAACGCACATAGCACACATTTCACACACTACGCACCCCCACTCACCACCGCACACAGACTCCCCACACACATATGTACGCACGGGCTCCGCTCTGCAATGCACACACGCCAAACGTAACAGCACGGCAGTCACAGGGCACGCAGCCGACACAACAGAGCACATGTTCCTCACCAAACACACAAATCACATTTACGAGAGCACGTGTAGCACACGCAATGTGGCACACTGAGAAAGCACAACCACACACGGACAACACATCTTCACATCACAAACAGAGCAACTGCACACACTCAACCACACCAGCACAACGACACACAAGTCACAATCACACACGCGGAACACACGATCCACACACAACACTCAAAAGTCCATACCATAGGCAAAATGCACGCAGACAACAAAGACAAATAGAACACATTTCACACACTACACGCTACGCACACCAACCACGCACAGACACACCACGCATACATCCTCACAAGGAGCATGCCGCAGAACACACGCACAACCCAGAATCACGCAACACAATGGCCACAATACGAACACCACACCCTTCAAGGCACATGACCGTGCACAGTACGCACGAGAATCCTTCGCAGACCATGTAGTGCACACACCAAGAGACATGCCGAGCAGGCCCCAACCACACACAGTCAGTATCTCTCACATCATGTGCATAACCCAAACGTCCAGACACACACACACACACACACACAACCTCTCCAACACAACACACAAATCACAACGTCGCACACACGACAGACACAACACATACAATTCCACCCACTGCTGACGAGAACACATGCAGCGCACATAAAAAGCACAACACACAGCACACACAACCACAAGCATACAATACAGAGCACACGCAGACAGACCCGCACGCAGACAGCACCGGCCAAAACCCACAGACACACACTCACACACACACACACACACAGCAAACACATGGACACAACACGTCCGACACAAGGCTAAATCAACGTCACACACAGTGCTCAAATTACACAGACCACCCAACATCTGCCCAGTATGCAACACACAGAAAGCATGTAGATGGCACTCACACAACCCAGAACACAGTGCATAACACAGCAGACCAAGGAAAAGACCAGACACATTTCACGCTGAACATTAGACCGTAAGCCACACACCAAACACAGGACACATACAACTGCCAACAGATAACTCATCAGAAAGACGCCAAATGTGCAGTGCACAGAGAACCACTCAACCCTCACAGCCCCACTCACAAATAGCAGCATCACACATCACACACCACGCAGTGGAAAAGACGCAAAACAGTGTACTCAACAAGCAGTAAGGAACCTATGCCACACATATTACAGAAAATGTACACACAGAAACGGACAACACACAGCACAGAGGAAACAAGCCAGGCCCAAAGACCACACAGACAACACAACGCAAAACACACAAGGACACAGCGCAGCACAACAGAGAATACACACAGAATCACAGAAAAGCACCACAAACCACTCACTACCGTACGCCAACAACACGTACAGCACACAACACTACACACACAACCAACCCAAAACACACAAAAGAGATCAGCTGTATAGGCTTCCTACTGCAATGTTTACTAAGGTTGCTGTATCACCCAGGAGCAAGTTGCATGCAAGGGGAAACCGGCGTAGTGTTCTCTCAGGGAGGGTCTCCTCAGTGCGCGGTGGATTGTTTCCCCCAGCAGGGTTCGGCCTAAGGCTCCTCGGCAGCAGCTTCTGACACTTTACTACAAAGTATATTTACTTCAGGGCATATAGCTTTCACTCACCAGGACACTCCGGTTCTGCGCGTCCTCTCCTAGCACCCCCAGAAAACAAGGACCCCCGTGTGATCCCAAATCTGTGGAGAAGACAGCCAGGCACGCACGGCTTGCTTCAGTGTGCTAGAATGCACAAGTCGTAGGACTGCCCTCAAGCATTTAGCTTTGGAATCATAGCAAAGGATTCTTACTCCCTGCAGATCACAAAGACAGGGCTGGGCTGCACACGCTTAGGTCAGGCTGACGGAGTTCTGGCCCAGAGAAGAGCTTTGTTCTGACGAAAGGACGATCAGCTGAAGGAGTCCCGACAGCATCTTCCCTAAACCTCGTTGCAAGTTCCTATTCACTGCACACGTACCTCTTGGACTTCTTAAGGTGCATTCAGAGAGGAAACCCTGCACACCTACGTTTGGCCATTCCACTCCGTACGAGTTAGCGCAAAGTATCTGAACGTGTTAGATCGGCAAGTTAGAGCTCAGTCACCGCCGCCACCACCACCCCCAACCCCCAGAACGATTTCCATTGCCGGTTTGAATTAAGCTACAGTAGAGTTTTTCTTGACAGGGAGAGCGGGCTCCCGGTGCCGCCTGCTTTTCGACTGTTGAACAGGACGCCCATCCGTCCTGCTTCCAATGCTGTGCAGAGAGCTACTTGCTCTGCCTCTTCCCCTGAGGCTGGGCAGAAGACCTCTTCACAGTATCCTTGTGTCCGCGAGTACAAGTACGTGAAAGAAGCTGGCCTTGACACAGAAGTGTTTCGCTGTCAGTCTGGACGTGTCTGAGCAGCTAATCACTTGGACTGAGACAGCCTCAGAGCCTTCTCTGCAGGACAACAGCTCTGACGCCTTAGGGCCCATCCGTCATCCAGGCTTTGGAGAAGCTTGCACACACCTCTTGCTGACACGATGCTGAGGGACCAAAGCCAATGTGCACTTAGTTTTCGAAGCTCAGACTGTGGCAAGGGAGACCGGCTGACATACCCCGGCAGGCCAACCTGGGCCTCTCTGAGGCAGCCAGGCAGTAGCAGAGAAAAAGCGACTTTTTAAACTTCCAAGCTAAAGTCAGTGTATGCAGGCGTTTTTCTGACAGCCGGGCTTCCTCAGCAAGACCTCGCGTTACGGGCCACACAAGCGAGAGTCCGCCGCTCAGCAAAAGAGAGCTCCACACACAGCAGACTTCACTCAGGCACATGGAGCGTGGGCACACAGGACAGACACGGAAAGCACATTGCAAGCTCAGTTTCAGCTTCCACGGCAACGACTACGACGATTCCTTCAGTGGGGGCGTCCTGCACTGCTTTCTTTCACCCGCGTAAGCTGAATCCAAAGCTGACTTGCCTCCAACTGCTGTTTTTCCAAAGCATCTTGTTCGGCAACTTCCGTGTGGCCTGTGCTAAGGCCTAGTCGAATCCCACTTACTTACGTCTTTGACATAGAGTGTGTTCAGAGAAGACCGCCTTCTACTGCAATGCTCACTGTTTCCCCGTTGTCTCATAGTCGCAGATTGCATGCAAGGCGGAAGCAGCCAGGCGTTCTCTCAGGGAGAGTCTCCTCAATGCACGGTGGATTGTTTCCCCAGCAGAGTCTGGCAAATGGCCGTCCTGCAGCAGTTTCCGACACATTACTGCAAAGGCATCTTCGGGGCATTGCTGTGAACGCGACGAGTTGGCTCTTTCCGTTCTCTTTGAGTGCCCTCAGGAAACAAGGCCCTCCTGGGGGGAATTACAAACCTGTGGAGCAAATGCACAGTCACTTAGAGGCTCTCTTCAGGGCGCTTGAATGCAGAAGTCTCTCGACACACGAACAGCACATCACACTAAACATCAACACCCCCCACACACACCCACACACCGGGAACAGTACTGCACACAACACACATGAACCACGGATCTCAGAGTAAACACAACACGCACAGTGTGGCTCACTGACCAAGCATGACCACACAGAGCACACACCTCACAGATTACCCTCATCACTCAAACAGCCAACCGCACACACAACCTGTCAAACACAACCACACACAAATCGCAATTACACACGCGAAACGCACACCACACACGCAACACATAAAAACCCACACGCAACACACACACTAACCACAACAAAAAGAACGCCGAATTTAAGCAACACTCATTTCACACACTACACACGTCACTCCAAACACACATAAAACATACACCACACAGAGCCTCACAGAACACACAACACAAAGGACACAACGTGTTCAAGGCATATCAGACACAACACACAATGTCACACAGAACACCTTGAAATACACAGATGACACAACACACACACACAATGCACAAGACAGATAAGAATACACGCAGCACACATGCAACCGAGAACACGGTACGTCGTACATCACGCAACACACGTGCGGTCAGGTCACATCACATTAACACGAAACAGAGAACCATTCACAGACCAAGTAACTTCCTCAACCACGAACACAACACGCTCCACAGAGAAGATGCCGAACATAACCACACACGAAGACAGACTCCAGGCACACAACACACATCCACCCACAACCACACCATTCACACAGCACTCCATAAAATACACACAGAACGCACACTACAAACAACAAGGTGCCCAAACTGCGCACATCACATACACAGCAGTCACAACACAGAAAGAACACAACACACAGGAAACACACACACAACCACATAAACACCGCCACGCACAATAAGCCAGCAGATCACAGACTTCACAGCGAAAAACACACCGCAACAGAGCACGCAAACACGTAACACAACACAGAGTACACACACAATCACACCACAAACACCACAAAACACGCCCTTCCACAAAAGACAACGCACTTCACACGTAACACCAAACCCGACAAACACAGAACACATCACAGGAGAGATGCGCAACAGAAACACAGTACACACAACGCACACATTGAAACCAACATATCAACACACCACCACAACACACAGCATAATACACAAATCACAGAGCACCACACAACTCACACAAGCGTCACACACAAATTAAACGTCACAACTCATAGCACGCACAACATCCTGCATTAACGTCACAGCACACAGACCGGTGCAAACCGTACATACCACACGTAAAGCCACACACTGCACACACTCAGGGAAGAGCCACAACAAACACAAGCAAACACCCACAAACACAAAGATATGGAGAACAAACCCCCAAACGCAACACGCAAAACAGCACAACATCTGAAACAACATACCCCTCAGACATCACAGGACATAAGGGCACCCAATTCTCACAAACCCTGTTTAACCACGTACACACCACGCACACAATGGGGCACACACACAACACAAGCAAAACCACACACACATAACACCTCTCACCTCACACACATAACAATCAATCTCACACACAGAATCTCTCAAACACGTATCACAATCACACACGCAGAACACACACAACACATACAAAACCACACGGAAAACACACAAACAACAATAAACGCACATAGCACACATTTCACACACTACGCACCCCCACTCACCACCGCACACAGACTCCCCACACACATATGTACGCACGGGCTCCGCTCTGCAATGCACACACGCCAAACGTAACAGCACGGCAGTCACAGGGCACGCAGCCGACACAACAGAGCACATGTTCCTCACCAAACACACAAATCACATTTACGAGAGCACGTGTAGCACACGCAATGTGGCACACTGAGAAAGCACAACCACACACGGACAACACATCTTCACATCACAAACAGAGCAACTGCACACACTCAACCACACCAGCACAACGACACACAAGTCACAATCACACACGCGGAACACACGATCCACACACAACACTCAAAAGTCCATACCATAGGCAAAATGCACGCAGACAACAAAGACAAATAGAACACATTTCACACACTACACGCTACGCACACCAACCACGCACAGACACACCACGCATACATCCTCACAAGGAGCATGCCGCAGAACACACGCACAACCCAGAATCACGCAACACAATGGCCACAATACGAACACCACACCCTTCAAGGCACATGACCGTGCACAGTACGCACGAGAATCCTTCGCAGACCATGTAGTGCACACACCAAGAGACATGCCGAGCAGGCCCCAACCACACACAGTCAGTATCTCTCACATCATGTGCATAACCCAAACGTCCAGACACACACACACACACACACACAACCTCTCCAACACAACACACAAATCACAACGTCGCACACACGACAGACACAACACATACAATTCCACCCACTGCTGACGAGAACACATGCAGCGCACATAAAAAGCACAACACACAGCACACACAACCACAAGCATACAATACAGAGCACACGCAGACAGACCCGCACGCAGACAGCACCGGCCAAAACCCACAGACACACACTCACACACACACACACACACAGCAAACACATGGACACAACACGTCCGACACAAGGCTAAATCAACGTCACACACAGTGCTCAAATTACACAGACCACCCAACATCTGCCCAGTATGCAACACACAGAAAGCATGTAGATGGCACTCACACAACCCAGAACACAGTGCATAACACAGCAGACCAAGGAAAAGACCAGACACATTTCACGCTGAACATTAGACCGTAAGCCACACACCAAACACAGGACACATACAACTGCCAACAGATAACTCATCAGAAAGACGCCAAATGTGCAGTGCACAGAGAACCACTCAACCCTCACAGCCCCACTCACAAATAGCAGCATCACACATCACACACCACGCAGTGGAAAAGACGCAAAACAGTGTACTCAACAAGCAGTAAGGAACCTATGCCACACATATTACAGAAAATGTACACACAGAAACGGACAACACACAGCACAGAGGAAACAAGCCAGGCCCAAAGACCACACAGACAACACAACGCAAAACACACAAGGACACAGCGCAGCACAACAGAGAATACACACAGAATCACAGAAAAGCACCACAAACCACTCACTACCGTACGCCAACAACACGTACAGCACACAACACTACACACACAACCAACCCAAAACACACAAAAGAGATCAGCTGTATAGGCTTCCTACTGCAATGTTTACTAAGGTTGCTGTATCACCCAGGAGCAAGTTGCATGCAAGGGGAAACCGGCGTAGTGTTCTCTCAGGGAGGGTCTCCTCAGTGCGCGGTGGATTGTTTCCCCCAGCAGGGTTCGGCCTAAGGCTCCTCGGCAGCAGCTTCTGACACTTTACTACAAAGTATATTTACTTCAGGGCATATAGCTTTCACTCACCAGGACACTCCGGTTCTGCGCGTCCTCTCCTAGCACCCCCAGAAAACAAGGACCCCCGTGTGATCCCAAATCTGTGGAGAAGACAGCCAGGCACGCACGGCTTGCTTCAGTGTGCTAGAATGCACAAGTCGTAGGACTGCCCTCAAGCATTTAGCTTTGGAATCATAGCAAAGGATTCTTACTCCCTGCAGATCACAAAGACAGGGCTGGGCTGCACACGCTTAGGTCAGGCTGACGGAGTTCTGGCCCAGAGAAGAGCTTTGTTCTGACGAAAGGACGATCAGCTGAAGGAGTCCCGACAGCATCTTCCCTAAACCTCGTTGCAAGTTCCTATTCACTGCACACGTACCTCTTGGACTTCTTAAGGTGCATTCAGAGAGGAAACCCTGCACACCTACGTTTGGCCATTCCACTCCGTACGAGTTAGCGCAAAGTATCTGAACGTGTTAGATCGGCAAGTTAGAGCTCAGTCACCGCCGCCACCACCACCCCCAACCCCCAGAACGATTTCCATTGCCGGTTTGAATTAAGCTACAGTAGAGTTTTTCTTGACAGGGAGAGCGGGCTCCCGGTGCCGCCTGCTTTTCGACTGTTGAACAGGACGCCCATCCGTCCTGCTTCCAATGCTGTGCAGAGAGCTACTTGCTCTGCCTCTTCCCCTGAGGCTGGGCAGAAGACCTCTTCACAGTATCCTTGTGTCCGCGAGTACAAGTACGTGAAAGAAGCTGGCCTTGACACAGAAGTGTTTCGCTGTCAGTCTGGACGTGTCTGAGCAGCTAATCACTTGGACTGAGACAGCCTCAGAGCCTTCTCTGCAGGACAACAGCTCTGACGCCTTAGGGCCCATCCGTCATCCAGGCTTTGGAGAAGCTTGCACACACCTCTTGCTGACACGATGCTGAGGGACCAAAGCCAATGTGCACTTAGTTTTCGAAGCTCAGACTGTGGCAAGGGAGACCGGCTGACATACCCCGGCAGGCCAACCTGGGCCTCTCTGAGGCAGCCAGGCAGTAGCAGAGAAAAAGCGACTTTTTAAACTTCCAAGCTAAAGTCAGTGTATGCAGGCGTTTTTCTGACAGCCGGGCTTCCTCAGCAAGACCTCGCGTTACGGGCCACACAAGCGAGAGTCCGCCGCTCAGCAAAAGAGAGCTCCACACACAGCAGACTTCACTCAGGCACATGGAGCGTGGGCACACAGGACAGACACGGAAAGCACATTGCAAGCTCAGTTTCAGCTTCCACGGCAACGACTACGACGATTCCTTCAGTGGGGGCGTCCTGCACTGCTTTCTTTCACCCGCGTAAGCTGAATCCAAAGCTGACTTGCCTCCAACTGCTGTTTTTCCAAAGCATCTTGTTCGGCAACTTCCGTGTGGCCTGTGCTAAGGCCTAGTCGAATCCCACTTACTTACGTCTTTGACATAGAGTGTGTTCAGAGAAGACCGCCTTCTACTGCAATGCTCACTGTTTCCCCGTTGTCTCATAGTCGCAGATTGCATGCAAGGCGGAAGCAGCCAGGCGTTCTCTCAGGGAGAGTCTCCTCAATGCACGGTGGATTGTTTCCCCAGCAGAGTCTGGCAAATGGCCGTCCTGCAGCAGTTTCCGACACATTACTGCAAAGGCATCTTCGGGGCATTGCTGTGAACGCGACGAGTTGGCTCTTTCCGTTCTCTTTGAGTGCCCTCAGGAAACAAGGCCCTCCTGGGGGGAATTACAAACCTGTGGAGCAAATGCACAGTCACTTAGAGGCTCTCTTCAGGGCGCTTGAATGCAGAAGTCTCTCGACACACGAACAGCACATCACACTAAACATCAACACCCCCCACACACACCCACACACCGGGAACAGTACTGCACACAACACACATGAACCACGGATCTCAGAGTAAACACAACACGCACAGTGTGGCTCACTGACCAAGCATGACCACACAGAGCACACACCTCACAGATTACCCTCATCACTCAAACAGCCAACCGCACACACAACCTGTCAAACACAACCACACACAAATCGCAATTACACACGCGAAACGCACACCACACACGCAACACATAAAAACCCACACGCAACACACACACTAACCACAACAAAAAGAACGCCGAATTTAAGCAACACTCATTTCACACACTACACACGTCACTCCAAACACACATAAAACATACACCACACAGAGCCTCACAGAACACACAACACAAAGGACACAACGTGTTCAAGGCATATCAGACACAACACACAATGTCACACAGAACACCTTGAAATACACAGATGACACAACACACACACACAATGCACAAGACAGATAAGAATACACGCAGCACACATGCAACCGAGAACACGGTACGTCGTACATCACGCAACACACGTGCGGTCAGGTCACATCACATTAACACGAAACAGAGAACCATTCACAGACCAAGTAACTTCCTCAACCACGAACACAACACGCTCCACAGAGAAGATGCCGAACATAACCACACACGAAGACAGACTCCAGGCACACAACACACATCCACCCACAACCACACCATTCACACAGCACTCCATAAAATACACACAGAACGCACACTACAAACAACAAGGTGCCCAAACTGCGCACATCACATACACAGCAGTCACAACACAGAAAGAACACAACACACAGGAAACACACACACAACCACATAAACACCGCCACGCACAATAAGCCAGCAGATCACAGACTTCACAGCGAAAAACACACCGCAACAGAGCACGCAAACACGTAACACAACACAGAGTACACACACAATCACACCACAAACACCACAAAACACGCCCTTCCACAAAAGACAACGCACTTCACACGTAACACCAAACCCGACAAACACAGAACACATCACAGGAGAGATGCGCAACAGAAACACAGTACACACAACGCACACATTGAAACCAACATATCAACACACCACCACAACACACAGCATAATACACAAATCACAGAGCACCACACAACTCACACAAGCGTCACACACAAATTAAACGTCACAACTCATAGCACGCACAACATCCTGCATTAACGTCACAGCACACAGACCGGTGCAAACCGTACATACCACACGTAAAGCCACACACTGCACACACTCAGGGAAGAGCCACAACAAACACAAGCAAACACCCACAAACACAAAGATATGGAGAACAAACCCCCAAACGCAACACGCAAAACAGCACAACATCTGAAACAACATACCCCTCAGACATCACAGGACATAAGGGCACCCAATTCTCACAAACCCTGTTTAACCACGTACACACCACGCACACAATGGGGCACACACACAACACAAGCAAAACCACACACACATAACACCTCTCACCTCACACACATAACAATCAATCTCACACACAGAATCTCTCAAACACGTATCACAATCACACACGCAGAACACACACAACACATACAAAACCACACGGAAAACACACAAACAACAATAAACGCACATAGCACACATTTCACACACTACGCACCCCCACTCACCACCGCACACAGACTCCCCACACACATATGTACGCACGGGCTCCGCTCTGCAATGCACACACGCCAAACGTAACAGCACGGCAGTCACAGGGCACGCAGCCGACACAACAGAGCACATGTTCCTCACCAAACACACAAATCACATTTACGAGAGCACGTGTAGCACACGCAATGTGGCACACTGAGAAAGCACAACCACACACGGACAACACATCTTCACATCACAAACAGAGCAACTGCACACACTCAACCACACCAGCACAACGACACACAAGTCACAATCACACACGCGGAACACACGATCCACACACAACACTCAAAAGTCCATACCATAGGCAAAATGCACGCAGACAACAAAGACAAATAGAACACATTTCACACACTACACGCTACGCACACCAACCACGCACAGACACACCACGCATACATCCTCACAAGGAGCATGCCGCAGAACACACGCACAACCCAGAATCACGCAACACAATGGCCACAATACGAACACCACACCCTTCAAGGCACATGACCGTGCACAGTACGCACGAGAATCCTTCGCAGACCATGTAGTGCACACACCAAGAGACATGCCGAGCAGGCCCCAACCACACACAGTCAGTATCTCTCACATCATGTGCATAACCCAAACGTCCAGACACACACACACACACACACACAACCTCTCCAACACAACACACAAATCACAACGTCGCACACACGACAGACACAACACATACAATTCCACCCACTGCTGACGAGAACACATGCAGCGCACATAAAAAGCACAACACACAGCACACACAACCACAAGCATACAATACAGAGCACACGCAGACAGACCCGCACGCAGACAGCACCGGCCAAAACCCACAGACACACACTCACACACACACACACACACAGCAAACACATGGACACAACACGTCCGACACAAGGCTAAATCAACGTCACACACAGTGCTCAAATTACACAGACCACCCAACATCTGCCCAGTATGCAACACACAGAAAGCATGTAGATGGCACTCACACAACCCAGAACACAGTGCATAACACAGCAGACCAAGGAAAAGACCAGACACATTTCACGCTGAACATTAGACCGTAAGCCACACACCAAACACAGGACACATACAACTGCCAACAGATAACTCATCAGAAAGACGCCAAATGTGCAGTGCACAGAGAACCACTCAACCCTCACAGCCCCACTCACAAATAGCAGCATCACACATCACACACCACGCAGTGGAAAAGACGCAAAACAGTGTACTCAACAAGCAGTAAGGAACCTATGCCACACATATTACAGAAAATGTACACACAGAAACGGACAACACACAGCACAGAGGAAACAAGCCAGGCCCAAAGACCACACAGACAACACAACGCAAAACACACAAGGACACAGCGCAGCACAACAGAGAATACACACAGAATCACAGAAAAGCACCACAAACCACTCACTACCGTACGCCAACAACACGTACAGCACACAACACTACACACACAACCAACCCAAAACACACAAAAGAGATCAGCTGTATAGGCTTCCTACTGCAATGTTTACTAAGGTTGCTGTATCACCCAGGAGCAAGTTGCATGCAAGGGGAAACCGGCGTAGTGTTCTCTCAGGGAGGGTCTCCTCAGTGCGCGGTGGATTGTTTCCCCCAGCAGGGTTCGGCCTAAGGCTCCTCGGCAGCAGCTTCTGACACTTTACTACAAAGTATATTTACTTCAGGGCATATAGCTTTCACTCACCAGGACACTCCGGTTCTGCGCGTCCTCTCCTAGCACCCCCAGAAAACAAGGACCCCCGTGTGATCCCAAATCTGTGGAGAAGACAGCCAGGCACGCACGGCTTGCTTCAGTGTGCTAGAATGCACAAGTCGTAGGACTGCCCTCAAGCATTTAGCTTTGGAATCATAGCAAAGGATTCTTACTCCCTGCAGATCACAAAGACAGGGCTGGGCTGCACACGCTTAGGTCAGGCTGACGGAGTTCTGGCCCAGAGAAGAGCTTTGTTCTGACGAAAGGACGATCAGCTGAAGGAGTCCCAACAGCATCTTCCCTAAACCTCGTTGCAAGTTCCTATTCACTGCACACGTACCTCTTGGACTTCTTAAGGTGCATTCAGAGAGGAAACCCTGCACACCTACGTTTGGCCATTCCACTCCGTACGAGTTAGCGCAAAGTATCTGAACGTGTTAGATCGGCAAGTTAGAGCTCAGTCACCGCCGCCACCACCACCCCCAACCCCCAGAACGATTTCCATTGCCGGTTTGAATTAAGCTACAGTAGAGTTTTTCTTGACAGGGAGAGCGGGCTCCCGGTGCCGCCTGCTTTTCGACTGTTGAACAGGACGCCCATCCGTCCTGCTTCCAATGCTGTGCAGAGAGCTACTTGCTCTGCCTCTTCCCCTGAGGCTGGGCAGAAGACCTCTTCACAGTATCCTTGTGTCCGCGAGTACAAGTACGTGAAAGAAGCTGGCCTTGACACAGAAGTGTTTCGCTGTCAGTCTGGACGTGTCTGAGCAGCTAATCACTTGGACTGAGACAGCCTCAGAGCCTTCTCTGCAGGACAACAGCTCTGACGCCTTAGGGCCCATCCGTCATCCAGGCTTTGGAGAAGCTTGCACACACCTCTTGCTGACACGATGCTGAGGGACCAAAGCCAATGTGCACTTAGTTTTCGAAGCTCAGACTGTGGCAAGGGAGACCGGCTGACATACCCCGGCAGGCCAACCTGGGCCTCTCTGAGGCAGCCAGGCAGTAGCAGAGAAAAAGCGACTTTTTAAACTTCCAAGCTAAAGTCAGTGTATGCAGGCGTTTTTCTGACAGCCGGGCTTCCTCAGCAAGACCTCGCGTTACGGGCCACACAAGCGAGAGTCCGCCGCTCAGCAAAAGAGAGCTCCACACACAGCAGACTTCACTCAGGCACATGGAGCGTGGGCACACAGGACAGACACGGAAAGCACATTGCAAGCTCAGTTTCAGCTTCCACGGCAACGACTACGACGATTCCTTCAGTGGGGGCGTCCTGCACTGCTTTCTTTCACCCGCGTAAGCTGAATCCAAAGCTGACTTGCCTCCAACTGCTGTTTTTCCAAAGCATCTTGTTCGGCAACTTCCGTGTGGCCTGTGCTAAGGCCTAGTCGAATCCCACTTACATACGTCTTTGACATAGAGTGTGTTCAGAGAAGACCGCCTTCTACTGCAATGCTCACTGTTTCCCCGTTGTCTCATAGTCGCAGATTGCATGCAAGGCGGAAGCAGCCAGGCGTTCTCTCAGGGAGAGTCTCCTCAATGCACGGTGGATTGTTTCCCCAGCAGAGTCTGGCAAATGGCCGTCCTGCAGCAGTTTCCGACACATTACTGCAAAGGCATCTTCGGGGCATTGCTGTGAACGCGACGAGTTGGCTCTTTCCGTTCTCTTTGAGTGCCCTCAGGAAACAAGGCCCTCCTGGGGGGAATTACAAACCTGTGGAGCAAATGCACAGTCACTTAGAGGCTCTCTTCAGGGCGCTTGAATGCAGAAGTCTCTCGACACACGAACAGCACATCACACTAAACATCAACACCCCCCCCACACACCCACACACCGGGAACAGTACTGCACACAACACACATGAACCACGGATCTCAGAGTAAACACAACACGCACAGTGTGGCTCACTGACCAAGCATGACCACACAGAGCACACACCTCACAGATTACCCTCATCACTCAAACAGCCAACCGCACACACAACCTGTCAAACACAACCACACACAAATCGCAATTACACACGCGAAACGCACACCACACACGCAACACATAAAAACCCACACGCAACACACACACTAACCACAACAAAAAGAACGCCGAATTTAAGCAACACTCATTTCACACACTACACACGTCACTCCAAACACACATAAAACATACACCACACAGAGCCTCACAGAACACACAACACAAAGGACACAACGTGTTCAAGGCATATCAGACACAACACACAATGTCACACAGAACACCTTGAAATACACAGATGACACAACACACACACACAATGCACAAGACAGATAAGAATACACGCAGCACACATGCAACCGAGAACACGGTACGTCGTACATCACGCAACACACGTGCGGTCAGGTCACATCACATTAACACGAAACAGAGAACCATTCACAGACCAAGTAACTTCCTCAACCACGAACACAACACGCTCCACAGAGAAGATGCCGAACATAACCACACACGAAGACAGACTCCAGGCACACAACACACATCCACCCACAACCACACCATTCACACAGCACTCCATAAAATACACACAGAACGCACACTACAAACAACAAGGTGCCCAAACTGCGCACATCACATACACAGCAGTCACAACACAGAAAGAACACAACACACAGGAAACACACACACAACCACATAAACACCGCCATGCACAATAAGCCAGCAGATCACAGACTTCACAGCGAAAAACACAATGCAACAGAGCACGCAAACACGTAACACAACACAGAGTACACACACAATCACACCACAAACACCACAAAACACGCCCTTCCACAAAAGACAACGCACTTCACACGTAACACCAAACCCGACAAACACAGAACACATCACAGGAGAGATGCGCAACAGAAACACAGTACACACAACGCACACATTGAAAACAACATATCAACACACCACCACAACACACAGCATAATACACAAATCACAGAGCACCACACAACTCACACAAGCGTCACACACAAATTAAACGTCACAACCCATAGCACGCACAACATCCTGCATTAACGTCACAGCACACAGACCGGTGCAAACCGTACATACCACACGTAAAGCCACACACTGCACACACTCAGGGAAGAGCCACAACAAACACAAGCAAACACCCACAAACACAAAGATATGGAGAACAAACCCCCAAACGCAACACGCAAAACAGCACAACATCTGAAACAACATACCCCTCAGACATCACAGGACATAAGGGCACCCAATTCTCACAAACCACGTTTAACCACGTACACACCACGCACACAATGGGGCACACACACAACACAAGCAAAACCACACACACATAACACCTCTCACCTCACACACATAACAATCAGTCTCACACACAGAATCTCTCAAACACGTATCACAATCACACACGCAGAACACACACAACACATACAAAACCACACGGAAAACACACAAACAACAATAAACGCACATAGCACACATTTCACACACTACGCACCCCCACTCACCACCGCACAAAGACTCCCCACACACATATGTACGCACGGGCTCCGCTCTGCAATGCACACACGCCAAACGTAACAGCACGGCAGTCACAGGGCACGCAGCCGACACAACAGAGCACATGTTCCTCACCAAACACACAAATCACATTTACGAGAGCACGTGTAGCACACGCAATGTGGCACACTGAGAAAGCACAACCACACACGGACAACACATCTTCACATCACAAACAGAGCAACTGCACACACTCAACCACACCAGCACAACGACACACAAGTCACAATCACACACGCGGAACACACGATCCACACACAACACTCAAAAGTCCATACAATAGGCAAAATGCACGCAGACAACAAAGACAAATAGAACACATTTCACACACTACACGCTACACACACCAACCACGCACAGACACACCACGCATACATCCTCACAAGGAGCACGCCGCAGAACACACGCACAACACAGAATCACGCAACACAATGGCCACAATACGAACACCACACCCTTCAAGGCACATGACCGTGCACAGTACGCACGAGAATCCTTCGCAGACCACGTAGTGCACACACCAAGAGACATGCCGAGCAGGCCCCAACCACACACAGTCAGTATCTCTCACATCATGTGCATAACCCAAACGTCCAGACACACACACACACACACACACACTCACACACACACACAACCTCTCCGACACAACACACAAATCACAACGACGCACACACGACAGACACAACACATACAAGTCCACCCACTGCTGACGAGAACACATGCAGCGCACATAAAAAGCACAACACACAGCACACACAACCACAACATACAATACAGAGCACACGCAGACAGACCCGCACGCAGACAGCACCGGCCAAAACCCACAGACACACACACACACACACAGCAAACACATGGACACAACACGTCCGACACAAGGCTAAATCAACGTCACACACAGTGCTCAAATTACACAGACCACCCAACATCTGCCCAGTATGCAACACACAGAAAGCATGTAGATGGCACTCACACAACCCAGAACACAGTGCATAACACAGCAGACCAAGGAAAAGACCAGACACATTTCACGCTGAACATTAGACCGTAAGCTACACACCAAACACAGAACACGTACAACCGCCAACAGATAACTCATCAGAAAGACGCCAAATGTGCAGTGCACAGAGAACCACTCAACCCTCACAGCCCCACTCACAAATAGCAGCATCACACATCACACACCACGCAGTGGAAAAGACGCAAAACAGTGTACTCAACAAGCAGTAAGGAACCTATGCCACGCATATTACAGAAAATGTACACACAGAAACGGACAACACACAGCACAGAGGAAACAAGCCAAGCCCAAAGACCACACAGACAACACAACGCAAAACACACAAGGACACAGCGCAGCACAACAGAGAATACACACAGAATCACAGAAAAGCACCACAAACCACTCACTACCGTACGCCAACAACACGTACAGCACACAACACTACACACACAACCAACCCAAAACACACAAAAGAGATCAGCTGTATAGGCTTCCTACTGCAATGTTTACTAAGGTTGCTGTATCACCCAGGAGCAAGTTGCATGCAAGGGGAAACCGGCGTAGTGTTCTCTCAGGGAGGGTCTCCTCAGTGCGCGGTGGATTGTTTCCCCCAGCAGGGTTCGGCCTAAGGCTCCTCGGCAGCAGCTTCTGACACTTTACTACAAAGTATATTTACTTCAGGGCATATAGCTTTCACTCACCAGGACACTCCGGTTCTGCGCGTCCTCTCCTAGCACCCCCAGAAAACAAGGACCCCCGTGTGATCCCAAATCTGTGGAGAAGACAGCCAGGCACGCACGGCTTGCTTCAGTGTGCTAGAATGCACAAGTCGTAGGACTGCCCTCAAGCATTTAGCTTTGGAATCATAGCAAAGGATTCTTACTCCCTGCAGATCACAAAGACAGGGCTGGGCTGCACACGCTTAGGTCAGGCTGACGGAGTTCTGGCCCAGAGAAGAGCTTTGTTCTGACGAAAGGACGATCAGCTGAAGGAGTCCCGACAGCATCTTCCCTAAACCTCGTTGCAAGTTCCTATTCACTGCACACGTACCTCTTGGACTTCTTAAGGTGCATTCAGAGAGGAAACCCTGCACACCTACGTTTGGCCATTCCACTCCGTACGAGTTAGCGCAAAGTATCTGAACGTGTTAGATCGGCAAGTTAGAGCTCAGTCACCGCCGCCACCACCACCCCCAACCCCCAGAACGATTTCCATTGCCGGTTTGAATTAAGCTACAGTAGAGTTTTTCTTGACAGGGAGAGCGGGCTCCCGGTGCCGCCTGCTTTTCGACTGTTGAACAGGACGCCCATCCGTCCTGCTTCCAATGCTGTGCAGAGAGCTACTTGCTCTGCCTCTTCCCCTGAGGCTGGGCAGAAGACCTCTTCACAGTATCCTTGTGTCCGCGAGTACAAGTACGTGAAAGAAGCTGGCCTTGACACAGAAGTGTTTCGCTGTCAGTCTGGACGTGTCTGAGCAGCTAATCACTTGGACTGAGACAGCCTCAGAGCCTTCTCTGCAGGACAACAGCTCTGACGCCTTAGGGCCCATCCGTCATCCAGGCTTTGGAGAAGCTTGCACACACCTCTTGCTGACACGATGCTGAGGGACCAAAGCCAATGTGCACTTAGTTTTCGAAGCTCAGACTGTGGCAAGGGAGACCGGCTGACATACCCCGGCAGGCCAACCTGGGCCTCTCTGAGGCAGCCAGGCAGTAGCAGAGAAAAAGCGACTTTTTAAACTTCCAAGCTAAAGTCAGTGTATGCAGGCGTTTTTCTGACAGCCGGGCTTCCTCAGCAAGACCTCGCGTTACGGGCCACACAAGCGAGAGTCCGCCGCTCAGCAAAAGAGAGCTCCACACACAGCAGACTTCACTCAGGCACATGGAGCGTGGGCACACCGGACAGACACGGAAAGCACATTGCAAGCTCAGTTTCAGCTTCCACGGCAACGACTACGACGATTCCTTCAGTGGGGGCGTCCTGCACTGCTTTCTTTCACCCGCGTAAGCTGAATCCAAAGCTGACTTGCCTCCAACTGCTGTTTTTCCAAAGCATCTTGTTCGGCAACTTCCGTGTGGCTTGTGCTAACGCCTTGTCGAATCCCACTTACTTACGTCTTTGACATAGAGTGTGTTCAGAGAAGACCACCTTCTACTGCAATGCTCACTGTTTCCCCGTTGTCTCATAGGCGCAGATTGCATGCAAGGCGGAAGCAGCCAGGCGTTCTCTCAGGGAGAGTCTCCTCAATGCACGGTGGATTGTTTCCCCAGCAGAGTCTGGCAAATGGCCGTCCTGCAGCAGTTTCCGACACATTACTGCAAAGGCATCTTCGGGGCATTGCTGTGAACGCGACGAGTTGGCTCTTTCCGTTCTCTTTGAGTGCCCTCAGGAAACAAGGCCCTCCTGGGGGGAAGTACAAACCTGTGGAGCAAATGGACAGCCACTTAGAGGCTCTCTTCAGGGCGCTTGAATGCAGAAGTCTCTCGACACACGAACAGCACATCACACTAAACATCAACACCCCACACACACACACACCGGGAACAGTACTGCACACAACACACATGAACCACGGATCTCAGAGTAAACACAACACGCACAGTGTGGCTCACTGACCAAGCATGACCACACAGAGCACACACCTCACAGATTACCCTCATCACTCAAACAGCCAACCGCACACACAACCTGTCAAACACAACCACACACAAATCGCAATTACACACGCGAAACGCACACCACACACGCAACACATAAAAACCCACACGCAACACACACACTAACCACAACAAAAAGAACGCCGAATTTAAGCAACACTCATTTCACACACTACACACGTCACTCCAAACACACATAAAACATACACCACACAGAGCCTCACAGAACACACAACACAAAGGACACAACGTGTTCAAGGCATATCAGACACAACACACAATGTCACACAGAACACCTTGAAATACACAGATGACACAACACACACACACAATGCACAAGACAGATAAGAATACACGCAGCACACATGCAACCGAGAACACGGTACGTCGTACATCACGCAACACACGTGCGGTCAGGTCACATCACATTAACACGAAACAGAGAACCATTCACAGACCAAGTAACTTCCTCAACCACGAACACAACACGCTCCACAGAGAAGATGCCGAACATAACCACACACGAAGACAGACTCCAGGCACACAACACACATCCACCCACAACCACACCATTCACACAGCACTCCATAAAATACACACAGAACGCACACTACAAACAACAAGGTGCCCAAACTGCGCACATCACATACACAGCAGTCACAACACAGAAAGAACACAACACACAGGAAACACACACACAACCACATAAACACCGCCATGCACAATAAGCCAGCAGATCACAGACTTCACAGCGAAAAACACAATGCAACAGAGCACGCAAACACGTAACACAACACAGAGTACACACACAATCACACCACAAACACCACAAAACACGCCCTTCCACAAAAGACAACGCACTTCACACGTAACACCAAACCCGACAAACACAGAACACATCACAGGAGAGATGCGCAACAGAAACACAGTACACACAACGCACACATTGAAAACAACATATCAACACACCACCACAACACACAGCATAATACACAAATCACAGAGCACCACACAACTCACACAAGCGTCACACACAAATTAAACGTCACAACCCATAGCACGCACAACATCCTGCATTAACGTCACAGCACACAGACCGGTGCAAACCGTACATACCACACGTAAAGCCACACACTGCACACACTCAGGGAAGAGCCACAACAAACACAAGCAAACACCCACAAACACAAAGATATGGAGAACAAACCCCCAAACGCAACACGCAAAACAGCACAACATCTGAAACAACATACCCCTCAGACATCACAGGACATAAGGGCACCCAATTCTCACAAACCACGTTTAACCACGTACACACCACGCACACAATGGGGCACACACACAACACAAGCAAAACCACACACACATAACACCTCTCACCTCACACACATAACAATCAGTCTCACACACAGAATCTCTCAAACACGTATCACAATCACACACGCAGAACACACACAACACATACAAAACCACACGGAAAACACACAAACAACAATAAACGCACATAGCACACATTTCACACACTACGCACCCCCACTCACCACCGCACAAAGACTCCCCACACACATATGTACGCACGGGCTCCGCTCTGCAATGCACACACGCCAAACGTAACAGCACGGCAGTCACAGGGCACGCAGCCGACACAACAGAGCACATGTTCCTCACCAAACACACAAATCACATTTACGAGAGCACGTGTAGCACACGCAATGTGGCACACTGAGAAAGCACAACCACACACGGACAACACATCTTCACATCACAAACAGAGCAACTGCACACACTCAACCACACCAGCACAACGACACACAAGTCACAATCACACACGCGGAACACACGATCCACACACAACACTCAAAAGTCCATACAATAGGCAAAATGCACGCAGACAACAAAGACAAATAGAACACATTTCACACACTACACGCTACACACACCAACCACGCACAGACACACCACGCATACATCCTCACAAGGAGCACGCCGCAGAACACACGCACAACACAGAATCACGCAACACAATGGCCACAATACGAACACCACACCCTTCAAGGCACATGACCGTGCACAGTACGCACGAGAATCCTTCGCAGACCACGTAGTGCACACACCAAGAGACATGCCGAGCAGGCCCCAACCACACACAGTCAGTATCTCTCACATCATGTGCATAACCCAAACGTCCAGACACACACACACACACACACACACTCACACACACACACAACCTCTCCGACACAACACACAAATCACAACGACGCACACACGACAGACACAACACATACAAGTCCACCCACTGCTGACGAGAACACATGCAGCGCACATAAAAAGCACAACACACAGCACACACAACCACAACATACAATACAGAGCACACGCAGACAGACCCGCACGCAGACAGCACCGGCCAAAACCCACAGACACACACACACACACACAGCAAACACATGGACACAACACGTCCGACACAAGGCTAAATCAACGTCACACACAGTGCTCAAATTACACAGACCACCCAACATCTGCCCAGTATGCAACACACAGAAAGCATGTAGATGGCACTCACACAACCCAGAACACAGTGCATAACACAGCAGACCAAGGAAAAGACCAGACACATTTCACGCTGAACATTAGACCGTAAGCTACACACCAAACACAGAACACGTACAACCGCCAACAGATAACTCATCAGAAAGACGCCAAATGTGCAGTGCACAGAGAACCACTCAACCCTCACAGCCCCACTCACAAATAGCAGCATCACACATCACACACCACGCAGTGGAAAAGACGCAAAACAGTGTACTCAACAAGCAGTAAGGAACCTATGCCACGCATATTACAGAAAATGTACACACAGAAACGGACAACACACAGCACAGAGGAAACAAGCCAAGCCCAAAGACCACACAGACAACACAACGCAAAACACACAAGGACACAGCGCAGCACAACAGAGAATACACACAGAATCACAGAAAAGCACCACAAACCACTCACTACCGTACGCCAACAACACGTACAGCACACAACACTACACACACAACCAACCCAAAACACACAAAAGAGATCAGCTGTATAGGCTTCCTACTGCAATGTTTACTAAGGTTGCTGTATCACCCAGGAGCAAGTTGCATGCAAGGGGAAACCGGCGTAGTGTTCTCTCAGGGAGGGTCTCCTCAGTGCGCGGTGGATTGTTTCCCCCAGCAGGGTTCGGCCTAAGGCTCCTCGGCAGCAGCTTCTGACACTTTACTACAAAGTATATTTACTTCAGGGCATATAGCTTTCACTCACCAGGACACTCCGGTTCTGCGCGTCCTCTCCTAGCACCCCCAGAAAACAAGGACCCCCGTGTGATCCCAAATCTGTGGAGAAGACAGCCAGGCACGCACGGCTTGCTTCAGTGTGCTAGAATGCACAAGTCGTAGGACTGCCCTCAAGCATTTAGCTTTGGAATCATAGCAAAGGATTCTTACTCCCTGCAGATCACAAAGACAGGGCTGGGCTGCACACGCTTAGGTCAGGCTGACGGAGTTCTGGCCCAGAGAAGAGCTTTGTTCTGACGAAAGGACGATCAGCTGAAGGAGTCCCGACAGCATCTTCCCTAAACCTCGTTGCAAGTTCCTATTCACTGCACACGTACCTCTTGGACTTCTTAAGGTGCATTCAGAGAGGAAACCCTGCACACCTACGTTTGGCCATTCCACTCCGTACGAGTTAGCGCAAAGTATCTGAACGTGTTAGATCGGCAAGTTAGAGCTCAGTCACCGCCGCCACCACCACCCCCAACCCCCAGAACGATTTCCATTGCCGGTTTGAATTAAGCTACAGTAGAGTTTTTCTTGACAGGGAGAGCGGGCTCCCGGTGCCGCCTGCTTTTCGACTGTTGAACAGGACGCCCATCCGTCCTGCTTCCAATGCTGTGCAGAGAGCTACTTGCTCTGCCTCTTCCCCTGAGGCTGGGCAGAAGACCTCTTCACAGTATCCTTGTGTCCGCGAGTACAAGTACGTGAAAGAAGCTGGCCTTGACACAGAAGTGTTTCGCTGTCAGTCTGGACGTGTCTGAGCAGCTAATCACTTGGACTGAGACAGCCTCAGAGCCTTCTCTGCAGGACAACAGCTCTGACGCCTTAGGGCCCATCCGTCATCCAGGCTTTGGAGAAGCTTGCACACACCTCTTGCTGACACGATGCTGAGGGACCAAAGCCAATGTGCACTTAGTTTTCGAAGCTCAGACTGTGGCAAGGGAGACCGGCTGACATACCCCGGCAGGCCAACCTGGGCCTCTCTGAGGCAGCCAGGCAGTAGCAGAGAAAAAGCGACTTTTTAAACTTCCAAGCTAAAGTCAGTGTATGCAGGCGTTTTTCTGACAGCCGGGCTTCCTCAGCAAGACCTCGCGTTACGGGCCACACAAGCGAGAGTCCGCCGCTCAGCAAAAGAGAGCTCCACACACAGCAGACTTCACTCAGGCACATGGAGCGTGGGCACACCGGACAGACACGGAAAGCACATTGCAAGCTCAGTTTCAGCTTCCACGGCAACGACTACGACGATTCCTTCAGTGGGGGCGTCCTGCACTGCTTTCTTTCACCCGCGTAAGCTGAATCCAAAGCTGACTTGCCTCCAACTGCTGTTTTTCCAAAGCATCTTGTTCGGCAACTTCCGTGTGGCTTGTGCTAACGCCTTGTCGAATCCCACTTACTTACGTCTTTGACATAGAGTGTGTTCAGAGAAGACCACCTTCTACTGCAATGCTCACTGTTTCCCCGTTGTCTCATAGGCGCAGATTGCATGCAAGGCGGAAGCAGCCAGGCGTTCTCTCAGGGAGAGTCTCCTCAATGCACGGTGGATTGTTTCCCCAGCAGAGTCTGGCAAATGGCCGTCCTGCAGCAGTTTCCGACACATTACTGCAAAGGCATCTTCGGGGCATTGCTGTGAACGCGACGAGTTGGCTCTTTCCGTTCTCTTTGAGTGCCCTCAGGAAACAAGGCCCTCCTGGGGGGAAGTACAAACCTGTGGAGCAAATGGACAGCCACTTAGAGGCTCTCTTCAGGGCGCTTGAATGCAGAAGTCTCTCGACACACGAACAGCACATCACACTAAACATCAACACCCCACACACACACACACCGGGAACAGTACTGCACACAACACACATGAACCACGGATCTCAGAGTAAACACAACACGCACAGTGTGGCTCACTGACCAAGCATGACCACACAGAGCACACACCTCACAGATTACCCTCATCACTCAAACAGCCAACCGCACACACAACCTGTCAAACACAACCACACACAAATCGCAATCACACACACGAAACGCACACCACACACGCAACACATAAAAACCCACACGCAACACACACACTAACCACAACAAAAAGAACGCCGAATTTAAGCAACACTCATTTCACACACTACACACGTCACTCCAAACACACATAAAACATACACCACACAGAGCCTCACAGAACACACAACACAAAGGACACAACGTGTTCAAGGCATATCAGACACAACACACAATGTCACACAGAACACCTTGAAATACACAGATGACACAACACACACACACAATGCACAAGACAGATAAGAATACACGCAGCACACATGCAACCGAGAACACGGTACGTCGTACATCACGCAACACACGTGCGGTCAGGTCACATCACATTAACACGAAACAGAGAACCATTCACAGACCAAGTAACTTTCTCAACCACGAACACAACACGCTCCACAGAAGAAGACGCCGAGCATAACCACACACGAAGACAGACTCCAGGCACACAACACACATCCACCCACAACCACACCATTCACACAGCACTCCATAAAATACACACAGAACGCACACTACAAACAACAAGGTGCCCAAACTGCGCACATCACATACACAGCAGTCACAACACAGAAAGAACACAACACACAGGAAACACACACACAACCACATAAACACCGCCACGCACAATAAGCCAGCAGATCACAGACTTCACAGCGAAAAACACACCGCAACAGGGCACGCAAACACGTAACACAACACAGAGTACACACACAATCAAACCACAAACACCACAAAACACGCCCTTCCACAAAAGACAACGCACTTCACACGTAACACAAAACCCAACACAGAACACATCACATGAGAGATGCGCAACAGAAACACAGTACACACAACGCACTCATTGAAACCAACATATCAACACACCACCACAACACACAGCATAATACACAAATCACAGAGCACCACACAACTCACACAAGCGTCACACACAAATTAAACGTCACAACTCATAGCACGCACAACATCCTGCTTTAACGTCACAGCACACAGACCGGTGCAAACCGTACATACCACACGTAAAGCCACACACTGCACACACTCAGGGAAGAGCCACAACAAACACAAGCAAACACCCACAAACACAAAGATATGGAGAACAAACCCCCAAACGCAACACGCAAAACAGCACAACATCTGAAACAACATACCCCTCAGACATCACAGGACATAAGGGCACCCAATTCTCACAAACCCTGTTTAACCACGTACACACCACGCACACAATGGGGCACACACACAACACAAGCAAAACCACACACACATAACACCTCTCACCTCACACACATAACAATCAATATCACACACAGAATCTCTCAAACACGTATCACAATCACACACGCAGAACACACACAACACATACAAAACCACACGGAAAACACACAAACAACAATAAACGCACATAGCACACATTTCACACACTACGCACCCCCACTCACCACCGCACACAGACTCCCCACACACATATGTACGCACGGGCTCCGCTCTGCAATGCACACACGCCAAACGTAACAGCACGGCAGTCACAGGGCACGCAGCCGACACAACAGAGCACATGTTCCTCACCAAACACACAAATCACATTTACGAGAGCACGTGTAGCACACGCAATGTGGCACACTGAGAAAGCACAACCACACACGGACAACACATCTTCACATCACAAACAGAGCAACTGCACACACTCAACCACACCAGCACAACGACACACAAGTCACAATCACACACGCGGAACACACGATCCACACACAACACTCAAAAGTCCATACCATAGGCAAAATGCACGCAGACAACAAAGACAAATAGAACACATTTCACACACTACACGCTACGCACACCAACCACGCACAGACACACCACGCATACATCCTCACAAGGAGCATGCCGCAGAACACACGCACAACCCAGAATCACGCAACACAATGGCCACAATACGAACACCACACCCTTCAAGGCACATGACCGTGCACAGTACGCACGAGAATCCTTCGCAGACCATGTAGTGCACACACCAAGAGACATGCCGAGCAGGCCCCAACCACACACAGTCAGTATCTCTCACATCATGTGCATAACCCAAACGTCCAGACACACACACACACACACACACACAACCTCTCCAACACAACACACAAATCACAACGACGCACACACGACAGACACAACACATACAATTCCACCCACTGCTGACGAGAACACATGCAGCGCACATAAAAAGCACAACACACAGCACACACAACCACAAGCATACAATACAGAGCACACGCAGACAGACCCGCACGCAGACATCACCGGCCAAAACCCACAGACACACACACACACACAGCAATCACATGGACACAACACGTCCGACACAAGGCTAAATCAACGTCACACACAGTGCTCAAATTACACAGACCACCCAACATCTGCCCAGTATGCAACACACAGAAAGCATGTAGATGGCACTCACACAACCCAGAACACAGTGCATAACACAGCAGACCAAGGAAAAGACCAGACACATTTCACGCTGAACATTAGACCGTAAGCCACACACCAAACACAGGACACATACAACTGCCAACAGATAACTCATCAGAAAGACGCCAAATGTGCAGTGCACAGAGAACCACTCAACCCTCACAGCCCCACTCACAAATAGCAGCATCACACATCACACACCACGCAGTGGAAAAGACGCAAAACAGTGTACTCAACAAGCAGTAAGGAACCTATGCCACACATATTACAGAAAATGTACACACAGAAACGGACAACACACAGCACAGAGGAAACAAGCCAGGCCCAAAGACCACACAGACAACACAACGCAAAACACACAAGGACACAGCGCAGCACAACAGAGAATACACACAGAATCACAGAAAAGCACCACAAACCACTCACTACCGTACGCCAACAACACGTACAGCACACAACACTACACACACAACCAACCCAAAACACACAAAAGAGATCAGCTGTATAGGCTTCCTACTGCAATGTTTACTAAGGTTGCTGTATCACCCAGGAGCAAGTTGCATGCAAGGGGAAACCGGCGTAGTGTTCTCTCAGGGAGGGTCTCCTCAGTGCGCGGTGGATTGTTTCCCCCAGCAGGGTTCGGCCTAAGGCTCCTCGGCAGCAGCTTCTGACACTTTACTACAAAGTATATTTACTTCAGGGCATATAGCTTTCACTCACCAGGACACTCCGGTTCTGCGCGTCCTCTCCTAGCACCCCCAGAAAACAAGGACCCCCGTGTGATCCCAAATCTGTGGAGAAGACAGCCAGGCACGCACGGCTTGCTTCAGTGTGCTAGAATGCACAAGTCGTAGGACTGCCCTCAAGCATTTAGCTTTGGAATCATAGCAAAGGATTCTTACTCCCTGCAGATCACAAAGACAGGGCTGGGCTGCACACGCTTAGGTCAGGCTGACGGAGTTCTGGCCCAGAGAAGAGCTTTGTTCTGACGAAAGGACGATCAGCTGAAGGAGTCCCGACAGCATCTTCCCTAAACCTCGTTGCAAGTTCCTATTCACTGCACACGTACCTCTTGGACTTCTTAAGGTGCATTCAGAGAGGAAACCCTGCACACCTACGTTTGGCCATTCCACTCCGTACGAGTTAGCGCAAAGTATCTGAACGTGTTAGATCGGCAAGTTAGAGCTCAGTCACCGCCGCCACCACCACCCCCAACCCCCAGAACGATTTCCATTGCCGGTTTGAATTAAGCTACAGTAGAGTTTTTCTTGACAGGGAGAGCGGGCTCCCGGTGCCGCCTGCTTTTCGACTGTTGAACAGGACGCCCATCCGTCCTGCTTCCAATGCTGTGCAGAGAGCTACTTGCTCTGCCTCTTCCCCTGAGGCTGGGCAGAAGACCTCTTCACAGTATCCTTGTGTCCGCGAGTACAAGTACGTGAAAGAAGCTGGCCTTGACACAGAAGTGTTTCGCTGTCAGTCTGGACGTGTCTGAGCAGCTAATCACTTGGACTGAGACAGCCTCAGAGCCTTCTCTGCAGGACAACAGCTCTGACGCCTTAGGGCCCATCCGTCATCCAGGCTTTGGAGAAGCTTGCACACACCTCTTGCTGACACGATGCTGAGGGACCAAAGCCAATGTGCACTTAGTTTTCGAAGCTCAGACTGTGGCAAGGGAGACCGGCTGACATACCCCGGCAGGCCAACCTGGGCCTCTCTGAGGCAGCCAGGCAGTAGCAGAGAAAAAGCGACTTTTTAAACTTCCAAGCTAAAGTCAGTGTATGCAGGCGTTTTTCTGACAGCCGGGCTTCCTCAGCAAGACCTCGCGTTACGGGCCACACAAGCGAGAGTCCGCCGCTCAGCAAAAGAGAGCTCCACACACAGCAGACTTCACTCAGGCACATGGAGCGTGGGCACACCGGACAGACACGGAAAGCACATTGCAAGCTCAGTTTCAGCTTCCACGGCAACGACTACGACGATTCCTTCAGTGGGGGCGTCCTGCACTGCTTTCTTTCACCCGCGTAAGCTGAATCCAAAGCTGACTTGCCTCCAACTGCTGTTTTTCCAAAGCATCTTTTTCGGCAACTTCCGTGTGGCTTGTGCTAACGCCTTGTCGAATCCCACTTACTTACGTCTTTGACATAGAGTGTGTTCAGAGAAGACCACCTTCTACTGCAATGCTCACTGTTTCCCCATTGTCTCATAGGCGCAGATTGCATGCAAGGCGGAAGCAGCCAGGCGTTCTCTCAGGGAGAGTCTCCTCAATGCACGGTGGATTGTTTCCCCAGCAGAGTCTGGCAAATGGCCGTCCTGCAGCAGTTTCCGACACATTACTGCAAAGGCATCTTCGGGGCATTGCTGTGAACGCGACGAGTTGGCTCTTTCCGTTCTCTTTGAGTGCCCTCAGGAAACAAGGCCCTCCTGGGGGGAATTACAAACCTGTGGAGCAAATGGACAGCCACTTAGAGGCTCTCTTCAGGGCGCTTGAATGCAGAAGTCTCTCGACACACGAACAGCACATCACACTAAACATCAACACCCCCCCCCCACACACACCGGGAACAGTACTGCACACAACACACATGAACCACGGATCTCAGAGTAAACACAACACGCACAGTGTGGCTCACTGACCAAGCATGACCACACAGAGCACACACCTCACAGATTACCCTCATCACTCAAACAGCCAACCGCACACACAACCTGTCAAACACAACCACACACAAATCGCAATCACACACGCGAAACGCACACCACACACGCAACACATAAAAACCCACACGCAACACACACACTAACCACAACAAAAAGAACGCCGAATTTAAGCAACACTCATTTCACACACTACACACGTCACTCCAAACACACATAAAACATACACCACACAGAGCCTCACAGAACACACAACACAAAGGACACAACGTGTTCAAGGCATATCAGACACAACACACAATGTCACACAGAACACCTTGAAATACACAGATGACACAACACACACACACAATGCACAAGACAGATAAGAATACACGCAGCACACATGCAACCGAGAACACGGTACGTCGTACATCACGCAACACACGTGCGGTCAGGTCACATCACATTAACACGAAACAGAGAACCATTCACAGACCAAGTAACTTTCTCAACCACGAACACAACACGCTCCACAGAAGAAGACGCCGAGCATAACCACACACGAAGACAGACTCCAGGCACACAACACACATCCACCCACAACCACACCATTCACACAGCACTCCATAAAATACACACAGAACGCACACTACAAACAACAAGGTGCCCAAACTGCGCACATCACATACACAGCAGTCACAACACAGAAAGAACACAACACACAGGAAACACACACACATCCACATAAACACCGCCATGCACAATAAGCCAGCAGATCACAGACTTCACAGCGAAAAACACACCGCAACAGAGCACGCAAACACGTAACACAACACAGAGTACACACACAATCACACCACAAACACCACAAAACACGCCCTTCCACAAAAGACAACGCACTTCACACGTAACACCAAACCCGACAAACACAGAACACATCACAGGAGAGATGCGCAACAGAAACACAGTACACACAACGCACACATTGAAACCAACATATCAACACACCACCACAACACACAGCATAATACACAAATCACAGAGCACCACACAACTCACACAAGCGTCACACACAAATTAAACGTCACAACTCATAGCACGCACAACATCCTGCATTAACGTCACAGCACACAGACCGGTGCAAACCGTACATACCACACGTAAAGCCACACACTGCACACACTCAGGGAAGAGCCACAACAAACACAAGCAAACACCCACAAACACAAAGATATGGAGAACAAACCCCCAAACGCAACACGCAAAACAGCACAACATCTGAAACAACATACCCCTCAGACATCACAGGACATAAGGGCACCCAATTCTCACAAACCACGTTTAACCACGTACACACCACGCACACAATGGGGCACACACACAACACAAGCAAAACCACACACACATAACACCTCTCACCTCACACACATAACAATCAATCTCACACACAGAATCTCTCAAACACGTATCACAATCACACACGCAGAACACACACAACACATACAAAACCACACGGAAAACACACAAACAACAATAAACGCACATAGCACACATTTCACACACTACGCACCCCCACTCACCACCGCACACAGACTCCCCACACACATATGTACGCACGGGCTCCGCTCTGCAATGCACACACGCCAAACGTAACAGCACGGCAGTCACAGGGCACGCAGCCGACACAACAGAGCACATGTTCCTCACCAAACACACAAATCACATTTACGCGAGCACGTGTAGCACACGCAATGTGGCACACTGAGAAAGCACAACCACACACGGACAACACATCTTCACATCACAAACAGAGCAACTGCACACACTCAACCACACCAGCACAACGACACACAAGTCACAATCACACACGCGGAACACACGATCCACACACAACACTCAAAAGTCCATACCATAGGCAAAATGCACGCAGACAACAAAGACAAATAGAACACATTTCACACACTACACGCTACGCACACCAACCACGCACAGACACACCACGCATACATCCTCACAAGGAGCATGCCGCAGAACACACGCACAACCCAGAATCACGCAACACAATGGCCACAATACGGACACCACACCCTTCAAGGCACATGACCGTGCACAGTACGCACGAGAATCCTTCGCAGACCACGTAGTGCACACACCAAGAGACATGCCGAGCAGGCCCCAACCACACACAGTCAGTATCTCTCACATCATGTGCATAACCCAAACGTCCAGACACACACACACACACACACACACAACCTCTCCGACACAACACACAAATCACAACGACGCACACACGACAGACACAACACATACAATTCCACCCACTGCTGACGAGAACACATGCAGCGCACATAAATAGCACAACACACAGCACACACAACCACAAGCATACAATACAGAGCACACGCAGACAGACCCGCACGCAGACAGCACCGGCCAAAACCCACAGACACACACACACACACACACACACACACAGCAAACACATGAACACAACACGTCCGACACAAGGCTAAATCAACGTCACACACAGTGCTCAAATTACACAGACCACCCAACATCTGCCCAGTATGCAACACACAGAAAGCATGTAGATGGCACTCACACAACCCAGAACACAGTGCATAACACAGCAGACCAAGGAAAAGACCAGACACATTTCACGCTGAACATTAGACCGTAAGCCACACACCAAACACAGGACACATACAACTGCCAACAGATAACTCATCAGAAAGACGCCAAATGTGCAGTGCACAGAGAACCACTCAACCCTCACAGCCCCACTCACAAATAGCAGCATCACACATCACACACCACGCAGTGGAAAAGACGCAAAACAGTGTACTCAACAAGCAGTAAGGAACCTATGCCACACATATTACAGAAAATGTACACACAGAAACGGACAACACACAGCACAGAGGAAACAAGCCAGGCCCAAAGACCACACAGACAACACAACGCAAAACACACAAGGACACAGCGCAGCACAACAGAGAATACACACAGAATCACAGAAAAGCACCACAAACCACTCACTACCGTACGCCAACAACACGTACAGCACACAACACTACACACACAACCAACCCAAAACACACAAAAGAGATCAGCTGTATAGGCTTCCTACTGCAATGTTTACTAAGGTTGCTGTATCACCCAGGAGCAAGTTGCATGCAAGGGGAAACCGGCGTAGTGTTCTCTCAGGGAGGGTCTCCTCAGTGCGCGGTGGATTGTTTCCCCCAGCAGGGTTCGGCCTAAGGCTCCTCGGCAGCAGCTTCTGACACTTTACTACAAAGTATATTTACTTCAGGGCATATAGCTTTCACTCAACAGGACACTCCGGTTCTGCACGTCCTCTCCTAGCACCCCCAGAAAACAAGGACCCCCGTGTGATCCCAAATCTGTGGAGAAGACAGCCAGGCACGCACGGCTTGCTTCAGTGTGCTAGAATGCACAAGTCGTAGGACTGCCCTCAAGCATTTAGCTTTGGAATCATAGCAAAGGATTCTTACTCCCTGCAGATCACAAAGACAGGGCTGGGCTGCACACACTTAGGTCAGGCTGACGGAGTTCTGGCCCAGAGAAGAGCTTTGTTCTGACGAAAGGACGATCAGCTGAAGGAGTCCCAACAGCATCTTCCCTAAACCTCGTTGCAAGTTCCTATTCACTGCACACGTACCTCTTGGACTTCTTAAGGTGCATTCAGAGAGGAAACCCTGCACACCTACGTTTGGCCATTCCACTCCGTACGAGTTAGCGCAAAGTATCTGAACGTGTTAGATCGGCAAGTTAGAGCTCAGTCACCGCCGCCACCACCACCCCCAACCCCCAGAACGATTTCCATTGCCGGTTTGAATTAAGCTACAGTAGAGTTTTTCTTGACAGGGAGAGCGGGCTCCCGGTGCCGCCTGCTTTTCGACTGTTGAACAGGACGCCCATCCGTCCTGCTTCCAATGCTGTGCAGAGAGCTACTTGCTCTGCCTCTTCCCCTGAGGCTGGGCAGAAGACCTCTTCACAGTATCCTTGTGTCCGCGAGTACAAGTACGTGAAAGAAGCTGGCCTTGACACAGAAGTGTTTCGCTGTCAGTCTGGACGTGTCTGAGCAGCTAATCACTTGGACTGAGACAGCCTCAGAGCCTTCTCTGCAGGACAACAGCTCTGACGCCTTAGGGCCCATCCGTCATCCAGGCTTTGGAGAAGCTTGCACACACCTCTTGCTGACACGATGCTGAGGGACCAAAGCCAATGTGCACTTAGTTTTCGAAGCTCAGACTGTGGCAAGGGAGACCGGCTGACATACCCCGGCAGGCCAACCTGGGCCTCTCTGAGGCAGCCAGGCAGTAGCAGAGAAAAAGCGACTTTTTAAACTTCCAAGCTAAAGTCAGTGTATGCAGGCGTTTTTCTGACAGCCGGGCTTCCTCAGCAAGACCTCGCGTTACGGGCCACACAAGCGAGAGTCCGCCGCTCAGCAAAAGAGAGCTCCACACACAGCAGACTTCACTCAGGCACATGGAGCGTGGGCACACCGGACAGACACGGAAAGCACATTGCAAGCTCAGTTTCAGCTTCCACGGCAACGACTACGACGATTCCTTCAGTGGGGGCGTCCTGCACTGCTTTCTTTCACCCGCGTAAGCTGAATCCAAAGCTGACTTGCCTCCAACTGCTGTTTTTCCAAAGCATCTTTTTCGGCAACTTCCGTGTGGCTTGTGCTAACGCCTTGTCGAATCCCACTTACTTACGTCTTTGACATAGAGTGTGTTCAGAGAAGACCACCTTCTACTGCAATGCTCACTGTTTCCCCATTGTCTCATAGGCGCAGATTGCATGCAAGGCGGAAGCAGCCAGGCGTTCTCTCAGGGAGAGTCTCCTCAATGCACGGTGGATTGTTTCCCCAGCAGAGTCTGGCAAATGGCCGTCCTGCAGCAGTTTCCGACACATTACTGCAAAGGCATCTTCGGGGCATTGCTGTGAACGCGACGAGTTGGCTCTTTCCGTTCTCTTTGAGTGCCCTCAGGAAACAAGGCCCTCCTGGGGGGAATTACAAACCTGTGGAGCAAATGGACAGCCACTTAGAGGCTCTCTTCAGGGCGCTTGAATGCAGAAGTCTCTCGACACACGAACAGCACATCACACTAAACATCAACACCCCCCACACACACACACCGGGAACAGTACTGCACACAACACACATGAACCACGGATCTCAGAGTAAACACAACACGCACAGTGTGGCTCACTGACCAAGCATGACCACACAGAGCACACACCTCACAGATTACCCTCATCACTCAAACAGCCAACCGCACACACAACCTGTCAAACACAACCACACACAAATCGCAATCACACACGCGAAACGCACACCACACACGCAACACATAAAAACCCACACGCAACACACACACTAACCACAACAAAAAGAACGCCGAATTTAAGCAACACTCATTTCACACACTACACACGTCACTCCAAACACACATAAAACATACACCACACAGAGCCTCACAGAACACACAACACAAAGGACACAACGTGTTCAAGGCATATCAGACACAACACACAATGTCACACAGAACACCTTGAAATACACAGATGACACAACACACACACACAATGCACAAGACAGATAAGAATACACGCAGCACACATGCAACCGAGAACACGGTACGTCGTACATCACGCAACACACGTGCGGTCAGGTCACATCACATTAACACGAAACAGAGAACCATTCACAGACCAAGTAACTTTCTCAACCACGAACACAACACGCTCCACAGAAGAAGACGCCGAGCATAACCACACACGAAGACAGACTCCAGGCACACAACACACATCCACCCACAACCACACCATTCACACAGCACTCCATAAAATACACACAGAACGCACACTACAAACAACAAGGTGCCCAAACTGCGCACATCACATACACAGCAGTCACAACACAGAAAGAACACAACACACAGGAAACACACACACATCCACATAAACACCGCCATGCACAATAAGCCAGCAGATCACAGACTTCACAGCGAAAAACACACCACAACAGAGCACGCAAACACGTAACACAACACAGAGTACACACACAATCACACCACAAACACCACAAAACACGCCCTTCCACAAAAGACAACGCACTTCACACGTAACACCAAACCCGACAAACACAGAACACATCACAGGAGAGATGCGCAACAGAAACACAGTACACACAACGCACACATTGAAACCAACATATCAACACACCACCACAACACACAGCATAATACACAAATCACAGAGCACCACACAACTCACACAAGCGTCACACACAAATTAAACGTCACAACTCATAGCACGCACAACATCCTGCATTAACGTCACAGCACACAGACCGGTGCAAACCGTACATACCACACGTAAAGCCACACACTGCACACACTCAGGGAAGAGCCACAACAAACACAAGCAAACACCCACAAACACAAAGATATGGAGAACAAACCCCCAAACGCAACACGCAAAACAGCACAACATCTGAAACAACATACCCCTCAGACATCACAGGACATAAGGGCACCCAATTCTCACAAACCACGTTTAACCACGTACACACCACGCACACAATGGGGCACACACACAACACAAGCAAAACCACACACACATAACACCTCTCACCTCACACACATAACAATCAATCTCACACACAGAATCTCTCAAACACGTATCACAATCACACACGCAGAACACACACAACACATACAAAACCACACGGAAAACACACAAACAACAATAAACGCACATAGCACACATTTCACACACTACGCACCCCCACTCACCACCGCACACAGACTCCCCACACACATATGTACGCACGGGCTCCGCTCTGCAATGCACACACGCCAAACGTAACAGCACGGCAGTCACAGGGCACGCAGCCGACACAACAGAGCACATGTTCCTCACCAAACACACAAATCACATTTACGAGAGCACGTGTAGCACACGCAATGTGGCACACTGAGAAAGCACAACCACACACGGACAACACATCTTCACATCACAAACAGAGCAACTGCACACACTCAACCACACCAGCACAACGACACACAAGTCACAATCACACACGCGGAACACACGATCCACACACAACACTCAAAAGTCCATACCATAGGCAAAATGCACGCAGACAACAAAGACAAATAGAACACATTTCACACACTACACGCTACGCACACCAACCACGCACAGACACACCACGCATACATCCTCACAAGGAGCATGCCGCAGAACACACGCACAACCCAGAATCACGCAACACAATGGCCACAATACGGACACCACACCCTTCAAGGCACATGACCGTGCACAGTACGCACGAGAATCCTTCGCAGACCACGTAGTGCACACACCAAGAGACATGCCGAGCAGGCCCCAACCACACACAGTCAGTATCTCTCACATCATGTGCATAACCCAAACGTCCAGACACACACACACACACACACACACAACCTCTCCGACACAACACACAAATCACAACGACGCACACACGACAGACACAACACATACAATTCCACCCACTGCTGACGAGAACACATGCAGCGCACATAAAAAGCACAACACACAGCACACACAACCACAAGCATACAATACAGAGCACACGCAGACAGACCCGCACGCAGACAGCACCGGCCAAAACCCACAGACACACACACACACACACACACACACACAGCAAACACATGAACACAACACGTCCGACACAAGGCTAAATCAACGTCACACACAGTGCTCAAATTACACAGACCACCCAACATCTGCCCAGTATGCAACACACAGAAAGCATGTAGATGGCACTCACACAACCCAGAACACAGTGCATAACACAGCAGACCAAGGAAAAGACCAGACACATTTCACGCTGAACATTAGACCGTAAGCCACACACCAAACACAGGACACATACAACTGCCAACAGATAACTCATCAGAAAGACGCCAAATGTGCAGTGCACAGAGAACCACTCAACCCTCACAGCCCCACTCACAAATAGCAGCATCACACATCACACACCACGCAGTGGAAAAGACGCAAAACAGTGTACTCAACAAGCAGTAAGGAACCTATGCCACACATATTACAGAAAATGTACACACAGAAACGGACAACACACAGCACAGAGGAAACAAGCCAGGCCCAAAGACCACACAGACAACACAACGCAAAACACACAAGGACACAGCGCAGCACAACAGAGAATACACACAGAATCACAGAAAAGCACCACAAACCACTCACTACCGTACGCCAACAACACGTACAGCACACAACACTACACACACAACCAACCCAAAACACACAAAAGAGATCAGCTGTATAGGCTTCCTACTGCAATGTTTACTAAGGTTGCTGTATCACCCAGGAGCAAGTTGCATGCAAGGGGAAACCGGCGTAGTGTTCTCTCAGGGAGGGTCTCCTCAGTGCGCGGTGGATTGTTTCCCCCAGCAGGGTTCGGCCTAAGGCTCCTCGGCAGCAGCTTCTGACACTTTACTACAAAGTATATTTACTTCAGGGCATATAGCTTTCACTCAACAGGACACTCCGGTTCTGCACGTCCTCTCCTAGCACCCCCAGAAAACAAGGACCCCCGTGTGATCCCAAATCTGTGGAGAAGACAGCCAGGCACGCACGGCTTGCTTCAGTGTGCTAGAATGCACAAGTCGTAGGACTGCCCTCAAGCATTTAGCTTTGGAATCATAGCAAAGGATTCTTACTCCCTGCAGATCACAAAGACAGGGCTGGGCTGCACACACTTAGGTCAGGCTGACGGAGTTCTGGCCCAGAGAAGAGCTTTGTTCTGACGAAAGGACGATCAGCTGAAGGAGTCCCAACAGCATCTTCCCTAAACCTCGTTGCAAGTTCCTATTCACTGCACACGTACCTCTTGGACTTCTTAAGGTGCATTCAGAGAGGAAACCCTGCACACCTACGTTTGGCCATTCCACTCCGTACGAGTTAGCGCAAAGTATCTGAACGTGTTAGATCGGCAAGTTAGAGCTCAGTCACCGCCGCCACCACCACCCCCAACCCCCAGAACGATTTCCATTGCCGGTTTGAATTAAGCTACAGTAGAGTTTTTCTTGACAGGGAGAGCGGGCTCCCGGTGCCGCCTGCTTTTCGACTGTTGAACAGGACGCCCATCCGTCCTGCTTCCAATGCTGTGCAGAGAGCTACTTGCTCTGCCTCTTCCCCTGAGGCTGGGCAGAAGACCTCTTCACAGTATCCTTGTGTCCGCGAGTACAAGTACGTGAAAGAAGCTGGCCTTGACACAGAAGTGTTTCGCTGTCAGTCTGGACGTGTCTGAGCAGCTAATCACTTGGACTGAGACAGCCTCAGAGCCTTCTCTGCAGGACAACAGCTCTGACGCCTTAGGGCCCATCCGTCATCCAGGCTTTGTAGAAGCTTGCACACACCTCTTGCTGACACGATGCTGAGGGACCAAAGCCAATGTGCACTTAGTTTTCGAAGCTCAGACTGTGGCAAGGGAGACCGGCTGACATACCCCGGCAGGCCAACCTGGGCCTCTCTGAGGCAGCCAGGCAGTAGCAGAGAAAAAGCGACTTTTTAAACTTCCAAGCTAAAGTCAGTGTATGCAGGCGTTTTTCTGACAGCCGGGCTTCCTCAGCAAGACCTCGCGTTACGGGCCACACAAGCGAGAGTCCGCCGCTCAGCAAAAGAGAGCTCCACACACAGCAGACTTCACTCAGGCACATGGAGCGTGGGCACACCGGACAGACACGGAAAGCACATTGCAAGCTCAGTTTCAGCTTCCACGGCAACGACTACGACGATTCCTTCAGTGGGGGCGTCCTGCACTGCTTTCTTTCACCCGCGTAAGCTGAATCCAAAGCTGACTTGCCTCCAACTGCTGTTTTTCCAAAGCATCTTGTTCGGCAACTTCCGTGTGGCTTGTGCTAACGCCTTGTCGAATCCCACTTACTTACGTCTTTGACATAGAGTGTGTTCAGAGAAGACCACCTTCTACTGCAATGCTCACTGTTTCCCCATTGTCTCATAGGCGCAGATTGCATGCAAGGCGGAAGCAGCCAGGCGTTCTCTCAGGGAGAGTCTCCTCAATGCACGGTGGATTGTTTCCCCAGCAGAGTCTGGCAAATGGCCGTCCTGCAGCAGTTTCCGACACATTACTGCAAAGGCATCTTCGGGGCATTGCTGTGAACGCGACGAGTTGGCTCTTTCCGTTCTCTTTGAGTGCCCTCAGGAAACAAGGCCCTCCTGGGGGGAATTACAAACCTGTGGAGCAAATGGACAGCCACTTAGAGGCTCTCTTCAGGGCGCTTGAATGCAGAAGTCTCTCGACACACGAACAGCACATCACACTAAACATCAACACCCCAAACACACACCCACACACCGGGAACAGTACTGCACACAACACATATGAACCACGGATCTCAGAGTAAACACAACACGCACAGTGTGGCTCACTGACCAAGCATGACCACACAGAGCACACACCTCACAGATTACCCTCATCACTCAAACAGCCAACCGCACACACAACCTGTCAAACACAACCACACACAAATCGCAATCACACACGCGAAACGCACACCACACACGCAACACATAAAAACCCACACGCAACACACACACTAACCACAACAAAAAGAACGCCGAATTTAAGCAACACTCATTTCACACACTACACACGTCACTCCAAACACACATAAAACATACACCACACAGAGCCTCACAGAACACACAACACAAAGGACACAACGTGTTCAAGGCATATCAGACACAACACACAATGTCACACAGAACACCTTGAAATACACAGATGACACAACACACACACACAATGCACAAGACAGATAAGAATACACGCAGCACACATGCAACCGAGAACACGGTACGTCGTACATCACGCAACACACGTGCGGTCAGGTCACATCACATTAACACGAAACAGAGAACCATTCACAGACCAAGTAACTTTCTCAACCACGAACACAACACGCTCCACAGAAGAAGACGCCGAGCATAACCACACACGAAGACAGACTCCAGGCACACAACACACATCCACCCACAACCACACCATTCACACAGCACTCCATAAAATACACACAGAACGCACACTACAAACAACAAGGTGCCCAAACTGCGCACATCACATACACAGCAGTCACAACACAGAAAGAACACAACACACAGGAAACACACACACATCCACATAAACACCGCCATGCACAATAAGCCAGCAGATCACAGACTTCACAGCGAAAAACACACCACAACAGAGCACGCAAACACGTAACACAACACAGAGTACACACACAATCACACCACAAACACCACAAAACACGCCCTTCCACAAAAGACAACGCACTTCACACGTAACACCAAACCCGACAAACACAGAACACATCACAGGAGAGATGCGCAACAGAAACACAGTACACACAACGCACACATTGAAACCAACATATCAACACACCACCACAACACACAGCATAATACACAAATCACAGAGCACCACACAACTCACACAAGCGTCACACACAAATTAAACGTCACAACTCATAGCACGCACAACATCCTGCATTAACGTCACAGCACACAGACCGGTGCAAACCGTACATACCACACGTAAAGCCACACACTGCACACACTCAGGGAAGAGCCACAACAAACACAAGCAAACACCCACAAACACAAAGATATGGAGAACAAACCCCCAAACGCAACACGCAAAACAGCACAACATCTGAAACAACATACCCCTCAGACATCACAGGACATAAGGGCACCCAATTCTCACAAACCACGTTTAACCACGTACACACCACGCACACAATGGGGCACACACACAACACAAGCAAAACCACACACACATAACACCTCTCACCTCACACACATAACAATCAATCTCACACACAGAATCTCTCAAACACGTATCACAATCACACACGCAGAACACACACAACACATACAAAACCACACGGAAAACACACAAACAACAATAAACGCACATAGCACACATTTCACACACTACGCACCCCCACTCACCACCGCACACAGACTCCCCACACACATATGTACGCACGGGCTCCGCTCTGCAATGCACACACGCCAAACGTAACAGCACGGCAGTCACAGGGCACGCAGCCGACACAACAGAGCACATGTTCCTCACCAAACACACAAATCACATTTACGAGAGCACGTGTAGCACACGCAATGTGGCACACTGAGAAAGCACAACCACACACGGACAACACATCTTCACATCACAAACAGAGCAACTGCACACACTCAACCACACCAGCACAACGACACACAAGTCACAATCACACACGCGGAACACACGATCCACACACAACACTCAAAAGTCCATACCATAGGCAAAATGCACGCAGACAACAAAGACAAATAGAACACATTTCACACACTACACGCTACGCACACCAACCACGCACAGACACACCACGCATACATCCTCACAAGGAGCATGCCGCAGAACACACGCACAACCCAGAATCACGCAACACAATGGCCACAATACGGACACCACACCCTTCAAGGCACATGACCGTGCACAGTACGCACGAGAATCCTTCGCAGACCACGTAGTGCACACACCAAGAGACATGCCGAGCAGGCCCCAACCACACACAGTCAGTATCTCTCACATCATGTGCATAACCCAAACGTCCAGACACACACACACACACACACACACAACCTCTCCGACACAACACACAAATCACAACGACGCACACACGACAGACACAACACATACAATTCCACCCACTGCTGACGAGAACACATGCAGCGCACATAAAAAGCACAACACACAGCACACACAACCACAAGCATACAATACAGAGCACACGCAGACAGACCCGCACGCAGACAGCACCGGCCAAAACCCACAGACACACACACACACACACACACACACAGCAAACACATGGACACAACACGTCCGACACAAGGCTAAATCAACGTCACACACAGTGCTCAAATTACACAGACCACCCAACATCTGCCCAGTATGCAACACACAGAAAGCATGTAGATGGCACTCACACAACCCAGAACACAGTGCATAACACAGCAGACCAAGGAAAAGACCAGACACATTTCACGCTGAACATTAGACCGTAAGCCACACACCAAACACAGAACACATACAACCGCCAACAGATAACTCATCAGAAAGACGCCAAATGTGCAGTGCACAGAGAACCACTCAACCCTCACAGCCCCACTCACAAATAGCAGCATCACACATCACACACCACGCAGTGGAAAAGACGCAAAACAGTGTACTCAACAAGCAGTAAGGAACCTATGCCACACATATTACAGAAAATGTACACACAGAAACGGACAACACACAGCACAGAGGAAACAAGCCAGGCCCAAAGACCACACAGACAACACAACGCAAAACACACAAGGACACAGCGCAGCACAACAGAGAATACACACAGAATCACAGAAAAGCACCACAAACCACTCACTACCGTACGCCAACAACACGTACAGCACACAACACTACACACACAACCAACCCAAAACACACAAAAGAGATCAGCTGTATAGGCTTCCTACTGCAATGTTTACTAAGGTTGCTGTATCACCCAGGAGCAAGTTGCATGCAAGGGGAAACCGGCGTAGTGTTCTCTCAGGGAGGGTCTCCTCAGTGCGCGGTGGATTGTTTTCCCCAGCAGGGTTCGGCCTAAGGCTCCTCGGCAGCAGCTTCTGACACTTTACTACAAAGTATATTTACTTCAGGGCATATAGCTTTCACTCACCAGGACACTCCGGTTCTGCGCGTCCTCTCCTAGCACCCCCAGAAAACAAGGACCCCCGTGTGATCCCAAATCTGTGGAGAAGACAGCCAGGCACGCACGGCTTGCTTCAGTGTGCTAGAATGCACAAGTCGTAGGACTGCCCTCAAGCATTTAGCTTTGGAATCATAGCAAAGGATTCTTACTCCCTGCAGATCACAAAGACAGGGCTGGGCTGCACACGCTTAGGTCAGGCTGACGGAGTTCTGGCCCAGAGAAGAGCTTTGTTCTGACGAAAGGACGATCAGCTGAAGGAGTCCCAACAGCATCTTCCCTAAACCTCGTTGCAAGTTCCTATTCACTGCACACGTACCTCTTGGACTTCTTAAGGTGCATTCAGAGAGGAAACCCTGCACACCTACGTTTGGCCATTCCACTCCGTACGAGTTAGCGCAAAGTATCTGAACGTGTTAGATCGGCAAGTTAGAGCTCAGTCACCGCCGCCACCACCACCCCCAACCCCCAGAACGATTTCCATTGCCGGTTTGAATTAAGCTACAGTAGAGTTTTTCTTGACAGGGAGAGCGGGCTCCCGGTGCCGCCTGCTTTTCGACTGTTGAACAGGACGCCCATCCGTCCTGCTTCCAATGCTGTGCAGAGAGCTACTTGCTCTGCCTCTTCCCCTGAGGCTGGGCAGAAGACCTCTTCACAGTATCCTTGTGTCCGCGAGTACAAGTACGTGAAAGAAGCTGGCCTTGACACAGAAGTGTTTCGCTGTCAGTCTGGACGTGTCTGAGCAGCTAATCACTTGGACTGAGACAGCCTCAGAGCCTTCTCTGCAGGACAACAGCTCTGACGCCTTAGGGCCCATCCGTCATCCAGGCTTTGGAGAAGCTTGCACACACCTCTTGCTGACACGATGCTGAGGGACCAAAGCCAATGTGCACTTAGTTTTCGAAGCTCAGACTGTGGCAAGGGAGACCGGCTGACATACCCCGGCAGGCCAACCTGGGCCTCTCTGAGGCAGCCAGGCAGTAGCAGAGAAAAAGCGACTTTTTAAACTTCCAAGCTAAAGTCAGTGTATGCAGGCGTTTTTCTGACAGCCGGGCTTCCTCAGCAAGACCTCGCGTTACGGGCCACACAAGCGAGAGTCCGCCGCTCAGCAAAAGAGAGCTCCACACACAGCAGACTTCACTCAGGCACATGGAGCGTGGGCACACCGGACAGACACGGAAAGCACATTGCAAGCTCAGTTTCAGCTTCCACGGCAACGACTACGACGATTCCTTCAGTGGGGGCGTCCTGCACTGCTTTCTTTCACCCGCGTAAGCTGAATCCAAAGCTGACTTGCCTCCAACTGCTGTTTTTCCAAAGCATCTTGTTCGGCAACTTCCGTGTGGCTTGTGCTAACGCCTTGTCGAATCCCACTTACTTACGTCTTTGACATAGAGTGTGTTCAGAGAAGACCACCTTCTACTGCAATGCTCACTGTTTCCCCATTGTCTCATAGGCGCAGATTGCATGCAAGGCGGAAGCAGCCAGGCGTTCTCTCAGGGAGAGTCTCCTCAATGCACGGTGGATTGTTTCCCCAGCAGAGTCTGGCAAATGGCCGTCCTGCAGCAGTTTCCGACACATTACTGCAAAGGCATCTTCGGGGCATTGCTGTGAACGCGACGAGTTGGCTCTTTCCGTTCTCTTTGAGTGCCCTCAGGAAACAAGGCCCTCCTGGGGGGAATTACAAACCTGTGGAGCAAATGGACAGCCACTTAGAGGCTCTCTTCAGGGCGCTTGAATGCAGAAGTCTCTCGACACACGAACAGCACATCACACTAAACATCAACACCCCACACACACACACACCGGGAACAGTACTGCACACAACACACATGAACCACGGATCTCAGAGTAAACACAACACGCACAGTGTGGCTCACTGACCAAGCATGACCACACAGAGCACACACCTCACAGATTACCCTCATCACTCAAACAGCCAACCGCACACACAACCTGTCAAACACAACCACACACAAATCGCAATCACACACGCGAAACGCACACCACACACGCAACACATAAAAACCCACACGCAACACACACACTAACCACAACAAAAAGAACGCCGAATTTAAGCAACACTCATTTCACACACTACACACGTCACTCCAAACACACATAAAACATACACCACACAGAGCCTCACAGAACACACAACACAAAGGACACAACGTGTTCAAGGCATATCAGACACAACACACAATGTCACACAGAACACCTTGAAATACACAGATGACACAACACACACACACAATGCACAAGACAGATAAGAATACACGCAGCACACATGCAACCGAGAAGACGGTACGTCGTACATCACGCAACACACGTGCGGTCAGGTCACATCACATTAACACGAAACAGAGAACCATTCACAGACCAAGTAACTTTCTCAACCACGAACACAACACGCTCCACAGAAGAAGACGCCGAACATAACCACACACGAAGACAGACTCCAGGCACACAACACACATCCACCCACAACCACACCATTCACACAGCACTCCATAAAATACACACAGAACGCACACTACAAACAACAAGGTGCCCAAACTGCGCACATCACATACACAGCAGTCACAACACAGAAAGAACACAACGCACAGGAAACACACACACAACCACATAAACACCGCCACGCACAATAAGCCAGCAGATCACAGACTTCACAGCGAAAAACACACCGCAACAGAGCACGTAAACATGTAACACAACACAGAGTACACACACAATCACACCACAAACACCACAAAACACGCCCTTCCACAAAAGACAACGCACTTCACACGTAACACCAAACCCGACAAACACAGAACACATCACAGGAGAGATGCGCAACAGAAACACAGTACACACAACGCACACATTGAAACCAACATATCAACACACCACCACAACACACAGCATAATACACAAATCACAGAGCACCACACAACTCACACAAGCGTCACACACAAATTAAACGTCACAACTCATAGCACGCACAACATCCTGCATTAACGTCACAGCACACAGACCGGTGCAAACCGTACATACCACACGTAAAGCCACACACTGCACACACTCAGGGAAGAGCCACAACAAACACAAGCAAACACCCACAAACACAAAGATATGGAGAACAAACCCCCAAACGCAACACGCAAAACAGCACAACATCTGAAACAACATACCCCTCAGACATCACAGGACATAAGGGCACCCAATTCTCACAAACCACGTTTAACCACGTACACACCACGCACACAATGGGGCACACACACAACACAAGCAAAACCACACACACATAACACCTCTCACCTCACACACATAACAATCAATCTCACACACAGAATCTCTCAAACACGTATCACAATCACACACGCAGAACACACACAACACATACAAAACCACACGGAAAACACACAAACAACAATAAACGCACATAGCACACATTTCACACACTACGCACCCCCACTCACCACCGCACACAGACTCCCCACACACATATGTACGCACGGGCTCCGCTCTGCAATGCACACACGCCAAACGTAACAGCACGGCAGTCACAGGGCACGCAGCCGACACAACAGAGCACATGTTCCTCACCAAACACACAAATCACATTTACGAGAGCACGTGTAGCACACGCAATGTGGCACACTGAGAAAGCACAACCACACACGGACAACACATCTTCACATCACAAACAGAGCAACTGCACACACTCAACCACACCAGCACAACGACACACAAGTCACAATCACACACGCGGAACACACGATCCACACACAACACTCAAAAGTCCATACCATAGGCAAAATGCACGCAGACAACAAAGACAAATAGAACACATTTCACACACTACACGCTACGCACACCAACCACGCACAGACACACCACGCATACATCCTCACAAGGAGCATGCCGCAGAACACACGCACAACCCAGAATCACGCAACACAATGGCCACAATACGGACACCACACCCTTCAAGGCACATGACCGTGCACAGTACGCACGAGAATCCTTCGCAGACCACGTAGTGCACACACCAAGAGACATGCCGAGCAGGCCCCAACCACACACAGTCAGTATCTCTCACATCATGTGCATAACCCAAACGTCCAGACACACACACACACACACACACACAACCTCTCCGACACAACACACAAATCACAACGACGCACACACGACAGACACAACACATACAATTCCACCCACTGCTGACGAGAACACATGCAGCGCACATAAAAAGCACAACACACAGCACACACAACCACAAGCATACAATACAGAGCACACGCAGACAGACCCGCACGCAGACAGCACCGGCCAAAACCCACAGACACACACACACACACACACACACACAGCAAACACATGGACACAACACGTCCGACACAAGGCTAAATCAACGTCACACACAGTGTTCAAATTACACAGACCACCCAACATCTGCCCAGTATGCAACACACAGAAAGCATGTAGATGGCACTCACACAACCCAGAACACAGTGCATAACACAGCAGACCAAGGAAAAGACCAGACACATTTCACGCTGAACATTAGACCGTAAGCCACACACCAAACACAGAACACATACAACCGCCAACAGATAACTCATCAGAAAGACGCCAAATGTGCAGTGCACAGAGAACCACTCAACCCTCACAGCCCCACTCACAAATAGCAGCATCACACATCACACACCACGCAGTGGAAAAGACGCAAAACAGTGTACTCAACAAGCAGTAAGGAACCTATGCCACGCATATTACAGAAAATGTACACACAGAAACGGACAACACACAGCACAGAGGAAACAAGCCAAGCCCAAAGACCACACAGACAACACAACGCAAAACACACAAGGACACAGCGCCGCACAACAGAGAGTACACACAGAATCACAGAAAAGCACCACAAACCACTCACTACCGTACGCCAACAACACGTACAGCACACAACACTACACACACAACCAACCCAAAACACACAAAAGAGATCAGCTGTATAGGCTTCCTACTGCAATGTTTACTAAGGTTGCTGTATCACCCAGGAGCAAGTTGCATGCAAGGGGAAACCGGCGTAGTGTTCTCTCAGGGAGGGTCTCCTCAGTGCGCGGTGGATTGTTTCCCCCAGCAGGGTTCGGCCTAAGGCTCCTCGGCAGCAGCTTCTGACACTTTACTACAAAGTATATTTACTTCAGGGCATATAGCTTTCACTCACCAGGACACTCCGGTTCTGCGCGTCCTCTCCTAGCACCCCCAGAAAACAAGGACCCCCGTGTGATCCCAAATCTGTGGAGAAGACAGCCAGGCACGCACGGCTTGCTTCAGTGTGCTAGAATGCACAAGTCGTAGGACTGCCCTCAAGCATTTAGCTTTGGAATCATAGCAAAGGATTCTTACTCCCTGCAGATCACAAAGACAGGGCTGGGCTGCACACGCTTAGGTCAGGCTGACGGAGTTCTGGCCCAGAGAAGAGCTTTGTTCTGACGAAAGGACGATCAGCTGAAGGAGTCCCAACAGCATCTTCCCTAAACCTCGTTGCAAGTTCCTATTCACTGCACACGTACCTCTTGGACTTCTTAAGGTGCATTCAGAGAGGAAACCCTGCACACCTACGTTTGGCCATTCCACTCCGTACGAGTTAGCGCAAAGTATCTGAACGTGTTAGATCGGCAAGTTAGAGCTCAGTCACCGCCGCCACCACCACCCCCAACCCCCAGAACGATTTCCATTGCCGGTTTGAATTAAGCTACAGTAGAGTTTTTCTTGACAGGGAGAGCGGGCTCCCGGTGCCGCCTGCTTTTCGACTGTTGAACAGGACGCCCATCCGTCCTGCTTCCAATGCTGTGCAGAGAGCTACTTGCTCTGCCTCTTCCCCTGAGGCTGGGCAGAAGACCTCTTCACAGTATCCTTGTGTCCGCGAGTACAAGTACGTGAAAGAAGCTGGCCTTGACACAGAAGTGTTTCGCTGTCAGTCTGGACGTGTCTGAGCAGCTAATCACTTGGACTGAGACAGCCTCAGAGCCTTCTCTGCAGGACAACAGCTCTGACGCCTTAGGGCCCATCCGTCATCCAGGCTTTGGAGAAGCTTGCACACACCTCTTGCTGACACGATGCTGAGGGACCAAAGCCAATGTGCACTTAGTTTTCGAAGCTCAGACTGTGGCAAGGGAGACCGGCTGACATACCCCGGCAGGCCAACCTGGGCCTCTCTGAGGCAGCCAGGCAGTAGCAGAGAAAAAGCGACTTTTTAAACTTCCAAGCTAAAGTCAGTGTATGCAGGCGTTTTTCTGACAGCCGGGCTTCCTCAGCAAGACCTCGCGTTACGGGCCACACAAGCGAGAGTCCGCCGCTCAGCAAAAGAGAGCTCCACACACAGCAGACTTCACTCAGGCACATGGAGCGTGGGCACACCGGACAGACACGGAAAGCACATTGCAAGCTCAGTTTCAGCTTCCACGGCAACGACTACGACGATTCCTTCAGTGGGGGCGTCCTGCACTGCTTTCTTTCACCCGCGTAAGCTGAATCCAAAGCTGACTTGCCTCCAACTGCTGTTTTTCCAAAGCATCTTGTTCGGCAACTTCCGTGTGGCTTGTGCTAACGCCTTGTCGAATCCCACTTACTTACGTCTTTGACATAGAGTGTGTTCAGAGAAGACCACCTTCTACTGCAATGCTCACTGTTTCCCCATTGTCTCATAGGCGCAGATTGCATGCAAGGCGGAAGCAGCCAGGCGTTCTCTCAGGGAGAGTCTCCTCAATGCACGGTGGATTGTTTCCCCAGCAGAGTCTGGCAAATGGCCGTCCTGCAGCAGTTTCCGACACATTACTGCAAAGGCATCTTCGGGGCATTGCTGTGAACGCGACGAGTTGGCTCTTTCCGTTCTCTTTGAGTGCCCTCAGGAAACAAGGCCCTCCTGGGGGGAATTACAAACCTGTGGAGCAAATGGACAGCCACTTAGAGGCTCTCTTCAGGGCGCTTGAATGCAGAAGTCTCTCGACACACGAACAGCACATCACACTAAACATCAACACCCCCCACACACACACACCGGGAACAGTACTGCACACAACACACATGAACCACGGATCTCAGAGTAAACACAACACGCACAGTGTGGCTCACTGACCAAGCATGACCACACAGAGCACACACCTCACAGATTACCCTCATCACTCAAACAGCCAACCGCACACACAACCTGTCAAACACAACCACACACAAATCGCAATCACACACGCGAAACGCACACCACACACGCAACACATAAAAACCCACACGCAACACACACACTAACCACAACAAAAAGAACGCCGAATTTAAGCAACACTCATTTCACACACTACACACGTCACTCCAAACACACATAAAACATACACCACACAGAGCCTCACAGAACACACAACACAAAGGACACAACGTGTTCAAGGCATATCAGACACAACACACAATGTCACACAGAACACCTTGAAATACACAGATGACACAACACACACACACAATGCACAAGACAGATAAGAATACACGCAGCACACATGCAACCGAGAACACGGTACGTCGTACATCACGCAACACACGTGCGGTCAGGTCACATCACATTAACACGAAACAGAGAACCATTCACAGACCAAGTAACTTTCTCAACCACGAACACAACACGCTCCACAGAAGAAGACGCCGAGCATAAACACACACGAAGACAGACTCCAGGCACACAACACACATCCACCCACAACCACACCATTCACACAGCACTCCATAAAATACACACAGAACGCACACTACAAACAACAAGGTGCCCAAACTGCGCACATCACATACACAGCAGTCACAACACAGAAAGAACACAACACACAGGAAACACACACACAACCACATAAACACCGCCACGCACAATAAGCCAGCAGATCACAGACTTCACAGCGAAAAACACACCGCAACAGAGCACGCAAACACGTAACACAACACAGAGTACACACACAATCACACCACAAACACCACAAAACACGCCCTTCCACAAAAGACAACGCACTTCACACGTAACACCAAACCCGACAAACACAGAACACATCACAGGAGAGATGCGCAACAGAAACACAGTACACACAACGCACACATTGAAACCAACATATCAACACACCACCACAACACACAGCATAATACACAAATCACAGAGCACCACACAACTCACACAAGCGTCACACACAAATTAAACGTCACAACTCATAGCACGCACAACATCCTGCATTAACGTCACAGCACACAGACCGGTGCAAACCGTACATACCACACGTAAAGCCACACACTGCACACACTCAGGGAAGAGCCACAACAAACACAAGCAAACACCCACAAACACAAAGATATGGAGAACAAACCCCCAAACGCAACACGCAAAACAGCACAACATCTGAAACAACATACCCCTCAGACATCACAGGACATAAGGGCACCCAATTCTCACAAACCACGTTTAACCACGTACACACCACGCACACAATGGGGCACACACACAACACAAGCAAAACCACACACACATAACACCTCTCACCTCACACACATAACAATCAATCTCACACACAGAATCTCTCAAACACGTATCACAATCACACACGCAGAACACACACAACACATACAAAACCACACGGAAAACACACAAACAACAATAAACGCACATAGCACACATTTCACACACTACGCACCCCCACTCACCACCGCACACAGACTCCCCACACACATATGTACGCACGGGCTCCGCTCTGCAATGCACACACGCCAAACGTAACAGCACGGCAGTCACAGGGCACGCAGCCGACACAACAGAGCACATGTTCCTCACCAAACACACAAATCACATTTACGCGAGCATGTGTAGCACACGCAATGTGGCACACTGAGAAAGCACAACCACACACGGACAACACATCTTCACATCACAAACAGAGCAACTGCACACACTCAACCACACCAGCACAACGACACACAAGTCACAATCACACACGCGGAACACACGATCCACACACAACACTCAAAAGTCCATACCATAGGCAAAATGCACGCAGACAACAAAGACAAATAGAACACATTTCACACACTACACGCTACGCACACCAACCACGCACAGACACACCACGCATACATCCTCACAAGGAGCATGCCGCAGAACACACGCACAACCCAGAATCACGCAACACAATGGCCACAATACGGACACCACACCCTTCAAGGCACATGACCGTGCACAGTACGCACGAGAATCCTTCGCAGACCACGTAGTGCACACACCAAGAGACATGCCGAGCAGGCCCCAACCACACACAGTCAGTATCTCTCACATCATGTGCATAACCCAAACGTCCAGACACACACACACACACACACACACAACCTCTCCGACACAACACACAAATCACAACGACGCACACACGACAGACACAACACATACAATTCCACCCACTGCTGACGAGAACACATGCAGCGCACATAAAAAGCACAACACACAGCACACACAACCACAAGCATACAATACAGAGCACACGCAGACAGACCCGCACGCAGACAGCACCGGCCAAAACCCACAGACACACACACACACACACACACACACACAGCAAACACATGAACACAACACGTCCGACACAAGGCTAAATCAACGTCACACACAGTGCTCAAATTACACAGACCACCCAACATCTGCCCAGTATGCAACACACAGAAAGCATGTAGATGGCACTCACACAACCCAGAACACAGTGCATAACACAGCAGACCAAGGAAAAGACCAGACACATTTCACGCTGAACATTAGACCGTAAGCCACACACCAAACACAGGACACATACAACTGCCAACAGATAACTCATCAGAAAGACGCCAAATGTGCAGTGCACAGAGAACCACTCAACCCTCACAGCCCCACTCACAAATAGCAGCATCACACATCACACACCACGCAGTGGAAAAGACGCAAAACAGTGTACTCAACAAGCAGTAAGGAACCTATGCCACACATATTACAGAAAATGTACACACAGAAACGGACAACACACAGCACAGAGGAAACAAGCCAGGCCCAAAGACCACACAGACAACACAACGCAAAACACACAAGGACACAGCACAGCACAACAGAGAATACACACAGAATCACAGAAAAGCACCACAAACCACTCACTACCGTACGCCAACAACACGTACAGCACACAACACTACACACACAACCAACCCAAAACACACAAAAGAGATCAGCTGTATAGGCTTCCTACTGCAATGTTTACTAAGGTTGCTGTATCACCCAGGAGCAAGTTGCATGCAAGGGGAAACCGGCGTAGTGTTCTCTCAGGGAGGGTCTCCTCAGTGCGCGGTGGATTGTTTCCCCCAGCAGGGTTCGGCCTAAGGCTCCTCGGCAGCAGCTTCTGACACTTTACTACAAAGTATATTTACTTCAGGGCATATAGCTTTCACTCAACAGGACACTCCGGTTCTGCACGTCCTCTCCTAGCACCCCCAGAAAACAAGGACACCCGTGTGATCCCAAATCTGTGGAGAAGACAGCCAGGCACGCACGGCTTGCTTCAGTGTGCTAGAATGCACAAGTCGTAGGACTGCCCTCAAGCATTTAGCTTTGGAATCATAGCAAAGGATTCTTACTCCCTGCAGATCACAAAGACAGGGCTGGGCTGCACACGCTTAGGTCAGGCTGACGAAGTTCTGGCCCAGAGAAGAGCTTTGTTCTGACGAAAGGACGATCAGCTGAAGGAGTCCCAACAGCATCTTCCCTAAACCTCGTTGCAAGTTCCTATTCACTGCACACGTACCTCTTGGACTTCTTAAGGTGCATTCAGAGAGGAAACCCTGCACACCTACGTTTGGCCATTCCACTCCGTACGAGTTAGCGCAAAGTATCTGAACGTGTTAGATCGGCAAGTTAGAGCTCAGTCACCGCCGCCACCACCACCCCCAACCCCCAGAACGATTTCCATTGCCGGTTTGAATTAAGCTACAGTAGAGTTTTTCTTGACAGGGAGAGCGGGCTCCCGGTGCCGCCTGCTTTTCGACTGTTGAACAGGACGCCCATCCGTCCTGCTTCCAATGCTGTGCAGAGAGCTACTTGCTCTGCCTCTTCCCCTGAGGCTGGGCAGAAGACCTCTTCACAGTATCCTTGTGTCCGCGAGTACAAGTACGTGAAAGAAGCTGGCCTTGACACAGAAGTGTTTCGCTGTCAGTCTGGACGTGTCTGAGCAGCTAATCACTTGGACTGAGACAGCCTCAGAGCCTTCTCTGCAGGACAACAGCTCTGACGCCTTAGGGCCCATCCGTCATCCAGGCTTTGGAGAAGCTTGCACACACCTCTTGCTGACACGATGCTGAGGGACCAAAGCCAATGTGCACTTAGTTTTCGAAGCTCAGACTGTGGCAAGGGAGACCGGCTGACATACCCCGGCAGGCCAACCTGGGCCTCTCTGAGGCAGCCAGGCAGTAGCAGAGAAAAAGCGACTTTTTAAACTTCCAAGCTAAAGTCAGTGTATGCAGGCGTTTTTCTGACAGCCGGGCTTCCTCAGCAAGACCTCGCGTTACGGGCCACACAAGCGAGAGTCCGCCGCTCAGCAAAAGAGAGCTCCACACACAGCAGACTTCACTCAGGCACATGGAGCGTGGGCACACCGGACAGACACGGAAAGCACATTGCAAGCTCAGTTTCAGCTTCCACGGCAACGACTACGACGATTCCTTCAGTGGGGGCGTCCTGCACTGCTTTCTTTCACCCGCGTAAGCTGAATCCAAAGCTGACTTGCCTCCAACTGCTGTTTTTCCAAAGCATCTTTTTCGGCAACTTCCGTGTGGCTTGTGCTAACGCCTTGTCGAATCCCACTTACTTACGTCTTTGACATAGAGTGTGTTCAGAGAAGACCACCTTCTACTGCAATGCTCACTGTTTCCCCATTGTCTCATAGGCGCAGATTGCATGCAAGGCGGAAGCAGCCAGGCGTTCTCTCAGGGAGAGTCTCCTCAATGCACGGTGGATTGTTTCCCCAGCAGAGTCTGGCAAATGGCCGTCCTGCAGCAGTTTCCGACACATTACTGCAAAGGCATCTTCGGGGCATTGCTGTGAACGCGACGAGTTGGCTCTTTCCGTTCTCTTTGAGTGCCCTCAGGAAACAAGGCCCTCCTGGGGGGAATTACAAACCTGTGGAGCAAATGGACAGCCACTTAGAGGCTCTCTTCAGGGCGCTTGAATGCAGAAGTCTCTCGACACACGAACAGCACATCACACTAAACATCAACACCCCCCACACACACACACCGGGAACAGTACTGCACACAACACACATGAACCACGGATCTCAGAGTAAACACAACACGCACAGTGTGGCTCACTGACCAAGCATGACCACACAGAGCACACACCTCACAGATTACCCTCATCACTCAAACAGCCAACCGCACACACAACCTGTCAAACACAACCACACACAAATCGCAATCACACACGCGAAACGCACACCACACACGCAACACATAAAAACCCACACGCAACACACACACTAACCACAACAAAAAGAACGCCGAATTTAAGCAACACTCATTTCACACACTACACACGTCACTCCAAACACACATAAAACATACACCACACAGAGCCTCACAGAACACACAACACAAAGGACACAACGTGTTCAAGGCATATCAGACACAACACACAATGTCACACAGAACACCTTGAAATACACAGATGACACAACACACACACACAATGCACAAGACAGATAAGAATACACGCAGCACACATGCAACCGAGAACACGGTACGTCGTACATCACGCAACACACGTGCGGTCAGGTCACATCACATTAACACGAAACAGAGAACCATTCACAGACCAAGTAACTTTCTCAACCACGAACACAACACGCTCCACAGAAGAAGACGCCGAGCATAACCACACACGAAGACAGACTCCAGGCACACAACACACATCCACCCACAACCACACCATTCACACAGCACTCCATAAAATACACACAGAACGCACACTACAAACAACAAGGTGCCCAAACTGCGCACATCACATACACAGCAGTCACAACACAGAAAGAACACAACACACAGGAAACACACACACATCCACATAAACACCGCCATGCACAATAAGCCAGCAGATCACAGACTTCACAGCGAAAAACACACCGCAACAGAGCACGCAAACACGTAACACAACACAGAGTACACACACAATCACACCACAAACACCACAAAACACGCCCTTCCACAAAAGACAACGCACTTCACACGTAACACCAAACCCGACAAACACAGAACACATCACAGGAGAGATGCGCAACAGAAACACAGTACACACAACGCACACATTGAAACCAACATATCAACACACCACCACAACACACAGCATAATACACAAATCACAGAGCACCACACAACTCACACAAGCGTCACACACAAATTAAACGTCACAACTCATAGCACGCACAACATCCTGCATTAACGTCACAGCACACAGACCGGTGCAAACCGTACATACCACATGTAAAGCCACACACTGCACACACTCAGGGAAGAGCCACAACAAACACAAGCAAACACCCACAAACACAAAGATATGGAGAACAAACCCCCAAACGCAACACGCAAAACAGCACAACATCTGAAACAACATACCCCTCAGACATCACAGGACATAAGGGCACCCAATTCTCACAAACCACGTTTAACCACGTACACACCACGCACACAATGGGGCACACACACAACACAAGCAAAACCACACACACATAACACCTCTCACCTCACACACATAACAATCAATCTCACACACAGAATCTCTCAAACACGTATCACAATCACACACGCAGAACACACACAACACATACAAAACCACACGGAAAACACACAAACAACAATAAACGCACATAGCACACATTTCACACACTACGCACCCCCACTCACCACCGCACACAGACTCCCCACACACATATGTACGCACGGGCTCCGCTCTGCAATGCACACACGCCAAACGTAACAGCACGGCAGTCACAGGGCACGCAGCCGACACAACAGAGCACATGTTCCTCACCAAACACACAAATCACATTTACGCGAGCACGTGTAGCACACGCAATGTGGCACACTGAGAAAGCACAACCACACACGGACAACACATCTTCACATCACAAACAGAGCAACTGCACACACTCAACCACACCAGCACAACGACACACAAGTCACAATCACACACGCGGAACACACGATCCACACACAACACTCAAAAGTCCATACCATAGGCAAAATGCACGCAGACAACAAAGACAAATAGAACACATTTCACACACTACACGCTACGCACACCAACCACGCACAGACACACCACGCATACATCCTCACAAGGAGCATGCCGCAGAACACACGCACAACCCAGAATCACGCAACACAATGGCCACAATACGGACACCACACCCTTCAAGGCACATGACCGTGCACAGTACGCACGAGAATCCTTCGCAGACCACGTAGTGCACACACCAAGAGACATGCCGAGCAGGCCCCAACCACACACAGTCAGTATCTCTCACATCATGTGCATAACCCAAACGTCCAGACACACACACACACACACACACACAACCTCTCCGACACAACACACAAATCACAACGACGCACACACGACAGACACAACACATACAATTCCACCCACTGCTGACGAGAACACATGCAGCGCACATAAAAAGCACAACACACAGCACACACAACCACAAGCATACAATACAGAGCACACGCAGACAGACCCGCACGCAGACAGCACCGGCCAAAACCCACAGACACACACACACACACACACACACACAGCAAACACATGGACACAACACGTCCGACACAAGGCTAAATCAACGTCACACACAGTGCTCAAATTACACAGACCACCCAACATCTGCCCAGTATGCAACACACAGAAAGCATGTAGATGGCACTCACACAACCCAGAACACAGTGCATAACACAGCAGACCAATGAAAAGACCAGACACATTTCACGCTGAACATTAGACCGTAAGCCACACACCAAACACAGAACACATACAACCGCCAACAGATAACTCATCAGAAAGACGCCAAATGTGCAGTGCACAGAGAACCACTCAACCCTCACAGCCCCACTCACAAATAGCAGCATCACACATCACACACCACGCAGTGGAAAAGACGCAAAACAGTGTACTCAACAAGCAGTAAGGAACCTATGCCACACATATTACAGAAAATGTACACACAGAAACGGACAACACACAGCACAGAGGAAACAAGCCAGGCCCAAAGACCACACAGACAACACAACGCAAAACACACAAGGACACAGCGCAGCACAACAGAGAATACACACAGAATCACAGAAAAGCACCACAAACCACTCACTACCGTACGCCAACAACACGTACAGCACACAACACTACACACACAACCAACCCAAAACACACAAAAGAGATCAGCTGTATAGGCTTCCTACTGCAATGTTTACTAAGGTTGCTGTATCACCCAGGAGCAAGTTGCATGCAAGGGGAAACCGGCGTAGTGTTCTCTCAGGGAGGGTCTCCTCAGTGCGCGGTGGATTGTTTCCCCCAGCAGGGTTCGGCCTAAGGCTCCTCGGCAGCAGCTTCTGACACTTTACTACAAAGTATATTTACTTCAGGGCATATAGCTTTCACTCACCAGGACACTCCGGTTCTGCGCGTCCTCTCCTAGCACCCCCAGAAAACAAGGACCCCCGTGTGATCCCAAATCTGTGGAGAAGACAGCCAGGCACGCACGGCTTGCTTCAGTGTGCTAGAATGCACAAGTCGTAGGACTGCCCTCAAGCATTTAGCTTTGGAATCATAGCAAAGGATTCTTACTCCCTGCAGATCACAAAGACAGGGCTGGGCTGCACACGCTTAGGTCAGGCTGATGGAGTTCTGGCCCAGAGAAGAGCTTTGTTCTGACGAAAGGACGATCAGCTGAAGGAGTCCCAACAGCATCTTCCCTAAACCTCGTTGCAAGTTCCTATTCACTGCACACGTACCTCTTGGACTTCTTAAGGTGCATTCAGAGAGGAAACCCTGCACACCTACGTTTGGCCATTCCACTCCGTACGAGTTAGCGCAAAGTATCTGAACATGTTAGATCGGCAAGTTAGAGCTCAGTCACCGCCGCCACCACCACCCCCAACCCCCAGAACGATTTCCATTGCCGGTTTGAATTAAGCTACAGTAGAGTTTTTCTTGACAGGGAGAGCGGGCTCCCGGTGCCGCCTGCTTTTCGACTGTTGAACAGGACGCCCATCCGTCCTGCTTCCAATGCTGTGCAGAGAGCTACTTGCTCTGCCTCTTCCCCTGAGGCTGGGCAGAAGACCTCTTCACAGTATCCTTGTGTCCGCGAGTACAAGTACGTGAAAGAAGCTGGCCTTGACACAGAAGTGTTTCGCTGTCAGTCTGGACGTGTCTGAGCAGCTAATCACTTGGACTGAGACAGCCTCAGAGCCTTCTCTGCAGGACAACAGCTCTGACGCCTTAGGGCCCATCCGTCATCCAGGCTTTGGAGAAGCTTGCACACACCTCTTGCTGACACGATGCTGAGGGACCAAAGCCAATGTGCACTTAGTTTTCGAAGCTCAGACTGTGGCAAGGGAGACCGGCTGACATACCCCGGCAGGCCAACCTGGGCCTCTCTGAGGCAGCCAGGCAGTAGCAGAGAAAAAGCGACTTTTTAAACTTCCAAGCTAAAGTCAGTGTATGCAGGCGTTTTTCTGACAGCCGGGCTTCCTCAGCAAGACCTCGCGTTACGGGCCACACAAGCGAGAGTCCGCCGCTCAGCAAAAGAGAGCTCCACACACAGCAGACTTCACTCAGGCACATGGAGCGTGGGCACACCGGACAGACACGGAAAGCACATTGCAAGCTCAGTTTCAGCTTCCACGGCAACGACTACGACGATTCCTTCAGTGGGGGCGTCCTGCACTGCTTTCTTTCACCCGCGTAAGCTGAATCCAAAGCTGACTTGCCTCCAACTGCTGTTTTTCCAAAGCATCTTGTTCGGCAACTTCCGTGTGGCTTGTGCTAACGCCTTGTCGAATCCCACTTACTTACGTCTTTGACATAGAGTGTGTTCAGAGAAGACCACCTTCTACTGCAATGCTCACTGTTTCCCCATTGTCTCATAGGCGCAGATTGCATGCAAGGCGGAAGCAGCCAGGCGTTCTCTCAGGGAGAGTCTCCTCAATGCACGGTGGATTGTTTCCCCAGCAGAGTCTGGCAAATGGCCGTCCTGCAGCAGTTTCCGACACATTACTGCAAAGGCATCTTCGGGGCATTGCTGTGAACGCGACGAGTTGGCTCTTTCCGTTCTCTTTGAGTGCCCTCAGGAAACAAGGCCCTCCTGGGGGGAATTACAAACCTGTGGAGCAAATGGACAGCCAGTTAGAGGCTCTCTTCAGGGCGCTTGAATGCAGAAGTCTCTCGACACACGAACAGCACATCACACTAAACATCAACACCCCACACACACACACACCGGGAACAGTACTGCACACAACACACATGAACCACGGATCTCAGAGTAAACACAACACGCACAGTGTGGCTCACTGACCAAGCATGACCACACAGAGCACACACCTCACAGATTACCCTCATCACTCAAACAGCCAACCGCACACACAACCTGTCAAACACAACCACACACAAATCGCAATCACACACGCGAAACGCACACCACACACGCAACACATAAAAACCCACACGCAACACACACACTAACCACAACAAAAAGAACGCCGAATTTAAGCAACACTCATTTCACACACTACACACGTCACTCCAAACACACATAAAACATACACCACACAGAGCCTCACAGAACACACAACACAAAGGACACAACGTGTTCAAGGCATATCAGACACAACACACAATGTCACACAGAACACCTTGAAATACACAGATGACACAACACACACACACAATGCACAAGACAGATAAGAATACACGCAGCACACATGCAACCGAGAACACGGTACGTCGTACATCACGCAACACACGTGCGGTCAGGTCACATCACATTAACACGAAACAGAGAACCATTCACAGACCAAGTAACTTTCTCAACCACGAACACAACACGCTCCACAGAAGAAGACGCCGAGCATAACCACACACGAAGACAGACTCCAGGCACACAACACACATCCACCCACAACCACACCATTCACACAGCACTCCATAAAATACACACAGAACGCACACTACAAACAACAAGGTGCCCAAACTGCGCACATCACATACACAGCAGTCACAACACAGAAAGAACACAACACACAGGAAACACACACACAACCACATAAACACCGCCACGCACAATAAGCCAGCAGATCACAGACTTCACAGCGAAAAACACACCGCAACAGAGCACGTAAACATGTAACACAACACAGAGTACACACACAATCACACCACAAACACCACAAAACACGCCCTTCCACAAAAGACAACGCACTTCACACGTAACACCAAACCCGACAAACACAGAACACATCACAGGAGAGATGCGCAACAGAAACACAGTACACACAACGCACACATTGAAAACAACATATCAACACACCACCACAACACACAGCATAATACACAAATCACAGAGCACCACACAACTCACACAAGCGTCACACACAAATTAAACGTCACAACTCATAGCACGCACAACATCCTGCATTAACGTCACAGCACACAGACCGGTGCAAACCGTACATACCACACGTAAAGCCACACACTGCACACACTCAGGGAAGAGCCACAACAAACACAAGCAAACACCCACAAACACAAAGATATGGAGAACAAACCCCCAAACGCAACACGCAAAACAGCACAACATCTGAAACAACATACCCCTCAGACATCACAGGACATAAGGGCACCCAATTCTCACAAACCACGTTTAACCACGTACACACCACGCACACAATGGGGCACACACACAACACAAGCAAAACCACACACACATAACACCTCTCACCTCACACACATAACAATCAATCTCACACACAGAATCTCTCAAACACGTATCACAATCACACACGCAGAACACACACAACACATACAAAACCACACGGAAAACACACAAACAACAATAAACGCACATAGCACACATTTCACACACTACGCACCCCCACTCACCACCGCACACAGACTCCCCACACACATATGTACGCACGGGCTCCGCTCTGCAATGCACACACGCCAAACGTAACAGCACGGCAGTCACAGGGCACGCAGCCGACACAACAGAGCACATGTTCCTCACCAAACACACAAATCACATTTACGAGAGCACGTGTAGCACACGCAATGTGGCACACTGAGAAAGCACAACCACACACGGACAACACATCTTCACATCACAAACAGAGCAACTGCACACACTCAACCACACCAGCACAACGACACACAAGTCACAATCACACACGCGGAACACACGATCCACACACAACACTCAAAAGTCCATACCATAGGCAAAATGCACGCAGACAACAAAGACAAATAGAACACATTTCACACACTACACGCTACGCACACCAACCACGCACAGACACACCACGCATACATCCTCACAAGGAGCATGCCGCAGAACACACGCACAACCCAGAATCACGCAACACAATGGCCACAATACGGACACCACACCCTTCAAGGCACATGACCGTGCACAGTACGCACGAGAATCCTTCGCAGACCACGTAGTGCACACACCAAGAGACATGCCGAGCAGGCCCCAACCACACACAGTCAGTATCTCTCACATCATGTGCATAACCCAAACGTCCAGACACACACACACACACACACACACAACCTCTCCGACACAACACACAAATCACAACGACGCACACACGACACACACAACACATACAATTCCACCCACTGCTGACGAGAACACATGCAGCGCACATAAAAAGCACAACACACAGCACACACAACCACAAGCATACAATACAGAGCACACGCAGACAGACCCGCACGCAGACAGCACCGGCCAAAACCCACAGACACACACACACACACACACACACACAGCAAACACATGGACACAACACGTCCGACACAAGGCTAAATCAACGTCACACACAGTGTTCAAATTACACAGACCACCCAACATCTGCCCAGTATGCAACACACAGAAAGCATGTAGATGGCACTCACACAACCCAGAACACAGTGCATAACACAGCAGACCAAGGAAAAGACCAGACACATTTCACGCTGAACATTAGACCGTAAGCCACACACCAAACACAGAACACATACAACCGCCAACAGATAACTCATCAGAAAGACGCCAAATGTGCAGTGCACAGAGAACCACTCAACCCTCACAGCCCCACTCACAAATAGCAGCATCACACATCACACACCACGCAGTGGAAAAGACGCAAAACAGTGTACTCAACAAGCAGTAAGGAACCTATGCCACACATATTACAGAAAATGTACACACAGAAACGGACAACACACAGCACAGAGGAAACAAGCCAGGCCCAAAGACCACACAGACAACACAACGCAAAACACACAAGGACACAGCGCAGCACAACAGAGAGTACACACAGAATCACAGAAAAGCACCACAAACCACTCACTACCGTACGCCAACAACACGTACAGCACACAACACTACACACACAACCAACCCAAAACACACAAAAGAGATCAGCTGTATAGGCTTCCTACTGCAATGTTTACTAAGGTTGCTGTATCACCCAGGAGCAAGTTGCATGCAAGGGGAAACCGGCGTAGTGTTCTCTCAGGGAGGGTCTCCTCAGTGCGCGGTGGATTGTTTCCCCCAGCAGGGTTCGGCCTAAGGCTCCTCGGCAGCAGCTTCTGACACTTTACTACAAAGTATATTTACTTCAGGGCATATAGCTTTCACTCACCAGGACACTCCGGTTCTGCGCGTCCTCTCCTAGCACCCCCAGAAAACAAGGACCCCCGTGTGATCCCAAATCTGTGGAGAAGACAGCCAGGCACGCACGGCTTGCTTCAGTGTGCTAGAATGCACAAGTCGTAGGACTGCCCTCAAGCATTTAGCTTTGGAATCATAGCAAAGGATTCTTACTCCCTGCAGATCACAAAGACAGGGCTGGGCTGCACACGCTTAGGTCAGGCTGACGGAGTTCTGGCCCAGAGAAGAGCTTTGTTCTGACGAAAGGACGATCAGCTGAAGGAGTCCCAACAGCATCTTCCCTAAACCTCGTTGCAAGTTCCTATTCACTGCACACGTACCTCTTGGACTTCTTAAGGTGCATTCAGAGAGGAAACCCTGCACACCTACGTTTGGCCATTCCACTCCGTACGAGTTAGCGCAAAGTATCTGAACGTGTTAGATCGGCAAGTTAGAGCTCAGTCACCGCCGCCACCACCACCCCCAACCCCCAGAACGATTTCCATTGCCGGTTTGAATTAAGCTACAGTAGAGTTTTTCTTGACAGGGAGAGCGGGCTCCCGGTGCCGCCTGCTTTTCGACTGTTGAACAGGACGCCCATCCGTCCTGCTTCCAATGCTGTGCAGAGAGCTACTTGCTCTGCCTCTTCCCCTGAGGCTGGGCAGAAGACCTCTTCACAGTATCCTTGTGTCCGCGAGTACAAGTACGTGAAAGAAGCTGGCCTTGACACAGAAGTGTTTCGCTGTCAGTCTGGACGTGTCTGAGCAGCTAATCACTTGGACTGAGACAGCCTCAGAGCCTTCTCTGCAGGACAACAGCTCTGACGCCTTAGGGCCCATCCGTCATCCAGGCTTTGGAGAAGCTTGCACACACCTCTTGCTGACACGATGCTGAGGGACCAAAGCCAATGTGCACTTAGTTTTCGAAGCTCAGACTGTGGCAAGGGAGACCGGCTGACATACCCCGGCAGGCCAACCTGGGCCTCTCTGAGGCAGCCAGGCAGTAGCAGAGAAAAAGCGACTTTTTAAACTTCCAAGCTAAAGTCAGTGTATGCAGGCGTTTTTCTGACAGCCGGGCTTCCTCAGCAAGACCTCGCGTTACGGGCCACACAAGCGAGAGTCCGCCGCTCAGCAAAAGAGAGCTCCACACACAGCAGACTTCACTCAGGCACATGGAGCGTGGGCACACCGGACAGACACGGAAAGCACATTGCAAGCTCAGTTTCAGCTTCCACGGCAACGACTACGACGATTCCTTCAGTGGGGGCGTCCTGCACTGCTTTCTTTCACCCGCGTAAGCTGAATCCAAAGCTGACTTGCCTCCAACTGCTGTTTTTCCAAAGCATCTTGTTCGGCAACTTCCGTGTGGCTTGTGCTAACGCCTTGTCGAATCCCACTTACTTACGTCTTTGACATAGAGTGTGTTCAGAGAAGACCACCTTCTACTGCAATGCTCACTGTTTCCCCATTGTCTCATAGGCGCAGATTGCATGCAAGGCGGAAGCAGCCAGGCGTTCTCTCAGGGAGAGTCTCCTCAATGCACGGTGGATTGTTTCCCCAGCAGAGTCTGGCAAATGGCCGTCCTGCAGCAGTTTCCGACACATTACTGCAAAGGCATCTTCGGGGCATTGCTGTGAACGCGACGAGTTGGCTCTTTCCGTTCTCTTTGAGTGCCCTCAGGAAACAAGGCCCTCCTGGGGGGAATTACAAACCTGTGGAGCAAATGGACAGCCACTTAGAGGCTCTCTTCAGGGCGCTTGAATGCAGAAGTCTCTCGACACACGAACAGCACATCACACTAAACATCAACACCCCACACACACACACACCGGGAACAGTACTGCACACAACACACATGAACCACGGATCTCAGAGTAAACACAACACGCACAGTGTGGCTCACTGACCAAGCATGACCACACAGAGCACACACCTCACAGATTACCCTCATCACTCAAACAGCCAACCGCACACACAACCTGTCAAACACAACCACACACAAATCGCAATCACACACGCGAAACGCACACCACACACGCAACACATAAAAACCCACACGCAACACACACACTAACCACAACAAAAAGAACGCCGAATTTAAGCAACACTCATTTCACACACTACACACGTCACTCCAAACACACATAAAACATACACCACACAGAGCCTCACAGAACACACAACACAAAGGACACAACGTGTTCAAGGCATATCAGACACAACACACAATGTCACACAGAACACCTTGAAATACACAGATGACACAACACACACACACAATGCACAAGACAGATAAGAATACACGCAGCACACATGCAACCGAGAACACGGTACGTCGTACATCACGCAACACACGTGCGGTCAGGTCACATCACATTAACACGAAACAGAGAACCATTCACAGACCAAGTAACTTTCTCAACCACGAACACAACACGCTCCACAGAAGAAGACGCCGAGCATAACCACACACGAAGACAGACTCCAGGCACACAACACACATCCACCCACAACCACACCATTCACACAGCACTCCATAAAATACACACAGAACGCACACTACAAACAACAAGGTGCCCAAACTGCGCACATCACATACACAGCAGTCACAACACAGAAAGAACACAACACACAGGAAACACACACACAACCACATAAACACCGCCATGCACAATAAGCCAGCAGATCACAGACTTCACAGCGAAAAACACACCGCAACAGAGCACGCAAACACGTAACACAACACAGAGTACACACACAATCACACCACAAACACCACAAAACACGCCCTTCCAGAAAAGACAACGCACTTCACACGTAACACCAAACCCGACAAACACAGAACACATCACAGGAGAGATGCGCAACAGAAACACAGTACACACAACGCACACATTGAAAACAACATATCAACACACCACCACAACACACAGCATAATACACAAATCACAGAGCACCACACAACTCACACAAGCGTCACACACAAATTAAACGTCACAACTCATAGCACGCACAACATCCTGCATTAACGTCACAGCACACAGACCGGTGCAAACCGTACATACCACACGTAAAGCCACACACTGCACACACTCAGGGAAGAGCCACAACAAACACAAGCAAACACCCACAAACACAAAGATATGGAGAACAAACCCCCAAACGCAACACGCAAAACAGCACAACATCTGAAACAACATACCCCTCAGACATCACAGGACATAAGGGCACCCAATTCTCACAAACCACGTTTAACCACGTACACACCACGCACACAATGGGGCACACACACAACACAAGCAAAACCACACACACATAACACCTCTCACCTCACACACATAACAATCAATCTCACACACAGAATCTCTCAAACACGTATCACAATCACACACGGAGAACACACACAACACACACAAAACCACAAGGAAAACACACAAACAACAATAAACGCACATAGCACACATTTCACACACTACGCACCCCCACTCACCACCGCACACAGACTCCCCACACACATATGTACGCACGGGCTCCGCTCTGCAATGCACACACGCCAAACGTAACAGCACGGCAGTCACAGGGCACGCAGCCGACACAACAGAGCACATGTTCCTCACCAAACACACAAATCACATTTACGAGAGCACGTGTAGCACACGCAATGTGGCACACTGAGAAAGCACAACCACACACGGACAACACATCTTCACATCACAAACAGAGCAACTGCACACACTCAACCACACCAGCACAACGACACACAAGTCACAATCACACACGCGGAACACACGATCCACACACAACACTCAAAAGTCCATACCATAGGCAAAATGCACGCAGACAACAAAGACAAATAGAACACATTTCACACACTACACGCTACGCACACCAACCACGCACAGACACACCACGCATACATCCTCACAAGGAGCATGCCGCAGAACACACGCACAACCCAGAATCACGCAACACAATGGCCACAATACGGACACCACACCCTTCAAGGCACATGACCGTGCACAGTACGCACGAGAATCCTTCGCAGACCACGTAGTGCACACACCAAGAGACATGCCGAGCAGGCCCCAACCACACACAGTCAGTATCTCTCACATCATGTGCATAACCCAAACGTCCAGACACACACACACACACACACACACAACCTCTCCGACACAACACACAAATCACAACGACGCACACACGACACACACAACACATACAATTCCACCCACTGCTGACGAGAACACATGCAGCGCACATAAAAAGCACAACACACAGCACACACAACCACAAGCATACAATACAGAGCACACGCAGACAGACCCGCACGCAGACAGCACCGGCCAAAACCCACAGACACACACACACACACACACACACACAGCAAACACATGGACACAACACGTCCGACACAAGGCTAAATCAACGTCACACACAGTGTTCAAATTACACAGACCACCCAACATCTGCCCAGTATGCAACACACAGAAAGCATGTAGATGGCACTCACACAACCCAGAACACAGTGCATAACACAGCAGACCAAGGAAAAGACCAGACACATTTCACGCTGAACATTAGACCGTAAGCCACACACCAAACACAGAACACATACAACCGCCAACAGATAACTCATCAGAAAGACGCCAAATGTGCAGTGCACAGAGAACCACTCAACCCTCACAGCCCCACTCACAAATAGCAGCATCACACATCACACACCACGCAGTGGAAAAGACGCAAAACAGTGTACTCAACAAGCAGTAAGGAACCTATGCCACACATATTACAGAAAATGTACACACAGAAACGGACAACACACAGCACAGAGGAAACAAGCCAGGCCCAAAGACCACACAGACAACACAACGCAAAACACACAAGGACACAGCGCAGCACAACAGAGAGTACACACAGAATCACAGAAAAGCACCACAAACCACTCACTACCGTACGCCAACAACACGTACAGCACACAACACTACACACACAACCAACCCAAAACACACAAAAGAGATCAGCTGTATAGGCTTCCTACTGCAATGTTTACTAAGGTTGCTGTATCACCCAGGAGCAAGTTGCATGCAAGGGGAAACCGGCGTAGTGTTCTCTCAGGGAGGGTCTCCTCAGTGCGCGGTGGATTGTTTCCCCCAGCAGGGTTCGGCCTAAGGCTCCTCGGCAGCAGCTTCTGACACTTTACTACAAAGTATATTTACTTCAGGGCATATAGCTTTCACTCACCAGGACACTCCGGTTCTGCGCGTCCTCTCCTAGCACCCCCAGAAAACAAGGACCCCCGTGTGATCCCAAATCTGTGGAGAAGACAGCCAGGCACGCACGGCTTGCTTCAGTGTGCTAGAATGCACAAGTCGTAGGACTGCCCTCAAGCATTTAGCTTTGGAATCATAGCAAAGGATTCTTACTCCCTGCAGATCACAAAGACAGGGCTGGGCTGCACACGCTTAGGTCAGGCTGACGGAGTTCTGGCCCAGAGAAGAGCTTTGTTCTGACGAAAGGACGATCAGCTGAAGGAGTCCCAACAGCATCTTCCCTAAACCTCGTTGCAAGTTCCTATTCACTGCACACGTACCTCTTGGACTTCTTAAGGTGCATTCAGAGAGGAAACCCTGCACACCTACGTTTGGCCATTCCACTCCGTACGAGTTAGCGCAAAGTATCTGAACGTGTTAGATCGGCAAGTTAGAGCTCAGTCACCGCCGCCACCACCACCCCCAACCCCCAGAACGATTTCCATTGCCGGTTTGAATTAAGCTACAGTAGAGTTTTTCTTGACAGGGAGAGCGGGCTCCCGGTGCCGCCTGCTTTTCGACTGTTGAACAGGACGCCCATCCGTCCTGCTTCCAATGCTGTGCAGAGAGCTACTTGCTCTGCCTCTTCCCCTGAGGCTGGGCAGAAGACCTCTTCACAGTATCCTTGTGTCCGCGAGTACAAGTACGTGAAAGAAGCTGGCCTTGACACAGAAGTGTTTCGCTGTCAGTCTGGACGTGTCTGAGCAGCTAATCACTTGGACTGAGACAGCCTCAGAGCCTTCTCTGCAGGACAACAGCTCTGACGCCTTAGGGCCCATCCGTCATCCAGGCTTTGGAGAAGCTTGCACACACCTCTTGCTGACACGATGCTGAGGGACCAAAGCCAATGTGCACTTAGTTTTCGAAGCTCAGACTGTGGCAAGGGAGACCGGCTGACATACCCCGGCAGGCCAACCTGGGCCTCTCTGAGGCAGCCAGGCAGTAGCAGAGAAAAAGCGACTTTTTAAACTTCCAAGCTAAAGTCAGTGTATGCAGGCGTTTTTCTGACAGCCGGGCTTCCTCAGCAAGACCTCGCGTTACGGGCCACACAAGCGAGAGTCCGCCGCTCAGCAAAAGAGAGCTCCACACACAGCAGACTTCACTCAGGCACATGGAGCGTGGGCACACCGGACAGACACGGAAAGCACATTGCAAGCTCAGTTTCAGCTTCCACGGCAACGACTACGACGATTCCTTCAGTGGGGGCGTCCTGCACTGCTTTCTTTCACCCGCGTAAGCTGAATCCAAAGCTGACTTGCCTCCAACTGCTGTTTTTCCAAAGCATCTTGTTCGGCAACTTCCGTGTGGCTTGTGCTAACGCCTTGTCGAATCCCACTTACTTACGTCTTTGACATAGAGTGTGTTCAGAGAAGACCACCTTCTACTGCAATGCTCACTGTTTCCCCATTGTCTCATAGGCGCAGATTGCATGCAAGGCGGAAGCAGCCAGGCGTTCTCTCAGGGAGAGTCTCCTCAATGCACGGTGGATTGTTTCCCCAGCAGAGTCTGGCAAATGGCCGTCCTGCAGCAGTTTCCGACACATTACTGCAAAGGCATCTTCGGGGCATTGCTGTGAACGCGACGAGTTGGCTCTTTCCGTTCTCTTTGAGTGCCCTCAGGAAACAAGGCCCTCCTGGGGGGAATTACAAACCTGTGGAGCAAATGGACAGCCACTTAGAGGCTCTCTTCAGGGCGCTTGAATGCAGAAGTCTCTCGACACACGAACAGCACATCACACTAAACATCAACACCCCACACACACACCCACACACCGGGAACAGTACTGCACACAACACACATGAACCACGGATCTCAGAGTAAACACAACACGCACAGTGTGGCTCACTGACCAAGCATGACCACACAGAGCACACACCTCACAGATTACCCTCATCACTCAAACAGCCAACCGCACACACAACCTGTCAAACACAACCACACACAAATCGCAATCACACACGCGAAACGCACACCACACACGCAACACATAAAAACCCACACGCAACACACACACTAACCACAACAAAAAGAACGCCGAATTTAAGCAACACTCATTTCACACACTACACACGTCACTCCAAACACACATAAAACATACACCACACAGAGCCTCACAGAACACACAACACAAAGGACACAACGTGTTCAAGGCATATCAGACACAACACACAATGTCACACAGAACACCTTGAAATACACAGATGACACAACACACACACACAATGCACAAGACAGATAAGAATACACGCAGCACACATGCAACCGAGAACACGGTACGTCGTACATCACGCAACACACGTGCGGTCAGGTCACATCACATTAACACGAAACAGAGAACCATTCACAGACCAAGTAACTTTCTCAACCACGAACACAACACGCTCCACAGAAGAAGACGCCGAGCATAACCACACACGAAGACAGACTCCAGGCACACAACACACATCCACCCACAACCACACCATTCACACAGCACTCCATAAAATACACACAGAACGCACACTACAAACAACAAGGTGCCCAAACTGCGCACATCACATACACAGCAGTCACAACACAGAAAGAACACAACACACAGGAAACACACACACAACCACATAAACACCGCCATGCACAATAAGCCAGCAGATCACAGACTTCACAGCGAAAAACACACCGCAACAGAGCACGCAAACACGTAACACAACACAGAGTACACACACAATCACACCACAAACACCACAAAACACGCCCTTCCAGAAAAGACAACGCACTTCACACGTAACACCAAACCCGACAAACACAGAACACATCACAGGAGAGATGCGCAACAGAAACACAGTACACACAACGCACACATTGAAAACAACATATCAACACACCACCACAACACACAGCATAATACACAAATCACAGAGCACCACACAACTCACACAAGCGTCACACACAAATTAAACGTCACAACTCATAGCACGCACAACATCCTGCATTAACGTCACAGCACACAGACCGGTGCAAACTGTACATACCACACGTAAAGCCACACACTGCACACACTCAGGGAAGAGCCACAACAAACACAAGCAAACACCCACAAACACAAAGATATGGAGAACAAACCCCCAAACGCAACACGCAAAACAGCACAACATCTGAAACAACATACCCCTCAGACATCACAGGACATAAGGGCACCCAATTCTCACAAACCACGTTTAACCACGTACACACCACGCACACAATGGGGCACACACACAACACAAGCAAAACCACACACACATAACACCTCTCACCTCACACACATAACAATCAATCTCACACACAGAATCTCTCAAACACGTATCACAATCACACACGGAGAACACACACAACACACACAAAACCACAAGGAAAACACACAAACAACAATAAACGCACATAGCACACATTTCACACACTACGCACCCCCACTCACCACCGCACACAGACTCCCCACACACATATGTACGCACGGGCTCCGCTCTGCAATGCACACACGCCAAACGTAACAGCACGGCAGTCACAGGGCACGCAGCCGACACAACAGAGCACATGTTCCTCACCAAACACACAAATCACATTTACGAGAGCACGTGTAGCACACGCAATGTGGCACACTGAGAAAGCACAACCACACACGGACAACACATCTTCACATCACAAACAGAGCAACTGCACACACTCAACCACACCAGCACAACGACACACAAGTCACAATCACACACGCGGAACACACGATCCACACACAACACTCAAAAGTCCATACCATAGGCAAAATGCACGCAGACAACAAAGACAAATAGAACACATTTCACACACTACACGCTACGCACACCAACCACGCACAGACACACCACGCATACATCCTCACAAGGAGCATGCCGCAGAACACACGCACAACCCAGAATCACGCAACACAATGGCCACAATACGGACACCACACCCTTCAAGGCACATGACCGTGCACAGTACGCACGAGAATCCTTCGCAGACCACGTAGTGCACACACCAAGAGACATGCCGAGCAGGCCCCAACCACACACAGTCAGTATCTCTCACATCATGTGCATAACCCAAACGTCCAGACACACACACACACACACACACACAACCTCTCCGAAACAACACACAAATCACAACGACGCACACACGACAGACACAACACATACAATTCCACCCACTGCTGACGAGAACACATGCAGCGCACATAAAAAGCACAACACACAGCACACACAACCACAAGCATACAATACAGAGCACACGCAGACAGACCCGCACGCAGACAGCACCGGCCAAAACCCACAGACACACACACACACACACACACACACACAGCAAACACATGGACACAACACGTCCGACACAAGGCTAAATCAACGTCACACACAGTGTTCAAATTACACAGACCACCCAACATCTGCCCAGTATGCAACACACAGAAAGCATGTAGATGGCACTCACACAACCCAGAACACAGTGCATAACACAGCAGACCAAGGAAAAGACCAGACACATTTCACGCTGAACATTAGACCGTAAGCCACACACCAAAGACAGAACACATACAACCGCCAACAGATAACTCATCAGAAAGACGCCAAATGTGCAGTGCACAGAGAACCACTCAACCCTCACAGCCCCACTCACAAATAGCAGCATCACACATCACACACCACGCAGTGGAAAAGACGCAAAACAGTGTACTCAACAAGCAGTAAGGAACCTATGCCACACATATTACAGAAAATGTACACACAGAAACGGACAACACACAGCACAGAGGAAACAAGCCAGGCCCAAAGACCACACAGACAACACAACGCAAAACACACAAGGACACAGCGCAGCACAACAGAGAGTACACACAGAATCACAGAAAAGCACCACAAACCACTCACTACCGTACGCCAACAACACGTACAGCACACAACACTACACACACAACCAACCCAAAACACACAAAAGAGATCAGCTGTATAGGCTTCCTACTGCAATGTTTACTAAGGTTGCTGTATCACCCAGGAGCAAGTTGCATGCAAGGGGAAACCGGCGTAGTGTTCTCTCAGGGAGGGTCTCCTCAGTGCGCGGTGGATTGTTTCCCCCAGCAGGGTTCGGCCTAAGGCTCCTCGGCAGCAGCTTCTGACACTTTACTACAAAGTATATTTACTTCAGGGCATATAGCTTTCACTCACCAGGACACTCCGGTTCTGCGCGTCCTCTCCTAGCACCCCCAGAAAACAAGGACCCCCGTGTGATCCCAAATCTGTGGAGAAGACAGCCAGGCACGCACGGCTTGCTTCAGTGTGCTAGAATGCACAAGTCGTAGGACTGCCCTCAAGCATTTAGCTTTGGAATCATAGCAAAGGATTCTTACTCCCTGCAGATCACAAAGACAGGGCTGGGCTGCACACGCTTAGGTCAGGCTGACGGAGTTCTGGCCCAGAGAAGAGCTTTGTTCTGACGAAAGGACGATCAGCTGAAGGAGTCCCAACAGCATCTTCCCTAAACCTCGTTGCAAGTTCCTATTCACTGCACACGTACCTCTTGGACTTCTTAAGGTGCATTCAGAGAGGAAACCCTGCACACCTACGTTTGGCCATTCCACTCCGTACGAGTTAGCGCAAAGTATCTGAACGTGTTAGATCGGCAAGTTAGAGCTCAGTCACCGCCGCCACCACCACCCCCAACCCCCAGAACGATTTCCATTGCCGGTTTGAATTAAGCTACAGTAGAGTTTTTCTTGACAGGGAGAGCGGGCTCCCGGTGCCGCCTGCTTTTCGACTGTTGAACAGGACGCCCATCCGTCCTGCTTCCAATGCTGTGCAGAGAGCTACTTGCTCTGCCTCTTCCCCTGAGGCTGGGCAGAAGACCTCTTCACAGTATCCTTGTGTCCGCGAGTACAAGTACGTGAAAGAAGCTGGCCTTGACACAGAAGTGTTTCGCTGTCAGTCTGGACGTGTCTGAGCAGCTAATCACTTGGACTGAGACAGCCTCAGAGCCTTCTCTGCAGGACAACAGCTCTGACGCCTTAGGGCCCATCCGTCATCCAGGCTTTGGAGAAGCTTGCACACACCTCTTGCTGACACGATGCTGAGGGACCAAAGCCAATGTGCACTTAGTTTTCGAAGCTCAGACTGTGGCAAGGGAGACCGGCTGACATACCCCGGCAGGCCAACCTGGGCCTCTCTGAGGCAGCCAGGCAGTAGCAGAGAAAAAGCGACTTTTTAAACTTCCAAGCTAAAGTCAGTGTATGCAGGCGTTTTTCTGACAGCCGGGCTTCCTCAGCAAGACCTCGCGTTACGGGCCACACAAGCGAGAGTCCGCCGCTCAGCAAAAGAGAGCTCCACACACAGCAGACTTCACTCAGGCACATGGAGCGTGGGCACACCGGACAGACACGGAAAGCACATTGCAAGCTCAGTTTCAGCTTCCACGGCAACGACTACGACGATTCCTTCAGTGGGGGCGTCCTGCACTGCTTTCTTTCACCCGCGTAAGCTGAATCCAAAGCTGACTTGCCTCCAACTGCTGTTTTTCCAAAGCATCTTGTTCGGCAACTTCCGTGTGGCTTGTGCTAACGCCTTGTCGAATCCCACTTACTTACGTCTTTGACATAGAGTGTGTTCAGAGAAGACCACCTTCTACTGCAATGCTCACTGTTTCCCCATTGTCTCATAGGCGCAGATTGCATGCAAGGCGGAAGCAGCCAGGCGTTCTCTCAGGGAGAGTCTCCTCAATGCACGGTGGATTGTTTCCCCAGCAGAGTCTGGCAAATGGCCGTCCTGCAGCAGTTTCCGACACATTACTGCAAAGGCATCTTCGGGGCATTGCTGTGAACGCGACGAGTTGGCTCTTTCCGTTCTCTTTGAGTGCCCTCAGGAAACAAGGCCCTCCTGGGGGGAATTACAAACCTGTGGAGCAAATGGACAGCCACTTAGAGGCTCTCTTCAGGGCGCTTGAATGCAGAAGTCTCTCGACACACGAACAGCACATCACACTAAACATCAACACCCCACACACACACCCACACACCGGGAACAGTACTGCACACAACACACATGAACCACGGATCTCAGAGTAAACACAACACGCACAGTGTGGCTCACTGACCAAGCATGACCACACAGAGCACACACCTCACAGATTACCCTCATCACTCAAACAGCCAACCGCACACACAACCTGTCAAACACAACCACACACAAATCGCAATCACACACGCGAAACGCACACCACACACGCAACACATAAAAACCCACACGCAACACACACACTAACCACAACAAAAAGAACGCCGAATTTAAGCAACACTCATTTCACACACTACACACGTCACTCCAAACACACATAAAACATACACCACACAGAGCCTCACAGAACACACAACACAAAGGACACAACGTGTTCAAGGCATATCAGACACAACACACAATGTCACACAGAACACCTTGAAATACACAGATGACACAACACACACACACAATGCACAAGACAGATAAGAATACACGCAGCACACATGCAACCGAGAAGACGGTACGTCGTACATCACGCAACACACGTGCGGTCAGGTCACATCACATTAACACGAAACAGAGAACCATTCACAGACCAAGTAACTTTCTCAACCACGAACACAACACGCTCCACAGAAGAAGACGCCGAGCATAACCACACACGAAGACAGACTCCAGGCACACAACACACATCCACCCACAACCACACCATTCACACAGCACTCCATAAAATACACACAGAACGCACACTACAAACAACAAGGTGCCCAAACTGCGCACATCACATACACAGCAGTCACAACACAGAAAGAACACAACACACAGGAAACACACACACATCCACATAAACACCGCCATGCACAATAAGCCAGCAGATCACAGACTTCACAGCGAAAAACACACCGCAACAGAGCACGCAAACACGTAACACAACACAGAGTACACACACAATCACACCACAAACACCACAAAACACGCCCTTCCACAAAAGACAACGCACTTCACACGTAACACCAAACCCGACAAACACAGAACACATCACAGGAGAGATGCGCAACAGAAACACAGTACACACAACGCACACATTGAAACCAACATATCAACACACCACCACAACACACAGCATAATACACAAATCACAGAGCACCACACAACTCACACAAGCGTCACACACAAATTAAACGTCACAACTCATAGCACGCACAACATCCTGCATTAACGTCACAGCACACAGACCGGTGCAAACCGTACATACCACACGTAAAGCCACACACTGCACACACTCAGGGAAGAGCCACAACAAACACAAGCAAACACCCACAAACACAAAGATATGGAGAACAAACCCCCAAACGCAACACGCAAAACAGCACAACATCTGAAACAACATACCCCTCAGACATCACAGGACATAAGGGCACCCAATTCTCACAAACCACGTTTAACCACGTACACACCACGCACACAATGGGGCACACACACAACACAAGCAAAACCACACACACATAACACCTCTCACCTCACACACATAACAATCAATCTCACACACAGAATCTCTCAAACACGTATCACAATCACACACGCAGAACACACACAACACATACAAAACCACACGGAAAACACACAAACAATAAACGCACATAGCACACATTTCACACACTACGCACCCCCACTCACCACCGCACACAGACTCCCCACACACATATGTACGCACGGGCTCCGCTCTGCAATGCACACACGCCAAACGTAACAGCACGGCAGTCACAGGGCACGCAGCCGACACAACAGAGCACATGTTCCTCACCAAACACACAAATCACATTTACGAGAGCACGTGTAGCACACGCAATGTGGCACACTGAGAAAGCACAACCACACACGGACAACACATCTTCACATCACAAACAGAGCAACTGCACACACTCAACCACACCAGCACAACGACACACAAGTCACAATCACACACGCGGAACACACGATCCACACACAACACTCAAAAGTCCATACCATAGGCAAAATGCACGCAGACAACAAAGACAAATAGAACACATTTCACACACTACACGCTACGCACACCAACCACGCACAGACACACCACGCATACATCCTCACAAGGAGCACACCGCAGAACACACGCACAACCCAGAATCACGCAACACAATGGCCACAATACGAACACCACACCCTTCAAGGCACATGACCGTGCACAGTACGCACGAGAATCCTTCGCAGACCACGTAGTGCACACACCAAGAGACATGCCGAGCAGGCCCCAACCACACACAGTCAGTATCTCTCACATCATGTGCATAACCCAAACGTCCAGACACACACACACACACACACACACAACCTCTCCGACACAACACACAAATCACAACGACGCACACACGACAGACACAACACATACAATTCCACCCACTGCTGACGAGAACACATGCAGCGCACATAAAAAGCACAACACACAGCACACACAACCACAAGCATACAATACAGAGCACACGCAGACAGACCCGCACGCAGACAGCACCGGCCAAAACCCACAGACACACACACACACACACACAGCAAACACATGGACACAACACGTCCGACACAAGGCTAAATCAACGTCACACACAGTGCTCAAATTACACAGACCACCCAACATCTGCCCAGTATGCAACACACAGAAAGCATGTAGATGGCACTCACACAACCCAGAACACAGTGCATAACACAGCAGACCAAGGGAAAGACCAGACACATTTCACGCTGAACATTAGACCGTAAGCCACACACCAAACACAGAACACATACAACCGCCAACAGATAACTCATCAGAAAGACGCCAAATGTGCAGTGCACAGAGAACCACTCAACCCTCACAGCCCCACTCACAAATAGCAGCATCACACATCACACACCACGCAGTGGAAAAGACGCAAAACAGTGTACTCAACAAGCAGTAAGGAACCTATGCCACACATATTACAGAAAATGTACACACAGAAACGGACAACACACAGCACAGAGGAAACAAGCCAGGCCCAAAGACCACACAGACAACACAACGCAAAACACACAAGGACACAGCGCAGCACAACAGAGAATACACACAGAATCACAGAAAAGCAGCACAAACCACTCACTACCGTACGCCAACAACACGTACAGCACACAACACTACACACACAACCAACCCAAAACACACAAAAGAGATCAGCTGTATAGGCTTCCTACTGCAATGTTTACTAAGGTGGCTGTATCACCCAGGAGCAAGTTGCATGCAAGGGGAAACCGGCGTAGTGTTCTCTCAGGGAGGGTCTCCTCAGTGCGCGGTGGATTGTTTCCCCCAGCAGGGTTCGGCCTAAGGCTCCTCGGCAGCAGCTTCTGACACTTTACTACAAAGTATATTTACTTCAGGGCATATAGCTTTCACTCACCAGGACACTCCGGTTCTGCGCGTCCTCTCGTAGCACCCCCAGAAAACAAGGACCCCCGTGTGATCCCAAATCTGTGGAGAAGACAGCCAGGCACGCACGGCTTGCTTCAGTGTGCTAGAATGCACAAGTCGTAGGACTGCCCTCAAGCATTTAGCTTTGGAATCATAGCAAAGGATTCTTACTCCCTGCAGATCACAAAGACAGGGCTGGGCTGCACACGCTTAGGTCAGGCTGACGGAGTTCTGGCCCAGAGAAGAGCTTTGTTCTGACGAAAGGACGATCAGCTGAAGGAGTCCCAACAGCATCTTCCCTAAACCTCGTTGCAAGTTCCTATTCACTGCACACGTACCTCTTGGACTTCTTAAGGTGCATTCAGAGAGGAAACCCTGCACACCTACGTTTGGCCATTCCACTCCGTACGAGTTAGCGCAAAGTATCTGAACGTGTTAGATCGGCAAGTTAGAGCTCAGTCACCGCCGCCACCACCACCCCCAACCCCCAGAACGATTTCCATTGCCGGTTTGAATTAAGCTACAGTAGAGTTTTTCTTGACAGGGAGAGCGGGCTCCCGGTGCCGCCTGCTTTTCGACTGTTGAACAGGACGCCCATCCGTCCTGCTTCCAATGCTGTGCAGAGAGCTACTTGCTCTGCCTCTTCCCCTGAGGCTGGGCAGAAGACCTCTTCACAGTATCCTTGTGTCCGCGAGTACAAGTACGTGAAAGAAGCTGGCCTTGACACAGAAGTGTTTCGCTGTCAGTCTGGACGTGTCTGAGCAGCTAATCACTTGGACTGAGACAGCCTCAGAGCCTTCTCTGCAGGACAACAGCTCTGACGCCTTAGGGCCCATCCGTCATCCAGGCTTTGGAGAAGCTTGCACACACCTCTTGCTGACACGATGCTGAGGGACCAAAGCCAATGTGCACTTAGTTTTCGAAGCTCAGACTGTGGCAAGGGAGACCGGCTGACATACCCCGGCAGGCCAACCTGGGCCTCTCTGAGGCAGCCAGGCAGTAGCAGAGAAAAAGCGACTTTTTAAACTTCCAAGCTAAAGTCAGTGTATGCAGGCGTTTTTCTGACAGCCGGGCTTCCTCAGCAAGACCTCGCGTTACGGGCCACACAAGCGAGAGTCCGCCGCTCAGCAAAAGAGAGCTCCACACACAGCAGACTTCACTCAGGCACATGGAGCGTGGGCACACCGGACAGACACGGAAAGCACATTGCAAGCTCAGTTTCAGCTTCCACGGCAACGACTACGACGATTCCTTCAGTGGGGGCGTCCTGCACTGCTTTCTTTCACCCGCGTAAGCTGAATCCAAAGCTGACTTGCCTCCAACTGCTGTTTTTCCAAAGCATCTTGTTCGGCAACTTCCGTGTGGCTTGTGCTAACGCCTTGTCGAATCCCACTTACTTACGTCTTTGACATAGAGTGTGTTCAGAGAAGACCACCTTCTACTGCAATGCTCACTGTTTCCCCATTGTCTCATAGGCGCAGATTGCATGCAAGGCGGAAGCAGCCAGGCGTTCTCTCAGGGAGAGTCTCCTCAATGCACGGTGGATTGTTTCCCCAGCAGAGTCTGGCAAATGGCCGTCCTGCAGCAGTTTCCGACACATTACTGCAAAGGCATCTTCGGGGCATTGCTGTGAACGCGACGAGTTGGCTCTTTCCGTTCTCTTTGAGTGCCCTCAGGAAACAAGGCCCTCCTGGGGGGAATTACAAACCTGTGGAGCAAATGGACAGCCACTTAGAGGCTCTCTTCAGGGCGCTTGAATGCAGAAGTCTCTCGACACACGAACAGCACATCACACTAAACATCAACACCCCCGACACACACCCACACACCGGGAACAGTAATGCACACAAGACACATGAACCACGGATCTCAGAGTAAACACAACACGCACAGTGTGGCTCACTGACCAAGCATGACCACACAGAGCACACACCTCACAGATTACCCTCATCACTCAAACAGCCAACCGCACACACAACCTGTCAAACACAACCACACACAAATCGCAATCACACACGCGAAACGCACACCACACACGCAACACATAAAAACCCACACGCAACACACACACTAACCACAACAAAAAGAACGCCGAATTTAAGCAACACTCATTTCACACACTACACACGTCACTCCAAACACACATAAAACATACGCCACACAGAGCCTCACAGAACACACAACACAAAGGACACAACGTGTTCAAGGCATATCAGACACAACACACAATGTCACACAGAACACCTTGAAATACACAGATGACACAACACACACACACAATGCACAAGACAGATAAGAATACACGCAGCACACATGCAACCGAGAACACGGTACGTCGTACATCACGCAACACACGTGCGGTCAGGTCACATCACATTAACACGAAACAGAGAACCATTCACAGACCAAGTAACTTTCTCAACCACGAACACAACACGCTCCACAGAAGAAGACGCCGAGCATAACCACACACGAAGACAGACTCCAGGCACACAACACACATCCACCCACAACCACACCATTCACACAGCACTCCATAAAATACACACAGAACGCACACTACAAACAACAAGGTGCCCAAACTGCGCACATCACATACACAGCAGTCACAACACAGAAAGAACACAACACACAGGAAACACACACACATCCACATAAACACCGCCATGCACAATAAGCCAGCAGATCACAGACTTCACAGCGAAAAACACACCGCAACAGAGCACGCAAACACGTAACACAACACAGAGTACACACACAATCACACCACAAACACCACAAAACACGCCCTTCCACAAAAGACAACGCACTTCACACGTAACACCAAACCCGACAAACACAGAACACATCACAGGAGAGATGCGCAACAGAAACACAGTACACACAACGCACACATTGAAACCAACATATCAACACACCACCACAACACACAGCATAATACACAAATCACAGAGCACCACACAACTCACACAAGCGTCACACACAAATTAAACGTCACAACTCATAGCACGCACAACATCCTGCATTAACGTCACAGCACACAGACCGGTGCAAACCGTACATACCACACGTAAAGCCACACACTGCACACACTCAGGGAAGAGCCACAACAAACACAAGCAAACACCCACAAACACAAAGATATGGAGAACAAACCCCCAAACGCAACACGCAAAACAGCACAACATCTGAAACAACATACCCCTCAGACATCACAGGACATAAGGGCACCCAATTCTCACAAACCACGTTTAACCACGTACACACCACGCACACAATGGGGCACACACACAACACAAGCAAAACCACACACACATAACACCTCTCACCTCACACACATAACAATCAATCTCACACACAGAATCTCTCAAACACGTATCACAATCACACACGCAGAACACACACAACACATACAAAACCACACGGAAAACACACAAACAATAAACGCACATAGCACACATTTCACACACTACGCACCCCCACTCACCACCGCACACAGACTCCCCACACACATATGTACGCACGGGCTCCGCTCTGCAATGCACACACGCCAAACGTAACAGCACGGCAGTCACAGGGCACGCAGCCGACACAACAGAGCACATGTTCCTCACCAAACACACAAATCACATTTACGAGAGCACGTGTAGCACACGCAATGTGGCACACTGAGAAAGCACAACCACACACGGACAACACATCTTCACATCACAAACAGAGCAACTGCACACACTCAACCACACCAGCACAACGACACACAAGTCACAATCACACACGCGGAACACACGATCCACACACAACACTCAAAAGTCCATACCATAGGCAAAATGCACGCAGACAACAAAGACAAATAGAACACATTTCACACACTACACGCTACGCACACCAACCACGCACAGACACACCACGCATACATCCTCACAAGGAGCACACCGCAGAACACACGCACAACCCAGAATCACGCAACACAATGGCCACAATACGAACACCACACCCTTCAAGGCACATGACCGTGCACAGTACGCACGAGAATCCTTCGCAGACCACGTAGTGCACACACCAAGAGACATGCCGAGCAGGCCCCAACCACACACAGTCAGTATCTCTCACATCATGTGCATAACCCAAACGTCCAGACACACACACACACACACACACACAACCTCTCCGACACAACACACAAATCACAACGACGCACACACGACAGACACAACACATACAATTCCACCCACTGCTGACGAGAACACATGCAGCGCACATAAAAAGCACAACACACAGCACACACAACCACAAGCATACAATACAGAGCACACGCAGACAGACCCGCACGCAGACAGCACCGGCCAAAACCCACAGACACACACACACACACACACAGCAAACACATGGACACAACACGTCCGACACAAGGCTAAATCAACGTCACACACAGTGCTCAAATTACACAGACCACCCAACATCTGCCCAGTATGCAACACACAGAAAGCATGTAGATGGCACTCACACAACCCAGAACACAGTGCATAACACAGCAGACCAAGGGAAAGACCAGACACATTTCACGCTGAACATTAGACCGTAAGCCACACACCAAACACAGAACACATACAACCGCCAACAGATAACTCATCAGAAAGACGCCAAATGTGCAGTGCACAGAGAACCACTCAACCCTCACAGCCCCACTCACAAATAGCAGCATCACACATCACACACCACGCAGTGGAAAAGACGCAAAACAGTGTACTCAACAAGCAGTAAGGAACCTATGCCACACATATTACAGAAAATGTACACACAGAAACGGACAACACACAGCACAGAGGAAACAAGCCAGGCCCAAAGACCACACAGACAACACAACGCAAAACACACAAGGACACAGCGCAGCACAACAGAGAATACACACAGAATCACAGAAAAGCAGCACAAACCACTCACTACCGTACGCCAACAACACGTACAGCACACAACACTACACACACAACCAACCCAAAACACACAAAAGAGATCAGCTGTATAGGCTTCCTACTGCAATGTTTACTAAGGTGGCTGTATCACCCAGGAGCAAGTTGCATGCAAGGGGAAACCGGCGTAGTGTTCTCTCAGGGAGGGTCTCCTCAGTGCGCGGTGGATTGTTTCCCCCAGCAGGGTTCGGCCTAAGGCTCCTCGGCAGCAGCTTCTGACACTTTACTACAAAGTATATTTACTTCAGGGCATATAGCTTTCACTCACCAGGACACTCCGGTTCTGCGCGTCCTCTCGTAGCACCCCCAGAAAACAAGGACCCCCGTGTGATCCCAAATCTGTGGAGAAGACAGCCAGGCACGCACGGCTTGCTTCAGTGTGCTAGAATGCACAAGTCGTAGGACTGCCCTCAAGCATTTAGCTTTGGAATCATAGCAAAGGATTCTTACTCCCTGCAGATCACAAAGACAGGGCTGGGCTGCACACGCTTAGGTCAGGCTGACGGAGTTCTGGCCCAGAGAAGAGCTTTGTTCTGACGAAAGGACGATCAGCTGAAGGAGTCCCAACAGCATCTTCCCTAAACCTCGTTGCAAGTTCCTATTCACTGCACACGTACCTCTTGGACTTCTTAAGGTGCATTCAGAGAGGAAACCCTGCACACCTACGTTTGGCCATTCCACTCCGTACGAGTTAGCGCAAAGTATCTGAACGTGTTAGATCGGCAAGTTAGAGCTCAGTCACCGCCGCCACCACCACCCCCAACCCCCAGAACGATTTCCATTGCCGGTTTGAATTAAGCTACAGTAGAGTTTTTCTTGACAGGGAGAGCGGGCTCCCGGTGCCGCCTGCTTTTCGACTGTTGAACAGGACGCCCATCCGTCCTGCTTCCAATGCTGTGCAGAGAGCTACTTGCTCTGCCTCTTCCCCTGAGGCTGGGCAGAAGACCTCTTCACAGTATCCTTGTGTCCGCGAGTACAAGTACGTGAAAGAAGCTGGCCTTGACACAGAAGTGTTTCGCTGTCAGTCTGGACGTGTCTGAGCAGCTAATCACTTGGACTGAGACAGCCTCAGAGCCTTCTCTGCAGGACAACAGCTCTGACGCCTTAGGGCCCATCCGTCATCCAGGCTTTGGAGAAGCTTGCACACACCTCTTGCTGACACGATGCTGAGGGACCAAAGCCAATGTGCACTTAGTTTTCGAAGCTCAGACTGTGGCAAGGGAGACCGGCTGACATACCCCGGCAGGCCAACCTGGGCCTCTCTGAGGCAGCCAGGCAGTAGCAGAGAAAAAGCGACTTTTTAAACTTCCAAGCTAAAGTCAGTGTATGCAGGCGTTTTTCTGACAGCCGGGCTTCCTCAGCAAGACCTCGCGTTACGGGCCACACAAGCGAGAGTCCGCCGCTCAGCAAAAGAGAGCTCCACACACAGCAGACTTCACTCAGGCACATGGAGCGTGGGCACACCGGACAGACACGGAAAGCACATTGCAAGCTCAGTTTCAGCTTCCACGGCAACGACTACGACGATTCCTTCAGTGGGGGCGTCCTGCACTGCTTTCTTTCACCCGCGTAAGCTGAATCCAAAGCTGACTTGCCTCCAACTGCTGTTTTTCCAAAGCATCTTGTTCGGCAACTTCCGTGTGGCTTGTGCTAACGCCTTGTCGAATCCCACTTACTTACGTCTTTGACATAGAGTGTGTTCAGAGAAGACCACCTTCTACTGCAATGCTCACTGTTTCCCCATTGTCTCATAGGCGCAGATTGCATGCAAGGCGGAAGCAGCCAGGCGTTCTCTCAGGGAGAGTCTCCTCAATGCACGGTGGATTGTTTCCCCAGCAGAGTCTGGCAAATGGCCGTCCTGCAGCAGTTTCCGACACATTACTGCAAAGGCATCTTCGGGGCATTGCTGTGAACGCGACGAGTTGGCTCTTTCCGTTCTCTTTGAGTGCCCTCAGGAAACAAGGCCCTCCTGGGGGGAATTACAAACCTGTGGAGCAAATGGACAGCCACTTAGAGGCTCTCTTCAGGGCGCTTGAATGCAGAAGTCTCTCGACACACGAACAGCACATCACACTAAACATCAACACCCCCGACACACACCCACACACCGGGAACAGTAATGCACACAACACACATGAACCACGGATCTCAGAGTAAACACAACACGCACAGTGTGGCTCACTGACCAAGCATGACCACACAGAGCACACACCTCACAGATTACCCTCATCACTCAAACAGCCAACCGCACACACAACCTGTCAAACACAACCACACACAAATCGCAATCACACACGCGAAACGCACACCACACACGCAACACATAAAAACCCACACGCAACACACACACTAACCACAACAAAAAGAACGCCGAATTTAAGCAACACTCATTTCACACACTACACACGTCACTCCAAACACACATAAAACATACGCCACACAGAGCCTCACAGAACACACAACACAAAGGACACAACGTGTTCAAGGCATATCAGACACAACACACAATGTCACACAGAACACCTTGAAATACACAGATGACACAACACACACACACAATGCACAAGACAGATAAGAATACACGCAGCACACATGCAACCGAGAACACGGTACGTCGTACATCACGCAACACACGTGCGGTCAGGTCACATCACATTAACACGAAACAGAGAACCATTCACAGACCAAGTAACTTTCTCAACCACGAACACAACACGCTCCACAGAAGAAGACGCCGAGCATAACCACACACGAAGACAGACTCCAGGCACACAACACACATCCACCCACAACCACACCATTCACACAGCACTCCATAAAATACACACAGAACGCACACTACAAACAACAAGGTGCCCAAACTGCGCACATCACATACACAGCAGTCACAACACAGAAAGAACACAACACACAGGAAACACACACACATCCACATAAACACCGCCATGCACAATAAGCCAGCAGATCACAGACTTCACAGCGAAAAACACACCGCAACAGAGCACGCAAACACGTAACACAACACAGAGTACACACACAATCACACCACAAACACCACAAAACACGCCCTTCCACAAAAGACAACGCACTTCACACGTAACACCAAACCCGACAAACACAGAACACATCACAGGAGAGATGCGCAACAGAAACACAGTACACACAACGCACACATTGAAACCAACATATCAACACACCACCACAACACACAGCATAATACACAAATCACAGAGCACCACACAACTCACACAAGCGTCACACACAAATTAAACGTCACAACTCATAGCACGCACAACATCCTGCATTAACGTCACAGCACACAGACCGGTGCAAACCGTACATACCACACGTAAAGCCACACACTGCACACACTCAGGGAAGAGCCACAACAAACACAAGCAAACACCCACAAACACAAAGATATGGAGAACAAACCCCCAAACGCAACACGCAAAACAGCACAACATCTGAAACAACATACCCCTCAGACATCACAGGACATAAGGGCACCCAATTCTCACAAACCACGTTTAACCACGTACACACCACGCACACAATGGGGCACACACACAACACAAGCAAAACCACACACACATAACACCTCTCACCTCACACACATAACAATCAATCTCACACACAGAATCTCTCAAACACGTATCACAATCACACACGCAGAACACACACAACACATACAAAACCACACGGAAAACACACAAACAATAAACGCACATAGCACACATTTCACACACTACGCACCCCCACTCACCACCGCACACAGACTCCCCACACACATATGTACGCACGGGCTCCGCTCTGCAATGCACACACGCCAAACGTAACAGCACGGCAGTCACAGGGCACGCAGCCGACACAACAGAGCACATGTTCCTCACCAAACACACAAATCACATTTACGAGAGCACGTGTAGCACACGCAATGTGGCACACTGAGAAAGCACAACCACACACGGACAACACATCTTCACATCACAAACAGAGCAACTGCACACACTCAACCACACCAGCACAACGACACACAAGTCACAATCACACACGCGGAACACACGATCCACACACAACACTCAAAAGTCCATACCATAGGCAAAATGCACGCAGACAACAAAGACAAATAGAACACATTTCACACACTACACGCTACGCACACCAACCACGCACAGACACACCACGCATACATCCTCACAAGGAGCACACCGCAGAACACACGCACAACCCAGAATCACGCAACACAATGGCCACAATACGAACACCACACCCTTCAAGGCACATGACCGTGCACAGTACGCACGAGAATCCTTCGCAGACCACGTAGTGCACACACCAAGAGACATGCCGAGCAGGCCCCAACCACACACAGTCAGTATCTCTCACATCATGTGCATAACCCAAACGTCCAGACACACACACACACACACACACACAACCTCTCCGACACAACACACAAATCACAACGACGCACACACGACAGACACAACACATACAATTCCACCCACTGCTGACGAGAACACATGCAGCGCACATAAAAAGCACAACACACAGCACACACAACCACAAGCATACAATACAGAGCACACGCAGACAGACCCGCACGCAGACAGCACCGGCCAAAACCCACAGACACACACACACACACACACAGCAAACACATGGACACAACACGTCCGACACAAGGCTAAATCAACGTCACACACAGTGCTCAAATTACACAGACCACCCAACATCTGCCCAGTATGCAACACACAGAAAGCATGTAGATGGCACTCACACAACCCAGAACACAGTGCATAACACAGCAGACCAAGGGAAAGACCAGACACATTTCACGCTGAACATTAGACCGTAAGCCACACACCAAACACAGAACACATACAACCGCCAACAGATAACTCATCAGAAAGACGCCAAATGTGCAGTGCACAGAGAACCACTCAACCCTCACAGCCCCACTCACAAATAGCAGCATCACACATCACACACCACGCAGTGGAAAAGACGCAAAACAGTGTACTCAACAAGCAGTAAGGAACCTATGCCACACATATTACAGAAAATGTACACACAGAAACGGACAACACACAGCACAGAGGAAACAAGCCAGGCCCAAAGACCACACAGACAACACAACGCAAAACACACAAGGACACAGCGCAGCACAACAGAGAATACACACAGAATCACAGAAAAGCACCACAAACCACTCACTACCGTACGCCAACAACACGTACAGCACACAACACTACACACACAACCAACCCAAAACACACAAAAGAGATCAGCTGTATAGGCTTCCTACTGCAATGTTTACTAAGGTTGCTGTATCACCCAGGAGCAAGTTGCATGCAAGGGGAAACCGGCGTAGTGTTCTCTCAGGGAGGGTCTCCTCAGTGCGCGGTGGATTGTTTCCCCCAGCAGGGTTCGGCCTAAGGCTCCTCGGCAGCAGCTTCTGACACTTTACTACAAAGTATATTTACTTCAGGGCATATAGCTTTCACTCACCAGGACACTCCGGTTCTGCGCGTCCTCTCGTAGCACCCCCAGAAAACAAGGACCCCCGTGTGATCCCAAATCTGTGGAGAAGACAGCCAGGCACGCACGGCTTGCTTCAGTGTGCTAGAATGCACAAGTCGTAGGACTGCCCTCAAGCATTTAGCTTTGGAATCATAGCAAAGGATTCTTACTCCCTGCAGATCACAAAGACAGGGCTGGGCTGCACACGCTTAGGTCAGGCTGACGGAGTTCTGGCCCAGAGAAGAGCTTTGTTCTGACGAAAGGACGATCAGCTGAAGGAGTCCCAACAGCATCTTCCCTAAACCTCGTTGCAAGTTCTATTCACTGCACACGTACCTCTTGGACTTCTTAAGGTGCATTCAGAGAGGAAACCCTGCACACCTACGTTTGGCCATTCCACTCCGTACGAGTTAGCGCAAAGTATCTGAACGTGTTAGATCGGCAAGTTAGAGCTCAGTCACCGCCGCCACCACCACCCCCAACCCCCAGAACGATTTCCATTGCCGGTTTGAATTAAGCTACAGTAGAGTTTTTCTTGACAGGGAGAGCGGGCTCCCGGTGCCGCCTGCTTTTCGACTGTTGAACAGGACGCCCATCCGTCCTGCTTCCAATGCTGTGCAGAGAGCTACTTGCTCTGCCTCTTCCCCTGAGGCTGGGCAGAAGACCTCTTCACAGTATCCTTGTGTCCGCGAGTACAAGTACGTGAAAGAAGCTGGCCTTGACACAGAAGTGTTTCGCTGTCAGTCTGGACGTGTCTGAGCAGCTAATCACTTGGACTGAGACAGCCTCAGAGCCTTCTCTGCAGGACAAACAGCTCTGACGCCTTAGGGCCCATCCGTCATCCAGGCTTTGGAGAAGCTTGCACACACCTCTTGCTGACACGATGCTGAGGGACCAAAGCCAATGTGCACTTAGTTTTCGAAGCTCAGACTGTGGCAAGGGAGACCGGCTGACATACCCCGGCAGGCCAACCTGGGCCTCTCTGAGGCAGCCAGGCAGTAGCAGAGAAAAAGCGACTTTTTAAACTTCCAAGCTAAAGTCAGTGTATGCAGGCGTTTTTCTGACAGCCGGGCTTCCTCAGCAAGACCTCGCGTTACGGGCCACACAAGCGAGAGTCCGCCGCTCTAGCAAAAGAGAGCTCCACACACAGCAGACTTCACTCAGGCACATGGAGCGTGGGCACACCGGACAGACACGGAAGCACATTGCAAGCTCAGTTTCAGCTTCCACGGCAACGACTACGACGATTCCTTCAGTGGGGGCGTCCTGCACTGCTTTCTTTCACCCGCGTAAGCTGAATCCAAAGCTGACTTGCCTCCAACTGCTGTTTTTCCAAAGCATCTTGTTCGGCAACTTCCGTGTGGCTTGTGCTTAACGCCTTGTCGAATCCCACTTACTTACGTCTTTGACATAGAGTGTGTTCAGAGAAGACCACCTTCTACTGCAATGCTCACTGTTTCCCCATTGTCTCATAGGCGCAGATTGCATGCAAGGCGGAAGCAGCCAGGCGTTCTCTCAGGGAGAGTCTCCTCAATGCACGGTGGATTGTTTCCCCAGCAGAGTCTGGCAAATGGCCGTCCTGCAGCAGTTTCCGACACATTACTGCAAAGGCATCTTCGGGGCATTGCTGTGAACGCGACGAGTTGGCTCTTTCCGTTCTCTTTGAGTGCCCTCAGGAAACAAGGCCCTCCTGGGGGGAATTACAACCTGTGGAGCAAATGGACAGCCACTTAGAGGCTCTCTCAGGGCGCTTGAATGCAGAGTCTCTCGACACACGAACAGCACATCACACTAAACATCAACACCCCCGGACACACACCCACACACCGGGAACAGTAATGCACACAACACACATGAACCACGGATCTCAGAGTAAACACAACACGCACAGTGTGGCCTCACTGACCAAGCATGACCACACAGAGCACACACCTCACAGATTACCCTCATCACTCAAACAGCCAACCGCACACACAACCCTGTCAAACACAACCAACCACACACAAATCGCAATCACACACGCGAAACGCACACCACACACGCAACACATAAAAACCCACACGCAACACACACACTAACCACAACAAAAAGAACGCCGAATTTAAGCAACACTCATTTCACACACACACACGTCACTCCAAACACACATAAACA